>NC_090648.1:10589078-11189078 GCF_040937935.1 Hyperolius riggenbachi
ATATTCCTTGCTGCCCCTATATCTGCCTAATACCCCTCTATCTACCTCACTGTCTCCTATCTCTGCCTAATACCCCTATATCTGCCTCCCTGCCCTCCACATCTGCCGGATACCCCCTATAGCTACATCCCTGTCCTTTTATATCTGCACAATACCCCTATATCTACCTCCCTGCCCTCCATATCTGCCTGATACCCCTATATCTACCCTCCTCTTTATCCACCTAATACCCCTATCTGCCTAATACCCTATATATAACTCCCTGCCCCTATATCTGCCTAATACCCCTATATCTAACTTCCTGCCTCTATTACTGCCTAATACCCCTATATCTGCCTCCCTGCCCCTATATCTACTTAATACCCCTATATCTATCTTCCTGCCTCCTATATCTGCCCAGTGCCCCTATATCTAACAACCTGCCCCCTATATCTGCCTCCCTGCCTCCTATATCTGCTTCACTGCTTCTATATTTGCCTAATACCCCTATATCTAACTCCCTGCCCCCTAGATCTGTCTAAAGCTCAATCTACACGATACGATTCTTTGTGCGTTTCGATTACGATTCTATTTACGATCTGATTAAATCCGACATGTCCGATTGGGATTCGATTCAATTTGCCATTGCAACAATGGCAAATCGAATTGAATCGAATCGAATCCCAATCGGACATGTTGGATTTAATCGGATCGTAAATAGAATTGTAATCGAATCTCACAAAGAATCATATCGTGTAGATTGGGCTTAACTAAAGCCATTTTTTTAAATCGCAAGTGCATGTAGTTTTAAAAACGCATCGTATGCGCTTTTGCCTGCGTTTTTGATGCGTTTGCGTTTTTCTTGTAATTGCGGATTGGCTAAAGAATCCTTTGTTTTTTTTCTAGTTTACATTTCAACAGTAATCAGGAAATTGCAGAGTCTTCTGGGATACTGACTTCTGAAAAACGCGATGGAATCGCATTGCATTGCATTGCGTTTTTCATGCGTTTTTCAAGCGCTGCGCTTAAAAAAACGCAGCAGGCACTGCGATTGCGTTTTTCTAAAAACGCATCGCACCAGTGTGTACAGGTCATCACGATTTTCATTATTTTTCAAAAGACCTTGCAATTTTAAAAATGCATGCGTTTTTAAAAATGCAGCGCAAGCGCAGCAGTGTGTACAGGCCCTAATACCCCTATATCTGCCTAATGCTCCTATATCTACCTCCCTGCCTCCTATATCTGCCTAATAACCCTATATCTACCTCCCTGCCTCCTATATCTGCCTAATAACCCTATATCTGCCTCCCTGCCTCCTATATCTGCCTAATAACGCTATATGTACCTCCCTGCTCTCATATCTAATAACCCTATATGTACCTCCCTGCCTCCTATATCTGCCTAATACCCCTTTATCTACCTCCCTGCCTCCTATATCTGCCTAATAACCCTATATCTGCCTCCTATATCTGCCTAATAACGCTATATGTACCTCCCTGCTCTCATATCTAATAACCCTATATGTACCTCCCTGCCTCCTATATCTGCCAAATACCCCTATATCTACCTCCCTGCCTCCTATATCTGCCTAATAACCCTATATCTGCCTAATACCCCTATATCTGCCTAATAACCCTATATCTGCCTCCCTGCCTCCTATATCTGCCTAATAACGCTATATGTACCTCCCTGCTCTCATATCTAATAACCCTATATGTACCTCCCTGCCTGCTATATCTGCCTAATAACCCTATATCTGCCTAATAACGCTTTATGTACCTCCCTGCTCTCATATCTAATAACCCTATATGTACCTCCCTGCCTCCTATATCTGCCTAATACCCTTATATCTACCTCCCTGCTCTCATATCTAATAACCCTATATCTACCTCCCTGCCTCCTATATCTGCCTAATACCCCTATATCTGCCTAATAACCCTATATCTGCCTCCCTGCCTCCTATATCTGCCTAATAACGCTATATGTACCTCCCTGCTCTCATATCTAATACCCCTATATCTACCTCCCTGCCTCCTATATCTGCCTAATAACCCTATATCTGCCTCCCTGCCTCCTATATCTGCCTAATAACCCTATATCTGCCTCCCTGACTCCTATATCTGCCTCCTATATCTGCCTATTACCCCTATATCTGCTTCCCTGCCTCCTATATCTGCCTAATAACCCTATATCTGCCTAATACCCCTATATCTGCCTCCTATATCTGCCTAATACCCCTATATCTGCCTCCCTGCCTCCTATATCTGCCTAATAACCCTATATCTGCCTAATACCCCTATATCTGCCTCCCTGCCTCCTATATCTGCCTAATACCCCTATATCTGCCTCCCTGCCCCCTATATCTGCCTAATAACCCTATATCTGCCTAATACCCCTATATCTGCCTCCCTGCCTCCTATATCTGTCTAATACCCCTATATCTGCCTAATAACCCTATATCTGCCTAATACCCCTATATCTGCCTAATAACCCGATATCTGCCTAATACCCCTATATCTGCCTCCCTGCCCCTTATATCTGCCTAATAACCCTATATCTACCTAATACCCCTATATCTGCCTCCCTGCCTCCTATATCTGCCTAATACCCCTATATCTGCCTCCCATATCTGCCTAATAACCCTATATGTACCTCCCTGCTCTCATATCTAATAACCCTATATGTACCTCCCTGCTCTCATATCTAATAACCCTATATGTACCTCCCTGCCTCCTATATCTGCCTAATACCCCTATATCTACCTCCCTGCTCTCATATCTGCCTACTACTTCAATATATATACCTGCTGCTCCCTGCCCCCTGTACCCTTCTACCTATCTGCTTCTCCCCCCCCCCCTCCCCCCCATATATGAGTGTATTTACCTACTACCCTTGTATCTACCTCCCATATCTTGTTACTGCCCCTATAGCTACCTAGCTGCCCTCCATATCTGCCTGCTACCCTTGTATCCACGCACTTCCCCGCCCTGCCTCCTCACTGTTCAATACTATGGGGTAACCAATAGACCCTGTTCCCCTCCCCAGCGCGACCAGGGCAGGTGCTTCACCAGGGAACTTGCCCCAGGGCCCTGAGCCAGCTTCTGGGCCCTTCCAGGTCTCCAGCAATTATATAGTGGCCCCTGCAGTGCTTTCATCAGCATAGCGACTCACCTGTCCCGGCCGATGCGCTCCTCCATTAGTCCATGCACTTCTGTGTTCATCCCCACGGGGGCGCCTCTTCTCAGCGACCTGCCGCATGTTGTAATGTAATATGCCGCCTGGTCACTGAGAAGATGCGGGGCCAGAAGAGATGAAGACGGGAAGTCACGGACTATGAAGGAGCGCGCAGGGCGGGACAGGTGAGTCGCTACACTGCCGAAAACTCTTCAGGGGGCAACTATAACGTGGGGTGAGGGGGGGGGGGCGTCAACCAACTGGGGGAGCTAAAGGGAATTTAACAGACACAAAGGGAACCTTATGGCACTTATGGGGGCCTCCAGGTTATGTGTGCCCCAGGGCCCCATTGTAATAGAACAGGCCCTGAGTGCAACACCATGGGCCATTCACCACTCCCATCCCACACAGACTTTCTGTCTCTGTCATTTCATCTGTATCTCCCTTTTCCTCATAGTCTCTGCCCCCCTCCCTTTCCCGTTTCCTCTGTCCCTTCCATTTCCTCTATTTCTCCCCTTTCCTCACTGCCTCTGTCCCTCCCGTTTCCTCTTTCCCTTCCATTTCCTCTATATCTCCCCTTTCCTCATTGCCTCTGTCTCTCCCATTTCCTCTTTCCTTTCCATCTCCTCTATTTCTCCCCTTTCCTTGTTTCCTCTGTCTCTCCCGTTTCCTCTATACCTTCCATTTTCTCTATATCTCCCCTTTCCTCACTGCCTCTGTCCCTCCCGTTTCCTCTTTCCCTTCCATTTCCTCTATATCTCCCCTTTCCTTGTTGCCTCTGCCTCTCCCGTTTCCTCTATACCTTCCATTCCTCTATTTCTCCCGTTTCCTCATTGCCTCTGTCTCTCCCATTTCCTCTTTCCCTTCCATTTCCTCTATTTCTCCCCTTTCCTCATTGCCTCTGTCCCTCCCGTTTCCTCTATACCTTCCATTTCCTCTATTTCTCCCCTTTACTCTCTGCCTCTCCCGTTTCCTCTATACCTTCCATTTCCTCTATATCCCCCCTTTCCTCATTGCCTCTGTCTCTCCCGTTTCCTCTATACCTTCCATTCCTCTATATCCCCCCTTTCCTCATTGCCTCTGTCTCTCCCGTTTCCTCTATACCTTCCATTCCTCTATATCCCCCCTTTCCTCATTGCCTCTGTCTCTCCCATTTCCTCTTTCCTTTCCATCTCCTCTATTTCTCCCCTTTCCTTGTTTCCTCTGTCTCTCCCGTTTCCTCTATACCTTCCATTTCCTCTATATCCCCCCTTTCCTCATTGCCTCTGTCTCTCCCATTTCCTCTTTCCTTTCCATCTCCTCTATTTCTCCCCTTTCCTTGTTTCCTCTGTCTCTCCCATTTCCTCTATATCTTCCATTTCCTCTATATCCCCCCTTTCCTCATTGCCTCTGCCTCTCCCGTTTCCTCTATACCTTCCATTCCTCTATTTCTCCCCTTTCCTCATTGCCTCTGCCTCTCCCGTTTCCTCTATACCTTCCATTTCCTCTATATCCCCCCTTTCCTCATTACCTCTGTCCCTCCCATTGCCCCTCACCCTCTATCCTGCACATCATGACTAGGAATGATCAATGAGATGCAAATAGGTTAGAGTTGATGCAAAATTATATTACACATTTATGGAAATTTATGTTTGAAAACAGACCAATCAAATCAAGGCTAGCATTACAATGTTGCATCAACTCAGAACTATGGACATCTCATTGATCGTCCCAAGGAAGAGAAGTGCAGTATTCCTACACCTGAAAGAAAAGGGACACTCGTGGGGATGGAGGGGACACATTTTGGACAGAGCAGGAGAAGGGGGGACATTCATGGGCAACATACAATGCTAACTGATCTGGCTTGCCTGGATGTTTTGGGGTCAGATCCAGGGCTGGATTTATCCTAAGGCACTGTAGGCTCGTGTCTACAGGCGCCTGATGAAGGAGGGGTGGCTCACTCCCTGTGTGCATCTCTCTTGGCAATCCACTAACGAAACCTCCCTTTAGTCAGGGACACCTCTAGCTACTTACAGTGGATCCGGGATAAACTTGTACACATAATTGTGTTTCTTTCATATAATTTATAGGGCATTCCTCAAGCCAAATACTTTTTTTTGTTCTAAAAATACTCTAATTCCCTATAAACTAAACAAGCCTCGCCCACAGCCAGAGCCAGATTAAGGCTAAATGGGGCCCTAAGCAAAGTAACTGATTTGCCCCCCCCCCCCCCCCCTCCCATCATGTCGTAATAGAATCAGAAGATGCAGCTGCACAGCAACATGCCGCACACACCGGGGCAGCCGAGCTACTGGTTGCTATGGGCAACAGCCCGCTTTCCTCTGTGGGTGCACAATGCAGGGAATAGCAGCTGCAAAATGCAGAGTGAGAGATGAATGACTGGGACATTTGCACTCAGGGGCTGGGGCACCCCTGTGAAGAGGGCGCCAGATATCACAGCAGCAGCACTTTCCCCCTGCATCTCCAGCCTGGCAATAGCAGAAATCTCTGGACACCGCCAAACCAGAAGCCGTTCCCCAGACAGAATTACATAACCACCCCCACCACCGAACAACCGATTACCTCCCAAACTAGACAGCCACCATGCAGCCTCCATCCTAGTAAATACGATAGTCCAGCAGAGAAGACAGCCGCAGCGGGGCAGAATGACAGCACGAGATGACTCACATTCACCTATTGCGATCCAAGCAATGGAGGTCCCGTCATCCGGAGCCCATCTGTCTCCTCTAGAGTGCTGCTGCTCTGTTACTACTACTATTACTACTTCCTACTTCCTGTCTGATCTGAGAATCAGGAAGTTCAGAGCGAGCGGCTGCACTGTAGAAGAGACAGATGGGTTTCAGATGACGGGATCTCTATCGCTTGGATCATGGATAGGTGAGTGAGCGTTTGCCATCTGCTGCTATCATTCTTGCTGCAGCTGTGGTTCTCTGTGGGAAGGGAGGGTGGAGTGGGCAGCGGCAGAGCACACAGTAGCAGGAGGGGGACCTAGGAGGAGAGCCTGGCTCTGAAGACAATCAGCAGCGCACGGCATCATTTGACAAGACAAGACAAATAACATTTATATTGCGCTTTTCTCCTGGCGGACTCAAAGCACCAGAGCTGCAGCCACTAGGACACAGTCTATAGGCAGTAGCAGTGTTAGGAGACTTGCCTAAGGTCTCCTACTGAATAGGTGCTGGCTTACTGAACAGGCAGAGCCGAGAGTCGAACCCTGGTCTCCTGTGTCA
The DNA here is from genome assembly GCF_040937935.1 of Hyperolius riggenbachi. Classification (NCBI taxonomy): domain Eukaryota; kingdom Metazoa; phylum Chordata; class Amphibia; order Anura; family Hyperoliidae; genus Hyperolius; species Hyperolius riggenbachi. The sequence goes on from NC_090648.1 coordinate 10,595,462, forward strand.
GAGGCAGAGCCCTTAAAGGGACTCCGAGCAGTGCCTGTGGGTATGCCTTTAAGCATACCCACAACTAATTAATTACATCCTCACACCTACCAGCACGATGTTTGTAATTATATCCCCCTGGGTTCCTTATATTTCATTGCATTGTGCTGAATCGAGCTGCCGACTTTGGAGAAAAGTCGTCCTGTGTAATACAGCCAGCTATTTTTGCTATTACACTAAGATTGCTATTACACTAAGAGGCCCCTCCCCCATCCCTCCCACCCCAGCCGTCACACACTGATTGCTATTACACTAAGAGGCCCCTCCCCATCCCTCCCACCCCAGCCGTCACACACTGATTGCTATTACACTAAGAGGCCCCTCCCCATCCCTCCCACCCCAGCCGTCACACACTGATTGCTATTACACTAAGAGGCCCCTCCATCCCTCCCACCCACCCCAGCCGTCACACACTGATTGCTATTACACTAAGAGGCCCCTCCCCATCCCTCCCACCCCAGCCGTCACACACTGATTGCTATTACACTAAGAGGCCCCTCCCCATCCCTCCAACCCCAGCCGTCATACACTGATTGCTATTACACTAAGAGGCCCCTCCCCCATCCCTCCAACCCCAGCCGTCATACACTGATTGCTATTACACTAAGAGGCCCCTCCCTCATCCCTCCCACCTCGGCCATCACACACTGATTGCTATTACACTAAGAGGCCTCTCCCCCATCCCTCCCACCCCAGCCGTCACACACTGACTGCTATTACACTAAGAGGCCCCTCCCCATCCCTCCCACCCCAGCCGTCACACACTGATTGCTATTAGACTAAGAGGCCCCTCCATCCCTCCCACCCCAGCCGTCACACACTGATTGCTATTACACTAAGAGGCCCCTCCCCATCCCTCCCACCCCAGCCGTCACACACTGATTGCTATTACACTAAGAGGCCCCTCCCCCATCCCTCCCACCCCAGCCGTCACACACTGATTGCTATTACACTAAGAGGCCCCTCCCCCATCCCTCCCACCCCATCCGTCACACACTGATTGGTATTAGACTAAGAGGAGCCCCCAGGGCCCCCAACACCCTAATCTCTTGTTATCTGGCTCGCAGTCACTGCCATGTATCCCCTTTTCTTATTTCTCTCTGCTTCAAACACAATAGGAGAATGATAGCTGAGTGAGTTGTGTGCCCCTCCTACACTGCACCCTGAGGCTGGAGCCTCTCGCCTCTGCCTCGGCCCGCCCCTGGTGTAGACAGTGGGATCGGCTGTCAGGAGGGGTGAGTTGATCTGCCAGGCGGATCACTTGTGGGTTAGGGGGCCGCTGTACACATGCTTGTTTATTGTCTGAGGCGGTCGTTATTGGCCTTTACTCTGCAAAAGGGATGACATATCTTGTAAAACAGAAAAAGGTTTCTAGCTGCAGGTGACTTAATTGTTCTTTGGAGATGTGGTTGAACTCCCAGGAGGTATGTCGTTTTTTTCAACCCAACTAACTATGTAAGGAGAACCTTAACAAAAATATCTCCTGTGAGAAAAGTTTATTGAATAGAATTAAATATGAGTCCCAGTCACCTTCCCAATCGTTGCAGGAATGTGTACGACTTGTTTTGGTTTGTAAATCTGAAGTTTTCCTTTCTTTTCTTTTTTGTCTCATTCTTAGTCTCTCTGTGATGGCCACTCTGAAAGAGCAGCTGAAATGTGGCATCTGCCTCAACATCTATACAAGTCCTGTAACCCTGAGGTGTGGACACAGCTTCTGCCAGGCCTGCATCGATGTGTTTCTGGACACGCACAAAAAGTCGGTCGGATATTCCTGTCCTGAATGCAGAGAGAGGTTTCAGAAATGGCCACCACTGCAGAAGAACATCACGCTGTGTAACATAGTGGAGGACTTCCTGTCTACTAAGCCAACTCGGCCAAGTCAGGAATCACCTGAAGTCTTCTGTACTTTTTGCAGTGACTCTCCTGTGCCAGCTAGAAAATCCTGTCAACACCTGGGAGCCCACGAAAAGGCACCAGAACACATTTTCCATGACTCCACTGCTTCCTCGGAGAACAGGAAATGCTCCGTCCATAATGATAAAATTCTGGAGTATTTCTGCACTGAGGACTCTACCTGTGTCTGTGTGACCTGCTGTCTGAAGGGAAACCATCGATGTCATGAGGTAGAGACAGTGGATGAGGCCTGTGAGAAACGGATAGATAAGTTGAAAAATATTCGTCGGGAAATAATGAAAAAGAAACAGGAGACTGAAGAAAGAGTCCAGAATCTGGAAGAACGCAAGGGACTCGTCCAAGAAAAAGCTGATGATGAAAGACATAGAGTTGCTGCCTTGTTTGTAGACCTCAGGAAATGGCTGGAAAACCTGGAGAGCAGAGTCATGTGTGACATCACAAAGGAGGCGGAGAGTGTTTGTCTGTCCTATGATGATGTCATCAGGCAGCTGGAGATAAAGATTGAGGAGCTGTCCGGGAAGATGCGTCACATTGAGAAGTTGTGTAACATGACCGACCCCCTGACTGTCTTACAGGAATCACACACAGGTGACTTGTACGTCACGGAGGACAGACATGATCATCAGCTCCATGATGAAGGGGATCTGGATGTGGCTGTCATCTCAAACTCATTACACACAGGACTATCAGATATCGTGTCTGGCCTAACTGGCGGGATCTATATACAGCCTACAGACATACAGCTGGATGCAAACACTTCTAGTGGTAGTCTAGATTTATCCGATGACAGGAAGACTATATCCAGGACACTCATAATGCTCGATCAGTCAGAAAGCCCAACGAGGTTTTGCTTTCCTTTTGCAGTAAGCACCCGGAGTTTCACCTCAGGGAGACATTACTTTGAAGTGGATGTTGGGTCGTCACATAAGTGGCAGGTGGGGGTGTGTTTCCCCAATATTGCCAGGAGAGGAATGGAGTCACTGATTGGAAATAATGATCTGTCTTGGGGTGTGGTCAGGAATGGAAACCATTGCACAGTGACACATGACAAGGCAGAGATCCAGTTCCCTTTCACTTGCCGTAACAAAGTCAGGGTGTATCTGGATTATGAGTCCGGGCAGATTTCCTTCTATAGCGTGCATTGTACCATCAGACATCTCCACACCTTCACTGCCACCCTCACTGAGCCCCTCCACGCTATCATAGGTGTGTGGGACGGCTTTGTGAGGATATGTGAGGGGAATCATTGATTTATTACTATCATTTCGGATTTATATTGTGCCAGTACCTTCTACGGCGTAGATATATGGAACCTGAAGACAACGTTGACCTCACTTTGAAGGACATTTGGTGAAGCCAGTAGGATGAAGCAGTAGGCTGACCACTGCACTATTTGTTCCTATAGGTTATACATACATTCAGGATTTATCTCTTCGAAACAAAAAATCCACCGCATTTCAAGAAGTTCTGTGGAGTTCTGCTGGACATGGCTCCTCCCCCTCCCCTATGAATGGACAGTGATAGGCTCCTGTTGCCAGTGTCATGTGTTAACTTGGATTATGTCATTCAACCCACACCTTCATCTCATCGTTCTGTTACTATTTCTGTACTTTTTTTATATGTGATGTTTGTCAGCTGCGTGTAATGTGAGAGTGGAGCAGATTTGTTAAGTCTCTTATGTTGTAAAGATTGCTATTGCTTCTCAGGACTTTTCCTCCCAAATAAAGTCTGTAAAGTGTGAACATGATGTTTCCATATCTTCTCTGATCGCACATTTTGCTTACAGTGAAACATGACACACCCGATCAGCAGTGTAGCTGTGATTCTGAATCTTATTGGCAATAATGCTTCCACTGTATTGTTCTATCAGATTGTGACTAATCAGAGACAGGATTCAGTACTTTTGTGCTCAGAGCATACTGAGAAGGGGCTCAAAAGGAACTGAGCGCTGTCTGAAAGTGGTCCTGAACATAGAAATTTCTCCCTGCTCTAAAAGATAAGCAGCAGCATAATAGCCTTTAAAGAAAAAAACATTTCTTTGTTACCGCTGATACAAATCCTGCAATAAATCTACAGGGCTTCTACTTCCTGCTTTCATGGAAGCAGGCATATTAACATCCTGTGTTTACAAATTAGCTGCTCTGCTGAGGCAGCCAGCTGACTCAGCTGAGAGATCAAATTACATTTTGTAATTAGTCACAGATGAGGGTGAATTAGACAGGCTAAACTCTCTAAATACATACAGGGTGCATTTCTCTATGTTTCCCTTTTGCTCTGTGCAAGAGTTCAGGTCCACTTTAACAATTTGTCAAAAGATTGCGATTTTGCGTTGCCGCATTCCCAGCATTTTTAGCGATTTTCATTCCAGCGAATGAGAATCGTTCCGCGATTGCCAGGAAAATGCTGCGTGTAGCATGTTTGCGATTGGAGATCAATGCAAACGTGTCGCAGTTGCTGCAGTGAGAGTGACCCAATAGGATTACTTGTGCAGCAGGGCTCTGCTAATCACCGGCGATCAGCAAAACGCAAAGAGCCTGAGTGCGAATGGGCCCTAAAGGGAGGTATGTAAATTGTGGGTGCTGGGGGGCGGGGTGCAGACATTTACTTACCCAGCGGGGGGCCCCTCCCCCTATATGGACGCCTCCATATTCCAGCCCCAGTGCCGCAGCTTTATCCTATCTATGTCCCCGGCAGTCGCAATGCATGCTGGGAGATGTAACTCCCATTGATGTGGTTATATTTCCTGACAAGGAGATGCAATCACCGGATATCACCGCAGGAAATCTAACCTATGCCATGAAGGGTGGGAAATGTCCATACGGCCAGCACGGTGGTGTAGTGGTTAGCACTCTCGTCTTGCAGCGCTGGGTCCCCGGTTCCAATCCCAGCCAGGTCAACATCTGCAAGGAGTTTGTATGCTCTCCCTGTGTCTTTGTGGGTTTCCTATGGGCATTCCGGTTTCCTCCCACATCCCCAGATAAGTAAATTGGCCCTAGACTATGATATATAGGTGGGGGCTACAGAGCAGCCCTCCTTGGCAAGTAAATGGCTCCAAGCCCACACTGTTTACAGACCTCCTAAGAGATTGCATGAAAAAAAAAAAGTGCTCGGTCCCTTTAAAGTAGTAGGATCCCTGCGATGCACTGAGGAGGACCAACAGTCCCAAACAGGCTGTCTGCATATGGGGTTGGTGTGGCTCTGTAACATGTATAAGCTATAGCCTTGCTATACACCAGCGGGTCTGGATATAAGCCTGGCTACAGGGTCATAAAGAGATGATTTGCATATTCAGTAGTGGTGCATTGTGGGTAACCACAGATGTTCACCTAAAGCTGAATTATCCCAAATACCTTCTGTTTTAGGAAGGCAAATCACACCAAACATTGCCTATTAGTAGAAGGGCTTTTGGTCTCCTTTAGCCCTCTATACTTTCCGGGCTTGAACCCACTAGAGCGATTTTTTGAGCGTTTGGGGAGCGCTGTGAATCGCTAGCGCTTTCCCTAAACTCTCTGCTAATGTAAATATATGTAACACATTCAATAGTACCGATTGCGATTAGCAAAATGGCAATCGCAGGGCATGAAGCATTTTGAAAGTGTTTACGCTTCAATGTAACGTACTGAAGCGCAGGCAAATCGCTCATGAATCGATACACATAGCAATCTGAGTGCGATTGCAAACTGTAAATAAAATTATGATACATTGAAAGGAACAATCAGAATCAAAATCACTAATCGCAAATCGCTACACAATCGCTGGCAAAAAGCGTACACTTTTCAAAATCAATCCCAAAATCGCCAGAAAACGCTCATGAAATCTCTTACAAATCGCTTATTAAAAACGCTAGCGATTGTACTAGCAATTTGTAGTGGGTTCCAGGCCTCCTAGTAGTTTGGGTCACCCTGAGCTGCTTGGTTACTCTGTTATACTGGTCCAAGCCCCCTATCCCATACAGCCATATCAATCCCTGCCATGTACTGACGAGGACCAAAATTTCGAAACGGGCAGTCTGCATGTGGGGTTGGTGTGGCCCTGTAACATGTATAAGCTGTAGGCTTGCTATGAAACGGGCTGTCTGCATGTGGGGTTGGTGTGGCCCTGTAACATGTATAAGCTGTAGGCTTGCTATGAAACGGGGCAGTCTGCATGTGGGGTTGGTGTGGCCCTGTAACATGTATAAGCTGTAGGCTTGCTATGAAACGGGCAGTCTGCATGTGGGGTTGGTGTGGCCCTGTAACATGTATAAGCTGTAGGCTTGCTATGAAACGAGCTGTCTGCATGTGGGGTTGGTGTGGCCCTGTAACATGTATAAGCTGTAGGCTTGCTATGAAACGGGCAGTCTGCATGTGGGGTTGGTGTGGCCCTGTAACATGTATAAGCTGTAGGCTTGCTATGAAACGGGCTGTCTGCATGTGGGGTTGGTGTGGCCCTGTAACATGTATAAGCTGTAGGCTTGCTATGAAACGGGGCAGTCTGCATGTGGGGTTGGTGTGGCCCTGTAACATGTATAAGCTGTAGGCTTGCTATGAAACGGGCAGTCTGCATGTGGGGTTGGTGTGGCCCTGTAACATGTATAAGCTGTAGGCTTGCTATGAAACGAGCTGTCTGCATGTGGGGTTGGTGTGGCCCTGTAACATGTATAAGCTGTAGGCTTGCTATGAAACGGGCAGTCTGCATGTGGGGTTGGTGTGGCCCTGTAACATGTATAAGCTGTAGGCTTGCTATGAAACGGGCTGTCTGCATGTGGGGTTGGTGTGGCCCTGTAACATGTATAAGCTGTAGGCTTGCTAGGAAACGGGCTGTCTGCATGTGGGGTTGGTGTGGCCCTGTAACATGTATAAGCTGTAGGCTTGCTATGAAACGGGCAGTCTGCATGTGGGGTTGGTGTGGCCCTGTAACATGTATAAGCTGTAGGCTTGCTATGAAACGGGCTGTCTGCATGTGGGGTTGGTGTGGCCCTGTAACATGTATAGGCTGTAGGCTTGCTATGAAACGGGCAGTCTGCATGTGGGGTTGGTGTGGCCCTGTAACATGTATAAGCTGTAGGCTTGCTATGAAACGGGAGGAGCGCTCCGTACTGTGATAACTTGATGCACAATACAAAATGCACTTACTGGATAGACGATAAAAACAGGCATAAAATCGGCATAAAGCCCTGGAGAAATCGTCCAGCAGGCAAGCAGCCTGGAGACTGCAGTGGTCAGCAGCAGTGGGGGTCTGGATGGAAGCGCGACCCTAGGTGCCTCCCCGTGTCATGTGCAGGAGATGTTAGGACACGTTTCGGCTTGTCCAGGCCTTCATCACTTACCCGGTTCTGGAGGTAAGCCTGACTTCAAGGGCATAGATAGATAATTTGCATATTCAGTAACGGTGCATTGTGGGTAACTACAGATGTTATCTTAAAGCTGAATTATTGCAAATACCTTCTAAGAAGGCAAAACACTCCAAGCATTGCTTTAGTAGGAGGGCTTGTCAGTCTCTTTTAGTCCCCCATACTTTCCTTGTGGTTTTGGGTATTCTGTAGACAATGACAGCAATACTAGAGTACTTATGCTTTTTGGTCCCAGAATTCACACCGTCCGGATTACATCTGTTCAGTCTGTCATTTGGAGTTCTTGGGCTAAATTCACAACGCTTCTACCACACATGGGAATTGTAAAAGTCATATAAAGCTGCTGAAAACATTTACATACTCACCTACTTAGAGGGAAGGCTGCGATATAGTCATGTCACTGACTGTCCTCAGAGGAGCTCACAATCTAATCCTACCATAGTCATAGTCTAATGTCCTACCATATTATTATTACGTATTTATATAGCACTGACATGTTCTGCAGCACATTACAGAGTACATAGTCATGTCACTGACTGTCCTCAGAGGAGCTCACAATCTAATTCTACCATAGTCATAGTCTAATGTCTTACTATATTATTATTACGGTATGTATTTATATAGCACTGACATCTTCTGCAGCACATTACAGAGTACATAGTCATGTCACTGACTGTCCTCAGAGGAGCTCACACTCTAACCCTACCATAGTCATAGTCTAATGTCCTACCATATTATTATTACGTATTTATATAGCACTGACATGTTCTGCAGCACATTACAGAGTACATAGTCATGTCACTGACTGTCCTCAGAGGAGCTCACAATCTAATTCTACCATAGTCATAGTCTAATGTCCTACTATATTATTATTATGTATTTATATAGCACTGACATCTCCTGCAGCACATTACAGAGTACATAGCCATGTCACTGACTGTCCTCAGAGGAGCTCACACTCTAATCCTACCATAGTCATAGTCTAATGTCCTACCATATTATTATTATGTATTTATATAGCACTGACATCTCCTGCAACACATTACAGAGTACATAGTCATGACACTGACTGTCCTCAGAGGAGCTCACAATCTAATCCTACCATAGTCATAGTCTAATATCCTACCATATTATTATGTGACATCTTCTGCAGCACTTTACAGAGTACATAGTCATGTCACTGCCTGTCATCAGAGGAGCTCACACTCTAATCCCACCATAGTCATAGTCTAATGTCCTACCATATTATTATTATGTATTTATATAGCACTGACATCTCCTGCAGCACATTACAAAGTACATAGTCATGTCACTGTCTTCAGAGGAGCTCACAATCTAATCCTACCATAGTCATAGTGTAATGTCCTATCATATTATTATTATGTATTTATATAGCACTGACATCTTCTGCAGCACATTACAGAGTACATAGTCATGTCACTGCCTGTCCTCAGAGGAGCTCACACTCTAATCCTACCAGTCATATTCTAATGTCCTACCATATTATTATTATGTATCTATATAGCACTGACATTTTCTGCAGCACTTTACAGAGTACATAGTCATGTCATTGCCTGTCCTCAGAGGAGCTCACATTCTAATCCTACCATAGTCATAGTCTAATGTCCTACCATATTATTATTATTATTATGTATTTATATACCACTGACAGCTTCTGCAGCACATTACAGGGTACATAGCCATGTCACTGACTGTCCTCAGAGGAGCTCACACTCTAATCCTACCATAGTTATAGTCTAATGTCATACCATATTATTATTATGTATTTATATAGCACTGACATCTGCAGCACATTACAGAGTACATTGTCATGTCACTGACTGTCCTCAGAGGAGCTCACACTCTAATCCTACCATAGTCATAGTCTAATGTCCTACCATATTATTATTATGTATTTATATAGCACTAACATTTTCTGCAGCACTTTACAGAGAACATAGTCATGTCACTGACTGTCCTCAGGAGCTCACAATCGAATCCTACCATAGTCATAGTCTAGTGTCCTACCATATTATTATTATGTATTTATAAAGCACTGACATCTTCTGCAGCACATTACAGAGTACATAGTCATGTCACTGACTGTCCTCAGAGGAGCTCACACTCTAATCCCACCATAGCTATAGTCTAATGTCCTACCATATCATTATTATGTATTTATATAGCACTGACATCTTCTGCAGCACATTACCGAGTATAAAGTCATGTCACTGACTGTCCTCAGAGGAGCTCACAATCTAATCCTACCATAGTCATAGTGTAATTGTCCTACCATATTATTAGTATGTATTTATATAGCACTGACATCTCCTGCAGCACTTTACTGAGTACATAGTCATGTCACTGACTGTCCTCAGGGGAGCTCACACTCTAATCCTACCATAATCATAGTCTAATGTCCTACCATATTATTAGTATGTATTTATATAGCACTGACATCTCCTGCAGCACATTACAGAGTACATTGTCATGTCACTGACTGTCCTCAGAGGAGCTCACACTCTAATCCTACCATAGTCATAGTCTAATGTCCTACCATATTATTATTATGTATTTATATAGCACTAACATTTTCTGCAGCACTTTACAGAGAACATAGTCATGTCACTGACTGTCCTCAGAGGAGCTCACAGTCTAATCCTACCATAGTCATAGCCTAATGTCCTACCATATTATTATTATGTATCTATATAGCACTGACATTTTCTGCAGCACTTTACAGAGTACATAGTCATGTCATTGCCTGTCCTCAGAGGAGCTCACATTCTAATCCTACCATAGTCATAGTCTAATGTCCTACCATATTATTATTATTATTATGTATTTATATACCACTGACAGCTTCTGCAGCACATTACAGGGTACATAGCCATGTCACTGACTGTCCTCAGAGGAGCTCACACTCTAATCCTACCATAGTTATAGTCTAATGTCATACCATATTATTATTATGTATTTATATAGCACTGACATCTGCAGCACTTTACAGAGTACATAGTCATGTCACTGACTGTCCTCAGGAGCTCACAATCGAATCCTACCATAGTCATAGTCTAGTGTCCTACCATATTATTATTATGTATTTATAAAGCACTGACATCTTCTGCAGCACATTACAGAGTACATAGTCATGTCACTGACTGTCCTCAGAGGAGCTCACACTCTAATCCCACCATAGCTATAGTCTAATGTCCTACCATATCATTATTATGTATTTATATAGCACTGACATCTTCTGCAGCACATTACCGAGTATAAAGTCATGTCACTGACTGTCCTCAGAGGAGCTCACAATCTAATCCTACCATAGTCATAGTGTAATTGTCCTACCATATTATTAGTATGTATTTATATAGCACTGACATCTCCTGCAGCACTTTACTGAGTACATAGTCATGTCACTGACTGTCCTCAGGGGAGCTCACACTCTAATCCTACCATAATCATAGTCTAATGTCCTACCATATTATTAGTATGTATTTATATAGCACTGACATCTCCTGCAGCACATTACAGAGTACATTGTCATGTCACTGACTGTCCTCAGAGGAGCTCACACTCTAATCCTACCATAGTCATAGTCTAATGTCCTACCATATTATTATTATGTATTTATACAGCACTGACATCTTCTGCAGCACTGTACAGAGTGCATAGTCATGTTACTGACTGTCCGCAGAGGAGATCACAAGACAATCTAATCCTACCATAGTCATATGTCCACTGTAGTCTAGGGCCAATTTAGGAGGAAGCCAATTAACCTATCTCTAGGTTTTGAGGTGTGGAAGGAAACCAGAGTGCCCAGATAAAACCCACAGGGAGAACATACAAACTTCATGCAGATAGTGACCCATCTCTGCAAGGCGAGAGTGCTATCCTCTATGCCACTGTACTGCCCCACAGAGTCTTCCCAGTCCTCTCTGCCTGCTGTCTTCTGCGCTGAGTTCTCAGAAGACTTTGGAAGCACTAGTGTCCCTGTTTTTTTGTTTTTTTAAAGGGGAACTTAAGTGAGTGAGTGGGATATGGAGTCTGTCATATTTAACTCCTTTTAATCAATACTAGTTGCCCGGCAGCCCTGCAGATCTATTTGGCTGCAGTAGTGTCTGAATCACACCAGAAACATGCATGCAGCTAATCTTGTCAGATCTGACAATAATGTCAGAAACACCTGATCTGCTGCATGCTTGTTCAGGGGCCGTGGCTAACAGCATTAGAGGCAGAGGATCAGCAGGACAGCCAGGCAACTGGTATTGCTTAAAAGTAAATATATAAAATACAGTAACATTTGTAAAGCGCTTTTCTCTCATAGGACTCAAAGCGCAAATACGGCAGCCTCCACATCTCTCTCACTTCAGTTGCCCTTTAAGCCTTCAGCATCTCCAGCTGACAGCTGGCACATGGTCATGTGACTTGTGTGCATGGCTCCGCCTTTAACAGTACTCACAATTTGCCTCTAAGTTTTACTAAATCAAATAACTGTCAGGGGCAAACGCAGGATTTTTAAGGGGGGGTTCCTGAAAGGTCCAGAAGCACGTATGTCCCCGAGTGCTTCCGAATACAGGTGGCTCCATACTGCCCATGCACAAAAGTGCGCTGGCGTATTACGGAGCTGCCTATCTTTGGAAGTACTCAAGGACACGAGTGTTTCTGAGGGCTTCTGGTAGCAGCAAATGTGAACGGGGTACAGCGCTGGAACAACTCCCCGAGAGAGGAACAGGAGATAGACTTAGTTTGGACAATTCAGTGGAATATGCTACATAGTGTCACATAGCGCAAGCGATACCCATATGATGCAGGGATATATGCATCTGCGGAAGATGTCAGCGCTACATAAATACTAAATAATAATATTTTGCCTCACCAGGATTGCACTTTTATTTAGCTTTCCTGTATGACAAGAAGACACAGCCAGCTCTAGGGGAAGAGGGAAACAAAGGTGAATGAGGGAGGGCTGGTGCACACCAAGAGTGCTTCTGAGCGTTTTTCAAATCAACAGTGATTTGAAAAGCGCTTGACTAATGTTACCCTATGTGGGTGTTCCCACAGCAGCGTTGTGATTTTTTCAAAATCGCAGGTATACTGCATGTAGCATGTTTTTGAGCAATTCATTCAAAAATCGCTCTGAAAATCACTTCACAAAATCACACTCACAAATTGCTAGCGATTGCTATTGTCATTTTGGCGTTGCACTAGCCCAGAGAGAGGAGTGGAGAAATTGAGAATAGCCTGAGATGGAGCAGAGAACTTATCTGTATTGCAGTCCCACATCAGACAGGCTACTTGCCTGTAATCGGACTCCTGTCCCTGTCAGTCTCTCACACAAGTCAGAAAGAAGCCCTCCTGGAGTCTAGGGACTGTCAAAAACTTTTCAGCTTGTTAAACACCTTACCCACACATGCAGTCATTATAACAATGGGGAGAGACCAGACAGATGTTTGCCCACGGACCCTGAGTCCAGGCAAGCTCTGCATCATGCTGTGCATATTTACCAGCTTGCCTGCACTCTAATTTCATCATGTTGGACACTTCTGTGCTGTGGAGAGTCCAGGACTCCATAACCAACATTCTCTCACTGCAGGCTGCATCTTCTTGTGAGGGAAGCTGGGCTGCCTCTCTCATTCTATTAGCTGGAGGGAAGCACCAGAAGTAAGAAGGGAGGGAGAATGAGGCTGTTTATATTATGCGGGCTTCCCTGGCTGAATACACAGCTCAGTGCAGGGGGGAGGTTCCAGACACCCGGAACAGCCCCCTCAGTTCGCCAGTATGTTGGATAAAATATCAAATCTGGCGGTATATTACCAAACCAGTACGAAATGAATCAGAAAGTATTACCGTCAAGTTACCGAACGTACACAGCGCTCCACGCTGTCTGTGGATGCTGCGTACAACTGCGGTAAAACGCGTTTGATAAACCAACCGTCTTACGCATTTTTACCAAACGTTTGTGAATTCAGCACCTTAGATGTCCAGACAGCCGATGTCCAGGCAAAGCGATGTCCGTCTGTACTGGCAAAGGCCAATAAAGCTTTTTATATGTTCCTGCGGACCTGCACTAACGGGTAACAGGTGTTCTGTGAAATGAAGAGCTAAAGCCTGGTACATACATGCAATTTTTATTGGCCAATTTTTACCTCCTCCATTCAAAGTATGCAAAAGCTGTTGGCCTTTATACAACATAGAAGTGTTAAAATTGGCCTAAGGCAGTGATCTGCAAATTTGGCTCTCCAGCTGTTAAGGAACTACAAGTCCCACAATGCATTTGACTTTATGAATCATGACTGTGGCTGTCAGACTCCCGCAATGAATTGCGGGACTTTTAGTTCCTTAACAGTTGCAGAGCCGAGTTTGAAGATCGCTGGCCTAATGCTGGGAATACACAGTTTGTTTTTTAGGTGATTAGATGGTTCGATAGATAATTTCCGACATGTCCGATCTCCCTTTCCATCCTTTCGCCGCTCGATTTCTGATAGAAGTGAATGGAAGAAGATAAAAAAAAACGAGCAAAAGATAACAGAATCGCAGAATCGAGCGACAAAAACGATCAAGAGCAGAATCGAGCGCCAGAAACGAACTGTGTATGCCCAGCATAAGGTGACCCCACATCAGCTGATCTATGGGCAGATCGACCATGAGACAGATCTCTCTCTGATGGTAATCTGATCAGAGAGGGATCTGTTGCCTGCCCACACACCAGCAGACAGATCTCTGATTGTAATCTGATCAGAGAGGGATCTGTTGCCTGCCCACACACCAGCAGACAGATCTCTGATTGTAATCTGATCAGAGAGGGATAGGTTGCCTGCCCACACACCAGCAGACAGATCTCTGATTGTAATCTGATCAGAGAGGGATCTGTTGCCCGCCCACACACCAGCAGACAGATCTCTCTCTGATTGTAATCTGATCAGAGAGGGATCTGTTGCCTGCCCACACACCAGCAGACAGATCTCTGATTGTAATCTGATCAGAGAGGGATCTGTTGCCTGCCCACACACCAGCAGACAGATCCCTGATTCAGCATGCACCTGTGAATAAGAGAATGAATCTCTCCTTCCGGCGTCGTGACCCAGAGATCACGAAAGTGAAAGTGGGCAATTGTGGCCCCCAGGAGCGGCGGAGGGCAGCTACCTGATCCACTCAGCCCCCCAGATCAGATAGCCTACATTTTTTTTTCAATCTATGAGCCCACCTCGGGCTCTCTTTAACCACTAGAGGACCGCGTCACGGCAATGGGCGTGGCCATGGTGGCAGCCTCAGGACCGCCTAATGCCGATCGGCGTAAAGTCCTGGGACTGGCTTTTGCAGGAGATCGCCCGCACGCTGCGCATGCATCTCCTGCTTGGTAGGCGGAGCTGTGCCATCAGTCTCCCAGCGGTGATCGCCATAGAAACCACCGTCTATTTAGTACGTACAGCGATGCGATCTACGCCAGCGCTGTACAGGGGACAGCCGTGTCACTCGGCTGTCCCCTCCAGAGGGACAAAGGCCATCCGCTGTGATAGGCTGAAGCCAAACCTTTTTGAAGGGCTCATCTCAGGTTTACATTAAATAATGCAGATTGCCTGGCTTGTCCTGCTGATCCTCTCTGAAGCCATGCACTCACCACCCGACGAGTCCAGCGACGCGCCCTTGACGACGAGCGTGCGGCGATTCGTCTTCCTGTTAGCGACGGGAGCAAGTGGGAAGTCAAGCGATCCTGGTACTTTGCCCGTCGTCTGGGATCTTAAAGATCCGTTCCAACCGCATCGCTAAATGTCGGCGCGCATCGCTAAACGTCTGTACCTACGTCACGTAATCGCAGAAACTAGTTTGTCACTCAAAAAGTTGCCATTTGTCGGAAAAATCAGATGGTGGGTATGGGCCTTAATACCTTTAGCCATAGCCCCTGAACAAGCATGGAGCAGATCAGGTGCTCTGACTCAAGTGTGACTGGATTAGCTGCATGCTTTTGTGCAGACTGGCTGAAGTTACGGGACCCGGTACCGGCGATACAGACGGCTGAGGACGGCGGCGTGGGAGCGATCCGTGCACATGGGACTGGAGGAAGCCCCAGGTATGTATAAAACTATGTTCTAGCGTCTCTGGTACACTGTACTTCAAGTGACAGTTTAACTTACCTTCTTCCAGCCCCCTGCGGACCTCCTGATCCTGCGCTCTTCACCCTCAGCCGCTGTGCCCCTCCGAAAGCTAGCTGGCTGACTGCGCCAGTCGTAGGCTTCTGCACATGCGTGGTCATGTGCCTGCGCGATCGCACTACTGCAGCCAGGTGCGTTTGCAGCGCACAGTTATTATTATTATTTTTTATTTATATAGCGCCAACATATTTCGCAGCGCTTTACAAAGCACAATAAGACAACAAGGAGAACATAGATATACTAACAAATTGTAAAACAGAGTTCCAAGCAGCACAAATATTGTGCTGCTTGGAACGCGTACGTACAAAAAGGGTGCCTGGACAAAAAGGGCGCGGGGTGTAAACTCTAATTAATAATTAATCATTAATAGGGTTTATAAAAATAGTGTGCTATATTTTGTTTACAAATAAAGTTTAACAAAATTATAAATCATTAAATAATGTTTATAAAATCGGAAATTGTGAAAAAGTTAATCTTCCCTATTTCTAAAGTTAAACTTATAATTACTTTTATTAAAAAAACAATAATATATGTTTAATTGTTATAATTGTATATTATTGTGAATAACCTTCATTTATGGTTTGTTCTTATAATAAAATCTGAAAATATTCTTTATAACGATGATATAAATATAAGTACGTTCGTAATAAGTGTTGTAAAACATTAGTAATTATTACTAAAATTTTACTAAAACTATACCTAAGCCTACTCTTACACAGCACCCTCCCTGTACCTATCCCTAACCCCTAGACCCCCCTGTTGGTGCCTAAACCTAAGACCCCCCTGTTGGTGCCTAAACCTAAGACCCCCCTGTTGGTGCCTAAACCTAAGACCCCCCTGTTGGTGCCTAAACCTAAGACCCCCCTGTTGGTGCCTAAACCTAAGACCCCCCCTGTTGGTGCCTAAGTAACCCTCCCTGTACCTACCCCTAACCCCTAGACCCCCCTGTTGGTGCCTAAACCTAAGACCCCCCTGTTGGTGCCTAAACCTAAGACCCCCCTGTTGGTGCCTAAACCTAAGACCCCCCCTGTTAGTGCCTAAACCTAAGACCCCCCTGTTGGTGCCTAAACCTAAGACCCCCCTGGTGGTGCCTAAACCTAAGACCCCCCTGTTAGTGCCTAAACCTAAGACCCCCCTTTTGGTGCCTAAACCTAAGACCCCCCTGTTAGTGCCTAAACCTAAGACCCCCCTGGTGGTGCCTAAACCTAAGACCCCCCTGTTAGTGCCTAAACCTAAGACCCCCCTGGTGGTGCCTAAACCTAAGACCCCCCTGGTGGTGCGTAAACCTAAGACCCCCCTGGTGGTGCGTAAACCTAAGAGCCCCCTTTATTATGTGGATAATAATGTTTTACTAATTATGGATGCAAAAAATATATTCCAATTTACATTACGTACTGATCGCTTTGTTTTGTGAATAATGTTTTAAAAATAGTAAGGGATATAACTTTAAATAATGTTTTAATTATTTAAATAAGATAAATATATTTAGTATTTTCATAAACGTTATTCGGCACGGGTGCATTTTATAAACGTAAATCACCACAAGCTCAGTTATAAATCATTAAACAGCTCCGGGCGCCGTTTGTAAACTTTATTTAGCTCCGGGCGCCGTTTGTAAACTTTATTTAGCTCCGGCGCCCTTTTTTCCTGCTCTGCGCCCATTAAACGTTATTTATTATGGGAGTGAATGGCGGCGCCCTTTTTGTCCACTAGCTGCCTGCGCCCTTTTTTCCCAGCTCCGCTTGGAACTCTGTTTTACAATTTGTTGCATCTTTACGAACTGCACAAAGCATGATTCTTCCATCCACAGGAAGTGCGATCAGGAGGCGTGGCCCTGAGCTTTCAGAGGAGTACGGCGGCTGGAGGGAGAAGAGCAGAATGCTTCCATCCACAGGACGTGCGATCAGGAGGCGTGGCCCCGAGCTTTCAGAGGAGCGCGGCGGCTGGAGGGAGAAGAGCAGAATGCTTCCATCCACAGGAAGTGCGATCAGGAGGTGTGGCCCTGAGCTTTCAGAGGAGCGCGGCGGCTGGAGGGAGAAGAGCAGAATGCTTCCATCCACAGGAAGTGCGATCAGGAGGCGTGGTCCTGAGCTTTCAGAGGAGCGCGGCGGCTGGAGGGAGAAGAGCAGAATGCTTCCATCCACAGGAAGTGCGATCAGGAGGCGTGGCCCTGAGCTTTCAGAGGAGCGCGGCGGCTGGAGGGAGAAGAGCAGAATGCTTCCATCCACAGGAAGTGCGATCAGGAGGCGTGGTCCTGAGCTTTCAGAGGAGCGCGGCGGCTGGAGGGAGAAGAGCAGAATGCTTCCATCCACAGGAAGTGCGATCAGGAGGCGTGGTCCTGAGCTTTCAGAGGAGCGCGGCGGCTGGAGGGAGAAGAGCAGAATGCTTCCATCCACAGGAAGTGCGATCAGGAGGCGTGGCCCTGAGCTTTCAGAGGAGCGCGGCGGCTGGAGGGAGAAGAGCAGAATGCTTCCATCCACAGGAAGTGCGATCAGGAGGTGTGGCCCTGAGCTTTCAGAGGAGCGCGGCGGCTGGAGGGAGAAGAGCAGAATGCTTCCATCCACAGGAAGTGCGATCAGGAGGCGTGGCCCTGAGCTTTCAGAGGAGCGCGGCGGCTGGAGGGAGAAGAGCAGAATGCTTCCATCCACAGGAAGTGCGATCAGGAGGCGTGGTCCTGAGCTTTCAGAGGAGCGCGGCGGCTGGAGGGAGAAGAGCAGAATGCTTCCATCCACAGGAAGTGCGATCAGGAGGCGTGGCCCTGAGCTTTCAGAGGAGCGCGGCGGCTGGAGGGAGAAGTGCAGAATGCTTCCATCCACAGGAAGTGCGATCAGGAGGCGTGGCCCTGAGCTTTCAGAGGAGAGCGGGGGCTGGAGGGAGAAGAGCAGAATGCTTCCATCCACAGGAAGTGCGATCAGGAGGCGTGGCCCTGGGCTTTCAGAGGAGCGCGGCGGCTGGAGGGAGAAGAGCAGAATGCTTCCATCCACAGGAAGTGCGATCAGGAGGCGTGGCCCTGAGCTTTCAGAGGAGCGCGGCAGCTGGAGGGAGAAGAGCAGAATGCTTCCATTCACAGGAAGTGCAATCAGGAGGCGTGGCCCTGAGCTTTCAGAGGAGCGCGGCGGCTGGAGGGAGGAGAGCAGAATGCTTCCATCCACAGGAAGTGCGATCAGGAGGCGTGCCCTGAGCTTTCAGAGGAGCGCGGCGGCTGGAGGGAGGAGAGCAGAATGCTTCCATCCACAGGAAGTGCGATCAGGAGGCGTGGCCCTGAGCTTTCAGAGGAGCATGACAGGTGGACTTCAACCCTTTCAGAGAGTAATCGATTATTTTGCAACATTGGGTGGAACTCTAGCCCAGTACACACATCCAATTTCAATTGGCCATTGATGACTGCCCAATATTACCCCTTCCATGTAGTATGAGGGATTTTAAGCCAAACTGAAGTGAGAGAGTTATTTAGACTGACATATTTAATTCCTTTTAAACAATTCAGATTGCCTGGTTGTCCTGCTGATCCTCTGCCTCTAATGCTTTTAGCCATAGCCCCTGAACAAGCATATGCAGATAAGGTGTTCTGGCTGGATTAGCTGCATGCTTGTTCCTGGTGTGATTCAGACACTACTGCAGCCAGTGTGATCAGCAGGGCTGCCAGGCAACTGTGTATTGTTTAACAGGAAATAAATATGGCAGCCCTACTTATATACCCAACAATGGAGTAAGATAAAATGAGGCCCTAGGGAAATTAGTTTGGTTTGTGTCATCCTGATGGTCCTTTCGCAATCTAAGGTTGGTAGACAGGACAGAGGGTGGTGGTTGGGGCCCCCTGACACTCACTAGGACTCAGGCACCTGTCTAGGTTGCCTTATAGATGATTTCAGGTGTCCTTGAAATAGTAGGAGCATATATAGGTAAACTCTTATACTACAGAACTCAGGCAAGCAGAAGTCTCAACTAACCGGCATGCCTGAGGGATGACGGGGCCTTTGGTTTGGGGGCGTTTGCACCGAGCCCCCAGTGACGTCTTGCAGCCTTCCTCTTTGTCCTAGCAGTTCCTGGGATCCGTGCACGGCTCCCGGCGTGTCATGTGACTCGATGTGGGTCAGGTGACATGCCAGCTTCCGTGCACGGCTCCCGGCGTGTCATGTGACACGATGTGGGTCAGGTGACATGCCAGCTTCCGTGCATGGCTCCCAGCGTGTCATGTGACTTGATGTGGGTCAGGTGACATGCCAGCTTCCGTACGCGGCTCCCGGCGTGTCATGTGACTCGATGTGGGTCAGGTGACATGCCAGCTTCCGTGCACGGCTCCCGGCGTGTCATGTGACTCGATGTGGGTCAGGTGACATGCCACCTTCCGTGCACGGCTCCCGGCGTGTCATGTGACTCGATGTGGGTCAGGTGACATGCCAGCTTCCGTGCACGGCTCCCGGCGTGTCATGTGACTCGATGTGGGTCAGGTGACATGCCAGCTTCCGTGCACGGCTCCCGGCGTGTCATGTGACTCGATGTGGGTCAGGTGACATGCCAGCTTCCGTGCATGGCTCCCGGCGTGTCATGTGACTCGATGTGGGTCAGGTGACATGCCAGCTTCCGTGCACGGCTCCCGGCGTGTCATGTGACTCGATGTGGGTCAGGTGACATGCCAGGTTCTGTGCACGGCTCCCGGCGTGTCATGTGACTCGATGTGGGTCAGGTGACATGCCAGCTTCCGTGCACGGCTCCCGGCGTGTCATGTGACTTGATGTGGGTCAGGTGACATGCCAGCTTCCGTACGCGGCTCCCGGCGTGTCATGTGACTCGATGTGGGTCAGGTGACATGCCAGCTTCCGTACGCGGCTCCCGGCGTGTCATGTGACTCGATGTGGGTCAGATGACATGCCAGCTTCCGTACGCGGCTCCCGGCGTGTCATGTGACTCGATGTGCGTCAGGTGACATGCCAGCTTCCGTGCATGGCTCCCGGCGTGTCATGTGACTCGATGTGGGTCAGGTGACATGCCAGGTTCTGTGCACGGCTCCCGGCGTGTCATGTGACTCGATGTGGGTCAGGTGACATGCCAGCTTCCGTGCACGGCTCCCGGCGTGTCATGTGACTTGATGTGGGTCAGGTGACATGCCAGCTTCCGTGCATGGCTCCCGGCGTGTCATGTGACTTGATGTGGGTCAGGTGACATGCCAGCTTCCGTGCATGGCTCCCGGCGTGTCATGTGACTCGATGTGGGCCAGATGACATGCCAGCTTCCGTGCATGGCTCCCGGCGTGTCATGTGACTTGATGTGGGTCAGGTGACATGCCAGCTTCCGTACGCGGCTCCCAGCGTGTCATATGACTCGATGTGGGTCAGGTGACATGCCAGCTTCCGTGCACGGCTCCCGGCGTGTCATGTGACTCGATGTGGGTCAGGTGACATGCCAGCTTCCGTACGCGGCTCCCAGCGTGTCATATGACTTGATGTGGGTCAGGTGACATGCCAGCTTCCGTACGCGGCTCCCGGCGTGTCATGTGACTTTATGTGGGTCAGGTGACATGCCAGCTTCCGTGCACGGCTCCCGGCGTGTCATGTGACTCGATGTGGGTCAGGTGACATGCCAGCTTCCGTGCATGGCTCCCGGCGTGTCATGTGACTCGATGTGGGTCAGGTGACATGCCAGCTTCCGTACGCGGCTCCCGGCGTGTCATGTGACTTGATGTGGGTCAGGTGACATGCCAGCTTCCGTACGCGGCTCCCGGCGTGTCATGTGACTTGATGTGGGTCAGATGACATGCCAGCTTCCGTACGCGGCTCCCGGCGTGTCATGTGACTCGATGTGGGTCAGGTGACATGCCAGCTTCCGTTCATGGCTCCCGGCGTGTCATGTGACTTGATGTGGGTCAGATGACATGCCAGGTTCCGTGCATGGCTCCCGGCGTGTCATGTGACTCGATGTGGTTCAGGTGACATGCCAGCTTCCGTTCATGGCTCCCGGCGTGTCATGTGACTTGATGTGGGTCAGGTGACATGCCAGCTTCCGTACGCGGCTCCCGGCGTGTCATGTGACTCGATGTGGGTCAGGTGACATGCCAGCTTCCGTACGCGGCTCCCAGCGTGTCATATGACTCGATGTGGGTCAGGTGACATGCCAGGTTCTGTGCATGGCTCCCGGCGTGTCATGTGACTTGATGTGGGTCAGATGACATGCCAGCTTCCGTGCATGGCTCCCGGCGTGTCATGTGACTCGATGTGGGTCAGGTGACATGCCAGCTTCCGTGCATGACTCCCGGCGTGTCATGTGACTTGATGTGGGTCAGGTGACATGCCAGCTTCCGTACGCGGCTCCCAGCGTGTCATATGACTTGATGTGGGTCAGGTGACATGCCAGCTTCCGTACGCGGCTCCCGGCGTGTCATGTGACTCGATGTGGGTCAGGTGACATGCCAGTTTCCGTACGCGGCTCCCGGCGTGTCATGTGACTCGATGTGGGTCAGGTGACATGCCAGCTTCCGTACGCGGCTCCCGGCGTGTCATGTGACTCGATGTGGGTCAGGTGACATGCCAGCTTCCGTACGCGGCTCCCGGCGTGTCATGTGACTCGATGTGGGTCAGATGACATGCCAGCTTCCGTACGCGGCTCCCGGCGTGTCATGTGACTCGATGTGCGTCAGGTGACATGCCAGCTTCCGTGCATGGCTCCCGGCGTGTCATGTGACTCGATGTGGGTCAGGTGACATGCCAGGTTCTGTGCACGGCTCCCGGCGTGTCATGTGACTCGATGTGGGTCAGGTGACATGCCAGCTTCCGTGCACGGCTCCCGGCGTGTCATGTGACTTGATGTGGGTCAGGTGACATGCCAGCTTCCGTGCATGGCTCCCGGCGTGTCATGTGACTTGATGTGGGTCAGGTGACATGCCAGCTTCCGTGCATGGCTCCCGGCGTGTCATGTGACTCGATGTGGGTCAGATGACATGCCAGCTTCCGTGCATGGCTCCCGGCGTGTCATGTGACTTGATGTGGGTCAGGTGACATGCCAGCTTCCGTACGCGGCTCCCAGCGTGTCATATGACTCGATGTGGGTCAGGTGACATGCCAGCTTCCGTGCACGGCTCCCGGCGTGTCATGTGACTCGATGTGGGTCAGGTGACATGCCAGCTTCCGTACGCGGCTCCCAGCGTGTCATATGACTTGATGTGGGTCAGGTGACATGCCAGCTTCCGTACGCGGCTCCCGGCGTGTCATGTGACTTTATGTGGGTCAGGTGACATGCCAGCTTCCGTGCACGGCTCCCGGCGTGTCATGTGACTCGATGTGGGTCAGGTGACATGCCAGCTTCCGTGCATGGCTCCCGGCGTGTCATGTGACTCGATGTGGGTCAGGTGACATGGCAGCTTCCGTACGCGGCTCCCGGCGTGTCATGTGACTTGATGTGGGTCAGGTGACATGCCAGCTTCCGTACGCGGCTCCCGGCGTGTCATGTGACTTGATGTGGGTCAGATGACATGCCAGCTTCCGTACGCGGCTCCCGGCGTGTCATGTGACTCGATGTGGGTCAGGTGACATGCCAGCTTCCGTTCATGGCTCCCGGCGTGTCATGTGACTTGATGTGGGTCAGATGACATGCCAGGTTCCGTGCATGGCTCCCGGCGTGTCATGTGACTCGATGTGGGTCAGGTGACATGCCAGCTTCCGTTCATGGCTCCCGGCGTGTCATGTGACTTGATGTGGGTCAGGTGACATGCCAGCTTCCGTACGCGGCTCCCGGCGTGTCATGTGACTCGATGTGGGTCAGGTGACATGCCAGCTTCCGTACGCGGCTCCCAGCGTGTCATATGACTCGATGTGGGTCAGGTGACATGCCAGGTTCTGTGCATGGCTCCCGGCGTGTCATGTGACTTGATGTGGGTCAGATGACATGCCAGCTTCCGTGCATGGCTCCCGGCGTGTCATGTGACTCGATGTGGGTCAGGTGACATGCCAGCTTCCGTGCATGGCTCCCGGCGTGTCATGTGACTTGATGTGGGTCAGGTGACATGCCAGCTTCCGTACGCGGCTCCCAGCGTGTCATATGACTTGATGTGGGTCAGGTGACATGCCAGCTTCCGTACGCGGCTCCCGGCGTGTCATGTGACTCGATGTGGGTCAGGTGACATGCCAGTTTCCGTACGCGGCTCCCGGCGTGTCATGTGACTTGATGTGGGTCAGGTGACATGCCAGCTTCCGTACGCGGCTCCCGGCGTGTCATGTGACTCGATGTGGGTCAGGTGACATGCCAGCTTCCGTACGCGGCTCCCGGCGTGTCATGTGACTTGATGTGGGTCAGGTGACATGCCAGGTTCTGTGCATGGCTCCCGGCGTGTCATGTGACTCGATGTGGGTCAGGTGACATGCCAGCTTCCGTGCATGGCTCCTGGCGTGTCATGTGACTTGATGTGGGTCAGGTGACATGCCAGTTTCCGTGCACGGCTCCCGGCGTGTCATGTGACTTGATGTGGGTCAGGTGACATGCCAGCTTCCGGCACGGCTCCCGGCGTGTCATGTGACTTGATGTGGGTCAGGTGACATGCCAGCTTCCGTGCACGGCTCCCGGCGTGTCATGTGACTTGATGTGGGTCAGGTGACACGCCAGCTTCCGTGCATGGCTCCCGGTGTGTCATGTGACTCGATGTGGGTCAGGTGACATGCCAGCTTCCGTACGCGGCTCCCAGCGTGTCATATGACTCGATGTGGGTCAGGTGACATGCCAGCTTCCGTGCATGGCTCCTGGCGTGTCATGTGACTCGATGTGGGTCAGGTGACATGCCAGCTTCCGTACGCGGCTCCCGGCGTGTCATGTGACTCTATGTGCGTCAGGTGACATGCCAGCTTCCGTGCATGGCTCCCGGCGTGTCATGTGACTCGATGTGGGTCAGGTGACATGCCAGGTTCTGTGCACGGCTCCCAGCGTGTCATGTGACTCGATGTGGGTCAGGTGACATGCCAGCTTCCGTGCACGGCTCCCAGCGTGTCATGTGACTCGATGTGGGTCAGGTGACATGCCAGGTTCTGTGCACGGCTCCTGGCGTGTCATGTGACTCGATGTGGGTCAGGTGACATGCCAGCTTCCATGCACGGCACCCGGCGTGTCATGTGACTCGATGTGGGTCAGGTGACATGCCAGCTTCCGTGCATGGCTCCCGGCGTGTCATGTGACTCGATGTGGGTCAGGTGACATGCCAGCTTCCGTGCACGGCTCCCGGCGTGTCATGTGACTCGATGTGGGTCAGGTGACATGCCAGCTTCCGTGCACGGCTCCCGGCGTGTCATGTGACTCGATGTGGGTCAGGTGACATGCCAGCTTCCGTGCACGGTTCCCGGCGTGTCATGTGACTCGATGTGGGTCAGGTGACATGCCAGCTTCCGTGCACGGCTCCCGGCGTGTCATGTGACTCGATGTGGGTCAGGTGACATGCCAGCTTCCGTGCATGGCTCCCGGCGTGTCATGTGACTCGATGTGGGTCAGGTGACATGCCAGCTTCCGTACGCGGCTCCCGGCGTGTCATGTGACTCGATGTGGGTCAGGTGACATGCCAGGTTCCGTGCACGGCTCCCGGCGTGTCATGTGACTCAATGTGGGTCAGGTGACATGCCAGGTTCTGTGCACGGCTCCCGGCGTGTCATGTGACTCGATGTGGGTCAGGTGACATGCCAGCTTCCGTGCATGGCTCCCGGCGTGTCATGTGACTCGATGTGGGTCAGGTGACATGCCAGCTTCCGTGCATGGCTCCCGGCGTGTCATGTGACTCGATGTGCGTCAGGTGACATGCCAGGTTCTGTGCACGGCTCCCGGCGTGTCATGTGACTCGATGTGGGTCAGGTGACATGCCAGGTTCTGTGCACGGCTCCTGGCGTGTCATGTGACTCGATGTGGGTCAGGTGACATGCCAGGTTCTGTGCACGGCTCCTGGCGTGTCATGTGACTCGATGTGGGTCAGGTGACATGCCAGCTTCCGTGCATGGCTCCCGGCGTGTCATGTGACTCGATGTGCGTCAGGTGACATGCCAGGTTCTGTGCACGGCTCCTGGTGTGTCATGTGACTTGATGTGGGTCAGGTGACATGCCAGGTTCTGTGCACGGCTCCTGGCGTGTCATGTGACTCTATGTGGGTCAGGTGACATGCCAGGTTCTGTGCACGGCTCCTGGCGTGTCATGTGACTTGATGTGGGTCAGGTGACATGCCAGCTTCCGTGCACGGGGGAAGCAGCTAGGAGCAAGAGGAAGGCTGCAAGAAGTTGCTGGGGGCTCGGTGAGCATTTGCGGGGGAGGTTTGTGCTTTTTAGGGAGGCTGGCCAGCAGCATGGACTAGAAATGGCCAACGTTGGATTTTAAATGACAACTGTGCCGAGAGGTATATGGAAGTTGCCAAATGTATTTCCTTTTAAGCAATACCAGTTGCCTGGCTGTCCTGCTGATCCTCTGCCTCTAATACTTTCAGCCACAGCCCCTGAACAAGCATGCAGATCAGGTGCTCTGACTGAAGTGCGACTCAGTGGCGTAGCTAATGAGCTGTGGGCCCCGATGCAAGTTTTACAATGGTAGAGACATACCCTAAAACCTAGGTTCTCAACGTGTGGTATGTGTACCGCAGGGGGTACTTCTGATGGTTCCAGGGGGTACTCAGGCTTGATATACTTAACCAAGAATAACAAGTTTAGAGTTTGAGAAAATGATAAATCTTATTTAAACAACACCACATTTATATATTAGCTAATTAAAAGCAATAATAAATGCTTGCACATTGTTTAGAACCAATTATCATGTACTATGATTAAATACATATTTGTCAAGGGGTACTTGTGATAATGTTTCCTATGCTAGGGGGTACTGGAATGTTTGGAATCATGTATGAGTTGCGTTCCACTTCTCACGTGTACACCACTTTGTATTGGTCTTTCATGTGGAATTCCAATAAAATTGGTGCATGTTTGTGGCAGTAATGTGACAAAATGTGGAAAACTTCAAGGGGGCCGAATACTTTTGCAAGCCACTGTATGTCAGCCTCCATATACCTCTCTCTTCAGGTGGATCCTTTCCCCATCAGCTAGAGGTGAATGCCAGGCACATGACCATGAGCTCAGAGGTGACAACAATGGTCTCTTTCTAGAAACTAGTTAATTATCAGGCATTGATAAGACTGGGGCAGCAGGTATTCTGTAACAATAGGCTGAATTCCTGAGTGGAAGGATGGGCTGCTGGGGTCCTGCTGATATGCAGATTCTAGGAGGCTGCTAACAATCCCTGGGAAGCTGGAGGTGAATGGATCTGTTTAGCATCTGCTAATGACTGAAGGCTTTGCACAGATCCCAGTGAATGGAGAGAGAGACATTCCCTGGAGGGGGCGGGTCTCTGATATGCAGGACACAAGGCTGGACTCCTCTCCATGTAATATGCTAATTCCCAATGCCAGATCTCACAAGATAGCCTCAGGTTCCCCCAGCTGTGCAGACCCCTCACCAGCAGGATAATGGAGACTACTATCAGCAGGGGGGAGGCCAAACAGCCTGACCATGCCAGAGCTGTGGGCTGCTAAATCCATGGGAGGTGGACATGGTATGAAGTAGTTTTGGGCCAGACCACCTCCTCATGGGAGATTCTCAGAGTTTTCTTTGTTTTCAACAGCATTCCTTGAACAGCAGTTTAAAGGGAAGGTTCAGGGAGGGGATTAAAATAATAAAAATAAATTTCCACTTACCTGGGGCTTCCTCCAGCCCGTGGCAGGCAGGAGGTGCCCTCGCCGCCGCTCCGCAGGCTCCCGGTGGTCTCCGGTGCCTGACCCGACCTGGCCAGGCCGGCTGCCAGGTTGGGCTCTTCTGCGCTCCATTTCCTGGGACTTCTGCGTCCCACGCCGGCGCGCTGACGTCATCGGACGTCCGCCGGGCTGTACTGCGCATGCGCAGTAATTTTGCGCATGCGCAGTACAGCCCGGCGGACGTCCGATGACGTCAGCGCGCCGGCGTGGGACGCAGAAGTGCCAGGAAATGGAGCGCAGAAGAGCCCGACCTGGCAGCCGGCCTGGCCAGGTCGGGTCAGGCCCCGGAGACCACCGGGAGCCTGCGGAGCGGCGGCGAGGGCACCTCCTGCCTGCCACGGGCTGGAGGAAGCCCCACGTAAGTGGAAATTTATTTTTATTTTTTGAATCCCCTCCCTGAACCTTCCCTTTAAGTGTCCCTCTTTCTCATCTGAAAAAGTTGGGAGGTATGGCTTACTGCTGCCTGGTAACTGCTCACTGCTGCTGCCTGGTATCTGCTCACTGCTGCCTGGTAACTGCTCACTGACGCCTGGTATCTGCTCACTGACGCCTGGTATCTGCTCACTGACGCCTGGTAACTGCTTGCTGAAGCTCAACAGTCCATGGAAAAGAGGCCTTAGATAGAATGGGGCCCTAGGGAAAGTAGTAGGTTTGGGTCATCCTGATGGTCTTTTTCACAATCTGAGGTGGGAGACAGAACAGAGAGAGTGGCAGGTGGGACCTTCTGACACCCACTAGGCCCCAGGCACCTGCCTAGGTTGCCTTGCAGAGAATCCTGCACTGCAATACACCTCTCCATTCAGGCCCCTTTCACACCGGAGTGGTGCGGTGTGGTAATTTTACTGCACCCCACTGAAGGCCAATGAAAGTCTATGGGGACTGTCACACAGTGGCGGTACGGCGTGATGCAACGAAAGTGACTTTTCGCTGCACCCCCGATGCTCGGAGAGACCTATGTTACCGCGGGGTGCTGTGGCGAGGTGTGGCGGACCGGAAGTTGTGTAAGTCTATGGCACTGCATGTCAATGTGAAAACCCGACGCATGTTTTATGCATCGCGCATGCATGGAAGCATGTTTTGTGCAATATGCTTCCGCGCACGTGATCGCATCATCCACAGGAAGCGAGTGACACTTCCTGCTCGGCCGGCTGCCAGAGTGGGATTAGCGCGTACTAACATGGTAACCCCTGAAGGCCTGTTTTTGGTGGTGCAGCCCCCAGGCCGTGCCGCTACCGCCAATCCGCAGGCTCAGGCCTTTTGCACACTGCAAGCGATTCCGATTCAGTTTCCGCTTTTTAAACAGTTTTTACCTCCGATTCCGATTTGCAGTGTGCAAGGAGCAAACTGCAAATCTGAATCGGAAGTAAAAACAGATTAAAAAGCGGAATCTGAATCGCTTGCAGTGTGCAAGAAGCCTGAAGCCGCTCTCTGGTGTCCTGGAAATAGTGGGAGCATATGTAGGTAACCTCTCATGCTACAGCAAAGTCCCCGTTATCCGGAAACTCAGGCAAGCGGAGGTCTCAGCTAACCAGCATGCCTGAGGGGTGACGGGGACTGCGTTTTTGGGGTGTTTGCAGCCTTTTAAAGGGTTATATATAGCTGGGGCTTCCTCCAGCCCCATGCGCACGGATTCCTCACACACCGCCGTCCTCAGGCTTCTGTATGTACCGGGTCCCGTCATTTCGGCCAGTCGCAGTCAGTGTGATGCAAGGGAAGTGCGCTCTTTACGTATCTCTCCAGCAGCCATAGAGAGCGCACTTCTCTTGCGCAGACTGGCTGCACCTGCCCGAAGTTACGGGACCAGGAACCTGCGCAGGAGAAGGCAGAGGACGGCAGCGTGGGAGCGATCTGTGCACATGGGGCTGGAGGAAGCCCCAGGTATGTATAACAGCTTTTATATAGGCTCAGCTCTGGTACACTTTAAGGACTCACTGAGCCTCCAGCGATGTCTTGTAGCCTTGCACTTGCTTGTGGCGTGTCACATGACCTGATCTGAGTCAGGTGACTTCCTCTTGCTCCTAGCGGAGAGCCGCTAGAAACTAGAGGAAGGCTGCAAGATCTCACTGGAGGCTCGGTAAGTATTTGGGGGGGGGGGGGGGGTGAGGTTTGTGCTTTTAGGCCTTGTTCACATAAGTCGCCAGCGCTATCGCAAGTGCTGAGCGATTTATTGAGCTTCTTTAAGCGCTTTTCCCTGCACTTTGCACTTAGAGAAGTGCTTTTGTAAGCGCTTCTGCTGAGTGATTAGTTTTTTCACTTCCTGAATCCTGATGTCAGGAAGAGAACTCTTTCCCCCGGAAAAGAATAAATACAATGTATTTATTCATAAAAGCGCTGGGGAAATGGCTATACAAAGCGCTTTTCAAGCGCTTAGCGATTTCCCTATACCTTCCATTGAGCCAAATGCTTAGAAAATGGTACAGGCATGTGAACAACCTCATAGGAAAACATTGCACAAGCGTTTTTAGGGTGATTTCTAAAATCGACAGCGCTCATAGTGTGAATAAACCTGCTTTTGCTAGCGTTTTGCTATGGCGATTTTGCGCGATTAACACAAATAATCGCCACACCTGGCGATTTTTTTCGCAATCACGTTTAGCGCTTCTATAGCACTGAAATGCGGTCACCGGGAAATCGCCTGAAAATGTTGCAGGCTACACGTTTGCGTTTAGCGGTTTTGGGCGATTTGTGATGATTAGCCCAAATCACCCAAGTAAGAACGGGCCCATAGGGTTTCATTACACTAGAGTTTTCAAAAGTGCCGAAATCGCCGGCAAAACGCTGAAGTGTGAATGGGCCCTTAGAGAGGCTGGCCAGCAGCATGCACTGGAAATGGCCAAAGTTGGCTATTAATGGACAACTGTGGCGAGAGGGATATGGAGGCTGCCATATTTATATTTCCTATTAAGCAATACCAGTTGCCTGGCAGTCCTGCTGATCCTCTGCCTCTAATACTAAGCATGTAGCAGATCAGGTGACTGAAGTCAGACTGGATTAGCTGCAAGCATGTTTCAAGTGTGATTCAGACAATACTGCAGCCAGAGAAATCAGCAGGGCTGCCAGGCAACTGTTATTGTTTAACAGGAAATAAACATGGCTGTCTCCATATCCCTCTCACTTCAGTTCTTCAAGGGGAACTGAAGTAAGAGGTATACGGAGGCTGCCATATTTATTTCCTTTTAACCCTCCTGGCGGTTTGATTATTTCCGCCAGGAGGCAGCGCTGCAGTTTTGTTTTTTTTTTAAATCATGTAGCGAGCCTAGGGCTCGCTACATGATAGCCGCTGCTCAGCCTTTGGCGATCTCCGATCAGGAAATCCCGTTCAAAGGGATTTCCTGGAGGGCGGGATGATGTCACCGACGTCGTGACGTCATTGGGAGTCCCGGGCCACCCCTCGGCGCTGCCTGGCACTGATTGGCCAGGCAGCAC
This sequence comes from Hyperolius riggenbachi, assembly GCF_040937935.1. Lineage (NCBI taxonomy): Eukaryota > Metazoa > Chordata > Amphibia > Anura > Hyperoliidae > Hyperolius > Hyperolius riggenbachi. The sequence goes on from NC_090648.1 coordinate 10,626,081, forward strand.
ACGGGGTCTGAGGGGGGGGGCGCGCGGCGCGACGGATAGCGGCGATCGAGCGCAGGGCGGCGGCGATCGGTGTGCTGACGCAGATAGCAAAGTGCTAGCTGCGTCCAGCAAAAAAAAAATTAAGTGAATCGGCCCAGTAGGGCCTGAGAAAACCTCCTGCGCGGCTTACCCCGAACTACGTTCGGGGTTACCGCCAGGAAGGTTAATCAATACCAGTTGCCTGGCAGCCCTGCTGGTCTATTTCTCTGTAGTAGTGTGGCAGCACGGTGGCGTAGTGATTAGCGCTCTTGCCTTACAGCGCTGGGTCCCCGGTTCGAATCCCAGCCAGGTCAACATCTGCAAGGAGTTTGTATGTTCTCCCCGTGTCTGCGTGGGTTTCCTCCGGGTACTCGGGTTTCCTCCCTTATCCCAAAAACATACAGATACGTTAATTGGCTTCCCTCTAAAAATTGGCCCTAGACTAAAAATATACATGTACTACACAATACATACATAGGCATATGACTATGTTAGGGACTAGATTGTGAGCTCCTTTGAGGAACAGTTAGTGACAAGACAATATACTCTGTACAGCACTGGGGAAGATGTTGGCGTTATATAAATACGAAATAATAATAATAATAATACTAAAGTAGTATCTGAATAACACCAGAAACAAGCATGCAGCTAGTCTTGTCAGATCTGACTTAAAGAGACACTGAAGCGAAAAAAAAAATGATGATATTATGATTTGTACAGCTAAGAAATAAAACATTAAAGATCAGATACATCAGTCTAATTGTTTCCAGTACAGGAAGAGTTAAGAAACTCTAGTTGTTATCTCTATGCAAAAAAGCCCTTAAGCTCTACGACTTTCAAAGTCGTGGAGAGGGCTGTTATCTGACTTTTATTATCTCAACTGTTACTAAACAAATTCCTTTTTCTCTGACAGAGGAGAGGTCATTAGTTCACAGACTGCTCTGAAAGAATCATTTTGAATGCTGAGTGTTGTGTAATCTGCACATATTAGAGAATGATGTAATGTTAGAAAACACACTATATACCTGAAAATAAAAATATGAGAATATTTTCTTTGCTGCTAATCTTCTAGTAATTATTCATAGTACACAACCAATTCATTATATCATATTTTTTTTTTCGCTTCAGTGTCTCTTTAAGGCTTCTTGCACACCAAGACGTTGCATTAGGTGCCACGTTAAGGTCGCATAACGTGCACCTAACACAACGTATGGTGCTGCAAGAGCCGACGGTAGAGTGAGCCGCGTTAGGCGGCTCGAGTCCTATAATGTCTCCCAGAGTGGCGCTGATTGGCCAGCGGGTCCACGTGATGCGGAGCGAGACACTCCGCATCACGTGGTCCCGCCGGCCAATCAGCGCCCGCCAGTGCAGTGAATATTAAGTAGCCATGTGCGCGGCTACTGTAGCTGGCTCTCCCCGCCTCCTCTCCGCCCCCCACTGCGCATGTGCAAACAGTCTAACGCGGCTATAGCCGCTCCAACGCCGTAGCATGCTGCACTTTGCACAGAACGTGCAGCGTTACATGTAACGCAACGTGGGCTGTGTGAACAGCCCACTTGTGTTACATTGCTGTGGGTTGGGGGAGCGTTACAGGCGCACTAACGTGCGCCTGTAACGTCTTGGTGTGTAAGCAGCCTTAAAGTCTGAAACACCTGATCTGCTGCTTGCTTGTTCAGGGGCTATGGCTAATAGTATTAGAGGCAGAGGATCAGCAGGGCTGCCAGGCAACTGGTATTGCTTAAAAGGAAATAAACATGGCAGCCTCCATATACCTCTCTCTTCAGTTGTACTTTGGGGCTTGTTCACAGCCAGAGTGCTTTTCGTTTTTTGAAAAGCGCTGGCGATTTTTTAAAAAAGGGCTTTAAAAGCACTTGAGCAATGTTCCTCAATGAGAGTGTTCTCACATGAGCGATGAGCGTTCTTACCATTTGCAAACGAGGCTCCCGCACCATTTCCTGAGTGTTGGGGCCTCAATACAAATTATAGGGAAATCACAAAGCGCTTAATAAAGCACTTTGAAAAGCGATTTGCCCAGCGCTTTTTAAAATAAATACATTGTCTTTATTAAGTTCCAGGTCAAAGAGTTCACTTCCTGACTAATGCCAGGGAAAAAAAATCACTTAAAGTGCTTAGAAAAGCGCAAATCACTCTGAAAAGCAAAGGGAAAAGCGCTCACAAAAGTGCTTGCACTGGCGATTTCCAATGTGAACTAGGCCTAAAGCCGCATCTACACGAGTAGTTTCGGACACGATGTTCCTTATCAATCCGCACCGCCGATTCCCTGCTCGCTCCCCGCGAGGGGACAATGGCAGGGAATCGAGCGGAAGATAAGCGGCGCCGGCGGGGACGCGGCGGGCACACGGAAGAGGCGATCCGGCGGCTAATCGAGCCGCCGGATCGCTGCAACATCTCATAGTGTAGACTGGGCACTTTTCCCCATCAGCTAGAGGTAAATGCCAGGCACATGACCATGAGCTCTGAGGTGACAACAATTGTCATTCAATTAGCATTGATAAGACTGGGGCAGCAGGTATTCTGTAACAATAGGCTGAATTCCTGGGTGGAAGGATAGGCTGCTGGGGTCCGGCTGATATGCAGATTCTAGGAGGCTGCTAACAATCCCTGGGCACTGGAGATGAATGGATCTGTTTAGCATCTGCTAATGACTGAAGGCTTTGCACATATCCCAGTGAATGGAGAGAGAGACATTCCCAGGAGGGGGCGGGTCTCTGATATGCAGGACACAAGGCTGGACTCCTCTCCATGTAATATGCTAATTCCCAATGTCAGATCTGACAAGATAGCCTCAGGTTCCCCCAGCTGTGCAGACCCCTCACCAGCAGGATAATGGAGACTAGAACAGCCTAAAGGTGGCCATACACTGGTCGATGTGCCATTAGATCGACCAGCTGACAGATCCCTATCTGATCGAATCTGATCAGAGAGGGATCGTATGGCTGCCTTTTTACTGCAAACAGATTGTGAATCGATTTCAGCCTGAAACCGATTCACCATCTGCTGAGCTACTCCTGCCGCCTGTCCCCCCCCCCCCCCCCCCCCCCCCGTATACATTACCTGAGGCTGGCTCCCGGGCATCTTCTCCGCGCTGCACGGCTCTGTTCCGGCTCCATCCCGGCGCTTCCTGTGTTACTCCGTGACCAGGAAGTTAATTCATAGTCTGAGATCTGCAGATCCTCATACACACCTTGTTTAACAGACTTAATCTGCAGATCAGATCCACCAGGATGGATTTTCAGATCTGCAGTTGATTGCGAGATATGCAGATGAAGTCTGTTAAACAAGGTGTGTATGAGGATCTGCAGATCTCAGACTATGAATGCATTTTGCAGGAATGGATCTTTTGCAGGAAGAGATCTTTTGCAGATACTGATCTGTTGCATGTGTACAGCATCTTTGTGTGCAGCATCTTGCAAAGATTTTATCTGATGTGAAGTTCAGCTCCATAGAATAGACTGTGTAGGTGTGGCTCTCATACTACATGGAAGGGGGTAAGATTTCTGTCTGATGGGGAGTGCAGCTCCATAGAATAGACTGTGTAGGTGTGGCTCTCATACTACATGGAGGGGGTAAGATTTCTGTCTGATGGGGAGTGCAGCTCCATAGAATAGACTGTGTAGGTGTGGCTCTCATACTACATGGAAGGGGGTAAGATTTCTGTCTGATGGGGAGTTCAGCTCCATAGAATAGACTGTGTAGGTGTGGCTCTCATACTACATGGAAGGGGGTAAGATTTCTGTCTGATGGGGAGTTCAGCTCCATAGAATAGACTGTGTAGAGTATGGCTCTCATACTACATGGAAGGGGGTAAGATCTCTATCTGATGGGGAGTGCAGCTCCATAGAATAGACTGTGTGGGTGTGGCTCTCATACTACATGGAAGGGGGTAAGATTTCTGTCTGATGGGGAGTGCAGCTCCATAGAATAGACTGTGTGGGTGTGGCTCTCATCCTACATGGAAGGGGGTAAGATTTCTGTCTGATGGGGAGTGCAGCTCCATAGAATAGACTGTGTAGGTGTGGCTCTCATACTACATGGAAGGGGGTAAGATTTCTGTCTGATGGGGAGTTCAGCTCCATAGAATAGACTGTGTAGGTGTGGCTCTCATACTACATGGAAGGGGGTAAGATTTCTGTCTGATGGGGAGTTCAGCTCCATAGAATAGACTGTGTATGTGTGGCTCTCATACTACATGGAAGGGTGGTAAGATTTCTGTCTGATGGGGAGTTCAGCTCCATAGAATAGACTGTGTAGGTATGGCTCTCATACTGCATGGAAGGGGGTAAGATTTCTGTCTGATGGGGAGTGCAGCTCCATAGAATAGACTGTGTAGGTGTGGCTCTCATACTGCATGGAAGGGGGTAAGATTTCTGTCTGATGGGGAGTGCAGCTCCATAGAATAGACTGTGTAGGTGTGGCTCTCATACTGCATGGAAGGGGGTAAGATTTCTGTCTGATGGGGAGTGCAGCTCCATAGAATAGACTGTGTAGGTGTGGCTCTCATACTGCATGGAAGGGGGTAAGATTTCTGTCTGATGGGGAGTGCAGCTCCATAGAATAGACTGTGTAGGTGTGGCTCTCATACTACATGGAAGGGGGTAAGATCTCTGTCTGATGGGGAGTGCAGCTCCATAGAATAGACTGTGTAGGTGTGGCTCTCATACTACATGGAAGGGGGTAAGATTTCTGTCTGATGGGGAGTGCAGCTCCATAGAATAGACTGTGTAGGTGTGGCTCTCATACTACATGGAAGGGGGTAAGATCTCTGTCTGATGGGGAGTTCAGCTCCATAGAATAGACTGTGTAGGTGTGGCTCTCATACTACATGGAAGGGGGTAAGATTTCTGTCTGATGGGGAGTGCAGCTCCATAGAATAGACTGTGTAGGTGTGGCTCTCATACTACATGGAAGGGGGTAAGATTTCTGTCTGATGGGGAGTTCAGCTCCATAGAATAGACTGTGTAGGTGTGGCTCTCATACTACATGGAAGGGTGGTAAGATTTCTGTCTGATGGGGAGTTCAGCTCCATAGAATAGACTGTGTAGGTGTGGCTCTCATACTGCATGGAAGGGGGTAAGATTTCTGTCTGATGGGGAGTTCAGCTCCATAGAATAGACTGTGTAGGTGTGGCTCTCATACTGCATGGAAGGGGGTAAGATTTCTGTCTGATGGGGAGTGCAGCTCCATAGAATAGACTGTGTAGGTGTGGCTCTCATACTACATGGAAGGGGGTAAGATCTCTGTCTGATGGGGAGTGCAGCTCCATAGAATAGACTGTGTAGGTATGGCTCTCATACTACATGGAAGGGGGTAAGATTTCTGTCTGATGGGGAGTGCAGCTCCATAGAATAGACTGTGTAGGTATGGCTCTCATACTACATGGAAGGGGGTAAGATTTCTGTCTGATGGGGAGCTCAGCTCCATAGAATAGACTGTGTAGGTGTGGCTCTCATACTACATGGAAGGGGGTAAGATTTCTGTCTGATGGGGAGCTCAGCTCCATAGAATAGACTGTGTAGGTGTGGCTCTCATACTACATGGAAGGGGGTAAGATTTCTGTCTGATGGGGAGCTCAGCTCCATAGAATAGACTGTGTAGGTGTGGCTCTCATACTACATGGAAGGGGGTAAGATTTCTGTCTGATGGGGAGCGCAGCTCCATAGAATAGACTGTGTAGGTGTGGCTCTCATACTACATGGAAGGGGGTAAGATCTCTGTCTGATGGGGAGTTCAGCTCCATAGAATAGACTGTGTAGGTGTGGCTCTCATACTACATGGAAGGGGGTAAGATCTCTATCTGATGGGGAGTGCAGCTCCATAGAATAGACTGTAGGTGTGGCTCTCATACTACATGGAAGGGGGTAAGATCTCTATCTGATGGGGAGTGCAGCTCCATAGAATAGACTGTGTAGGTGTGGCTCTCATACTACATGGAAGGGGGTAAGATTTCTGTCTGATGGGGAGTGCAGCTCCATAGAATAGACTGTGTAGGTGTGGCTCTCATACTACATGGAAGGGGGTAAGATTTCTGTCTGATGGGGAGTTCAGCTCCATAGAATAGACTGTGTAGGTGTGGCTCTCATACTACATGGAAGGGGGTAAGATCTCTGACTGATGGGGAGTGCAGCTCCATAGAATAGACTGTGTAGGTATGGCTCTCATACTACATGGAGGGGGTAAGATTTCTGTCTGATGGGGAGTGCAGCTCCATAGAATAGACTGTGTAGGTGTGGCTCTCATACTACATGGAAGGGGGTAAGATTTCTGTCTGATGGGGAGTGCAGCTCCATAGAATAGACTGTGTAGGTGTGGCTCTCATACTACATGGAAGGGGGTAAAATTGGTCTGTGATCTTGCCTTTTCCAAAGACTTTTATCTCAAGTGTGTATGCAGCATAAGCCCCATCTACACAATACAATTTTTTTGTGCGATTTGATTGAATTCGATCGATTAAATCTGACATGTCCGATCGGGATTCAATTAGATTTGTAGTGTGTTCGATTTGCCATTGTTTTGCAATGACATTTGACCACACTATCGAATCAAATCCCGATCGGACATTTCGGATTTAATCGATCAATCGAATTCAATCCAATCAAATAACAAATTGTATCCTGTATATAGATAGGGCTTTAAGCTCAATTTACACAATACAATTCCACATGCGATTGATCGAATTCGATCGGATCGATTAAATCCGACATGTCCGATCGGGATTTGATGGATAGTGTGGTTGATTTTGCATTGATAACTAACCAAAATCGATCACACTATCGATCGAATCCCGATCGGACATGTTGGATTTAATCGATCCAATTGAATTAGATCGCACATGGAATTGTATCATGTAGATGAGGCTTAAGGCCTGGAGCCCACTACAAATGGCTAGCATTTTTAATTAGCGTTTTGTAAGCGATTTCCATGAGTGTTTTCCAGCGATTTTTGGGAGCGATTTTAGAAAGTGTAAGGTTTTTGCTAGCGATTTGCAATTAGCGTTTTTAATTCTGTGTTAGGCCTAGTGCACACCAAAATCCGCTAGCAGATCCGCAAAATGCTAGCAGATTTTGAAACGCTTTTTCTTTTTTTCTGTAGCGTTTCAGCTAGCATTTTGCGTTTTTGTGAAGAGTTTTTGGTGTAGTAGATGTCATATATTGTTACAGTAAAGGTAGCCATACACTGGTCGATGTGCCATTAGATCGACCAGCTGACAGATCCCTATCTGATCGAATCTGATCAGAGAGGGATCGTATGGCTGCCTTTACTGCAAACAGATTGTGAATCAATTTCAGCCTGAAACCGATTCACCATCTGCTGAGCTGCTCCTGCCGCCTGTCCCCCCCCCCCTCTCCCCCCCCGTATACATTACCTGATGCTGGCTCCCGGGCATCTTCTCCGCATTGCACGGCTCTGTTCCGGCTCCATCCCGGCGCTTCCTGTGTTACTCCGTGACCAGGAAGTTCAAATAGAGCGCCCTCTATTTGAACTTCCTGGTCACTGCAGTGACACAGGAAGCGCCGGGATGGATGGAGCCGGAACAGAGCCGTGCAGCGCGGAGAAGACGCCCAGGAGCCAGCCTCAGGTAATGTATACTTGATCGGATCGGCCGCCGCTAGCGACGCGCACTTTACCCGCGGGCGATCGAGGGTAATTTCCCGCACGGCGCGATCGACGGACCGATCCGATTTCGGGAGGAAATCGGATCGGCGGCTGCGTTTACCGCAAACGATTGGCAGCAGATTCGATCCCAGGATCGAATCTGCTGTCGAAACGGCCGGGAATCGAGCCAGTGTATGGCCTGCTTAAAGCTGTTACTGAACAGCTTCTGTAACAAAAAACGCCTGGCAAACCGCTCTGATGTGCCGTTTTTCAGAGCGGTTTGCGGTTTTCCTATACTTAACATTGAGGCAGAAACGCATCCACAATCCAAAAAATGCCTCACCCCGGGAGTATGCGTTTCTGCAAAACGCCTGCCGCTCTGGTGTGCACCAGCCCATTGATATACATTGACCAAGCGGATCCGCAGCCGCAAACATCTGCAGAAACGCTGATAAAGCTGCTCGGTGTGCACCAGCCCTTACAGTTTGCAGTAATTTAGAATCGCACACAGATCCCTATGTGTAGAGATTCAGGAGTGATTTGCCAGCACTTCAATACTTCACATTGAAGCAAAACGCTCCCAATGCTGCATGTCCTGCGATTGTGATCTTGCTTATCGCAATCGGTACTGTGTAATTTGTTACATTTATTTACATTGGCAGAGCGTTCAGGGAAATCGCTGGAGATTTAAAGCGCTCCCTAAATGTTTAAAAGAGCGCTCTAGTGGTGGGTGCTAGATCCATGGCATGGCTCCCAACTGTCCCTTTTTCGGAGGGACAGTCCCTCTTTGGGAGCCCTGTCCCTCTTTCCTCCTCATTTGTCCCTCTTTCAGGACCTTGTCCCTTTTTCTATGTAAATATATATATTTCTCTACTAAATAATGTGTTTGATTCACTCTAAATTTTATTCCCATCTTTTAAGTTGATATATTACTAATTTTATCCACTTAATTCTATCTGGACACCTATTTCTGTCCAGATAGTCTGCACTGCTCCGGTCGCCTTCCATTAGCCCAGAGATCAATAAATGGAAACAAAGTTCCCATTCATCGATCTAATGCTGGGAATACACCATACAATTTTCTGTTAGATTAAAGGTCCGTACACACGCCGGACTGCAGGCAACGACGGGTCCGTCGTCACCTCCCGCTGGGCGGGTGTTCAGCAGACAGTCTGGCGTGTGTACAATCTGTTGGCTTACTGATACGCCTGGCGGATTACTCAGAAACAGCCCTATCAGTCTGCAGACAGACTGTACACAAGCCAGACTGTCGCTGGAACGCCCACCCAGCAGGAGGTGGCGACGGACCCGTCGTTGCCTCCAGTCCGGCGTGTGTACGGACCTTTACCTGCCAGATAGATAAAGTTCAACATGTTGGAAATGTATCTATCTTACCATCTATCTGCCGAGCAATTAGACATTGTTGTACTCAGCAGGAGATAACCAGAAGGCAATGCACCAGAGATAATGACCAGACTCTACAGAAAATAATCTAATTATGCATTCTAATGCTGGGCATACACGGGTCGATTAGCCGCCAGATTGACACCCGCCGCGTCCCCGCGGGCGCTTCCTTATCTTCCGCTCATTTCCCCGCTATTGTCCGCCCGCGGAGATAGAACAGGGAATCGATCCAGCGAGTCATCGGACCTGTCGGAAATTATCAATCGAGCCATCAGCGGCTCGATTGATAAGGAAAAAAAAATGCCGTGTATGCCCAGCATAAGGCTGGGTTCACATTTGCGTTAGCAGTCAGGATTTTCTGGACCGGATCCGGAACGTATACTGTACAAACGGAAGTTTGGCAATCCAATGATAATCTATGGATGCGTACATACTCGTCCGTTCCACGCGGACCGGATCCGGACTCCGGACACTTTTCCAACTTGCTCTATTTTTCACGTACGTCGGATCCGGCCGCCACACCCGGACCGGATCCTGACTGCATCATCCGCACAGCTGAACCAATGAGAAACGGAAAGGAGGAAACATACTAGCTATAAAAAATCTGGACGTTCTACCCACTTCCTATGCGTTTTCTGTGGTCATAGCGGCCATTTTGGATGGTACATGGGCCCAGAGTTTGAGGAGTGGAGCAGCAGTGACTTGTGGCTGGAGATATTTGGCAGCATGTCGGAGGAAGAGGTGAGGCCCTACACACCTGAGGACCTGATTCTACAGGTGCAGCAGCTACCTGCCTGGTGCACCCACCATCTCCTGCGAGGAGCACGCCTTCTTCCCACATAGTATAGGGAAAAATCAAAAAGGAGACAATTCCCAAGTAAAATGAGTACAAAAACACTGGATCCATGGTCCAAACTACAGTCTCTATATCCAAGGGTGGTCTCCACACGTCAGGCTGTCTCCAACAATGACCCCAGGGCTTCTGCAGACCTCCCAGACCCCAAGAATTTATATAGTCTGTATCTCTTTAAAAAACGGATCCGGATATCAACCTAATCACCTACTGATGAAAGAACGGATGCAAACAGAACGGATCCGGACCGGATCCTGAGTGCAACCGTACGCATCCGGTCCGGATGCGTACGGAACGGATCTGGACATCCGTTCTGTTTTTTTGCAAAAACGCAAGTGTGAACGGGGCCTAAGAGAAAAATCTAACAGAAGAATCTAACAGAAAATCGTATGGTGTATTCCCAGCATAAGTCCCCGTATGAAAGACCGACACCGTCAAAGAGACGGCTCCTTCTTTCACAAATCTCCTGCTGCCCCATCTTCGCATGACTTCTGCTTTGCATAGTAATACTATGCATGCAGAAGTGAGCTGTGAGGGCATCTTGTGGCCAAATAGTAGAATTACATCTGGAAATGAAAATTTCCAGATAATGACTTTTTTTTACTTTTAAAATTAGTCCCTTACCTCCCACACTCCCCAATAGCTACACAACATTTTTTTTGTAAAAAAAAAAAAAAATCTACAATTAAAAAAAAAAAAAAAAAATAAAATACACAAATAGTTACCTTAGGGACTGAACTTTTTTAATATGTATGTGGTAAGGAATATTAGTTATTTTTTTAAATTATGGGCTAAACTGAAAAAAATGCACCTTTATTTCCAAATAAAATATTGTTGCCATACATTGTGATAGGGACATAATTTAAACGTTGTAATAACCGGGACAAATGGGGAAATAAAAGACGGGCTTTAATTGCGGTAGCATGTATTATTTCAAAACTATAATGGCCGAAAACTGTGAAATAATGAATTTATTCCATTTTTTTTAATCTTCCTGTTAAAATAGATATAGGATAAAATAATTCTTAGCAAAATGTTCCCCCAAAGAAAGCCTAAATGGTGGCGGAAAAAACAAGATATAGATCATTTCAGTGTGATAAGTAGTGATAAAGTTATTGGCGGATGAATGGGAGGTGAAACACTGAGGCCTGGAACCCACTACAAATCGCAAAACGCTATCGCAATCGCTATCGTTTTTATTCAGAGTTTTGTAAGCGATTTCATGAGCGTTTTCTGGCGCTTTTGGGAGAGATTTTAAACAGTGTTAGCTTTTTGCCAGCGATTGTGTAGCGATTTGCGATTTTTAATTCTGATTGGCCGGTTCAATGTATCAGAATTTTATTACAGCTTGCAATCGCACTCAATTCGCTATATGTAGCGATTCATGAGTAATTTGCCAGCGCTTCAATACTTTACATTGAACGCTCCCAAAATGCTGCATGTCCTGCGAATGCGATTTTCTGAATCGCAATCGCTCCAGTAGAAGTTGCCCCATCCATTTACATTAGCTGAGCGTTTTGGGAAAACGCAAGCGTTTTCAAACGCTCCCGAAATTCTCACTAAAATGCCCTCGTGGGTTCCAGCCCTGCAGGCTGAAGTGGTTACAATGTTAATATGAAGGAAAATGCACCAGGATAGAAAGGACCAGTGTGGTTTGAATTATAAAACAACCTATTTTTCTTATGAAATCTTTATGGTATGCGTGACTAGGGGGTGTGGTGGTGGCGTGGCTTAACTGTCCCTTTTTCTCATCTAAAAAGTTAGGAGGTATGCCATGGGAGGGGATACATCTATCAATAATGGGCAGATTAGACCAAGAGACAGATCGAATCTGGTAAGAGAGATCTGTCAGCTGCCCATACACCAAAGACCAACCCCAGATCAATTTCATGTTGAAATCAATCCGGAATCGGCCTTGTGCGTCGTATTCCCTGCCTCAATGTGCCCCCCTCAGTGGATTATACGTTACCTGCCCGTGTCCACCGCTGGCTCTGTCCTTGGTCCATACACGGGCCCCACGTGATTGCCGGCGTACACATAGGTGCATGTGGGACATCACATAATAATAATTTGTATGTGTAGTACTGCTTCACTTGTTATCTATGCAAAAGAGCTTCTCTGAGGTCTCTGACCCAACTTTGGGTCGGCTACAGTGCTGTTTTCTGAAGCACTTATCTCAACCTGTTTCTTGTTTGCTTAATGGACAACTGAAGTGAGAAGAATATGGAGGCTTCCATATTTATTTCCTTTTATGCAATACCAGTTGCCTGGCAGCCTTGCGGTATATTTGGCTTCAGTAGTATCTGAATAACACCAGAAACAAGCATTCAGCTAATTTTGTCAGATCCAACAATGTCAGATCTGTCAGGTGTCTGACAATAATGTCAGAGACATCTGATCTGCTGCATGCTTATTCAGGGGCTATGGCAAAAAGGATTAGAGGCAGAGGATCCGCTGGATAGCCAGGAAACTGGTATTGCTTAAAATGAAATAAATATGGCAGCTTACATATACCTCTCTCTACAGTTCTCCTTTAAAGAGACTCCGCAACAAAATGTTCAGCCCTATTTCTTCTATCCTATAAGTTCCTATACCTGTTCTAATGTGCTCTGTCTAACTGCAGCCTTTCATAGTTGCACTGTCTCTGTAGTCTAACTTCTTTCCTTTGTCAGGCTTTGTCATCACAGAGAGGAATGCACTGCCTCTGCTGTGATAGGGAGAAGTTATGCATGCCCTCTGCAGGCTCTCTGTGTCTCTGCTCTCTCTGTTTCAGCTTGTCATGCTGAGAAACTGTGAGAATCCCTGACAGGAGTGCAGATAATTAACAGGTAATAAAAACTTGTAGTATACTGTAACATGATATAGATAGATAGATAGATAGATAGATAGATACACTTCCTGGTTAGCGGCCATGTTTTTTGATAGTAAACACTAGCTAAAACTGGCGATTAAAAGCCAGGATTGCAGCAGAAACGGCAAAGAGGGGCCCAGGAGATGACAGCGATTTGATTGGCATGTTATTGTACAAATCGGACAGTACAGATTCTCTTTAAAGAGAACCAGAGATGAAGCACCCTCGTGTATTTTATTACGTTTATCAGTGGGAACATGACAGTAAACACCTATCATGATTTTAGTTTTATTCTTCTCAGTCTAATCTATCTGTTATCAACTGTGATAAGAATCCACCGACTGATTCAGTCTAGGTTTGACCTGGAATCATTATAGCTGAGTCACTCTTCTGTGGAGTCTTTTCAAGCCCAAGCCTGCCACCTCCTGGCTCAGATTTCCTACTCAGAGCTGTTGATATGGGAGGGGCTGCTGCTGCCGAGAAAGAAGCTCTGAAACAGACAAGTGTATCTGTGTGCACTGTGCAGCCAGTCATTATCTACTGTATGCAGTTTCATTTCTATGAGAGACACTTCCTACAGGCAGCCACACAGCATACCAGAATAATAAAGTTGAAAGCAAACAGATGAAAGGCTGCAGCAGCCCTGCTTGTCTATAGTCTCATAGAGGCTAGACAGCACATCCAGAACCGTTTATAACCTGGAAGCAGAACAGGTATGAGCCGGCGGCCATATTGGATATTTCCTGGAGCAATAATAGATAAAAAAAACACTCAAAAAGGCACACCAGAGTGGCAAAATTATCAGGTAGAGCATTTATTATTTACAAGCTATCAACTGATATGTTTATTTTGTGTGAATCGTTCATCTCTGGTTCCCTTTAAGGTTTTTCTGCCAGGAAGTTTAAAGGGTCATTAGCTCTGTTCTGTTTCAACATTTTAAAATGTAGAGTGTAGTTTGTAAACTGAAAATAATAAAAATACGAGACTCCTTTCTTTGCTACCAATGTTCTGCTGATTATTCGTACTATAAAAACCTATTATATAATGAATTGTATGTAGTTTTGTTTTTTTCGCTTCAGTATCTCTTTAAGACATGATGACATGGAAATGACCGGTCAGAGAAGTACAGATGAATTGTCTGATAAAGATATCACATGCTTTTTCCATTAATTCTCCATATGGGAGATCTGTAAGGGCTCGTACACACGTCAGATTTTTGCTAACGACCGGTCGTTTGAACGTCCGGTCGGTTGGAGGTCAAATCAGGCGTGTGTACGGTCGGTCGTTCGGCTGACAAGACTGGATTTGATTGATTGTTGAAATCCAGTCTTATCAGCTGAACGACCGACCGTACACACGCCTGATTTGACATCCAAACAACCGGATGTTCAAACGTCCAAACGACCGGTCGTTTGCAAAAAATCTGACGTGTGTATGTACCTTAACTGTGACTAATGATTGTTCAGTTTTACTACTTCCATATACTGCTAGCATGAGGGCCAACAGATTCTGAATACTATGAACAGATTGTGTAGATAAGATCTCATCCTACATGGAGGTGGCAAAATTGCTTAATCAAAATTGGATGTGTGTACGCCCCTTAAAGCTCAGATTGTGAACACGGAAAGGAAGGCGTTTAGGAAGCAGAGCAGGTTACGCAGCGATTCATCACAATGATTATCCTCTGATTACCTGATAAACTTCCATGCCAGGTAACGATCACCCTGGTAGAACTAGGAGAACTCTTATGTCATAACTTGTGTGATGTAATCACTCCCAGTCAGGCTGCTAACAACGGTTACGACACAAGATACGGCGTATAATCACCCTCTGCTCAGCCGCTAATAACATTTACATCATAATCAGTGCAGAATAGCGGCACTTACCACTGCAGGAGGATTCCGGAACACCATCTCCCTGGATTCATATCTGCTAAGTGCTGCTGTGCAATGACTGCATGCTGCCTGGTTTCCTCCATCCTGCAATACCTGCACAAGCGAATATACAGAGCCATAGCTACAGCCAGGGGATACTACCCTGACTGTGGTGAGGACATTAGAGTGTAAGCTCCTCTGGTGCAGAGGCTGATGGGAGAGAATCAGTGATCTCTGTACAGTGCTGTGGTATATGTCAGAGCAATATAAATGTATAATAATAATAGTGTGTGGCTGTGGTGAGGACATTAGAGTGTGTGCTCCTCTGGTGCAGAGATTGATGGGAATGGATCAGTGATCTCTGTACAGCGCTGTGGTATATGTCAGAGCTATATAAATGTATAATAATAATAGGGTGTGACTGTGGTGAGGACATTAGAGTGTAAGCTCCTCTGGTGCAGAGAGTGATGGGAAGGGATAAGTGATCTCTGTACAGCGCTGTGGTATATGTCAGAGCTATATAAACGTATAATAATAATAGTGTGTGACTGCGGCGAGGACATTAGAGTGTAAGCTCCTCTGGTGCAGAGACTGATGATCAGTGATCTCTGTACAGCGCTGTATGTCTGAACACACAATCACAGCAATGTCAGCAATAAAGCATTTTATTACAAATAATTAGTTGCCATCCCAGCATATACATTATATACAGATGATTGGAATTATGGGACACTATACGTTATGGTCTCGGGTCAGCTTGTCAGAGGGCCATGGCAGCCCATCCCAGGATGAGAAGAGTGCCCCCATACGGTGCTGCTTTAGTGAAAATGGGGTCCCCGGTCAAAGCGTGGTAATAGAACGCCCCACAAAACAGAACCGTTCCTGAAGTCAGCAGAGATCCAGCCTGTAGGGGGAGCCAGAGACAAACAAACGGTATTACTGTACGCAATGTGCATAGACCAGACCCAGCCTGTAGGGGGAGCCAGAGACAAAACAAACTGTATTACTGTACTCAATGTGCAAAGACCAGACCCAGCCTGTAGGGGGAGCCAGAGACAGAACAAACTTAAGGCGGCCATACACTGGTCGATTTGCCATCAGATTCAACCAACAGATAGATCCCTCTCTCTGCCTTTACTGCAACAGATTGTGAACCGATTTCAGCCTGAAACCGATCACCATCTGCTGAGCTGCCGCTGTCGCCTGCCCCCCCCCCCCCCCCCCTCGGGAATCTTCTCCGCATCACGGCATCAGCATCTAACTTTCTGTCACTCAAGTGACAGCGGAAGTTCAAATAGAGCGCCCTCTATTTGTACTTCTGCTGTCACTGCAGTGACACAGGAAGTTATACACGGATGCCGGATGTCGTGATGCGGAGGTGATGCGGAGAAGATGCCACCCGGGAGCCAGGCTTCAGGTTATGTATACCTGCGTCGGTCGTACGCCGCTAGGGATGCGCTCCTTACCTGCGAGCGATCGACGATAATTTCCCGCACGGAGCGATCGATGGGATCGATCTATTTCGGGACGAAAGCGATCGAAATTTAGCGTGTTGCGTGAACGATTTGATAGCAGATTTGATCCCAGTGGTCAAATCTGCTGTTGATCGGCGATAATCAGCCTAGTGTATGGCCAGCTTTACTGTACTCTAGTGATGGTTAAGTAGATGCAAAGAACTTTGAGTTGATGCAAATGTATTCAAAATGTTAAATGTGCATCAACTCTAGGGATGATCAGACATGCAAATCATTCTGTGTTGATGTAAATTTATGCAAATTCTTACACAGATATTTGCATAAGACCTAAACTGGTCCATTTTCAAACTGCATACATTTGCATGATTTTGGAACAATTTGCATCCCATTGATCATCCCTAATCAACTCGAAGTTATTTGCATCTACCATCACTACTGTACTCCATGTGAATGCAGAAGATCCAGCCTGCAGTTAGAGCAGAGTCACACTACATACTGTACACACACCTGGGTGGGTAAACTCCATATTTTAGGGGTAGGGAGACCCCCAAGGCAACGCCCTCAGCCCCACTGGTTCCCAACACATTCATCTGGCGGGTCAGCAGTTGTGGCGGTCCCCTCTCTCTAACCTAAATAATGGTGGTCTTTTGAAGGCGCGTTCTGCAGATTAGGGATGATCAATGAAATGCAAATTGTTCTGAAATTAAGCACATTTTAATGCAAATGTATGCAGTTTGAAAATGGACCAATCAATTTAAACTCGGGTCCTTTTCCAAGCTGCATATATTTAAATAAAAATTAAAATGGAGGCTGCCATATTTATTTCCTTATAAGCAATACCAGTTGCCTGGCAGCCCTGCTGATCCTCTGCCTCTAATACTTTCAGCCACAGACCCTGAACAAGCATGCAGATAAGGTGACTGAAGTGTGACTGGATTAGCTGCATGCTTGTTTCTGGTGTGTGATTCAGCCACTACTGCAGCGAGAGAACAGCAGGGCTGCCAGGCAACTGGTATTAACAGGAAATGAACATGGCAGCCTCCATATTTTCCTCACTTCAGTTGTACTTTCAGTCAGAGCATCTGATCTGCTGCATGCTTGTTCAGGGGTTATGGCTAATAGTATTAGAGGCAGAGGATCAGCAGGACTGCCAGGCAACTGGTATTGCTTAAAAGGAAATATATGGCAGCCTCCATGTACCTCTCAGTTCAGGTGTTAATGAAATTGGAGGGCACCAGTACAGAAGAGGTGAGTAAAGGTGGGGGAGGGGTTGAAGTAGAGAGGGGGGGGGGGGTGGAGAAGGAATGTACATCCATTAATTCACTCCCCTCTTGTCACCCCTCAATGTGATCTGATATGGCCCAGGCTGCCCTCTAGCTGCAGATACTGCCACTACAATCACACAACCACTAATTCACATTCACACCTCATGATGGCTTCAAGGTGAACTGTAGTGAGAGGTATATGGAGGCTGCCATATTAAATTTCCTTTTAAACAATACCAGTTGCCGGGCAGCCCTGCTGATCTATTTAGCTGCAGTAGTGTCTGAATAACGCCAGAAACAAGCATGCAGCTAATACAGTCAGATCTGACAATAATGTCAGATACATCTGATCTGCTGCATGCTTGTTCAGGGGCTATGGCTAAAAGCATTATAGGCAGAGGATCACTAGGATATCCAGGTAACTGGTATTGCTCAAATGGAAATAAATATGGCAGCCTCCATAGCCCTCTCTCTTCAGTAGGGTCAGCGACACAATAATAATAATAATAATCATCTCGGGCTGCATGCAATCTGTATCAGGCTTGAAAGCGGCCAATCAGGTGCACCTGCCTATAACATTTGTATGAAATTTGCATGCAAGCTCTAATGATCAACATCATCCATTCACTTTCTATATGGGCTTTTACAGCAGACGTACCAGCAGGGGGCGCCGGCAGTGAGGCACGGCCAGCAAGGCCAGGCTGTGCAGGAAGTGGTACTGGTTCCCGGTGGCGTACAGCTGCAAACAAACACAGCAAGGAGAGAAATAAGCAAGTGTAAGCTCTGTGGCGACAGGATGCTTCCCTTCAGCTTAACATGAACATCAAATTTCACATTCACAAATGAAAGTTAAACTGTAGAACTTTATCAGAGTTGGCCACACACGATACAATAAAATGATCCGATTTTACAGTAATTCGATAAAAACGATCAGATCTCTCGAAAAAAATCGAAAGCTTTTTTCATTCGACCGAAAAATCCGATCGGATTTCCCGTTTTTTTCGATTTAAATCGGATCTGGAATGCCAGATATTTCTCTTCAATCTCTACTAAAGATTGTATGGTGTGTGTTGGATTGTTAATGTAGTAATATACACATGCTAGCAATTCTCTCTTAGTTTCCAATCATTTTTATCATAATTGGGGGAAAAATGAACATAGTGTGTGTGGTACATTGGTCATATTTTTGAAATGTTACAATCAGTCAAAAAAATTGATTTCAATTCTTAAATTGAACAGATATTTAAAATATTGTATGGTGTGGGGCCACCTTTAAGATGGCCACTAACGGTACAATTTCCTGAACGATTGACTATTCAATACCATTTTTGTGGTCGATCGGAAAGAATTGTCCGGGGCCATTAATGGAGAGAAAAATAACCAATCTGATCAGACCAGAAGAATTGTTTGAAAATTTGGATCGGTAAACCGATCAACGGCAGTTTGGGAGATTGTACCATTAAAGTGAACCTAAAGTCACTTAAAAAAAACGAGATTAACTCACCTGGGGCTTCCCTCAGCCCCCTGCAGACGATCGGTGCCCTCGCAGCTCCGCTCCGATGTCCCAGGACCCGCCGGCGAGCACTTCCGGTTTGGCCGTCACCAGCCGACAGGCATGGGAACGTGAGTGATTGTTCGCGTTCCCAGCCTGTATATCGCCCCCTATGCTGGTGACGGCCAGGAGGTCGCAATAGCAGCATAGGGGGCGATATACAGGCTGGGAATGCGAACAATCACTCGCGTTCCCATGCCTGTCGGCCGGTGACGGCCAAACCGGAAGTCGTCGCCGGCGGGTCCTGGGACATCGGAGCGGAGCTGCGAGGGCACCGATCGTCTGCTGGGGGCTGAGGGAAGCCCCAGGTGAGTTCATCTCATTTTTTTTAAGTGACTTTAGGTTCACTTTAAAGCGGACCTGAACTCAGAACTTCCTCTCTGCTCTGAAAGATAAGCAACAGCATAATAACCGATAAAGAAAAACATTTCCTTGTTATAGTTGATACAAATCCTGCAATAAATCTGCAGTGTGTCTACTTCCTGCTGTCATGGAAGCAGACGGTGCATCTGTCTATGTTTTCCTTCTGTCCTGTGCAGTTCAGGTCTACTGTAATGGGCACCTTAACTACCTAAAGACCGCCTAACGCCAATTGGCATCAAGTCCTGGGGCTGGCTCTTGCAAGAGATCTCCGCTTGGTAGGAGGAGCTCCGTTCCGCCTTTAGTCTCCCAGAGGCGATCACCGCTCGGAGACTGTTAGACGGCGAAACCGCTGTCTAATTAGCTTGTACAGCGCTGCAATCTAAGGCAGCGCTGTACTGGGGACAGCCGTGTCATTCGGCTGTCCCCCTGGGAGACAGGAGTATTAAAATATACAGAAAAATGGCAAAAATAAAAAAATAAAAAAAACACAAAACAAATATTTATAAAAAAAAATACATAAACATCTGGGGGGTGATCAGACTCCACCAACAGAGAGCTCTGTTGGTGGGGAGAAAAGAGAGGGGGGGGGGGGGGGGAAATCACTTGTGTGCCGAGTTGTGCGGCCCTGCAGCAAGGCCTTAAAGCTGCAGTAGCCAATTTTGCTAAAAATGGCCTGGTCACTAGGGGGGGTTAGCACTGCGCTCCTTAAGTGGTTAAAAGGTGGCCCCACACACCATACAATTTTGTATATCTGTTTTCAATTTGAGAATTGGGATACATTTTCCGCTTTTTTTTTTAACATTTGAAAAATCTAACCATATGTATCAACCAAGAGGTTCAGTTTTTCCCCAATTTTAGGAAAAAAATTCAAGGTCTCTAAATAAAAAAAAAAAATTGGCAATCTACCCAACCTCGACTTTTTCTAAAAGAAATGTTTAGAGAAATCAGCCACCCCGATCAGCTTCTATCAGTAAAACCGGAAAATCAGATCATATTCCTCACCTGAAAAAAGAAATCTAACTTTACATTTTTCTGTACAACGGATCATTATATCGGAAAAAAAAACCCAGGATATTCTAATCTTTTTATTATATTACGATCTTCAAGGTGCCCATACATCAGACGATGAACGGGCAGATCGACTAAGAGACAGATCTCCCGCTGATGGAAGAGAGCTCTGTTCCTTGCCCATATACCACAGGCCGATTCCCAATCAATCTCCTGCTGAAATTGGCCTTGTGACGCCGCATCTGCCGCTTCGGCGGCCCAACGCTGTCCCCGCTGATGGTCAATGTGCCCCCCCCCCCCCAGGACACTATACATTACCTGTCCGCGTCTGCCGCTGCCCCCGGGCGCCGTCCTCCATCCATACAGGAGCCCCATGAGGTTGCCGGAGTAAAGTGGGTTGCCTGTATGGAAGGAGAATGGCGCCCGGAGGCAGCGGCAGACACGGACAGGTAATGTATCATGCACGAAGGGGGCACACTGGACATTGGGGGTTTTGTGGTGTTTGTTGCTTGTCCCGATATCGCTTGCCGTTACTACTGTGCATCCTCCGACCACAGCGTCCCAACATCGTGCAGCATGTCCGACCCATTCATGCCACTAATTTCATCATGCACTTGGCACCACCCATTTTCATCCACTTCCATTATAATAATCCAATCCGGATTGTTGATCAGCAGCCAAGTCTCCAGACTTATGGCCACCTCTTATGCTGCGTACACACTGGCGACTACGGTTGTTTGAAACAGCTCATTAACAGAACTTTAAGGGGCACAGACTAACCAGCAAGCTCATGGTGACCCAGAACTCATTGGGGTGTGTAAGGGACTACAATGGTCCTAAAAGCCCCCTTACTAAGATGTTAAGAAAAACAAAAGTTTGCTTTCCTAAAACAGAAAGAATTTGCGATAATTCAGGTTGGAGTGAGCTCGAGATGTCTCCCAGGCACCACTGCTGAATATATGCAAATTAACCATTGTACCCTTAGAAGCTAAACTCACCTCCAGAACCGCTGGAATGCAATGATGTGTCAGCTTGTTAATATGTACAGAGCCATAATAATCCAACATGCATACAGACTGTTTCGGATTGTTTGATCCTCATCAGTGCATGGCATGGATTAATTTGGCTCTATGGAGTAGGGCTTGTAAATCCGAGAGGCACAGACTAACCAGCAAGCTCATGGTGACCCAGAATTCATTGGGGTGTGTAAGGGACTACAATGGTCCTAAAAGCCCCCTTACTAAGACTACAATGGTTAATTTGCATATATTCAGCAGTGTTGCTCTGGGAGACATCTCAGGCTCACTCCAACCTGAATTATCGCAAATTCTTTCTGTTTTAGGAAAGCAAACTTTTGTTTTTCTTAACAGAACTTTACCCAACGATCATTAACACGAACGACAAAAGAACGACATCGGGAAGATGGAAATATCCAACCTGACGGATCGTATCTACCGACAATCGTTACAAAACTATAGTGTGTACAGACATCGGCCGAGAACGATCGTTACAAGGGCCAATGCGCCTGCGTTGAATTCTGCCCAGCTTCAGTACTTCCTTTATAGCTCGGCCGTAAAGATTGTTACATTGCTCATTTCAATTAAACTTTGTTTTCAAGTTAACAATCATATATTTGTATCTATTGTAACTCCATGTCAGTGTTTTTTTTTTATTTTATATAAATATGTACGCAACATTTCCTTCTGATCGTTCTTTTCTGCGAGAACGATCGTTAAAATGTGTATGATGATCGCTGCATCCCATCGTTGCATTCCAATCTTTCCAATATCGTTCGTCTGGCAACTATCGTTCCTTGCAAAAAATAGTTATCGCAAGTGTGTACGTAGCATTACACTTTACCGATCAGCCTCAGTCTGTTTCTCCAGGCTGTAGTGTCGCAAACCGCCATCTCACGTGCAACAATGGCTTCCCTCCCGCAATACACCTCCAGCCAGCCGACCAATGGGTGCAGGCCGTCACTGTGTACCCGCCCCTCACTGGAGGCGAGCTGTGGAACAGACAAGGTGTTCTCCAACCCTCCCCCCCCCATCCCTGGAGGCGGCCTGCGGGACAGGCGAGGACTCACCTCTTTCAGGTAATCGTCTCGGTCGCTGCGCCGGAATCCTGCAAGACACACAGACAATAAAAGATCTGTCAGTGAGGGAGCCAGTGCTATACATCACGAGCCTGGCTACACAGGAAGTGTCAGGCCTACATGCAATTCACTTTTCTCCTGAGTGGTATTATCACACCTGGCCATAACATGCCTTTTATACCAGCAGAAAGCAGAACATGATTTTGATTACTATGTACTATGATGTACTATTTCACCAACTGTTACTTTAACCGATACTTTTTCAACTGCAAACAGCTTAAAAAGGTAAAAAGAATTATCTCTTAGAAAACTCTGGAGAAAAAAACCTGCCGCTAACCTTCCCCGCCGCAGAGCCGTGATCTGCGCCAAAGGAAGTCAATTATTTCGGGCGCAAGGCATGTGGATATGCAGATTGCAGCATTGCATAGCGGATAGGCCTTGGCGCCTCCATGCGCCGAAATGTAGCTTCTTTGCCGCAAATAGCGCCCAACATAAGAGTCACAATTTGCAGCAAAGATGATAAATGTCATCACCCGGAGGCACGGGATAGCAGGAGCCGCCATGTGCACAAATTTCCCTGCTTTGGAGCCAATCGTGGCCTACGGTGGTGCCCTTTTTTCGGTAAGTGCTCCTGCGTCCTTTTTTCCTGGTATATTTTATACTAGCTTCAGAGCTTTCAGTAAACGAACATTCCATAGATATCACCTACCAGGACTAAAGTTATCCCCACCTGTGATACACGATAGAATGTAAATTGGGGTCAGGAGAGGTTTTACACTGGGCAAACACTGACTAAATAATCTATAAGGCCTGGAACCCACTGAAAACCGCAAACGCAAAACGCAACCGCTAGCGTTTTGTCTGAGCGGTTTGCATGCGGATTCATGCGCGTTTTTGGTCGTGTTTTGCAACATTGTATTTTTATCCCCAGCGGGGATGCGTTTTGCGTTTTTATCCTGATTGGTCCTGTGAATTATTTTTCATTTTGTTACAGTGTGCTTAACCGCAAAACGCTAGCAAAACCGCTCAGTTTAGGTTTTGCTGAGCGTTTCTGCTAGCGTTTCAATACTTTACATTGAAGCGCTAACGCTACCAAAATGCTGCAGGTCCTGCGTTTGCGTTTCTGTGGAAACGCAAACGCTCCTGTGGAAGTTGCCCCATCCATTAACATTAGCCCAGCGTTTTGGCAAACTGCTAGCGTATCGCAGTGCTGCCAAAACGCTGCCAAAAGCGCTCCTGTGGGTTCCAGCCCTTAATGTAAGAAAAAATAAGCCATTTCATGTATCATGTTATTTTCATTACAGGTCCTCTTTATTTGCAGTGAGTTTTGCACACATTGAAGGCTTGATAATCCAGAGGTAAGAGGATGTGACACCCAGGACACGACTATTGCACCCATCGGCGGGCCGGGACCACAGCAATGGCCTAGGCCTTCTCTCTCTCCTCCAGCGCGACGTCCCTCAGAGGAGCCATCGTCACAAGAGGGGAGCCTTCATCTTATCCTGCGTATGAATTACAGGATTATAGGATGCAGACAAAGATTGCCAATCCCCTGAATTCCCAACAATCCAGCCATCTCCAGCCATTCCCCACTAGAGGGAGGCAGAGCTCCATCTTCTGCTGGCGGCTCCTCTCTGGAGACCGTTACTAAAGAGGAGGAAATTGATGTTCTGCCATGTTGTTCTTTGTGAGCGAGTGAAGATCTCAGTTTCCTCTGGCTCCTCTATTCCCACCATTATTGCCTCTCGCAGGTAAAAGTCTGGCCTTCTGCGGCTCTGATCTATGCTGCCCCCCTCCCCCCACATACTTTGATTATGGACTCTTCATTTTGGCCTCAATTCTGGTAGCTATGTGAGGTAAATATTTGTCTGTAGGTAAAATACCTCATGAGGTGTTTTCCTCTTTTTTTTAGCAATTCTGAAAGATTTTTTCTCCATTTCCGAACATGAGATAAAATATGAGGTAAAACATGTGGTAAATGCATAAAGTGAGGTAAAACATGAGGTATTTCAGCGGTCTGCATGTAGTAAATAAGCATTCTTTAATTATCTTCCATAAGTAGGGTTGCCAGGTGTCCGGTTTTACACCGGACAGTCCGGTTTTTGTGCACTGTGTCCAGTGTAAAAAAACATGCTAAACCGGACAATTAAGTTGTCCGGTTTTAGAGCCCCCCCGCAGCGCAGGAGGAGAACAGCGCAGCAGAGAGAGAGCTGGGAGCAGCGGTGGAGAAGGGGGGCAATCTCCCCCCCCTTCCCTCACCTTAGGGTGCTCTCTCTCCCTTGCTGTCTTCTCCAATATGATGTGCAGGGCTGGCGAGTGGCTGCGGGCGGAACTTACCTCTGTGTCGCTCCAGCGCCGGAAGTTCGGGTCCCGCAGCCGCTGAGAATCTCATTCATGAGCCGGACAACACTATCAGTCTGAATAGTGTTGTCCGGCTCATGAATGATTCGGATCTTTGATCCGGATCTTTTTTGAGTCGAAACTCAGCGGCTGCGGGACCCGAACTTCCGGCGCCTGCGACACAGAGGTAAGTTCCGCCCCCAGCCACCCGCCAGCCTGCCCTGCACATCAATATTGGAGGAGACAGCGGGGGAGAGAGACAGCACCCTAAGGTGAGGGAAGAAGGGGGGGGGGGGAGATTTTCCCCCCGCCCCTGGCTACCTATTCTGGGCACAAATAGCCCCTGGCTACCTATTCCGGGCACATATACCCCCTGGCTACCTATTCTGGGCACATATAGCCCCTGGCTACCTATTCTGGGCACATATAGCCCCTGGCTACCTATTCTGGGCACATATAGCCCCTGGCTACCTATTCTGGGCACATATAGCCCCTGGCTACCTATTCCGGGCACATATACCCCCTGGCTACCTATTCCGGGCACATATACCCCCTGGCTACCTATTTCGGGCACATATACCCCCTGGCTACCTATTCCGGGCACATATACCCCCTGGCTACCTATTCCGGGCACATATACCCCCTGGCTACCTATTCCGGGCACATATACCCCCTGGCTACCTATTCCGGGCACATATACCCCCTGGCTACCTATTCCGGGCACATATACCCCCTGGCTACCTATTCCGGGCACATATAGCCCCTGGCTACCTATTCCGGGCACATATAGCCTCTGGCTACCTATTCTGGGCACATATAGCCCCTGGCTACCTATTCTGGGCACATATACCCCCTGGCTACCTATTCTGGGCACATATACCCCCTGGCTACATATACTGGGACATATATACCCCCTGGCTACATATACTGGGCACATATATCCCTGGCTACATATACTGGGAACACTGGCTGTTTGTCATTATGTGCATTTAGTGGTGAAAAGCTGTCTCTTTTGTGCATTTACTGGTGAAAAGTTGTGTCTTATTATGTGCATTTACTGGTGAAAAGCTGTGTCTTGTGCATTTACTGGGGAAAAGCTGTCTCTTATTATGTGCATTTACTGGCGAAAAGGTGTCTCTTATAATGTGCATTTACTGGTGAAAAACTGTCTCTTATGTGCACTGGACCAGTACTACTGGTGAGGACAGTTAGTGACATGGCTATGTACTCTGTAATGTGCTGCAGAAGATGTCAGTGCGATATAAATACTATAAATTTTTTTTAAAAAAGCCCATTGCTTAGCCCCACTCTACATAAAAGTGCGCTTCTGACTCCGCCCCTAACTCCACCCATAACTCCACCCCCTGTCCGGTTTTCTCCATCAGCCGACCTGGCAACCCTATCCATAAGTTAGGATGGTCTTTGGAAGATTTTTTATTTGAGGGTGGGGGGGGGGGGGGGGTGTAGACTGTGGTCCTCAAGAGGTTAAACTGATCAGTAATTTATGTACTAACATGCCCCCTAATTTCCATGAGAATAGTCATTTTCGGTAAAATGAATGCAAATTACCTCATGAATAACCTCATAATTAACCTCACGAGGTAAAACATGACTAAAATGTACCAGAATTGTGAAATGTCATTACCTCATAAGGTAAATGGCCTCCCATGAGGTAATTTGTTTGATAACCCTACCAGTATTGAAGCCAATGAGACGTACAGTGAGAGGAATATGGAGATAAGTCAAGACTTAGAACATTTATATGGCGTTTTTCTCCTGGTGGACTCAATGCACCAGAGCTGCAGCCACTAGGGGGCGCTCTATAGGCAGTAGCAGTGTTAGGGAGTCTTGCCCAAGGTCTCCTTTGACACTGACTGCCAGGTATAATACAATGTGCAGTCACAGATGCAGTGAAAGGTATGCAGTGGCTGGTATTACAATACAATGTGCAGCTGTCACACAGGTGCAGTTAACAGGCATGCTCGGAGTGGTATATTACACAGCGTGCGGTCACACAGGTACCGTGAACAATTATGCAATGACTGGTATTACAGTTGTGTTCAAAATTATTCAATTCAATTCTGTTTCATCAGTCCACAGAACACTACCACAAAAGTTTTGGGATAGTGTTCTGTGGACTGATGAAACATAATTAGAACTGTTTGGGCCCATGGATCAACGCTATGTTTGGAGGAGGAAGAACAAGGCCTAGGAAGAAAAGAACACCTTGCCTACTGTGAAGCATGGCGGGGGGTCAATCATGCTTTGGGGCTGCTTTGCTTCTGCAGGTACAGGGAAGCTTCAGCATGTGCAAGGTACCATGAATTCTCTTCAGTACCAGGAGATATTGGATGAAAATGTAATGCAGTCAGTCACAAACCTGAGGCTTGGGAGACGTTGGACCTTTCACCAGGACAATGATCTCAAGCAAGCATACCTCCAAGTCCACTAGAGCATGGTTGCAGATTTAAGCCCCATCTACACGATACGATTCTTTGTGCGATTCGATTACGATTCTATTTACGATCCGATTAAATCCGACATATCCGATCGGGATTCGATTGAATTTAATTTGCCATTGTTTTGCAATGGCAAATCGAATCGAATCCTGATCGCACAAGTCGGATTTAATCGGATCGTAAATAGAATCGTAATCGAATTGCACAAAGAATCATATCGTGTAGATGGGGCTTAACGGCTGGAACATTTTGGAGTGGCCATCGCAGTCACCAGACGTAAATCCGATTGAGAACCTCTGGTGAGACTTAAAGAAAGCAGTTGCAGCGCGCAAGCCTAAGAATGTGACTGAACTGGAGGCTTTTGTCCATGAAGAATGGGCTAAGATAACCATAGATCGCTGCAAGACACTTGTGGC
This sequence comes from Hyperolius riggenbachi, assembly GCF_040937935.1. Taxonomy (NCBI): domain Eukaryota; kingdom Metazoa; phylum Chordata; class Amphibia; order Anura; family Hyperoliidae; genus Hyperolius; species Hyperolius riggenbachi. The sequence continues at coordinate 10,653,668 of NC_090648.1, forward strand.
AAGCTATGCTTCATGTTTAGAAGCTGTTATAACTGGAAAAGGATGTTGTACTAAGTACTAAGAATGAATGTCACTTGGGGGTTGAATAAAACTGATAATGATGTGAGCACAGAAACAACATTTGTGGTTATTTCATTATAAATGTTATATTTGTCTGACTTACAAGTTCCTCTTTGATTTAATTGTAAACAAGATGACTGAAATGATCAAAATCAATGTAAAGCTGACCAAAACACTCAATTTTAGTGGGGGTTGAATAATTTTGAACACAACTGTACAAACGTGCACCTGTCACACACACACACTACACACACTACACACACACCACACACACCACACACACCACACACACACACACACACTCACACACACACACACACAGTACACACACACACAGTGACACTGTGTGCGCTCACGTAGGTAGGTGGGTGCACTGTGAACAACAGGTAGGTATATGCAGTGATGGGTATTACAAATATGCAACTGGCACAGTAGGAATTACCACCGAGGGGCCAAAATCCAGCTGCGACAGACTGACAGCGCTGTATATAATGAAAGTGGGCCACACAAAAAAATAATAATAATAAAAATAAGAATCATCAAGGAGCAAGCTAAGATGCCTACAAGAGCCTAACTAAGCTTTCCCTATAGGTCTCGGCACAGCAGCTCTCCCTTCTCTAATTACTGCAGGCACACGAGTGAGTCCACTGCCTGACGCTGCCTGCCTTATATAAGGGGGGGGGGGGCTCCAGGAGGGAGTGTAGCCTGATTGGCTACCCTGCGTCTGCTGACTGTGATGTAGAGGGCCAAAGTTGCCCCTAATGATGCACTATGGGGGGGGGGGGGGGGACACGAATCGAACTTCCGGAAAAGTTTGCAGTTCTCCGCGATCGCGAACCCCGGAAGTTCCCCGGGAACCGTTCGGGGCCATCTCTATGAGACAATGAAGCAGGATTTACCTGCTCTGAGATTGCGGCTGGTGTAATAATTGTAAGGCAGATTGGCGCTGGTGCGTGGAAGCGGTGACTCTCCATTCACTATGATTAGACTGTTCCTAGTCGGCGTGGATCATGCAAGAATCAGCGCTCCCCAGAGCCGCGGACCACAAACCGCTCCTGCCTTCCTGTGTAACTGTGAATCCAAGTCCCGGAGGGCTCCACAGCAGAGCAGACCTGCCACACGCTACAGGTCCTGATGGGCATTTCACTGCTCATTTAATTGGGCTTTGAAGTGGCGGACTGGCGAATGTATTCATTCGCTTTCTCTTTATACGTATATACCACACTGACCGGCCACAGCACCGCTGGTGAGACGTTATCTAACGATTGTGCGGCCTGATCAGCGAACACACACTAGATTTTAAGCAAAAGTGGCCCAAAATGCCAAAATGGTGCTCTAGCGCGTGTGCCTACCCTAAGAAATATGCATATACAATGTCAGTAAGATTTGTGCAGATATTTAATGCACCACTGGTCGTCTAGTGCGTGTACAAGTAAACCTGAGGCTAAATAAAATGATAAAATGTATACTTCCCTTAATGTTCTATGGGCTCTTCAGACCCCTCCAGGCTGCTTCTGTCGTCCACCACTCTGTCTTGTCGATAAATGCACCGTATGGAACTCAGTTTGCGCGTTCTATCTGTACGCACTCCCGCGTGGCTGTGTGCTGCAGTCAATGTCAGGAGGGTCCTGAGCATGCGCAGTTCTGATTCTTTATGAACCTGGCACGCCCATAATGCTCTCGCCTGTGGCAGCTGCGCAAAGTCGTGCCAGAGCTCCATACATGGCAACGCATACTGCGCATGCACGGGGCTGCAGCTGGTGCCAGTCACGGCCAGGGGCGGGGCATACGGCGGCCAGGGGCGGGGCATATGGTGGCCAGGGGCAGGGCATACGGCAGCCAGGGGCGGGGAATACGGCAGCCAGGGGCGGGGCATACGGCAGCCAGGGGCGGGGCATACGGCAGCCAGGGGCGGGGCATACGGCAGCCAGGGGCGGGGCATACGGCAGCCAGGGGCGGGGCATACGGCGGCTAGACCAGGTATGGGCAAACTTGGCCCTCCAGTTGTTAAGCAATTACAAATCCCACATTGCATTTGCCTTTATGAGACATGAATGTGGCTGTCAGACTCCTGCAATGCATTGTGGGACTTGTAGTTCCTTAACAGCTGGAGGGCCAAGTTTGCCCAGGCCTGGGCTAGACGGACGGGAGGCCAGATGAACAAAGCAGCCTAGAGGGGTTTGAAGAGCCTCTAAAACACTGAGGTAAGTATATATTAACTAGTTGTTATCCTGCAGGCAGTTTATCTATGCCCCGCAGGACAACATCTAAATTCCCAGGGACATAGATATACGTACCTTGCCGCAATCGCCCGCCACACGCACTCCTGCATGCGTTCCCATCGCAGCCAGTTAGTACAATGATCACTGAATGGGAACCAGTTCCATTCACCAATGAAAGTGCCTGAATTCAATGATCACCGGCATGAATGAAATGCGGGTGGTCACTGACAAAATGAAAGTAAAACACACCCACATTGCTTCTTCTGCTCACAGTACACAGGAGTAATAACAGTGGGAGGGGGGGGGGGGGGGAAATGTACACTTACCTACATCAAATCAAATAAATACATCAAACGCCCCACTAATCCTTTACCTTCTCCACAGCTACCAAAATAAAAACACTTGTATGTATAAAAAAGGGACATTTAAAAAAAACAAAAACAAAAAAAAACAAAACACATTTATAGGGACTGAACTTTAATATGTATGTCATGAAAGTATATTACTGTTATCTTTGCAAATAAGGGCTTGTAAATAGTGACGGATGCAAAACTGAAAAAAAAAATGCACCTTTCTTTTCAAATAAAATATTGTCACTATACATTGTACGAGAGACATAATTCAAACGTTGTAATAAACGGGATACATGGACAAATAAAATGGGTTTTATCCACAGTAGCACATTTTATCTTAAAGGGGAACTGAAGTAAGAGGTATACGGAGGCTGCCATATTTATTTCCTTTTAATCAATACCAGTTGCCTGGCAGCCCTGCTGGTCTATTTCTCTGCAGTAGTATCTGAATAACACCAGAAACAAGCATGCAGCTAGTCTTGTCAGATCTGACAGTAATGTCAGCAACACCTGATCTGCTGCATGCTTGTTCACGGGCTATGGCTAATAGTATTAGAGGCAGAGGATCAGCAGGGCTGCCAGGCAACTGGTATTGCTTAAAAGGAAATAAATATGGCAGCCTCCATATACCTCTCTCTTCAGTTGTCCTTTAAAGAGAATCTGTATTGTTAAAATCGCACAAAAGTAAACATACCAGTGCGTTAGGGGACATCTCCTATTACCCTCTGTCACAATATCGCCGCTCCCCTCCGCATTAAAAGTGGTTTTAAAAAGTTTGTTTATAAACAAACAAAATGGCCACCAAAACAGGAAGTAGGTTGATGTACAGTATGTCCACACATAGAAAATACATCCATACACAAGCAGGCTGTATACACCCTTCCTTTTGAATCTCAAGAGATCATTTGTGTGTTTCTTTCCCCCCTTCAGCTCTCATGCACTGAAGTTTCAGGCTGCTCTTTTCTTCCTGCAAACAGCTTTGCCCTTGTTTGTAATTCCTCACTATGTGAAAGCCCAGCCAGCTCAGAGGACGATTTATCCAGCTTGTAAAAGATAAGAGAGAAGAGAGAAGCTGCTCTAATCTAAATATCACACAGGCAGTGTGCATAGAGGGGCCTGGAAGGGGGAGTTCATAGCAGAACCACAACACTGAAGAACTTGGCAGCCTTCCAGATACAGGCTGACAAGTCTGACAGGGGAAAGATACATTGATTTATTACAGAGACTGTGATAGTGGAAAGTGCTGCAGTAAGCCAGAACACATTAGAATAGCTTTTGGAACTTGTAGGATGGTAGAAAAAACAGGATGCAATTTTTGTTACGGAGTCTCTTTAAAACTATAATGGTCGAAAACTGAGAAATAAAGAATTTTTCAATTGTTTTCCGAATTATTCCCATTATAAAATGCAGTTAAAAAATCTTTTATCAGAACTAAATAAATTAATGGGGTATTGGCACTGATCAACAGATTTAGTGTATCTTCTCTATATTAGTATAAAGTGATTTGGGGTTTTCTCAGCGCTAAGTAAAGATGGATGCGACACTCTGAGACTAAAGCTGAGTACACACGTACGATAACGATCGTTCAAAAACGAACGATAACGACAATTGAGCCGATAATCGTGCGCTCCAAATTTTCCAACGATCGTTTTTTGGGACGATAACGACCGTTATCGTTCAATCCGACCGATCCAACCCGGCGGATTTTTTCGAAAGAATCGTTCAATCGTTGCAGTGTGTACAAAGATCGTCCGATAACGCATGTTCTTATTGCCTGTCATAACGTCACTTCCGTTTGCGCACGCATTTTTTAATCGTTCGTCATTCAGTACTTTATACTTATATCGTTCACGTGTGTACACAATCGCTCATTACGAACGATCTTTTCCGTCTAATTTGAATATCGTGTAAACGTCACGAATCGTTCGTAACGAACGATCTTTATCGTACGTCTATACGAACCCTTAGTAGGGTGGTTCTGGTCCCCCAGCCTCCGAGAGGATCTGCTCCAGTCAAAAATCATTACCCAAATAAGTTTTTTTATTATCTCATGACAAATCAATAGAGATTTGATAGTGATTCGATATGTTATCTATATTTGTTTATGCAAATTGAATGTCTAGTTGAATATGTACAAAAATTGATGTATAAATATGTCATTAATCTTAATATGTAAAACTTTTTGTTTAAATTGATATTTTGGCATTTTTGCCTGTTGTATGTTTTGAAAATCCCCAATAAAAATTATTGAAACATAAAATGCAGTTAGACTAAAACGATTGTTAACAAAATGCACAACCCAAAGAAAGCCTAATTGGTGGCAAAAAAAAACAAGCTATAGATCACTTCGGTGTGACAAGTAGTGATAAAGTTATTGGCGAATGAACGGGAGGCGCACTGGAAGGTGAAAATTGCTCTGGTCCAAAAAGGGAAAACCCCTCAGTGGTGAACTGGTTAATACTATTATTAAATCTCAGGTACACTTGAAGGCTTTGGAAGTGACTGAATGAGGACAGGGGGGGGAGGGGGGCAGATAAAAAAAGATAACTAAAAGATAAAACCATAAAATAAAAAAACAAACTATAGGGAAAGAAATAGAAAGCCTGTCTGTGTTCTGGAATGACGGAGGCTGCACAGACCGGAGAATTCCGTAACATAACGAATTGGCAGCGAGTCCTGGGGTAGCGCCGCTCCAGACATCCTGTGAATTTTTCATATGTAATCCAGCGCTCTGCCCGCTCCTGTCACGCCGCAATAATAATGTGTGTGTTTAAATAGCCACCGTATTAATTTTACATGCTGCCATCTTTTCTGGCTGTGCTCAGAGGAGAGAGACTATTGCTTCCCACCTCAGAATCTGCTCCCGGGAGCTTCCCTGCACAACCCCGAACCAGAAACCCCACAATACAGCAAGAACTACAAATCCCAGCCATCAGGGGAACCGCAAAGGCCTTTACAACAGTTTAATTTATTTAAATAAGAAGAAAATACTCCCATCCTCCTTCTCTGACAGATCAGGGGAGGAGATGGAGATTATGATTATTATTGATTAACCACCCTGGCGTTCTATTAAGATCGCCAGGGAGGCTGCGGGAGGGGTTTTTTTTAATTAAAAAAAAAACTATTTCATGCAGCCAACTGAAAGTTGGCTGCATGAAAGCCCACTAGATGGCGCTCCGGAGGCGTTCTTCTGATCGCCTCCGGCGGCCCAAAGTAACACGGAAGGCCGCAATGAGCGGCCTTCCGTGTTTTGCTTACTTTGTCGCCATGGCGACGAGCGGAGTGACGTCAGCCGACGTCCTGACGTCAGCCGCCTCCGATCCAGCCCTTAGCGCTGGCCGGAACTATTTGTTCCGGCTGCGCAGGGCTCAGGCAGCTGGGGGACCCTCTTTCGCCGCTGCTCGCGGCGAATCGCCGCAGAGCGGCGGCGATCAGGCAGCACACGCGGCTGGCAAAGTGCAGGCTGCGTGTGCTGCACTTTATTTGATCAAAATCGGCCCAGCAGGGCCTGAGCGGCACCCTCTGGCGGTAATGGACGAGCTGAGCTCGTCCATACCGCTAAGGTGGTTAATAAAGCGCCAAAGTATTCGGTGGTGCTGTACAAAGTAAGAGACAGACATTGGGTACATAATAATAATAATACAGACAAATGGAATACCCCAATATACAAACAGAACTGGTGACAAAATACAGAACTGGTAATGACAGTGACAAGAGTAAATGTATAATGAATTCCAAGACACAAACGGGTGGAGAGCCCTGCCCTTGCGAGCTTACAATCTAGAGGAATGGGAGAACAAGAGGTGGGGTAGTACAGAATAAACATACCTGGAGGCAGTCTGTGTTTAGGATATCTAGTAGGAGTGTAATTTGGCTTTAGGACAAAGGGGGAAGTGGCCTAAGGTAGAGTGTATGCGTGTCGGAAAAAGTGAGTTTTGAGAGAGCGCTTAAAGTTAACAAAGGTTGGAGAGTGAGAGATATCTGTGGAAGGGCATACCAGAGAAAGGATGAAGTACCTATGAAGTCTTGTACACTTAGATGTGAGGAGGTAATTGTAGAAGAGGATAGAAGGAGCTTGTGTGCAGATCTGAGATTGCGGTTGGGTTGGTATCTAGAGACTAGTGAGATGTGCAGAGGAGAGAGATTGTGGAGAGCTTTGTAGATTAGGGTTAAGAGTTTCAATTGGATCCTCTAGTTAATTGGCAGCCAATGAAGAGGAAATAAAGCAATGTGGGTGGGGATTTATGACAAAGAAGGGTGTGGCTGTGAGGGGGTGGAGCCAATGCACACCATGAGAACTATGGGGGGGAGGGGGGGGGGTTACTGAACTTGGGACTTTATGTCTTCTTCAAACTTGTGTGCTTTTTTGACCTCAAGTTCTACTTTTTCCTCACAGAATATCCTTTCGCCTTGTCAGAAGTCTCTTCAAGATACTCTGAGCACCTCTCATGGGCATGCCTTTAAGACTCAGACCAGTACTGCAAAGTACTTAAAGATGCATACCTTTCTGTAGCGTATGCTCTCCTCTTTCATTTGATGCCTGAATCACCAAATACACCAAATAGTTTTCGTTCGATTTCAATTTAAAAATCACGGCTGCCATCTTGGCTACGTTATAACTTCCGGGTCACCCCTGTCTTCTCTGTTAGAGAAGTGCATCACTGAGTAAGGCAGGAAGAGGAAGTGACACGCATGGCCATTGCAAGAGGCTCCTCCAGAGGGGTCATAGCACGACTTTGTTGGAAGTCGTCTGTCTTAAAGGCATGCCCATGAGAGGTGCTCAGAGTCCCTTTAAATACTCAATCAATACGCTTTTGCATTGCTGCACCCCCTCCCCTCTCCCAGCCTGCTCAGTGGCTCAGCTATGGTGGAAGGATTGTAAGTGGTGATCTCTCGCCGAGCCTGGCCAAGCACTGGTCGGACAGCAGCTGACACACAAGGTATCTCACTGCTGGAGACATCGTCAGCTGAAGTGAATATAGAAATCTCACACGCACGTTTCCCAAGTCAGGTGCCTGGGGTACTTTCATACGGTATAGAAATACAATCAGAAACATGTGAGCTATGCGGGCGTTTCTGGCTCCAGCACATGCAGAGGGATAGAAGCAGGCAGAGAGCGGTGTTTTGTTTCTGATTTCCGAGAACCTGCAGCGATCTTTACACCGCGTCCTGATGAATTCGCAGGCGGACCTGACCTTGAGTTTGGTATTTCTGTGTCGCACGGCGCACGTTAAGAAAGGACTCGTCCTCGCACCATTGTACCGTCTGAAAAGGAACGCAGTACGGCCTCGAATTCTGCTCAAGGAAAGAATGACAGCTGGAGACTCTTTCTGAGACTTCAACGCCGTCATCAAAGAGTCCTCTGCTCCGGCTTCTATCACAGGAACAGTTACTCCGAGCTTCTACTAACTGGCTACTGAGTACTGCACTGTATAGCCTGCCAGCGTGGGGACAACAATCTGCCCTCCGAACGGCTAGTGTGCGAGGAAGAGTCTCCGAGACGGGCGATTAGCACTTGTGCCTTTTGGTGCAGGGTGGACAGATGCAGGACTTTACCCATTGTTGCTGGCATTTCTCAAGGTGCCCAAACACTGGTTAATATGGCCAGCAGATAGATTGAAAATCTGTGATCTGATCAGATCTATTTCAGCATGGTGTCTTTGAAAACCTGTGTGCGCCTGCCAGGCCTCCCCACCTCCCCCCTTCCCCAAGGCCGTGCGGCGTAGCAGAGCACAGCCACTAGGGGCACAGTGGCACATAATTAAGTGATCATTGAGGCCTCTAGTGTTTGGCCTCTAGTGTTTGGGACGTCACACAGGTGCCCCGGGACTTGGGAGTGAAGAGAGGAAGAAGCAGCCAGCGGGAAGAGAAGAGACCAGAACCACGCCGTGTATAGAAGAGAGTCGCTTAGCTGGTGATCGAATCGAACGGCGCTAGCAACACGCTCCCGATCCGCCAGCCTATCGAAGTTTTCAATCCTGCGGCATCAACCAATTTCAGGCGGAAGTGATGAGACTATATACTCAGTACAGCGCTCAGGAAGATGTCGGTGATATATATAAATACTGAATAATAATAACCTCCTTATAAACGCAGAGTGTGTGTTTCTGGAGATCTTTCAGGGATAATTTTGGAATTGCAACAACATTGGAATGTTTATCGTTTGTCAGTCGTTCATTTTTCAACTATTTAATTGGGCGTTTTTGCGAGGCTTCAGGCCTTGTTCACATTGTGTTTGGCTCGCGTGTCCGTCCACGGTGGGCTTTTTTTCCCGCATTTTTTTAAAGCATTTTCCAGCAATTTTCTGCACGTTCGTTCGTGTTTGTGGGCGTTTTTGTAAGCGCTTCTGCAGAGCACTTCCGTTTTTTGATCCGGAAAAAAATCTGGAACAAATGCAATGTATTGTTTTTCAAAACCGCTCACGCAATCACTTGCCAAAGCGATTTTGTGAGCGTTTTCCTATGCCTTCTATTGAGGAAAATCGCCTCAAAAATGGCCCAAGCAGCGCTTTTCAATCACAAACGAACCGCTCTGATATGAACTCTCTCATAGAGAATCATTGCACAAGCGCTTTCAGGGGGATTTTGAAAATTGCCCGCGCTTAAAATTTTACAAAAATGCCCATTAGGTGAACAAGGCCTCAGGATGTTCACTAGCCGAGATCCTTGTGCTAAGTTTCCCAAACTGCGACTCCCAACCAGGGCTGTGCAGTCAGAGTCGGAGGTTTCCAGGGCTGTGCAGTCAGAGTCAGAGGTTTCCAGGGCTGTGCAGTCAGAGTCAGAGGTTTCCAGGGCTGTGCAGTCAGAGTCAGAGGTTTCCAGGGCTGTGCAGTCAGAGTCAGAGGTTTCCAGGGCTGTGCAGTCAGAGTCAGAGGTTTCCAGGGCTGTGCAGTCAGAGTCAGAGGTTTCCAGGGCTGTGCAGTCAGAGTCAGAGGTTTCCAGGGCTGTGCAGTCAGAGTCAGAGGTTTCCAGGGCTGTGCAGTCAGAGTCAGAGGTTTCCAGGGCTGTGCAGTCAGAGTCAGAGGTTTCCAGGGCTGTGCAGTCAGAGTCGGTGGTTTCCAGGGCTGTGCAGTCAGAGTCGGTGGTTTCCAGGCCTGTGCAGTCAGAGTCGGTGGTTTCCAGGGCTGTGCAGTCAGAGTCGGTGGTTTCCAGGGCTGTGCAGTCAGAGTCGGTGGTTTCCAGGGCTGTGCAGTCAGAGTCGGTGGTTTCCAGGGCTGTGCAGTCAGAGTCGGTGGTTTCCAGGCCTGTGCAGTCAGAGTCGGTGGTTTCCAGGCCTGTGCAGTCAGAGTCGGTGGTTTCCAGGCCTGTGCAGTCAGAGTCGGTGGTTTCCAGGCCTGTGCAGTCAGAGTCGGTGGTTTCCAGGCCTGTGCAGTCAGAGTCGGTGGTTTCCAGGCCTGTGCAGTCAGAGTCGGTGGTTTCCAGGCCTGTGCAGTCAGAGTCGGTGGTTTCCAGGCCTGTGCAGTCAGAGTCGGTGGTTTCCAGGCCTGTGCAGTCAGAGTCGGTGGTTTCCAGGCCTGTGCAGTCAGAGTCGGTGGTTTCCAGGCCTGTGCAGTCAGAGTCGGTGGTTTCCAGGCCTGTGCAGTCAGAGTCGGTGGTTTCCAGGGCTGTGCAGTCAGAGTCGGTGGTTTCCAGGGCTGTGCAGTCAGAGTCGGTGGTTTCCAGGGCTGTGCAGTCAGAGTCGGAGGTTTCCAGGGCTGTGCAGTCAGAGTCAGAGGTTTCCAGGGCTGTGCAGTCAGAGTCAGAGGTTTCCAGGGCTGTGCAGTCAGAGTCAGAGGTTTCCAGGGCTGTGCAGTCAGAGTCAGAGGTTTCCAGGGCTGTGCAGTCAGAGTCAGAGGTTTCCAGGGCTGTGCAGTCAGAGTCGGTGGTTTCCAGGGCTGTGCAGTCAGAGTCGGTGGTTTCCAGGGCTGTGCAGTCAGAGTCGGTGGTTTCCAGGGCTGTGCAGTCAGAGTCGGTGGTTTCCAGGCCTGTGCAGTCAGAGTCGGTGGTTTCCAGGGCTGTGCAGTCAGAGTCGGTGGTTTCCAGGGCTGTGCAGTCAGAGTCAGAGGTTTCCAGGGCTGTGCAGTCAAGAGTCGGTGGTTTCCAGGGCTGTGCAGTCAAGAGTCAGAGGTTTCCAGAGCTGTGCAGTCAGAGTCGGTGGTTTCCAGGGCTGTGCAGTCAGAGTCGGTGGTTTCCAGGGCTGTGCAGTCAGAGTCGGTGGTTTCATTCATGAACTGAGGAGTTGGAGTCGGATGATTTTTGCCTGAGGAGTTGGAGTCGGATGATTTTTGCCTGTAGAGTTGGGGTTGGAATCGAGGAGTCAGAACAAGTTTGGGTGCCCGGAGTCGGAGTCGGAGTCAGTCGGTGGTTTCATAAACTGAGGAGTTGGATGATTTTTGTGCCGACTCCATAGCCCGGCTCCCAACATGGCCTTACATTACAGCGGACCTGAATTCAGAACGTCCTCTCTGCTCTAAAAGATAAGCATCAGTATAATAACTTTTAAAGAAATCATGTCTTTGTTACAGCTGATACAAATCCTGCAATAAATCTGCAGTGTGGCTACTTCCTGCTGTCATGGAAGCAGACAGAGGGTTAACATCCTGTGTTTACCAATTACCTCTCAGAGGAGATTCCTGAGCTGACACAGCTGATAGGTCAAATTACAACTTGTGATTAGTCACAGATGAGGGGGGAATTTGACAGGCTACACTCTGTAAATACATACAGGGTGCATTTCTCTCTGTTTTCCTTCTGTCCTGGTTCAGCTTCACTTTACGTGGCTTTTGTAAGTTTATAAAATGCCAAGCTACCACTAGAAGTATTTCTATACAGCAAGGAGGTTGCATTTTACACTCTCGGCCAGTGTCTATGACTAACGGGCCAACATGAAGGCCAAAGGGACCGCTTGCTGGTCCAGTACCGAGAGACACCATCACCGCTATCCACCATGAGGACAGAGGAGGACAGAAGAGGTCATAAGAGGACAGAGGAGGTCAGAAGAGGTCAGAGGAGGACAGAGGAGAACCTAGGAGGACAGAAGAGGGCGGAGGAGGTCAGAGGAGGACAGAGGAGGACTGCTTACTGAAGGCTGGATCTCAGGGCATGCAATCTCCTATTGATTAAATTCCACCAGTTCCAGACAGGCTAGAGGTCAGACATAATCATTCCAGGCACAATGACCTCTGACTCTTGGGATCAATCACAAATTACCAAGAAGGAACAAGAGAACACTCCCGAAAGGGAAGAGACGCTTAGAGAAGATATATAGAGAATAACCAGCAGAATAATAATGTCCAGGTACAGCTGAAACAATGTGCTAGAATTACTTATAGGCAGATAAAATCACTGAGCAATTTCCAACAGAAATTGGTTGACGGGATCGATGGGGCATGCTGGAAAATCTTGGTCACTGGGGTTCAATCTTGTGTGTGGCGGCAGCGGCATTCAAACGACTGGCAGACCCCCAGCGGGTTTACCCCAAGTGTATGTGTCCCTGCCAGGCCCGAGGTGAGGGCTGCAGGATCACCAGTCCGCTAGCACAACTCCTCCCCTCCTCCTGTGTTGCATAATACAGGGGCCTAGTCACACAAGGGGGTATGGAGAGGTGGACGTCTGACATACTGCGGTCTGTTCACACATGTCCTCAGTCATGGAGTCCTTATAATGAGCAGATCTGGAGAGGCTGATGTACTGCGGTCTGTTAGTGGCAGGATAGGAGGGGCCAGATCACACATGTCCTCAGTCATGGAGTCCTTATAATGAGCAGATCTGGAGAGGCTGATGTACTGCGGTCTGTTAGTGACGGGATAGGCAGGGCCAGATCACACATGTCCTCAGTCGTGGAGTCCCTATAATGAGCAGATCTGGAGAGGCTGATGTACAGCGGTCTGTTAGTGACGGGATAGGAGGGGCCAGATCACACATGTCCTCAGTCATGGAGTCCTTATAATGAGCAGATCTGGAGAGGCTGATGTACTGCGGTCTGTTAGTGACGGGATAGGCAGGGCCAGATCACACATGTCCTCAGTCATGGAGTCCTTATAATGAGCAGATCTGGAGAGGCTGATGTACTGCGGTCTGTTAGTGGCAGGATAGGAGGGGCCAGATCACACATGTCCTCAGTCGTGGAGTCCCTATAATGAGCAGATCTGGAGAGGTGGAGCTCTGATGTACTGCGGTCTGTTAGTGACAGGATAGGCGGGGCCAGATCACACATGTCCTCAGTCGTGGAGTCCTTATAATGAGCAGATCTGGAGAGGCTGATGTACTGCGGTCTGTTAGTGACGGGATAGGAGGGGCCAGATCACACATGTCCTCAGTCGTGGAGTCCTTATAATGAGCAGATCTGGAGAGGCTGATGTACTGCGGTCTGTTAGTGACGGGATAGGCAGGGCCAGATCACACATGTCCTCAGTCATGGAGTCCTTATAATGAGCAGATCTGGAGAGGCTGATGTACTGCGGTCTGTTAGTGGCAGGATAGGAGGGGCCAGATCACACATGTCCTCAGTCGTGGAGTCCCTATAATGAGCAGATCTGGAGAGGCTGATGTACTGCGGTCTGTTAGTGACGGGATAGGAGGGGCCAGATCACACATGTCCTCAGTCGTGGAGTCCCTATAATGAGCAGATCTGGAGAGGCTGATGTACTGCGGTCTGTTAGTGGCGGGATAGGCGGGGCCAGATCACACATGTCCTCAGTCGTGGAGTCCTTATAATGAGCAGATCTGGAGAGGCTGATGTACTGCGGTCTGTTAGTGACGGGATAGGCAGGGCCAGATCACACATGTCCTCAGTCATGGAGTCCTTATAATGAGCAGATCTGGAGAGGCTGATGTACTGCGGTCTGTTAGTGGCAGGATAGGAGGGGCCAGATCACACATGTCCTCAGTCGTGGAGTCCCTATAATGAGCAGATCTGGAGAGGCTGATGTACTGCGGTCTGTTAGTGGCGGGATAGGCGGGGCCAGATCACACATGTCCTCAGTCGTGGAGTCCTTATAATGAGCAGATCTGGAGAGGCTGATGTACTGCGGTCTGTTAGTGACGGGATAGGCGGGGCCAGATCACACATGTCCTCAGTCGTGGAGTCCCTATAATGAGCAGATCTGGAGAGGCTGATGTACTGCGGTCTGTTAGTGACGGGACAGGCAGGGCCAGATCACACATGTCCTCAGTCGTGGAGTCCCTATAATGAGCAGATCTGGAGAGGCTGATGTACTGCGGTCTGTTAGTGGCGGGACAGGCGGGGCCAGATCACACATGTCCTCAGTCGTGGAGTCCTTATAATGAGCAGATCTGGAGAGGCTGATGTACTGCGGTCTGTTAGTGACGGGATAGGCGGGGCCAGATCACACATGTCCTCAGTCGTGGAGTCCTTATAATGAGCAGATCTGGAGAGGCTGATTTACTGCGGTCTGTTAGTGACGGGAGAGGAGGGGCCAGATCACAATGTCCTCAGTCGTGGAGTCCTTATAATAAGCAGATCAGGAGAGGCGAGCATCTGATGTACTGCGGTCTGTTAGTGACGGGATAGGCGGGGCCAGATCACACATGTCCTCAGTCGTGGAGTCCTTATAATGAGCACATCTGGAGAGGCTGATGTACTGTGGTCTGTTAGTGACGGGATTGGCAGGGCCAGATCACACATGTCCTCAGTCATGGAGTCCTTATAATGAGCAGATCTGGAGAGGCTGATGTACTGCGGTCTGTTAGTGACGGGACAGGCAGGGCCAGATCACACATGTCCTCAGTCGTGGAGTCCTTATAATGAGCAGATCTGGAGAGACTGATGTACTGCGGTCTGTTAGTGACGTGATAGGAGGGGCCAGATCACACATGTCCTCAGTCATGGAGTCCTTATAATGAGCAGATCTGGAGAGGCTGATGTACTGCGGTCTGTTAGTGACGGGACAGGCAGGGCCAGATCACACATGTCCTCAGTCATGGAGTCCTTATAATGAGCAGATCTGGAGAGGCTGATGTACTGCGGTCTGTTAGTGACGGGATAGGCGGGGCCAGATCACACATGTCCTCAGTCATGGAGTCCTTATAATGAGCAGATCTGGAGAGGCTGATGTACTGCGGTCTGTTAGTGACGGGACAGGCAGGGCCAGATCACACATGTCCTCAGTCATGGAGTCCCTATAATGAGCAGATCTGGAGAGGCTGATGTACAGCGGTCTGTTAGTGACGGGACAGGCAGGGCCAGTTCACACATGTCCTCAGTCATGGAGTCCTTATAATGAGCAGATCTGGAGAGGCTGATGTACTGCGGTCTGTTAGTGACGGGATAGGAGGGGCCAGATCACACATGTCATCAGTCATGGAGTCCCTATAATGAGCAGATCTGGAGAGGCTGATGTACTGCGGTCTGTTAGTGACAGGATAGGCAGGGCCAGATCACACATGTCCTCAGTCATGGAGTGCTTATAATGAGCAGATCTGGAGAGGCTGATGTACTGCGGTCTGTTAGTGACGGGATAGGCAGGGCCAGATCACACATGTCCTCAGTCGTGGAGTCCTTATAATGAGCAGATCTGGAGAGGCTGATGTACTGAGGTCTGTTAGTGACGGGATAGGCAGGGCCAGATCACACATGTGCTCAGTCGTGGAGTCCTTACAATGAGCAGATCTGGAGAGGCTGATGTACTGCGGTCTGTTAGTGGCAGGATAGGCGGAGCCAGATCACACATGTCCTCAGTCATGGAGTCCCTATAATGAGCAGATCTGGAGAGGCTGATGCACTGCGGTCTGTTAGTGACGGGACAGGCAGGGCCAGATCACACATGTCCCCAGTCGTGGAGTCCTTATAATGAGCAGATCTGGAGAGGCTGATGTACTGCGGTCTGTTAGTGGCGGGATAGGCAGGGCCAGATCACACATGTCCTCAGTCGTGGAGTCCTTATAATGAGCAGATCTGGAGAGGCTGATGTACTGCGGTCTGTTAGTGACGGGATAGGAGGGGCCAGATCACAATGTCCTCAGTCATGGAGTCCTTATAATGAGCAGATCTGGAGAGGCTGATGTACTGCGGTCTGTTAGTGGAGGGATAGGAGGGGCCAGATCACACATGTCCTTAGTCATGGAGTCCTTATAATGAGCAGGTCTGGAGAGGCTGATGTACAGCGGTCTGTTAGTGACGGGATAGGCAGGGCCAGATCACACATGTCCTCAGTCGTGGAGTCCCTATAATGAGCAGATCTGGAGAGGCTGCTGTACTGCGGTCTGTTAGTGACAGGATAGGAGGGGCCAGATCACACATGTCCTCAGTCGTGGAGTCCGTATAATGAGCAGATCAGGAGAGGCTGATGTACTGCGGTCTGTTAGTGACGGGATAGGCAGGGCCAGATCACACGTGTCCTCAGTCGTGGAGTCCCTATAATGAGCAGATCTGGAGCGGCTGATGTACTGCGGTCTGTTAGTGACGGGATAGGCGGGGCCAGATCACACATGTCCTCAGTCATGGAGTCCCTATAATGAGCAGATCTGGAGAGGCTGATGCACTGCGGTCTGTTAGTGACAGGACAGGCAGGGCCAGATCACACGTCCTCAGTCATGGAGTCCTTATAATGAGCAGATCTGGAGAGGCTGATGTACAGCGGTCTGTTAGTGGCGGGATAGGAGGGGCCAGATCACACATGTCCTCAGTCATGGAGTCCCTATAATGAGCAGATCTGGAGAGGCTGATGTACTGCGGTCTGTTAGTGACGGGATAGGCAGGGCCAGATCACACCTGTCCTCAGTCGTGGAGTCCTTATAATGAGCAGATCTGGAGAGGCTGATGTACTGCGGTCTGTTAGTGACGGGATAGGCAGGGCCAGATCACACATGTCCTCAGTCGTGGAGTCCTTATAATGAGCAGATCTGGAGAGGCTGATGTACTGTGGTCTGTTAGTGACGGGATAGGCAGGGCCAGATCACACATGTCCTCAGTCATGGAGTCCTTATAATGAGCAGATCTGGAGAGGCTGATGTACAGCGGTCTGTTAGTGACGGGATAGGCGGGGCCAGATCACACATGTCCTCAGTCATGGAGTCCTTATAATGAGCAGATCTGGAGAGGCTGATGTACTGCGGTCTGTTAGTGACGGGATAGGAGGGGCCAGATCACACATGTCATCAGTCGTGGAGTCCCTATAATGAGCACATCTGGAGAGGCTGATGTACTGCGGTCTGTTAGTGACAGGATAGGCAGGGCCAGATCACACATGTCCTCAGTCATGGAGTCCTTATAATGAGCAGATCTGGAGAGGCTGATGTACTGCGGTCTGTTAGTGACGGGATAGGCAGGGCCAGATCACACATGTCCTCAGTCGTGGAGTCCTTATAATGAGCAGATCTGGAGAGGCTGATGTACTGAGGTCTGTTAGTGACGGGATAGGCAGGGCCAGATCACACATGTGCTCAGTCGTGGAGTCCTTACAATGAGCAGATCTGGAGAGGCTGATATACTGCGGTCTGTTAGTGACGGGATAGGCAGGGCCAGATCACACATGTCCTCAGTCATGGAGTCCCTATAATGAGCAGATCAGGAGAAGCTGATGTACTGCGGTCTGTTAGTGACGGGATAGGCAGGGCCAGATCACACGTGTCCTCAGTCGTGGAGTCCTTATAATGAGCAGATCTGGAGAGGCTGATGTACTGCGGTCTGTTAGTGACGGGATAGGAGGGGCCAGATCACACATGTCCTCAGTCGTGGAGTCCCTATAATGAGCAGATCTGGAGAGGCTGATGTACTGCGGTCTGTTAGTGGCAGGATAGGCGGAGCCAGATCACACATGTCCTCAGTCATGGAGTCCCTATAATGAGCAGATCTGGAGAGGCTGATGTACTGCGGTCTGTTAGTGGCAGGATAGGTGGAGCCAGATCACACATGTCCTCAGTCATTGAGTCCCTATAATGAGCAGATCTGGAGAGGCTGATGCACTGCGGTCTGTTAGTGACGGGACAGGCAGGGCCAGATCACACATGTCCCCAGTCGTGGAGTCCTTATAATGAGCAGATCTGGAGAGGCTGATGTACTGCGGTCTGTTAGTGACGGGATAGGCAGGGCCAGATCACACATGTCCTCAGTCGTGGAGTCCCTATAATGAGCAGATCTGGAGAGGCTGATGTACTGCGGTCTGTTAGTGGCAGGATAGGCGGAGCCAGATCACACATGTCCTCAGTCATGGAGTCCCTATAATGAGCAGATCTGGAGAGGCTGATGTACTGCGGTCTGTTAGTGGCAGGATAGGTGGAGCCAGATCACACATGTCCTCAGTCATTGAGTCCCTATAATGAGCAGATCTGGAGAGGCTGATGCACTGCGGTCTGTTAGTGACGGGACAGGCAGGGCCAGATCACACATGTCCTCAGTCATGGAGTCCCTATAATGAGCAGATCTGGAGAGGCTGATGTACTGCGGTCTGTTAGTGACGGGATAGGAGGGGCCAGATCACACATGTCCTCAGTCATGGAGTCCTTATAATGAGCAGATCTGGAGAGGCTGATGTACTGCGGTCTGTTAGTGGAGGGATAGGAGGGGCCAGATCACACATGTCCTTAGTCATGGAGTCCTTATAATGAGCAGGTCTGGAGAGGCTGATGTACAGCGGTCTGTTAGTGACGGGATAGGCAGGGCCAGATCACACATGTCCTCAGTCGTGGAGTCCCTATAATGAGCAGATCTGGAGAGGCTGCTGTACTGCGGTCTGTTAGTGACAGGATAGGAGGGGCCAGATCACACATGTCCTCAGTCGTGGAGTCCGTATAATGAGCAGATCAGGAGAGGCTGATGTACTGCGGTCTGTTAGTGACGGGATAGGCAGGGCCAGATCACACGTGTCCTCAGTCGTGGAGTCCCTATAATGAGCAGATCTAGAGCGGCTGATGTACTGTGGTCTGTTAGTGACAGGATAGGAGGGGCCAGATCACACATGTCCTCAGTCATGGAGTCCCTATAATGAGCAGATCTGGAGAGGCTGATGTACTGCGGTCTGTTAGTGACGGGATAGGCGGGGCCAGATCACACATGTCCTCAGTCATGGAGTCCCTATAATGAGCAGATCTGGAGAGGCTGATGCACTGCGGTCTGTTAGTGACAGGACAGGCAGGGCCAGATCACACGTCCTCAGTCATGGAGTCCTTATAATGAGCAGATCTGGAGAGGCTGATGTACAGCGGTCTGTTAGTGACGGGATAGGAGGGGCCAGATCACACATGTCCTCAGTCGTGGAGTCCCTATAATGAGCAGATCAGGAGAGGCTGATGTACTGCGGTCTGTTAGTGACGGGATAGGCAGGGCCAGATCACACATGTCCTCAGTCGTGGAGTCCTTATAATGAGCAGATCTGGAGAGGCTGATGTACTGCGGTCTGTTAGTGACGGGATAGGCAGGGCCAGATCACACATGTCCTCAGTCGTGGAGTCCTTATAATGAGCAGATCTGGAGAGGCTGATGTACTGTGGTCTGTTAGTGACGGGATAGGCAGGGCCAGATCACACATGTCCTCAGTCGTGGAGTCCCTATAATGAGCAGATCTGGAGAGGCTGATGTACTGCGGTCTGTTAGTGACGGGAGAGGAGGGGCCAGATCACACATGTCCTCAGTCATGGAGTCCTTATAATGAGCAGATCTGGAGAGGCTGATGTACAGCGGTCTGTTAGTGACGGGATAGGCGGGGCCAGATCACACATGTCCTCAGTCATGGAGTCCTTATAATGAGCAGATCTGGAGAGGCTGATGTACAGCGGTCTGTTAGTGACGGGATAGGAGGGGCCAGATCACACATGTCCTCAGTCATGGAGTCCTTATAATGAGCAGATCTGGAGAGGCTGATGTACTGCGGTCTGGTAGTGACGGGATAGGAGAGGCCAGATCACACATGTCCTCAGTCATGGAGTCCTTATAATGAGCAGATCAGGAGAGGCTGATGTACTGCGGTCTGTTAGTGGAGGGATAGGAGGGGCCAGATCACACATGTCCTCAGTCATGGAGTCCTTATAATGAGCAGATCTGGAGAGGCTGATGTACAGCGGTCTGTTAGTGACGGGATAGGAGGGGCCAGATCACACATGTCCTCAGTCATGGAGTCCTTATAATGAGCAGATCTGGAGAGGCTGATGTACTGCGGTCTGTTAGTGACGGGATTGGCAGGGCCAGATCACACATGTCCTCAGTCATGGAGTCCCTATAATGAGCAGATCTGGAGAGGCTGATGTACTGCGGTCTGTTAGTGACGGGATTGGCAGGGCCAGATCACACATGTCCTCAGTCGTGGAATCCCTATAAAGAGCAGATCTGGAGAGGCTGATGTACTGCGGTCTGTTAGTGACGGGATAGGCAGGACCAGATCACACATGTCCTCAGTCGTGGAGTCCTTATAATGAGCAGATCTGGAGAGGCTGATGTACAGCGGTCTGTTAGTGATGGGATAGGAGGGGCCAGATCACACATGTCCTCAGTCGTGGAGTCCTTATAATGAGCAGATCTGGAGAGGCTGATGTACTGCGGTCTGTTAGTGACGGGAGAGGAGGGGCCAGATCACACATGTCCTCAGTCATGGAGTCCTTATAATGAGCAGATCTGGAGAGGCTGATGTACAGCGGTCTGTTAGTGACGGGAGAGGAGGGGCCAGATCACACATGTCCTCAGTCATGGAGTCCCTATAATGAGCAGATCTGGAGAGGCTGATGTACTGCGGTCTGTTAGTGGAGGGATAGGAGGGGCCAGATCACACATGTCCTCAGTCGTGGAGTCCCTATAATGAGCAGATCGGGAGAGGCTGATGTACTGCGGTCTGTTAGTGACGGGACAGGCAGGGCCAGATCACACATGTCCTCAGTCGTGGAGTCCTTATAATGAGCAGATCTGGAGAGGCTGATGTACAGCGGTCTGTTAGTGACGGGATAGGCAGGGCCAGATCACACATGTCCTCAGTCGTGGAGTCCGTATAATGAGCAGATCTGGAGAGGCGGAGCTCTGATGTACTGCGGCCTGTTAGTGACGGGACAGGCAGGGCCAGATCACACATGTCCTCAGTCGTGGAGTCCCTATAATGAGCAGATCTGGAGAGGCTGATGTACTGCGGTCTGTTAGTGACGGGACAGGCAGGGCCAGATCACACATGTCCTCAGTCGTGGAGTCCTTATAATGAGCAGATCTGGAGAGACTGATGTACTGCGGTCTGTTAGTGACGGGATAGGCAGGGCCAGATCACACATGTCCTCAGTCGTGGAGTCCTTATAATGAGCAGATCTGGAGAGGCTGATGTACTGTGGTCTGTTAGTGACGGGATAGGCAGGGCCAGATCACACATGTCCTCAGTCGTGGAGTCCCTATAACGAGCAGATCGGGAGAGGCTGATGTACTGCGGTCTGTTAGTGACGGGATAGGAGGGGCCAGATCACACATGTCCTCAGTCGTGGAGTCCTTATAATGAGCAGATCTGGAGAGGCTAATGTACAGCGGTCTGTTAGTGACGGGATAGGTGGGACCAGATCACACATGTCCTCAGTCGTGGAGTCCTTATAATGAGCAGATCTGGAGAGGCTGATGTACTGCGGTCTGTTAGTGACGGGATAGGCAGGGCCAGATCACACATGTCCTCAGTCGTGGAGTCCTTATAATGAGCAGATCTGGAGAGGCTGATGTACTGCGGTCTGTTAGTGGCGGGATAGGCAGGGCCAGATCACACATGTCCTCAGTCATGGAGTCCTTATAATGAGCAGATCTGGAGAGGCTGATGTACTGTGGTCTGTTAGTGACGGGACAGGCAGGGCCAGATCACACATGTCCTCAGTCATGGAGTCCTTATAATGAGCAGATCTGGAGAGGCTGATGTACAGCGGTCTGTTAGTGACGGGATAGGCGGGGCCAGATCACACATGTCCTCAGTCATGGAGTCCTTATAATTAGCAGATCTGGAGAGGCTGATGTACAGCGGTCTGTTAGTGACGGGATAGGAGGGGCCAGATCACACATGTCCTCAGTCATGGAGTCCTTATAATGAGCAGATCTGGAGAGGCTGATGTACAGCGGTCTGTTAGTGACGGGATAGGCAGGGCCAGATCACACGTGTCCTCAGTCGTGGAGTCCCTATAATGAGCAGATCTGGAGAGGCTGATGTACTGCGGTCTGTTAGTGACGGGAGAGGAGGGGCCAGATCACACATGTCCTCAGTCATGGAGTCCTTATAATGAGCAGATCTGGAGAGGCTGATGTACTGCGGTCTGTTAGTGACGGGATAGGAGGGGCCAGATCACACATGTCCTCAGTCGTGGAGTCCCTATAATGAGCAGATCTGGAGAGGCTGATGTACTGCGGTCTGTTAGTGACGGGACAGGCAGGGCCAGATCACACATGTCCTCAGTCGTGGAGTCCTTATAATGAGCAGATCTGGAGAGGCTGATGTACTGCGGTCTGTTAGTGACGGGATAGGCAGGGCCAGATCACACATGTCCTCAGTCGTGGAGTCCTTATAATGAGCAGATCTGGAGAGGCTGATGTACTGTGGTCTGTTAGTGACGGGATAGGCAGGGCCAGATCACACATGTCCTCAGTCATGGAGTCCTTATAATGAGCAGATCTGGAGAGGCTGATGTACTGCGGTCTGTTAGTGACGGGATAGGCGGGGCCAGATCACACATGTCCTCAGTCATGGAGTCCTTATAATGAGCAGATCTGGAGAGGCTGATGTACTGCGGTCTGTTAGTGACAGGATAGGAGGGGCCAGATCACACATGTCCTCAGTCGTGGAGTCCTTATAATGAGCAGATCTGGAGAGGCTGATGTACAGCGGTCTGTTAGTGACGGGATAGGCAGGGCCAGATCACACATGTCCTCAGTCATGGAGTCCTTATAATGAGCAGATCTGCAGAGGCTGATGTACTGCGGTCTGTTAGTGACGGGATAGGCAGGGCCAGATCACACATGTCCTCAGTCGTGGAGTCCCTATAATGAGCAGATCTGGAGAGGCTGATGTACTGCGGTCTGTTAGTGACGGGATAGGCAGGGCCAGATCACACATGTCCTCAGTCGTGGAGTCCCTATAATGAGCAGATCTGGAGAGGCTGATGTACTGCGGTCTGTTAGTGACGGGAGAGGAGGGGCCAGATCACACATGTCCTCAGTCATGGAGTCCTTATAATGAGCAGATCTGGAGAGGCTGATGTACAGCGGTCTGTTAGTGACGGGAGAGGAGGGGCCAGATCACACATGTCCTCAGTCATGGAGTCCTTATAATGAGCAGATCTGGAGAGGCTGATGTACAGCGGTCTGTTAGTGACGGGATAAGCGGGGCCAGATCACACATGTCCTCAGTCATGGAGTCCGTATAATGAGCAGATCTGGAGAGGCTGATGTACTGCGGTCTGTTAGTGGAGGGATAGGTGGGACCAGATCACACATGTCCTCAGTCGTGGAGTCCGTATAATGAGCAGATCTGGAGAGGCGGAGCTCTGATGTACTGCGGCCTGTTAGTGACGGGACAGGCAGGGCCAGATCACACATGTCCTCAGTCGTGGAGTCCCTATAATGAGCAGATCTGGAGAGGCTGATGTACTGCGGTCTGTTAGTGACGGGACAGGCAGGGCCAGATCACACATGTCCTCAGTCGTGGAGTCCTTATAATGAGCAGATCTGGAGAGGCTGATGTACAGCGGTCTGTTAGTGACAGGATAGGAGGGGCCAGATCACACATGTCCTCAGTCGTGGAGTCCCTATAATGAGCAGATCTGGAGAGGCTGATGTACTGCGGTCTGTTAGTGACGGGATAGGCAGGGCCAGATCACACGTCCTCAGTCATGGTGTCCTTATAATGAGCAGATCTGGAGAGGCTGATGTACTGCGGTCTGTTAGTGACGGGAGAGGAGGGGCCAGATCACACGTCCTCAGTCATGGAGTCCTTATAATGAGCAGATCAGGAGAGGCTGATGTACTGCGGTCTGTTAGTGGCAGGATAGGAGGGGCCAGATCACACATGTCCTCAGTCGTGGAGTCCCTATAATGAGCAGATCTGGAGAGGCTGATGTACTGCGGTCTGTTAGTGGCAGGATAGGCGGAGCCAGATCACACATGTCCTCAGTCATGGAGTCCCTATAATGAGCAGATCTGGTGAGGCTGATGTACTGCGGTCTGTTAGTGACGGGATAGGCAGGGCCAGATCACACATGTCCTCAGTCGTGGAGTCCTTATAATGAGCAGATCTGGAGAGGCTGATGTACAGCGGTCTGTTAGTGACGGGATAGGCAGGGCCAGATCACACATGTCCTCAGTCGTGGAGTCCTTATAATGAGCAGATCTGGAGAGGCTGATGTACAGCGGTCTGTTAGTGACGGGATAGGCAGGGCCAGATCACACATGTCCTCAGTCGTGGAGTCCTTATAATGAGCAGATCTGGAGAGGCTGATGTACAGCGGTCTGTTAGTGACGGGATAGGCGGGGCCAGATCACACATGTCCTCAGTCATGGAGTCCTTATAATGAGCAGATCTGGAGAGGCTGATGTACTGCGGTCTGTTAGTGACGGGAGAGGAGGGGCCAGATCACACATGTCCTCAGTCATGGAGTCCTTATAATGAGCAGATCTGGAGAGGCTGATGTACAGCGGTCTGTTAGTGACGGGAGAGGAGGGGCCAGATCACACATGTCCTCAGTCATGGAGTCCTTATAATGAGCAGATCTGGAGAGGCTGATGTACAGCGGTCTGTTAGTGACGGGATAAGCGGGGCCAGATCACACATGTCCTCAGTCATGGAGTCCGTATAATGAGCAGATCTGGAGAGGCTGATGTACTGCGGTCTGTTAGTGGAGGGATAGGTGGGACCAGATCACACATGTCCTCAGTCGTGGAGTCCGTATAATGAGCAGATCTGGAGAGGCGGAGCTCTGATGTACTGCGGCCTGTTAGTGACGGGACAGGCAGGGCCAGATCACACATGTCCTCAGTCGTGGAGTCCTTATAATGAGCAGATCTGGAGAGGCTGATGTACAGCGGTCTGTTAGTGACGGGATAGGCGGGGCCAGATCACACATGTCCTCAGTCATGGAGTCCTTATAATGAGCAGATCTGGAGAGGCTGATGTACTGCGGTCTGTTAGTGACGGGATAGGCAGGGCCAGATCACACGTGTCCTCAGTCGTGGAGTCCTTATAATGAGCAGATCTGGAGAGGCTGATGTACAGCGGTCTGTTAGTGACGGGATAGGCGGGGCCAGATCACACATGTCCTCAGTCATGGAGTCCTTATAATGAGCAGATCTGGAGAGGCTGATGTACTGCGGTCTGTTAGTGACGGGACAGGCAGGGCCAGATCACACATGTCCTCAGTCATGGAGTCCTTATAATGAGCAGATCTGGAGAGGCTGATGTACTGCGGTCTGTTAGTGGCGGGATAGGCAGGGCCAGATCACACATGTCCTCAGTCATGGAGTCCTTATAATGAGCAGATCTGGAGAGGCTGATGTACTGCGGTCTGTTAGTGACGGGATAGGCAGGGCCAGATCACACATGTCCTCAGTCGTGGAGTCCCTATAATGAGCAGATCAGGAGAGGCTGATGTACTGCGGTCTGTTAGTGACGGGATAGGCAGGGCCAGATCACACATGTCCTCAGTCGTGGAGTCCTTACAATGAGCAGATCTGGAGAGGCTGATGTACTGCGGTCTGTTAGTGACGGGAGAGGAGGGGCCAGATCACACATGTCCTCAGTCATGGAGTCCCTATAATGAGCAGATCTGGAGAGGCTGATGTACTGCGGTCTGTTAGTGACGGGATAGGCAGGGCCAGATCACACATGTCCTCAGTCATGGAGTCCCTACAATGAGCAGATCTGGAGAGGCTGATGTACTGCGGTCTGTTAGTGACGGGATAGGCATGGCCAGATCACACATGTCCTCAGTCGTGGAGTCCTTATAATGAGCAGATCTGGAGAGGCTGATGTACAGCGGTCTGTTAGTGACGGGATAGGCGGGGCCAGATCACACATGTCCTCAGTCATGGAGTCCTTATAATGAGCAGATCTGGAGAGGCTGATGTACAGCGGTCTGTTAGTGACGGGATAGGCGGGGCCAGATCACACATGTCCTCAGTCATGGAGTCCTTATAATGAGCAGATCTGGAGAGGCGGAGATCTGATGTACTGCGGTCTGTTAGTGACGGGATAGGCGGGGCCAGATCACACATGTCCTCAGTCATGGAGTCCTTATAATGAGCAGATCTGGAGAGGCTGATGTACTGCGGTCTGTTAGTGACGGGATAGGCAGGGCCAGATCACACATGTCCTCAGTCATGGAGTCCCTACAATGAGCAGATCTGGAGAGGCTGATGTACAGCGGTCTGTTAGTGACGGGATAGGCGGGGCCAGATCACACATGTCCTCAGTCATGGAGTCCTTATAATGAGCAGATCTGGAGAGGCTGATGTACAGCGGTCTGTTAGTGACGGGATAGGCGGGGCCAGATCACACATGTCCTCAGTCATGGAGTCCCTACAATGAGCAGATCTGGAGAGGCTGATGTACTGCGGTCTGTTAGTGACGGGATAGGCATGGCCAGATCACACATGTCCTCAGTCGTGGAGTCCTTATAATGAGCAGATCTGGAGAGGCTGATGTACAGCGGTCTGTTAGTGACGGGATAGGCGGGGCCAGATCACACATGTCCTCAGTCATGGAGTCCTTATAATGAGCAGATCAGGAGAGGCTGATGTACTGCGGTCTGTTAGTGGCAGGATAGGAGGGGCCAGTTCACACATGTCCTCAGTCGTGGAGTCCCTATAATGAGCAGATCTGGAGAGGCTGATGTACTGCGGTCTGTTAGTGACGGGATAGGAGGGGCCAGATCACACATGTCCTCAGTCGTGGAGTCCCTATAAAGAGCAGATCTGGAGAGGCTGATGTACTGCGGTCTGTTAGTGACGGGATAGGCAGGGCCAGATCACACATGTCCTCAGTCGTGGAGTCCTTATAATGAGCAGATCTGGAGAGGCTGATGTACTGCGGTCTGTTAGTGACAGGATAGGAGGGGCCAGATCACACATGTCCTCAGTCGTGGAGTCCTTATAATGAGCAGATCTGGAGAGGCTGATGTACTGCGGTCTGTTAGTGACATGAGGAGGGGCCAGATCACACATGTCCTTAGTCATGGAGTCCTTATAATGAGCAGGTCTGGAGAGGCTGATGTACTGCGGTCTGTTAGTGACGGGATAGCAGAGGCCAGATCACACATGTCCTCAGTCATGGAGTCCTTATAATGAGCAGATCTGGAGAGGCTGATGTACTGCGGTCTGTTAGTGACGGGATTGGCAGGGCCAGATCACACATGTCCTCAGTCATGGAGTCCTTACAATGAGCAGATCTGGAGAGGCTGATGTACTGCGGTCTGTTAGTGACAGGATAGGCAGGGCCAGACCACACATGTCCTCAGTCATGGAGTCCCTATAATGAGCAGATCTGGAGAGGCTGATGTACTGCGGTCTGTTAGTGGCGGGATAGGAGGGGCCAGATCACACATGTCCTCAGTCGTGGAGTCCTTATAATGAGCAGATCTGGAGAGGCTGATGTACTGCGGTCTGTTAGTGACGGGATAGGCAGGGCCAGATCACACATGTCCTCAGTCGTGGAGTCCCTATAATGAGCAGATCTGGAGAGGCTGATGTACTGCGGTCTGTTAGTGACGGGAGAGGAGGGGCCAGATCACACATGTCCTCAGTCATGGAGTCCTTATAATGAGCAGATCTGGAGAGGCTGATGTACAGCGGTCTGTTAGTGACGGGAGAGGAGGGGCCAGATCACACATGTCCTCAGTCATGGAGTCCTTATAATGAGCAGATCTGGAGAGGCTGATGTACTGCGGTCTGTTAGTGACGGGACAGGCAGGGCCAGATCACACATGTCCTCAGTCATGGAGTCCCTATAATGAGCAGATCTGGAGAGGCTGATGTACTGCGGTCTGTTAGTGACGGGATAGGAGGGGCCAGATCACACGTGTCCTCAGTCATGGAGTCCCTATAATGAGCAGATCTGGAGAGGCTGATGTACTGTGGTCTGTTAGTGACGGGACAGGCAGGGGCCAGAACACACATGTCCTCAGTCGTGGAGTCCCTATAATGAGCAGGTCTGGAGAGGCTGATGTACTGCGGTCTGTCAGTGACGGGATAGGCGGGGCCAGATCACACATGTCCTCAGTCATGGAGTCCGTATAATGAGCAGATCTGGAGAGGCTGATGTACTGCGGTCTGTCAGTGACGGGATAGGCGGGGCCAGATCACACATGTCCTCAGTCATGGAGTCCTTATAATGAGCAGATCAGGAGAGGCTGATGTACTGCGGTCTGTTAGTGACGGGATAGGCAGGGCCAGATCACACATGTCCTCAGTCATGGAGTCCTTATAATGAGCAGATCTGGAGAGGCTGATGTACTGCGGTCTGATAGTGGAGGGATAGGAGGGGCCAGATCACACATGTCCTTAGTCATGGAGTCCGTATAATGAGCAGATCTGGAGAGGCTGATGTACTGCGGTCTGTTAGTGGAGGGATAGGAGGGGCCAGATCACACATGTCCTCAGTCATGGAGTCCCTATAATGAGCAGATCTGGAGAGGCTGATGTACTGCGGTCTGTTAGTGACGGGATAGGCAGGGCCAGATCACACATGTCCTCAGTCATGGAGTCCTTATAATGAGCAGATCTGGAGAGGCTGATATACTGCGGTCTGTTAGTGACGGGATTGGCAGGGCCAGATCACACATGTCCTCAGTCGTGGAGTCCCTATAATGAGCAGATCTGGAGAGGCTGATGTACTGCGGTCAGTTAGTGACATGAGGAGGGGCCAGATCACATATGTCCTCAGTCGTGGAGTCCTTATAATGAGCAGATCAGGAGAGGCTGATGTACTGCGGTCTGTTAGTGGCGGGAGAGGAGGGGCCAGATCACACATGTCCTCAGTCATGGAGTCCCTATAATGAGCAGATCTGGAGAGGCTGATGTACTGCGGTCAGTTAGTGACATGAGGAGGGGCCAGATCACACATGTCCTCAGTCGTGGAGTCCCTATAATGAGCAGATCTGGAGAGGCTGATATACTGTGGTCTGTTAGTGACGGGATAGGCAGGGCCAGATCACACGTGTCCTCAGTCATGGAGTCCTTATAATGAGCAGATCTGGAGAGGCTGATGTACTGCGGTCTGTTAGTGACGGGATAGGAGGGGCCAGATCACACATGTCCTCAGTCATGGAGTCCTTATAATGAGCAGATCTGGAGAGGCTGATGTACTGCGGTCTGTTAGTGACAGGATAGGAGGGGCCAGATCACACATGTCCTCAGTCGTGGAGTCCTTATAATGAGCAGATCTGGAGAGGCTGATGTACTGCGGTCTGTTAGTGACGGGAGAGGAGGGGCCAGATCACACATGTCCTCAGTCATGGAGTCCTTATAATGAGCAGATCTGGAGAGGCTGATGCACTGCGGTCTGTTAGTGACAGGACAGGCAGGGCCAGATCACACATGTCCTCAGTCGTGGAGTCCTTATAATGAGCAGATCAGGAGAGGCTGATGTACTGCGGTCTGTTAGTGACGGGATAGGCAGGGCCAGATCACACATGTCCTCAGTCATGGAGTCCTTATAATGAGCAGATCTGGAGAGGCTGATGTACTGCGGTCTGTTAGTGGCGGGATAGGAGGGGCCAGATCACACATGTCCTCAGTCATGGAGTCCTTATAATGAGCAGATCTGGAGAGGCTGATGTACAGCGGTCTGTTAGTGACGGGATAGGCGGGGCCAGATCACACATGTCCTCAGTCGTGGAGTATTTACAATGAGCAGATCTGGAGAGGCTGATGTACTGCGGTCTGTTAGTGACGGGACAGGCAGGGCCAGATCACACATGTCCTCAGTCATGGAGTCCTTATAATGAGCAGATCTGGAGAGGCTGATGTACTGCGGTCTGTTAGTGACATGAGGAGGGGCCAGATCACACGTCCTCAGTCATGGAGTCCTTATAATGAGCAGATCTGGAGAGGCTGATGTACTGCGGTCTGTTAGTGACGGGACAGGCAGGGCCAGATCACACATGTCCTCAGTCATGAAGTCCTTATAATGAGCAGATCTGAAGAGGCGGAGCTCTGATGTACTGGGGTCTGTTAGCGACGGGATAAGCGGGGCCAGATCACACATGTCCTCAGTCATGGAGTCCGTATAATGAGCAGATCTGGAGAGGCTGATGTACTGCGGTCTGTTAGTGACGGGATAGGCAGGGCCAGATCACACATGTCCTCAGTCATGGAGTCCTTATAATGAGCAGATCAGGAGAGGCTGATGTACTGCGGTCTGTTAGTGACGGGAGAGGAGGGGCCAGATCACAATGTCCTCAGTCGTGGAGTCCTTATAATGAGCAGATCTGGAGAGGCTGATGTACTGCGGTCTGTTAGTGACGGGATAGGCAGGGCCAGATCACACATGTCCTCAGTCATGGAGTCCTTATAATGAGCAGATCAGGAGAGGCTGATGTACTGCGGTCTGTTAGTGACGGGATAGGCGGGGCCAGATCACAATGTCCTCAGTCGTGGAGTCCTTATAATGAGCAGATCTGGAGAGGCTGATGTACTGCGGTCTGTTAGTGACGGGATAGCAGAGGCCAGATCACACATGTCCTCAGTCATGGAGTCCTTATAATGAGCAGGTCTGGAGAGGCTGATGTACTGCGGTCTGTTAGTGACGGGATAGGCAGGGCCAGATCACAATGTCCTCAGTCATGGAGTCCGTATAATGAGCAGATCAGGAGAAGCTGATGTACTGCGGTCTGTTAGTGACGGGATAGGCAGGGCCAGATCACACATGTCCTCAGTCATGGAGTCCTTATAATGAGCAGATCTGGAGAGGCTGATGTACTGCGGTCTGTTAGTGGCGGGATAAGCGGGGCCAGATCACACATGTCCTCAGTCGTGGAGTCCTTATAATGAGCAGATCTGGAGAGGCGGAGCTCTGATGTACTGGGGTCTGTTAGTGACGGGAGAGGAGGGGCCAGATCACACATGTCCTCAGTCATGGAGTCCTTATAATGAGCAGATCTGGAGAGGCTGATGTACAGCGGTCTGTTAGTGACGGGACAGGCAGGGCCAGATCACACATGTCCTCATTCGCAGAGTCTTGTTGCAGGAAGAATCGTTCTAACGCCTCAGACGTGCTGTGTTTTCTCTTTACAGGCTGTGATGAGTGTGAATAAAGCAATAACTCTCTGCAGACCACCTGAGTGAGCTATAAAACGTCTCCCCCAGGGGGCTTATCATTCCGCTTTTCAAGCAGCAAGTCTCTGTAGTATCCCACACCGCAAGCTATCAAATACAATACGGTTTCTTTACAATGCAAAATATTATAATATTCCCCTCCAGGAAGAAAAACCAGTACGTGTTTCATATAGCAGCATACTCTCCCCCCCTTCACTGAGAATGCACGGATTGTCCCTCAGAACAGATGCCCCTAGGCCAGAGCCTCAACAATGGTGCCTACACATACAGACACAAGTCTTATAAGGGTGTCCCCATGCCCCAGAGCACACTAGTGTCCAGAATACCAAACTCACAATCCACCAATCAAACAGCCAGCAGCTGCTAACGACTCCGCTTCACACAGGTGTTCTGTGTCTCCGCCCATCTCCTCTGTGCTGCTGAGATCAACTCTCTGTGGCCAGCCCTGCAGCGTCACATCTTGACAGAGTGTCATCATAAGTTCCTTTCCAGTTCTTTATCAGCAATTGCCAATGACACGCTAATGATTTTGACTGGCCTGTACATTTTCTCTTGGCGTTCAGTGCAAAAAGTCACAAAACTATCATGAAATACAGTAATCACAGCATGTAATAAAGTCTGAAGACAGCACCAGCAAAATGAATTATAAATGTATCAATAAATCATTGTCCAAATATGTAATAAAAAATAATAATAAAAAAAAATATAGGCGTGAATAATAAGGTGCAAAATGCAAAAGAGATTTCATCTATGGTCAAAAAAGCATTGTGTAAAGATAGATGGGCTAAGATGGCGGCTCTAATTTGCCATGTTTGCCTTGGGCAACATAATGGTATAGTCACTAGAGGCGAGAGCGCTAACCACTATACTATAGTGGTTAGAGCTCTCGCCTTGCAGCGCTGGGTCCCCGGTTCATATCCCAGCCTGGGCACTATCTGAACGTAGTGGGTTTCCTCCGGGCACTTGCGTTTCCTCACATATCCCAAAAACATACAGATTAGTTATCTGGCTTCCCCTACATTGGCCCCTAGACTATAATACATGCACTACACGATACATACATAAACATATGACTATGGGACTAGACTGTGAGCCCCTCTGAGGACAGTCAGTGACATGACTATGTACTCTAATGTGCAGCAGAAGGTGTCAGTGCTATATAAATACATAATAATAATATGGTAGGACATTACATTATGACTATGATAGGATTAGATTGTGAGCTCCTCTGGGGACAGTCAGTGACATGACTATGTACTCTGTAATGTGCTGCAGAAGATGTCAGTGCTATATAAATACATAATAATATGGTAGGACATTAGACTATGACAATGGTAGGATTAGAGTGTGAGCTCCTCTGGGGACAGTCAGTGACATGACTATGTACTCTGTAATGTGCTGCAGAAGATGTCAGTGCTATATAAATACATAATAATAATAATATGGTGGGACATTAGACTATGACAGGATTAGAGTGTGAGCTCCTCTGAGGACAGACAGTGACATGACTATGTACTCTGTAATGTGCTGCAGAAGATGTCAGGGCTATATAAATACATAATAATAATATGGTAGGACATTAGACTATGACTATGGTAGGATTAGAGTGTGAGCTCCTCTGAGGACAGTCAGTGACATGACTATGTACTCTGTAATGTGCAGCAGAAGATGTCAGTGCTACATAAATACATAATAATAATATGGTAGGACATTAGATTATGACTATGATATGATTAGATTGTGAGCTCCTCTGGGGACAGTCAGTGACATGACTATGTACTCTGTAATGTGCTGCAGAAGATGTCAGTGCTATATAAATACATAATAATAATAATATGGTGGGACATTAGACTATGACTATGGTAGGATTAGAGTGTGAGCTCCTCTGGGGACAGTCAGTGACATGACTAGGTACTCTGTAATGTGCTGCAGGAGATGTCAGTGCTATATAAATACATAATAATAATATGGTAGGACATTATACTATGACTATGGTAGGATTAGATTGTGAGCCCCTCTGAGGACAGTCAGTGACATGACTATGTGCTCTGTAATGTGCTGCAGAAGATGTCAGTGCTATATAAATACCAAATAATAATATGGTAGGACATTATACTATGGCTATGGTAGGATTAGATTGTGAGCCCCTCTGAGGACAGTCAGTGACATGACTATGTACTCTGTAATGTGCTGCAGAAGATGTCAGTGCTATATAAATACCAAATAATAATATGGTAGGACATTATACTATGGCTATGGTAGGATTAGATTGTGAGCCCCTCTGAGGACAGTCAGTGACATGACTATGTGCTCTGTAATGTGCTGCAGAAGATGTCAGTGCTATATAAATACATAATAATAATATGGTAGGACATTAGACTATGACTATGGTAGGATTAGATTGTGATCTCCTCTGAGGACAGTCAGTGACATGACTATGTACTCTGTAATGTGCTGCAGAAGATGTCAGTGCTATATAAATACATAATAATAATATGGTAGGACATTAGACTATGGCTATGGTAGGATTAGATTGTGATCTCCTCTGAGGACAGTCAGTGACATGACTATGTACTCTGTAATGTGCTGCAGAAGATGTCAGTGCTATATAAATACATAATAATAATATGGTAGGACATTAGACTATGACTATGGTAGGATTAGATTGTGATCTCCTCTGAGGACAGTCAGTGACATGACTATGTACTCTAATGTGCTGCAGAAGATGTCAGTGCTATATAAATACATAATAATAATATGGTAGGACATTAGACTATGGCTATGGTAGGATTAGACTGTGAACTCCTCTGAGGACAGTCAGTGACATGACTATGTACTCTGTAATGTGCTGCAGAAGATGTCAGTGCTATATAAATACATAATAATAATATGGTAGGACATTATACTATGACTATGGTAGGATTAGATTGTGAGCCCCTCTGAGGACAGTCAGTGACATGACTATGTGCAGTCCTGCAGAAGATATCATCCCTATATAAATACTGAATAAAGAAAACAAATCCTACTAAGGCCTCATCCCCACTATACACACTGCCGTGCACATATAGTCATATAGTCTGCGACAGGAAAGAATGGTAGAAGGGCATAGACAGCCCTTGTGCTGTTTATTATATGCGCTGCGCAGCACTGGGATTCGCTATCGCACTGCTGCATGCATTTTTCAGAAATCTCAGCGCTGACCCATCACTGTGATGAATGGGATCAGCAGCGCAGATGGCGTGTGATCGTTCGCGTCGCGTTCCGAATCTACATCCATCCGCGCTAATTGATGTGAACGAGGTCTTAAAGCTATAGAGTACAAGATTGCCACACATGGGTAGAAGACATGTAAATATAATTCATCAATAGTGTGTGTGTGCCTAGGCTGAGCCAGAAGACGGCATGTCGTGTGATGTCATACCGGTGATGTCATAGCGGGGATGGCCATAGGGGGTGACGTCACGCTGTTAGTGCCTTTCACAATGGGCGTAATATATGTAGGTAGAAAAAAAACAAAGTCTTGTAAAAGTAATACCTTTTAATGGCTAACTGATAAAGTTAAATAAAGCAAGCTTTCTGGGATCTAGTCCCCTTCTTCAGGCATATTTCTAGATGTTAGCTGTAGTAAAACACTGATGCAGGGAAGCTGCATGAAGATGGCAGTTGTACTGGTTGCTGTTTAGCAGTTAGATGTCAGGTGATCAGCAGGCTGGAGCCAGTGAGCTTATGCAAGCAAACATGAAATCTAGCAGGTTTCTGAAGATAGTGAAGCCATGATTGACTTGGCTTCACTATCTTCAGAAACCTGCTAGATTTCATGTTTGCTTGCATAAGCTCACTGGCTCCAGCCTGCTGATCACCTGACATCTAACTGCTAAACAGCAACCAGTACAACTGCCATCTTCATGCAGCTTCCCTGCATCAGTGTTTTACTACAGCTAACATCTAGAAATATGCCTGAAGAAGG
This sequence comes from Hyperolius riggenbachi, assembly GCF_040937935.1. NCBI lineage: Eukaryota > Metazoa > Chordata > Amphibia > Anura > Hyperoliidae > Hyperolius > Hyperolius riggenbachi. The sequence goes on from NC_090648.1 coordinate 10,688,467, forward strand.
GGACTAGATCCCAGAAAGCTTGCATTATTTAACTTTATCAGTTAGCCATTAAAAGGTATTACTTTTACAAGACTTTGTTTTTTTTCTACCTACATATATTGTTTGGCTAACACGGTACAGAAACATTTGTACTACTATCACAATGGGCGTAATAAACTGTACATAAGGAAAATAAAATGGGAGTGAGTGTAGATGAGGCGACCCACAGCCACTCCCTGTCCCTGCTGCAATCTGACAAAAGGGACCCAGCAGGAAATATTATCCACGCTACCAGCAATATAGGTTGAGTAAAGTTGTGCGAGTGGGGGCGGGGCCTGAAGCCCAGCGGCCAACGGTTCTGGTGTGTCATTTCAGCATTTAAAGGGAGCTTGAAGTGAGAGGGATATGGAGGCTGCCATATGTATTTCTTGTTAAGCAATACCAGTTGCCCGGCAGTCCTGCTGATCTCTTGGCTGCAGTAGCGTCTGAATCACACCAAAAACAACCATGCAGCTAATCTAGTCACACTTCAGTCAGAGCACCTGATATGCAGCATGCTTGTTTAGGGGCTATGGCTAAACGTATTAGGCCACATTTACAGTGGGATGTTGTGCTGTGTTCCCAGCATAACAAGAACGCAAATGAACAAAACAGTCATACCGGATTGCATACAGTACAGTCCATAAAACGCATGCTGCACCACCACCATTAACAAGCGCGTTTTGTGTTAGCGCACTGTGCATTGCCGTGCAGCAAGCTGCTTTGCAGAGCAGCCGTCATACAGCGACGCACCACTGTGAGGCCCCCTCCGAGGAAGAGGAACAGCAGGACTGCCAGGGAACTGGTATTGTGTAAAAGGAATATGGCAGCCTCCTTGTCCCTCTCGCTTCAGCTGTGCTTTATTGGACAGTGTTTCCCGGCTGGGGCCCCTCCTTACAAATTACAGGTCACAAGTGGCCAATCACTGCGAGCGGCTGAGCGGCCCAGACTACTCCACCAGTTCCAAAACTAGGAGTAGACTAAATAAGTGAATGTAAAATGGAGAATAAAATAAAACAAACTAATAAAAACTACCAGAGAATAAAGCTGAGGGAGTGTCAGCGGGATATGGGGAGCGGCGTCAGTGGGGCGTGCCTGACATCAGTGGCGTTGTGTCAGCCGGATGTGGGGAGTGGTGTCATTGGGACAGGGCCTGGCTTCAGCGGCATGGTGTCAGCAGGATGCAGGGTGTGGTGTCAGCGGATAAGGGGCGTGGTATCAGCGGAACAGGACCTGACGCCAGAGGCATGTCGTCAGCGGGTTATGGGGCCTGACATTAGCGGGATACGGGGCGTGGCATCAGTGGGATAAGGAGCCTGATGTCAGCGGGATATGAGGCCCGACAGCAGCATGACGTCAGCGGGATGTAGGGCCTGACAGCGGCATATCAGCGGGATGTGGGGCCTGACATTAGTGGGATACGCAGTGTGGCGTCAGTGGGATATGGGGCCCGACATCAGCGGCATTACGTCAGCGGGTTATGGGGCCTAACATCAGCGGCATGACGTCAGCAGGATATGGGGCATGATGTCAGCGGGATACTGTGGCGTGGCGTCAGCGGGATACGGAAACTGACGTCATCAAAATATGGGGAGTGACGTCAGCAGGATATGGGGTGTGGCGTCTGCAGGACACTAGGTGTGATGTCCGCAGGATACTGGAAGTGATGTCAGAGGGATATGTGGATTGACAGCAGCAGGATGCGTGGCATCATGACGTGGCCTCAGCGGGATACAGGGCGTGGCATCCGCAGGATAGGTGGCATTCCCAGGACACGGGGCGTGGCGTCGGCAGGGCACGGGGGGCGTGGCGTCGGCAGGGCACGGGGCTTGGCGTCGGCAGGGCACGGGGCTTGGCGTCGGCAGGGCACGGGGCTTGGCGTCGGCAGGGCACGGGGCTTGGCGTCGGCAGGGCACGGGGCTTGGCGTCGGCAGGGCACGGGGTGTGGCGTCAGCAGCCAGGGCGTGGTGTCGGCAGGGCACGGGGCGTGGCGTCGGCAGGGCACAGGGCGTCAGCAGCCAGGGCACAGGGGCATGGCATCGGCAGGGCACGGGGCGTCGGCAGCCAGGGCAGGGGGGAGTGGTGTTGGCAGCCAGGGCGGAGTGGCATCGGCAGGGCACGGGGCGTGGCGTCGGCAGCCAGGGCACAGGGGTATGGCATCGGCAGGGCGTCGGCATGCAGGGCAGGGGGGAGTGGTGTCGGCAGGGCACAGGGCGTGGTGTCAGCAGCCAGGGCACAGGGGTATGGCATCGGCAGGGCATAGGGCGTGGTGTCAGCAGGGCACGGGGGCGTGGCGTTGACAGGTAAAGACACAAAGACACATTAATATGCCAGACTGTCACTCAGGAAGGAACAATAATAATAATACAGTAACAGGAAGTTGTATAAGACAGCAGTGAGGTAAATAATAACAATAATGATAACAGGGCGGGAGGACACACGCCCTCCAGGTCTCACCATGAGCTCCATACGCCCCCAGGGTAACAGCCAGAGCCCCCGACACAGCTCCGACACGCCCCCACACTCTGCCCGCCGCCATCTTACTCCACCCACCCCGCCTCCTCCGTATTCATCCCCACTACCCGATCCCGCCTCTCCTTACGTCACACAGGACGTCCTGAGCGTGTGAGCGGCTGAGACTGCTGTCAGTCAGAGGATATGTAGTGACGTCACAGCCATAGCCGCCATACTACGCCCAACCTCGCAGGTGAGACTGCCGCTGCCATCTTAGATCGGGGCTCTTGCCCTTCCTTCGTTTTCGCGCAGGTTCCCATCTGTAGCGTCTGTCCCCTGAGCTCAGCATACTGTGGCCTCAATTCACTAAGCTTTATCAAACACTTTATCAAATGTTTGATAATTTATCTCATGGGTAAAATCTAATTTTGAATTCACTAAGGTGTTATAGGTTTATTGAATGTTTTATTGATAAAACGTTCAATAAATCTATAACACTTTAGTGAATTCAAAATTAGATTTTACCCATGAGGTAAATTATCAAACGTTTGATAAAGTGTTTGATAAAGCTTAGTGAATTGAGGCCTGTGTAATATCCTCTGTGTACCCCTCACACCCCATATATACTCCTCACATCTCATATACAATCCTGTGATATCACATGTGCCCCTCACACACATTATACACCCCTCACATCCCATATATACTCCCATTATATCACATGAGCCCCTCACCTCACATACACTCACCTAAAGGATTATTAGGAAAACTATTACACCACCAGCCTGCACAGTGGTAAGAACAGGGCCGGATTTGTACTTCTTACCGCCCAAGACCGACTATTACCAGCCGCCCCAACCGAAACCGTTCCTACCACCTCTCTCCACACACACACCCATCCAAACATTTTTGGGCCGCTGGTGTCCTCTATTGTGGCTAGTGCCGAGGTCTCCATGGCAATATGAAGTGAATCAATCACGTCACACGGGGAACTGGTCAATCAAGCGATCTACAGGTGATGGGCGTGGTGGGAGCCATCCACCACACACACATAGTCAAAAGTGGCTCACAATTGGACATTGGGTGGGGTCAGCAACATGTAAAAGTGAGTCCTGTACCCACTGCTGTCTCCAGGGTAACAGCGCTGGCCAATCAATAATTAAGAAATGGGTACTGTGAGAGGCTGCCTTCTGTATTCTGTACTATTTGCTGGTGCTGCCCTTGGTCCTTTCATCCCCCACACCAAGTGTGTGAGACCCGGCCTTCTGTAACTGCCTGCAGCTGCTGCTATGTCATTGGACAAAGTCTGGCTTTTTGCTAGTCACACACTGTTCACAAATGTTTGGTTAACGAACTGCAGCTGCCTGTAGCACAGTACAGGCAGATGCCAGATGGTACTAATAGTGCAGTTATCCTGACCACTTTCATTTGTTTGGACACTTGCAAATAATGCCCTGCAAATAATGCCCACTGTCTGCAGGCCGCCCCTTGTTTATCTGGTGCCCTAGGCCATGGCCTATGTGGCCTTGCCAGAAATCCGGCCATGGGTAAGAAGGCATGATGGATCCATGTTCTCATTCTGTTTACGCCAAATTCTGACTATCGAGACTTATCAGACCAGGCAACAGTCTATAACTGTCCAATTTTGGTGAGCTCGTGCAAATTGTAGCCTCTTTTTCCTATTTGTAGTGGAGATGAGTGGTACCCGGTGGGGTCTTCTGTTGTTGTAGCCCATCCGCCTCAAGGTTGTGCATGTTGGGGCTTCACAAATGCTTTGCTGCATACCTCGGTTGTAACGAGTGGTTATTTCAGTCAACGTTGCTCTTCTATCAGCTTGAATCAGTCGGCCCATTCTCCTCTGACCTCTAGCATCAACAAGGCATTTTCGCCCACAGGACTGCCGCATACTGGATGTTTTTCCCTTTTCACACCATTCTTTGTAAACCCTAGAAATGGTTGTGCGTGAAAATCCCAGTAACTGAGCAGGTTGTGAAATACTCAGACCGGCCCGTCTGGCACCAACAACCATGCCACGCTGAAAATTGCTTAAATCACCTTTCTTTCCCATTCTGACATTCAGTTTGGAGTTCAGGAGATTGTCTTGACCAGGACCACACCCCTAAATGCATTGAAGCAGCTGCCATGTGATTGGTTGATTAGATAATTGCATTAATGAGACATTGAACAGGTGCTCCTAATAATCCTTTAGGTGAGGGTATATACCCCTATTATAACACATGTGCCCCTCATTCACATTATATACCCCTCACACCCCATATATACCCCCACAGGTTCCCCGCATGCACATTATACACCCCTTACACCCTATATATACCCCATTATATCACATGTTCCCCTCATGCACATTATATATACCCCTCACACCCCATATATACCCCCACATGTGCCCCTTATACACATTATATACCCCTCGCACCCTATGTATACCCCATTATATCACATGTTCCCTTCATATACATTATATACCCTTCACACCCGATATAAATAACTTTATTATCATATGTCTTTAGTACCTCCTCCTGCAAATTCTGTATATACTGACCCATACACCAGTTTGAGTATAAAGCTCACCCCCAACTGAGAAAGCAGGGAAAAATGGTTGGCTCTGTTATAAACCAATGCAACCATGACTCCCCTCAGCTTGCTCTGACGACAGACCATTTCCCTGTCAGTGTGTTTTCCTGCCACCAGTATGGTGGTGAACTATGAGTGTATGTGGCTCTGTAGCCATGATTGCCACAATGGACGTTAGTATGGAAATCACTGATTAGATGGAGCACTGCCAGACAACCTCTACACACTATCGATTTTTCCGACTGGCAATTTTTTTAGCGATCGTTTCTGCGATCTCGCAATGTGCGTACAGGCACGTGATTACACAAACAACGCTTGGCGACCCACTAACGACTGTCATGGTGGAATGGATCTTTACGATCCCTGACAACTCCCACGCAAAGTGCTGCGATTGTTTGAACTCTCGTTCACGCCTGTCGTGTGCCATAGTGTTCACATGAGGAGCAAAGGGGAGGCTGGAGGTCTCTGGCCACCGAGAAGAGAAGCCAGGACATGGCCCCAAGTCACTGCAGAAGGGCAGGGGTGGTCAGACATGCTGGACTGAGACCCGGAGCAATGCACCAAGAGGGTCACACCAGGACAGAAGGGGAGGCTGGAGGTCTCTGGCCACCGAGAAGAGAAGCCAGGACATGGCCTGAGGTCACTGCAGAAGGCCAGGGGTGGTCAGACACGCTGGGCTGAGACCCGGAGCAATGCACCAAGAGTAGACAAGAAAGCCGGGTCACATCAGGACAGAAGGGGAGGCTGGAGGTTTCTGGCCACCGAGAAGACAAGCAGACGCCAGGACATGGCCTGAGGTCACTGCAGAAGGCCAGGGATGGTCAGACACGCTGGACTGAGACCCGGAGCAATGCAGAGTAGACAGGAAAGCAGGCGATGGTCCTGGTGTGCAGTGTCCACCTATTATACAAACAGAGTTAAAATAAATAGTTGTCCGAGCAAAGTGAGGACCGAGCCCGCAGCCCAGCGAGCAGGCAAGTGGTGTGAGGAGCGAGCCCGCAGCCCAGCGAGCAGGCAAGTGGTGTGAGGACCGAGCCCGCAGCCCAGCGAGCAGGCAAGTGGTGTGAGGACCGAGCCCGCAGCCCAGCGAGCAGGCAAGTGGTGTGAGGACCGAGCCCGCAGCCCAGCGAGCAGGCAAGTGGTGTGAGGACCTAGCCCGCAGCCCAGCGAGCAGGGAAGTGGTGTGAGGACCGAGCCCTCAGCCCAGCGAGCAGGCAAGTGGTGTGAGGACCGAGCCCGCAGCCCAGCGAGCAGGCAAGGGGACAGTGATTCCATTGACTTCACTTACATGTTTGCTATTTAGACAACGTATGGTACTTTGTTTGGACAGCGGGTCACATCAGGATATCAGGAACAGCCAAGCACAGTGCTGCCACTTGGGGGATTTATACAGGCAGCAGAACATTGACATTTTGGTGCATAATCGCCTATGCCACCTATGCACAGAAACTGGGGATCTCTAGATGTGCTCTATGGAAGGCCTTCATCCATCATGAACATTCACACGCCATTACTGACAGAAGATCCCGTCAAGGCCAAACGCTTTGCACTTGATTGGACAATGCCAGGCTCCTCCCCTTTCTTCTGTTGTTCATAATCTTTCCAACTTCAAACTCCCCAATACCGTCCAACAAGATGGGAGAAGACGATCCACATACTGGCTATGCTGAGGATCTGGACACATGAAACTCTGGATGTACAGGTGAAACTCGAGAAATTAGAATATGATGCAAAAGTCCATTTATTTAAAGTGGATCCGAGATGAAAAAGTAACTATAATAAATAACCTGTCTATATATCTTATCTAAAGTTTAGATAGTTTACACAGCAAATCTAGCTGCAAACAGCTTCAAAAGTTTATGATTATTTATTCCTGTGCTACAATGACAGCAGCCATGTTCTGTCTGTCCCACTACACTGAGGCAAGCTGATAGCATCTCCAGCTCTCTGCCTGTGGAAAATTTCACTCCTCCCTCCTCCTCCCTCCTCCCCTCTGCCTCTGAAATCTCTGGCTATTAACCTCCTTCTCTTCCTGCCCAGACTGAGCTCCCATAAGGCCTTGCTACCTGGGACTGAGTGCCAAGGCTCTCTGAAAAGCTGTGGGCGAGGTTTGTTTAGGAATTTAGAGTATTAAAACAAAACAAAAAAGTATTTGGCTTGAGGAATGCCCTATAAACTATATGAAAGGAACACAATTATGCAATGGGTAAAAGTTTATCTCGGATCCACTATAGTAATTCAACTTAAAAAGTGAAGCTAATATATGAAATAGACTCATTACATGCAAAGCGAGATATTTCAAGCCTTTATTTGTTATAATATTGATGATTATGGCTGACAGCTTATGAGAACCCCAAAATCACAATCTCAGACCAATAGAATAATGTGAGAATGTTCAATATTCTAGGATCAAAGTGTCAGACTCTAATCAGCTAATTCATCCAAATCACCTGCAGAGAGTTCCTATTTCATATATTAGTGTCACCTTTTAAGCTGAATTACTGAAATAAACAGACTTTTGCACGATTTTCAATTTTTTTTTGATGGTTTCACCTGTATGTGGAGGGAGGCATGTAGGATAAGCTTGAATGCTACAGGATAAATCTTTGTTTGTATAGGAGTAGGTAGAGGGAGGGATAGTGTCAGAAGAGAGGTAGGTAAAATGATAGGAGATTTGTAAAATAACAGCAAAGTGTGAGTTATCCGGAACTGATGCACCCGGAAGTCTCAACTAACCGGCATGCCTGATGATGGATAATGGGCAGGTTTTGAAGCTTTTAAAAGACTTACCGAGCCTCCAGCGACATCTAGCAGCCTTCCCTCAGCACCTAGCGGCTCCCAGCATCCGTGCACGGAAGTTGGAGTGTCACATGACCTGATGCGGCTCAGGTGACAAGCTGGCTTGCGTGCACAGGGAAAGCCGCTAGGTGCTACAGGAAGGCAGGTAAGTATTTAGGGGCGGGAGGTTTGTGCTTTTCAGGCCAGTTGCCAGCACATGTATCTGGTATCAGGTGTCGGATACCAGGGACTCTGCTGTACTGATATTCTACCAGCTATTAGCCACCAGTGCCCAATAATAGAAAATTGGTAATTTTACAGATATTATAATAACGTCTTCACCTGGCATTCAAGTTACCGTGGTGCCTTTTTCAGCGCACGCAAAAAAGAGGTCATTTTTGCGCTCCGCCTGTAAATTGACGGACATTTGGCGACCCTGATTAGCCGTTCCGGGGAAGGAGCCGGAGTTCCTCCATATTGATCCGGATTCAGTAGGTCTGTTTCTTGTTTTCCGTCTGTTTGTTGTGCGGACGTCCATAAAGCAACAAGGCGTGACCCGTTTGTTGCGCGTCCGCCGGCGTGCTGAAGTGTGTAAATGTTTCCGGCACGGGTCATCGGCGGTAACGATCTGCCCCGGCCACACCGGACATTATTGTGTCTCGCAGTCCATAAAGCGGCAGCATTGACTCCATGCTAGATAACGGCCTTTGTGCTCTCCGGAGGATAGGGAGCCGAGGTGTCCATTCATTGCGCGCCTTTGTCTGTCACAAGTGAGTTATTCACGCCATGCGAGGAGTCATTATGAATGCGAGGGACGCCGGTGACATGTCAGAGCCCTTTAAGGCAGCTCTGTCTGCTATGAGTGATGGAGGCCTGCGAGGGGCACTGATAGGGGGTATTTATGGGATGCCAGGGCGGTAATGAGGCACGATTATGTCACTCCAGCGCTGTTTTACGACCATTTGTTGTTTTGATGAGGCATTTATATAGCGCTGACGTTTTCTGCGCCGCTTTACTGGAGTCATTCACCTCATTAAAGTGAACCTCCAGACTAAAAATCTACTCAGCAGCACTGAAAAGGCTTGGTGTTTCTTTAACAGTTTTACAGCATCAGAACTTGGTCTTTCTTACCAAAGCCTGATTTTTAGCTGCCCAGAAACTAAGCTCCGCCCCATCAAAGAAATCTGCCCGGGCATTTTTCCCCTGATGCTGTGCAAAGGATGATGGGATTTCTGATGATGTTGTTCTCGTTGCCTAGCGATTGCGCAGCTCGGAGGAGTAATCAGGACACAGGACAGTTGGAACTGTGTTTCATGCCTCCTGTCACCTCCTTTCAACCAAAAAGATAGCTGCCCCCATGACAAAGATGGCTGCCCCCATGACAAAGATGGCTGCCCCATGAAATCACAAACATTTGCCTGTTTTTTTAAAACAGGGTGGGTAAGAGATTATATTACCTATCTATTTTAATTAGCATAACGTAACTTAATGACAGTATGTTTGTTTAGGCTGAAGTTCCTCTTTAACTGTCCCTCATAGGAACTCGCACTCTGAGAGGGATTAAAATGGAGCCCTAGGCAGTAAAGTAGATATAGCACCCCCTTGTGGCCCTTTTGGTAAGCTGAAGAGGAGAGAGGTCAGAGAAGGTGGGTCCCTTGACACTCAATAGGTACGGCCAGTTCTAGACTTTTTGCTGCTTAAGGCAAACTTGTGAGGCTACGCCCCCCCCCTCCCCCCCCCCCAAAACAACCTCAGTATAGGTAGGTAGCCAGGTACAGTTGCCACCAGTATAGGTTGGCCAGGCACTCTCTTCACTTCCTGTTTCTGCCTGGTGCCGTCCACGAACTTTTGCCGCCTGAGGAAGTCGCCTCACTTGGCATCATGGGTGGAGCGGGCCTACCAGAAGGGCCCCAGGCCCCTACTTAGGTTGCCTGCTAGATGATCCTGCTCTGCTCGCGCTCTAATCCCTTCCGTTGCCTACAGTCAGCTTGGGGAAGCCAGTTGATCTATCTGTATGTTTTTGGGAAAATGAGACAGTTATGTTTATTGAAATGACCATCTTGATGCATATGAGGTACAGTGACCAGATTTTTCTGGGTCCAACCTGGGAGGGGGGGGGGGGGTGCGCGCGTGACGAAAAACGAGTGTGGGGGGAATCAGGGGGTGCCGAAAAATGGACGTGGCCATAACATTGTATGGGCGGAGCCTAAGCGTAACTCCAAAGCAGCAAATATAGCCAACTATGACCATTAAATAATAAATGCAGCAACAGTTACCCCAGACACCAGAAAATATGTGGGCAACATTTCAGCAGAAAATAAACGCAATTTGGGCGACATTTCAGCAGAAAACAAACGCAATTTGGGCAACATTTCAGAAGAAAACAAACGCAATTTGGGCAACATTTCAGCAGAAAACAAACGCTATTTGGGCAATATTTCACCAGAAAACAAACACAATTTGGGAGACATTTCAGCAGAAAACAAACGCTATTTGGGGACATTTCAGTAGAAAACAAACGCTATTTGGGCAACATTTCACCAGAAAACAAACACAATTTGGGAGACATTTCAGCAGAAAACAAACGCAATTTGGGCGACATTTCAGCAGAAAACAACGCAGTGGGCAACATTTCACTTGCAAAAAAAAGAAATTTACTCACCTGCAGAAGTCTTCTGTCCCGGCCGGCCTCTGGCGCGCAACTTCCTGGACGATCCTCCTGCAGTCTCCTGCGCTGACAGGCACAGCAGGGCTACGGGAAGATGGCGCCCAAAGCCCTGTACTGGAGACACAAAAAGTCTCCAGTACAGGGCTTTAGACGGCATCTTCCCGTAGCCCTGCTGTGCCTGCCGGAACCCGAAAGATTATGCAGGCTCAGGCTGGAGCGGGGCTGCGGGCTATGAACTGGCACTGCATCTATTAGACGCCGCTGCCAGTTCATGTAATAGTACGGTGGTCAGAGTCCTGAGGACGGGACGTTTCCCAGGACCTCATGCAGCCTGGGACAGGGGACTCCGAATCCGGGACCTGTCCCGGGTAAAGCGGGACGTATGGTCACCGTATATAAGGCCTCATTTCCACTTTTGTGATTTGCGCACTTCAGTAATGCGTATAGTGTGTGCAGTACACAAGGACGCCAGGAGTTCATGATCATCAGGAGTCGGATGGTCGCACTTGTGATGCATTTTGCTTTGCAGCGCAGTGCTGTCCCATTTACTGTCAGTTCAATGTGTGCTGTCACTGGTTTGTTGGAAGAGTTTATTGGCCATTATCAATGACTCTCTCTTTGAGGGTTAGACCTGCAGTTGAGAACTGATACAGAACGTCCTGGCATTTTTTAACCAAAGCCTGAGGGGCAAATGACCCAGAAGTGCCCCTCTGTAGGGTACCTGAACCGCCATCTTTGGTATTTGTTCTGAATTGCCACTATGTGCCACATCGTAGAAGGTCCCGTGCGTCTCTGACATTTCTGCCCACGCCATTTCCTGAGTAGCATCTCCCACTGACAGAGATACTGGGGTCTGGAATAAACCCGTGTCTCTGGATGACACCTAGCTTTATAAGAACATAATGCTTGCCAAATACACAACAGTCATGCTTTTTGGAGATGTGGATCCCCAGTTTTATGGGTCTTTATTTCACTTTCCGCTGGTATACTTATTCTTTGCTTTATGTAGCCCAGCTAAGCGTCCTGATGCAAAGCTGACTGCAAAGCTGCTGCATCAACATCTACAATAATACCCGTATTCTAACTTTGCTGCTGTAACTTAAGTTATAGATTGCCCAGCAAGCTCATGGTGAACCAGAACATCCACTCCTAGAATTTCTGGGTCACCATGAGCTTGCTGGGTTATCTGTAACTCTGGGTGTTTCAAGTCCTACCCCATAGATCCACATGAATCTATGCCTTGCACTGATGAGGATCAACCAATCCGAAACAGTCTGTATGCATGTTGGATTATTGTAGCTCTGTACAATTAGCAAGCTGACACATCATTGCATTCCAGTGGTTCTGGGGGTGTGGCTAGCTTACAGGGACAACAATGGGTGATTTGCATATTCAGCAGTGATGCATTGTGGGGGACATCTCAGAGCTCGCTCCAACCTGAATTATCACAAATTCCTTCTGTTTTGAGGAGGAAAATGTCTGCTGCAACTAAGAATGCTGACGACAGGAACACCTTGTATGTATATCTGTATATCTGATTGAAGCCAAAACATTCCTTAACCACTTAAGGACCGCAGGCTTACCCCCCACTAGTGTCCTGGCTATTTTTTACAAATATTTGCTCTGTAGTTTAATGGCTCGCTGCACACAAGTGATTCCCCCCCCTTTTCTGCCCACCAACAGAGCTCTCTGCTGGTGGGCTCTGATCGCTGCTACAGCTCCTGTTTTTTTTATTATTATTAATTTAATTGTTTATTATTTTTTGAATAAAAATGTATATTTTTTACTATTTATTTTCCCCCATGCCTCCCTCCCCCATGCACTAATGAGAGCGATCCTCTCTGATAAGCATCAGCCTATGACAGAGGATCGGGTTGCCAGCCTCTCTAGGGGACAGCTGAGTGACACGGTTGTCCCCAGTACATCGCTGCCTAAGATCGCTGCGCTGTACAATGTAAATAGACGGTGATCGCCGCTGGGAGACTGATGACGGTCATACAATCGGAGACGCGCACGCCGATCCTGCAAAACCCCGCCCCAGGACTTGACACCTTTCGGCATTAGGCGGTCCTGAGTTTGCCACCTTCCCGATTCCTGATGGCGTTAGGCGGTCGGGAAGGAGTTAAACTGCTTGAGCGTCTATGGTCTACATCGATCTGCTACAGCTGTGTGTGAAGATCAAAGCTGATAAGAGACAAGTGCGATCATTTGATCGCGGTGCCGACAGTAACCAAGGGCAACCACCAAAATGACAGCATCCTACAAATACCTCTAAGTGTGACCAGGCAAAGGTATCAGGGTGGCCTCCAGACAATCTTCCAGGCTTGCTCCATGCTGAAACCCTTAAAATAGGTTCCTCTCTGATTGCATCTGATCAGAGAGGGATCTATGGCTGCCCACACGCGCTATCCAGCAATCTGCAGTTTATTTTAACACGATCCTGCCACCTGCCGCTCCTCCAGGTGTAAAGTGCCCCCCTCATGCCTGTCTGTGTGTTTGAATTAGTGTTGTCCGGATCATGAACGATTCGGATCTTTGATCCGAATCTCTTTTGTGAGTCGAATCATCCAAATCATCAAAATGAGTAATTCGGATCGCAAAGGGGGCGGGGCCAGGAGCAGCACGCCCCCCTCTCAGCGGGCAGCGGGGTCCTGGAAGCTGAGATGGATCGCTCTGTTGGATAGGAGCCAGCCTTGCAGGGACAGGTAGAGGGGACATGGGTGCCACTGCCAGATATGTGTAGAGCACACATAATGGCTGCAATGTGCTGCTCATTATAGGCTGGCTGTTCCTAGCTGTGCACAGTGATCACATGGGAAGCTTTTGGCCTAGAAGCACAGCCAGAGCAGGGACAAGTTCCTCCAGCACCCAAGGCTGAGACACCAAAGTGCGCCCCCCCCCCATCCCTCCCACCCCAGCCATCACACACTGATTGCTATTAGACTAAGAGGCGCCACAGGGCCCACAACCTCCCCAACACCTTAAAGGGAAGGTTCAGGGAACTCTTGAAAAAAATAAAAATCCCTATCCACTTACCTGGGGCTTCCTCCAGCCCGTGGCAGGCAGGATGTGCCCTCGCCGCCGCTCCAGAGGCTTCCGGTCGTCTTCGGTGGCCGACCCGACCTGGCCAGGCCGGCTGCCAGGTCGGGCTCTTCTGCGCTCCATGGCCAGGCTCTTCTGCGTCCCACGCGGGCGCGCTGACGTCATCGGACGTCCTCCGGGCTGTACTGCGCATGCGTGCGTGGCAGCACAAATCCAAAGGCAGCGTAATCAGACACAACACCGAGCTAGAATGACAGGGCAGGCACTGTGATTGCAGCGCAATATCATCCTCATCAACAGCTGCACTTCACTTCTGGTAATGCTTTCTTTCACTGTGCGACGTTTGCATTCAAAGTATACAGATGGACATATAGGTGAAATATATAAAGCATATGATTGCAGCATGTGGGTATTGCGTGCAAACCTTTCTGCTCTCTGCTCCTCCCTCCTCCCTTCTCTGTCCACTCCCTGCCCGTCTCTGTCCGCCATCTCCCCTTCTCTGTGTGTCCACCCCCCTCCCCTTCTCCTGTCCTGCTAGTCATTTCACCCCCATAATGCTTCTGTAGTAAAATGATCCGAGATTTGGATCAAAGATCCGGATCTCTTCAATGATCCAATTCGAATCATCCGAATCATTGAAAAGATCCGAACTTCCCATCTCTAGTTTTAATGTCTCACTTGTCCGCTGGTGCGAGCCCTGGCCTCTTCGCCATCAGCAGGAGTGCTGGTACCACGTGGCTGGGCGCACGTGACCTCACACTAGGTACAGGCGCTAGCGGTGACCAGCGGAGGCTAGGAATTACGCCAACGGAGAATTGAGACTTTACAACACGGGCACAAGGGGGGCACTTTACCCCGTCGGGTCCATTGATCATCCCGAAATCAAATGACACTAACTTCCTCAACTTGCAACCAAGATCTTCCAGCACATCCGATCTATCTTTTCGACTGATTTCAGCCAGAAAATGATGTAATCTGGAGATCGATCAGGCCGCAATATCACATAATGTATGAGCACCTTTACCGTGATCTTCTCATAATGTAAGATTTATATCTCAGCTTCTGATCCCTTTATCTGCTTACCCTCTTCCCTGTGGGGTGGAAGCTGCACAAGACCACCGAAGCATACATTAATGATTGTTAATGCTAATAAAGACCACCTCTCTGCTTTACTCCCCCTTGACCTATATTCTTCCTGCGAAAAACCTGACTTTTACTTAGTAGACTCATTACCATCCCAATAGAGATGAATACAGAGGAGATGTTTGTGGTCTGTGTGGTCAGCGGCAGCAGAGAGGTCAAGTAGGGTTAATGTGGACAGACGGCCTTTAGCCTTAACAGGTATTAATAGAATGAATGAGAGGGGCTGCTGCATATGGATGTTACACATGAAAGAGGGGGCTGCACAGGGAATGGGAGGGGCTGCTGTACATGGATGTTACACATGGAAGGGGGGCTGCACATGGAATGGGAGGGGCTGCTGCATATGGATGTTACACATGGAAGAGGGGGGCTACAGTACATGGATGATACACAGAGAGGAGGGGGCTGCACATGGGATGGGAGGGGGGCTGCTGTACATGGATGTTACACATGGAAGAGGAGGCTGTACATAGAATGGGAGGGGCTGCTGTACATGGATGTTACACATGGAAGAGGGGCTGCACATGGAATGGGAGGGGCTGCTGTACATGGATGATACACATGGAAGAGGGGGCTGCACATGGAATGGGAGGGGCTGCTGTACATGGATGATACACATGGAAGAGGGGGCTGCACATGGAATGGGAGGGGCTGCTGTACATGGATGTTACACATGGAAGGGGGGCTGCACATGGAATGGGAGGGGCTGCTGCATATGGATGTTACACATGGAAGAGGGGGGCTACAGTACATGGATGATACACAGAGAGGAGGGGGCTGCACATGGGATGGGAGGGGGGCTGCTGTACATGGATGTTACACATGGAAGAGGAGGCTGTACATAGAATGGGAGGGGCTGCTGTACATGGATGTTACACATGGAAGGGGGGCTGCACATGGAATGGGAGGGGCTGCTGTACATGGATGATACACATGGAAGAGGGGGCTGCACATGGAATGGGAGGGGCTGCTGTACATGGATGATACACAGAGAGGAGGGGGCTGCACATGGGATGGGAGGGGGGCTGCTGTACATGGATGACACACATGGAAGAGGGGGCTGCACATGGAATGGGAGGGGCTGCTATACATGCATGCTACACAGGGAAGGGGGGCTGCACATGAAAGTGGAGGCACAATATATTTGGCCTAGGGGTACAAAAAGTATAAATCCAGCCTTGGTTGCTGTACCACCAGCAGTCAGTGTCAGTCACTGTGTCTATAGCCTCCTACGCATGCTGGAGGGTTCTCGGCTGAGGCAGATGGATAGGGCATCCTATGACGAAAATCTTGCATGTGTATGACAGTCCCGATCTTTCCTGATGCGTCACCAAGACATAGGCAAACACAGGAGGGGATTACAGCTGCCCAGAATCCCCCCTCAGACCAGGGCCGGTGCAGTGTCTGGGGACAGCACAAGGTGAGACACCAGAATATCTGCAGGTATCCTGCAGCTCACAGCACCGCCCCCTTTCTTTCCCTGCTACAGTTGTCTTTGGATGTAGCAGCAGGTTGTGTACAGAGCATAGAGCAGCAGCGTGTGTACAGAGCATGGAGCAGCAGCGTGTGTACAGAGCATGGAGCAGCAGCGTGTGTACAGAGCATGGAGCAGCAGCGTGTGTACAGAGCATGGAGCAGCAGCGTGTGTACAGAGCATGGAGCAGCAGCGTGTGTACAGAGCATGGAGCAGCAGCGTGTGTACAGAGCATGGAGCAGCAGCGTGTGTACAGAGCATGGAGCAGCAGCGTGTGTACAGAGCATGGAGCCGCAGCGTGTGTACAGAGCATGGAGCAGTAGTGTGTACAGAGCGTGGAGCAGCAGCGTGTGTACAGAGCATGGAGCCGCAGCGTGTGTACAGAGCATGGAGCAGCATTGTGAGCACAGAGCATGGAGCAGCAGCGTGTGTACAGAGCATGGAGCAGCAGCGTGTGTACAGAGCATGGAGCAGCAGCGTGTGTACAGAACATGGAGCAGCAGCGTGTGTGCAGAGCATGGAGCTGCAGCGTGTGTACAGAGCATGGAGCAGCAGCGTGTGTACAGAGCATGGAGCAGCAGCGTGTGTACAGAGCATGGAGCAGCAGCGTGTGTACAGAGCATGGAGCCGCAGCGTGTGTACAGAGCATGGAGCAGTAGTGTGTACAGAGCGTGGAGCAGCAGCGTGTGTACAGAGCATGGAGCCGCAGCATGTGTACAGAGCATGGAGCAGCAGTGTGAGCACAGAGCATGGAGCAGCAGCGTGTGTACAGAGCATGGAGCAGCAGCGTGTGTACAGAGCATGGAGAAGCAGCGTGTGTACAGAGCATGGAGCAGCAGCGTGTGTACAGAGCATGGAGCGGCAGCGTGTGTACAGAGCATGGAGCAGCAGCGTGTGTACAGAGCATGGAGCAGCAGCGCATGTTCAGAGCATGGAGCAGCAGTGTGAGCACAGAGCATGGAGCGGCAGCGTGTGTACAGAGCATGGAGCCGCAGCATGTGTACAGAGCATGGAGCAGCAGCGTGTGTACAGAGCATGGAGCAGCAGCGTGTGTACAGAGCGTGGAGCAGCAGCGTGTGTACAGAGCGTGGAGCCGCAGCGTGTGTACAGAGCGTGGAGCAGCAGCGTGTGTACAGAGCGTGGAGCCGCAGCATGTGTACAGAGCGTGGAGCCGCAGCGTGTGTACAGAGCGTGGAGCCGCAGCGTGTGTACAGAGCGTGGAGCCGCAGCGTGTGTACAGAGCGTGGAGCAGCAGCGTGTGTGCAGAGCATGGAGCAGCAGCGTGTGTGCAGAGCATGGAGCCGCAGCGTGTGTACAGAGCATGGAGCAGCAGCGTGTGTGCAGAGCATGGAGCAGCAGCGTGTGTGCAGAGCATGGAGCCGCAGCGTGTGTGCAGAGCATGGAGCAGCAGCGTGTGTGCAGAGCATGGAGCAGCAGCGTGTGTAGTGTGAGCACAGAGCATGGAGCAGCAGCGTGTGTACAGAGCATGGAGCAGCAGCGTGTGTGCAGAGCATGGAGCAGCAGCGTGTGTACAGAGCATGGAGAAGCAGCGTGTGTACAGAGCATGGAGCAGCAGCGTGTGTACAGAGCATGGAGCAGCAGCGTGTGTACAGAGCATGGAGCAGCAGCGTGTGTACAGAGCATGGAGCGGCAGCGTGTGTACAGAGCATGGAGCGGCAGCGAAGCCGCAGCGTGTGTACAGAGCATGGAGCAGCAGCGTGTGTACAGGGCATGGAGCAGCAGCGTGTGTACAGAGCATGGAGCAGCAGCGTGTGTACAGAGCACGGAGAAGCAGCGTGTGTACAGAGCACGGAGAAGCAGCGTGTGCACAGAGCATGGAGCAACAGCGTGTGCACAGGGCATGGAGCAGCAGCGTGTGTACAGAGCATGGAGAAGCAGCGTGTGTACAGGGCATGGAGCAGCAGCGTGTGTACAGGGCATGGAGAAGCAGCGTGTGTACAGAGCATGGAGAAGCAGCGTGTGTACAGAGCATGGAGAAGCAGCGTGTGTACAGGGCATGGAGCAGCAGCGTGTGTACAGAGCATGGAGAAGCAGCGTGTGTACAGAGCATGGAGCAGCAGCGTGTGTACAGAGCATGGAGAAGCAGCGTGTGTACAGAGCATGGAGAAGCAGCGTGTGTACAGAGCATGGAGCAGCAGCGTGTGCACAGAGCATGGAGAAGCAGCGTGTGTACAGAGCATGGAGCAGCAGCGTGTGTACAGGGCATGGAGCAGCAGCGTGTGTACAGAGCATGGAGAAGCAGCGTGTGTACAGAGCATAGAGCAGCAGCGTGTGTACAGAGCATGGAGAAGCAGCGTGTGTACAGAGCATGGAGAAGCAGCGTGTGTACAGAGCATGGAGCAGCAGCGTGTGTACAGAGCATGGAGAAGCAGCGTGTGTACAGAGCATGAAGCAGCAGCGTGTGTGCAGAGCATGGAGCAGCAGCGTGTGTGCAGAGCATGGAGCAGCAGCGTGTGTGCAGAGCATAGAGCAGCAGCGTGTGTGCAGAGCATGGAGCAGCAGCGTGTGTACAGAGCATGGAGCAGCAGCGTGTGTGCAGAGCATAGAGCAGCAGTGTGTGTACAGAGCATGGAGCAGCAGTGTGTGTACAGAGCATGGAGCAGCGGCGAGTGTACAGAGCATGGAGAAGCAGAGTGTGTGCAGAGCATGGAGCAGCAGTGTGTGTGCAGAGAATGGAGCAGCCGCGTGTGTGCAGAGCATGGAGCAGCCGCGTGTGTGCAGAGCATGGAGCAGCCGCGTGTGTGCAGAGCATGGAGCAGCAGCGTGTGTGCAGAGCATGGAGCAGCAGTGTGTGTGCAGAGCATGGAGCAGCAGCGTGTGTACAGAGCATGAAGCAGCAGCGTGTGTGCAGAGCATGAAGCAGCAGCGTGTGTACAGAGCATGGAGCAGCAGAGTGTGTACAGAGCATGGAAAAGCATTGTGTGTATAGAGCATGGAGCAGCAGCATGTGTACAGAGCATGGAGCAGCAGCGTGTGTACAGAGCATGGAGCAGCAGAGTGTGTACAGAGCATGGAGCAGCAGCGTGTGTACATAGCATGAAGCAGCAGCATGTGTACAGAGCATGGAGCAGCAGCAGCGTGTGTACAGAGCATGGAGCAGCAGCATGTGTACTGAACATGGAGCAGCAGCGTGTGTACAGAGCATGGAGCAGCAGCGTGTGTACAGAGCATGGAGCAGCAGCGTGTGTACATAGCATGAAGCAGCAGCGTGTGTACAGAGCATGGAGCAGCAGCATGTGTGTGTACAGAGCATGGAGCAGCAGCGTGTGTACAGAGCATGGAGCAGCAGTGTGTACAGTGCATGGAGCAGCAGAGTGTGTGCAGAGCATGGAGCAGCAGCGTGTGTACAGAGCATGGAGCAGCAGCGTGTGTACAGAGCATGGAGCAGCAGCGTGTGTACAGAGCATGGAGCAGCAGCGTGTGTACAGAGCATGGAGCAGCAGCGTGTGTACAGAGCATGGAGCAGCGGCGTGTGTACATTGCATAGAGAAGCAGCGTGTGTACATTGCATAGAGAAGCAGCGTGTGTACAGAACATGGAGCAGCAGCGTGTGTACATAGCATGAAGCAACAGCATGTGTACAGAGCATGGAGCAGCAGCAGCGTGTGTACAGAGCATGGAGCAGCAGTGTGTGTACAGAGCATGGAGCAGCAGCGTGTGTACAGTGCATGGAGCAGCAGAGTGTGTGCAGAGCATGGAGCAGCAGCGTGTGTACAGAGCATTGAGCAGCAGCGTGTGTGCAGAGCATGGAGAAGCAGCGTGTGTACAGAGCATGGAGCAGCAGCGTGTGTACAGAGCATGAAGCAGCAGTGTGTGTGCAGAGCATGGAAAGCAGCGTGTGTACAGAGCATGGAGCAGCAGTGTGTACAGTGCATGGAGCAGCAGAGTGTGTGCAGAGCATGGAGCAGCAGCGTGTGTACAGAGCATGGAGCAGCAGCGTGTGTACAGAGCATGGAGCAGCAGCGTGTGTACAGAGCATGGAGCAGCAGCGTGTGTACAGAGCATGGAGCAGCAGCGTGTGTACATTGCATAGAGAAGCAGCGTGTGTACGGAACATTGAGCAGCAGCGTGTGTACATAGCATGAAGCAGCAGCGTGTGTGCAGAGCATGGAGCAGCAGCGTGTGTGCAGAGCATGGAGCAGCAGCGTGTGTGCAGAGCATGGAGCAGCAGCTTGTGTGCAGAGCATGGAGCAGCAGCGTGTGTGCAGAGCATGGAGCAGCAGCGTGTGTACAGAGCATGGAGCAGCAGCGTGTGTACAGAACATGGAGCAGCAGCGTGTGTACAGAGCATGGAGCAGCAGCGTGTGTACAGTGCATGGAGCAGCAGCGTGTGTACAGGGCATGGAGCAGCAGTGTGTGTACAGAGCATGGAGCAGCAGCGTGTGTACAGGGCATGGAGCATCAACGTGTGTACAGGGCATGGAGCAGCAGCGTGTGTACAGGGCATGGAGCATCAACGTGTGTACAGGGCATGGAGCAGCAGCGTGTGTACAGAGCATGAAGTAGCAGTGTGTGTGCAGAGCATGGAGCAGCAGTGTGTACAGAGCATGGAGCAGCAGCGTGTGTACAGAGCATGGAGCAACAGTGTGTGTACAGAGCATGGAGCAGCAGCATGTGTACAGAGCATGGAGCAGCAGCGTGTCTACAGAGCATGGAGCAGCAGCGTATGTACAGAGCATGGAGCAGCAGTGTGTGTACAGAGCATGGAACAGCAGCGTGTCTACAGAGCATGGAGCAGCAGCGTGTGTACAGAGCATGAAGCAGCAGTGTTTGTGCAGAGCATGGAGCCGCAGTGTGTACAGAGCATGGAGCAGCAGCGTGTACAGGGCATGGAGCAGCAGCGTGTGTATAGAGCATGGAGCAGCAGCGTGTCTACAGAGAATGGAGCAGCAGCGTGTGTACAGGGCATGGAGCAGCAGCGTGTGTACAGAGCATGGAGCAGCAGCGTGTGTACAGAGCATGGAGCAGCAGCGTGTGTACAGAGCATGGAGCAGCAGCGTGTGTACAGAGCATGGAGCATCAGCGTGTGTACAGAGCATGGAGCAGCAGTGTGTGTACAGAGCATGGAGCGGCAGCGTGTGTACAGAGCATGGAGCGGCAGCGTTTGTACAGAGCATGGAGCAGCAGCGTGTGTACATTGCATGGAGCAGCAGCGTGTGTACATAGCATGAAGCAGCAGCGTGTGTGCAGAGCATGGAGCAGCAGCGTGTGTGCAGAGCATGGAGCAGCAGCGTGTGTGCAGAGCATGGAGCAGCAGCGTGTACAGAGCATGCAGCAGCAGCGTGTGTACATAGCATGAAGCAGCAGCGTGTGTGCAGAGCATGGAGCAGCAGCGTGTGTGCAGAGCATGGAGCAGCAGCGTGTGTGCAGAGCATGGAGCAGCAGCGTGTGTGCAGAGTATGGAGCAGCAGCGTGTACAGAGCATGGAGCAGCAGCGTGTGTACAGAGCATGGAGCAGCAGCGTGTGTACAGAGCATGAAGCAGCAGCGTGTGTGCAGAGCATGGAGCAGCAGCGTGTGTGCAGAGCATGGAGCTGCAGCGTGTGTGCAGAGCATGGAGCAGCAGCGTGTGTACAGAACATGGAGCAGCAGCGTGTGTACAGAGCATGGAGCAGCAGCGTGTGTACAGTGCATGGAGCAGCAGCGTGTGTACAGTGCATGGAGCAGCAGCGTGTGTACAGAGCATGGAGCAGCAGCGTGTGTACAGAGCATGGAGCAGCAGCGTGTGTACAGAGCATGGAGCAGCAGTGTGTGTTAGAGGGGCGTGGCTGGTGCATATCAGAGGGGCATGGCAGGGGCATGTTAAAGGGGCATGGCAGAGGCACGTCAGAGAGGCATGGCAGAGGCATGTCAGAGGGGCAGCAGCGTGTGTGCAGAGTATGGAGCAGCAGCGTGTACAGAGCATGAAGCAGCAGCTTGTGTGCAGAGCATGGAGCAGCAGCGTGTGTGCAGAGCATGGAGCAGCAGCGTGTGTGCAGAGCATGGAGCAGCAGCGTGTGTTCAGAGCATGGAGCAGCAGCGTGTACAGAGCATGCAGCAGCAGCGTGTGTGCAGAGCATGGAGCCAGTGGCGTAGCTAAGGAGCTGTGGGCCCCGATGCAAGTTTTACATGGGGCCCCCCAAGCACTCTATACATAACAATTGATACGGCGCACCAAAACCTGCCAATGGCAACTACAGTGTCAGAGGTGCAAGAAGAGGCTGGGAAACAGTTTGTTAGTGATTACTACTATTCACAGCATCTATAGAAATGATTATTATGAGCACAGGACCAATAGAGAGGTAATAAAGTAGATGAGGGAGAGCCCTTCGGGGGCCCCTCTGGCCCAAGGGCCCCGATGCGGTCGCTACCTCTGCACCCCCTATTGCTACGCCCCTGCATGGAGCAGCAGCGTGTGTGCAGAGCATGGAGCAGCAGCGTGTGTGCAGAGCATGGAGCAGCAGCGTGTGTGCAGAGCATGGAGCTGCAGCGTGTGTGCAGAGCATGGAGCAGCAGCGTGTGTGCAGAGCATGGAGCAGCAGCGTGTGCAGAGCATGGAGCAGCAGCGTGTGTACAGAGCATGGAGCAGCAGCGTGTGTACAGAGCATGGAGCAGCAGCGTGTGCAGAGCATGGAGCAGCAGCGTGTGTGCAGAGCATGGAGCAGCAGCGTGTGTACAGAACATGGAGCAGCAGCGTGTGTACAGAGCATGGAGCAGCAGCGTATGTACAGTGCATGGAGCAGCAGCGTGTGTACAGTGCATGGAGCAGCAGCGTGTGTACAGAGCATGGAGCTGCAGCGTGTGTACAGAGCATGGAGCAGCAGCGTGTGTACAGAGCATGGAACAGCAGTGTGTGTCAGAGGGGGGCAGGTCAGAGGGGCGTGGCTGGTGCATATCAGAGGGGCATGGCAGGGGCATGTTAAAGGGGCATGGCAGAGGCACGTCAGAGAGGCATGGCAGAGGCACGTCAGAGAGGCATGGCAGGGGCATGTCAGAGGGGCAGGGGCAGGTCAGAGGGGCATGGCAGAGGCACGTCAGAGGGGCATGGCAGGGGCATGTCAGAGGGGCATGACAGAGGGGCATGTCAGAGGGACATGGCAGGGGCATGACAGAGGGGCATGGCAGGGGCAGGTCAGAGGGGCATGGCAGAGGCACGTCAGAGGGGCATGGCAGGGGCATGACAGAGGGGTATGGCAGGGGCATGACAGAGGGGCATGGCAGGGGCATGACAGAGGGGCATGGTAGGGGCAGGTCAGAGGGGCGTGGCAGGGGCATGTCAGAGGGGCGTAGCAGGGGCATGTCAGAGGGGTGTGGCAGGGGCATGTCAGAGGGGCTTGGCAGGGGCATGTCAGAGGGGCATGGCAGGGGCAGGTCAGAGGGGTGTGGCAGGGGCATGTCAGAGGGGCGTGGCAGGGGCATGTCAGGGGTGTGGCAGGGGCATGGCAGAGGTGCATGGCAGGGGCGTGTCAGAGGGGCATGGCAGGGGCGTGTCAGAGGGGCATGGCAGGGGCAGGTCAGAGGGGCATGGCAGGGGTATGTCAGAGGGGCGTGGCAGGGGCATGTCTTTACAGTGTCTCATCTCAAATATACTTCATTCATCCTAACAATATTTAAAGAGGCCCTGTAGTGACATAGAGTAGTATGCTGTAAATTATTTAGGATACCCCCTTTTATGATAATTTTGCCTGGTTTCAGCATCAGAAACACTTCCTACTTCTATATATGGCTGTAAATTGATATGTAGCCCCGCCTTCCCAGTGATGTCACAGCCTTGCCTGATTAGTTATGCAGAATTCTCCCCCCCAGGAGCGTGAAGAGGAACAGTTACGGCAGGAACAGTTGTGGGAGCAATTTACATCAGAATCAGATGTTTCTTCAACACCTGCGGCAGCACAGAGGGGGGAGCAGGAGTAAGAGTCGTGTGGGGAAGAGGAGTCAGACTCGGATGATGAGGAAGGTGTTTCTTTGGAGGAGGAGGATGAGGAGACGGTGGCAGAAGAACAACCGCAGTAGGCATCGCAGGGGGCTTGTGCTGCTCGACGTTCCCGTGGTATTGTTCGTGGCTGAGGAGAAGCAAGAGGAGATGGATAGTACGTCTGCATCCAACTTTGTGCAGATGTCGTCTTTCATGCTGTCCAGCCTGTTGAGGGACCCCCGTACAAAAAACTCAAGGGGAATGAGCTGTACTGGGTCTGGATGGCCACGCTACTAGACCCTCGGTATAGGCACAAAGTGGCGGACCTGTTACCAACTCACCAGAAGGCAGAAAGGATGCAGCACATGCAGAACAAGCTGGCAACTATGCTTTATAATGCGTTTAAGGGTGATGTCACAGCACAACGCAATAAAGGTACCACTGCCAGTAATCCTTCTCCCATGTCCAGGACGCTCCAGCGATCTCATGTTGATTTCGGACATGCAGACATTCTTGTTCAGTGTTCAGTACCTCACCTTTATCAAAATGAATGAGGCATGGATCCCGGAGGGCTACTGCCCGCCCGAAGACTAAGTCCCCACACACAGCATCTCTGCCTGCAAGCCGTGTGACTGCCTGCCCTAAGACTAAGTCGCTCCCCACACAGCATCTCTGCCTGCAGGCAGCTTGACTGCCTTCTCCACCACCACCAACAGGGTCCAGGACTCTAGGCGGATTCCTGAATTTTTAAGGCCGCTGCTAGCAGCGGCCGCTATACTAATTTTTCTGGTGTGTGTACATGCCTGCCTAATTTTTCTGGCTGCACTGAAGCTGCAACAACAAAACAAAAGGCATGTACATGTGCCCATTCCCCTTTGTGATCATTACCTTGCCGTGGTGAAGGGGCTTGCGTATCACAATGAAGCAATGACCGCCGGCTATATGAGTGTCTCGGGGGATGGCACACCAAAAATAATAAGGTCGTTGCTTCATTGTTGTGAGACCAAATTTGATCATCTGGACAGTCACTGTTGTTCTATCATTGAGCTACCACAGCCCAGCGACCATATGGGCTTAAAAACCGCCACGGCCTGCACTCTGGCCATGGTGCGCACCAGTCCAGCACGGCCATCACTACGCAAACAGCTGTTTGTGGTGCGTTACACAGTGAGTTTGGTGTGTCAGTGTGAAGCAGTACTCTAAATACACTCCCTGATTGATGTATACCCATGCAAGATTTTTTAAAGCACTTTAGGCCTGCAATTTAGCATTCAATGTGATTTCTGCCCTTAAAACGCTGCTTTGCGTCCAATCTGGATTTTTCCCGAGGACTTTTGGAGTCTATCCCACTCATCCATGCCCCCCTCCAGGTGTTAGACCCCTTGAAACATCTTTTCCATCACTTTTGTGGCCAGCATACATTTTTCTAGTTTTCAAAGTTCGCCTCCCCATTGAAGTCTATTGCAGTTCCCGAAAGTTCACGCGAGCCGAACTTTCGTGGGAGGTTTGCGAACCGAAAATCGGAGGTTCGGGCCATCTCTATCAGTGACATGACTATGTACTCTGTAAAGTGCTGCAGAAGAGGTCAGTGCTATATACAAAAAACATAATAATAATATGGTAGGACATTAGACTATGACTATGGTAGGATTAGAGTGTGAGCTCCTCTGAGGACTGTCAGTGACATGACTGTGTACTCTGTAATGTGCTGCAGAAGATGTCAGTGCTATATAAATACATAATAATAATATGGGAATCCAGCAAAGGACCGGCACCACAATCGTGTATAATAGCTCAAATACTTTAATGGAGCATCAAAAGCAACGACAGACTGCTGTTTCGGCCTATCATAGGCCTTTGTCAAGTTGCACAAAGTGATAGAAACATACAATGTACAAAACAAACTTTAAATACACAAAGACACCACCCATGGGGTGTCAATAGACCAATCCTGGACGGGTGACAAAGGCGGACCTGATGGGGAACAGGAACAACACACAACCCACCAATCAGGAGGACATAATTCAAACAGGTACTCACCTGTGGCATAATAGCGGAAAACCGCCGCTCTAATGACCCCAGACGCGCCGCCATAGATGCTCAATAGCGCCAGTATACAATACGGCGCAGGCGGATGTGACGTCACCGTCACATGACCTGTTACAGCCCAATCATTGCATCCGGCCGCCGTCCAATGGGGACACAGAGCGGCTCCAACGCAATGACAGTGGGTGGGGCGGCTAAGTCGCGTAGCCATAGCTACGCATGTAAATAAACATAGAAGTACAATGCCGCATAATACTTACACCACACTGTCAGTGGAGAAGGTAAGCCGCTGCCACAGACGTCACCCGACCAGGAAGATCTGAAATAAAAACAAGATAAAAACAACATTAAGCACAAGAACTATATCACATCTAAGTAAATATAACATCAGAGGAATAAATGGCCAATAATTATTAAATACAAAACGAGAAATCTATTTCCCTATTTAAGCCTGCCCTATCCATGGCCCCTAATCTTTTGATCCACCCTGCCTCCCTACGCAGTAATTCCTTCACCCGATCACCCCCTCTCCAATCTCTAGGTACCCCATCGATAGCCATAACCTTAAGTTGAGCTACACTGTGATGGCACATAGTAAAGTGATCCGAAACTGCCTGTCCCGCAGTATAATTTCTGATGGCAGTTTTATGTGATGAAATGCGACTTTTGAGAGTTTGTGTGGTCATCCCTACATAGATGTAACTACAGGGACACTTAATTAAATACACCACATAGGTGGAATCGCAAGTAAATCTCCCCCGAATATGAAAAGTGGCACCAGACATAGGATGGTGAAAAATGTCTCCACGCATGACGTTACCACACATGTGGCACGACATGCAAGGAAACATGCCACTCTTACCCATAGGAGCCTGCGGTTTGTGATTCGCACGAATGCGCAACTTGTCTCTGACAGTTGGAGCCCGACGAAAGGACATAAGGGGCGGGTATCGAAATTCAGGGACTCTAGGTAAACCATCCCGCAGAATATACCAGTGGCGACGCAAAGTTCTAGCTATCAAATCGCTACAAGTATTGTATGTGGACACAAACGGTATACGGTTGGCATGTCGGTGTCTGGACCGCCGAATTGGCGCGTCCAGCTTCAGACTATCAGCCGGATAGCCCCTCAAACGAAACTTGTGTGCCAACTCCGCCTTACGTGACTCACAAACCTCAGGCTCACTGACAATTCTGTCAACCCTTACAAATTGACTGCGGGGGATACTACTTTTAATACGATCAGGGTGGAAACTGCGGTAATGTAACGTAGAATTCCTATCAG
Source organism: Hyperolius riggenbachi (assembly GCF_040937935.1). Classification (NCBI taxonomy): domain Eukaryota; kingdom Metazoa; phylum Chordata; class Amphibia; order Anura; family Hyperoliidae; genus Hyperolius; species Hyperolius riggenbachi. The sequence goes on from NC_090648.1 coordinate 10,715,884, forward strand.
TTGGTTTGGTAAACAAATCAGTGGAAATACCTCCCCCCTTACGAAACACCCTAACATCAAGGAAAGATACAGAGTCTCTATCGCAACAAGCTGTGAGTCTGATGGGCGGACATTGACCATGAACCTGATGGATGAAATCATCCAAACTCGAACGCGGCCCCCTCCATATGCAAAATATGTCGTCAATAAACCTCCACCAACAAACAGAATGCTGGCGGAATAAAGGGTTGAGGTAGACAAATGTCTCCTCATATAACCCCATATATAAATTAGCATAGGAGGGGGCCACGTTCGATCCCATGGCAGTGCCACGTAACTGGCCATAGAACCGCCCCTTGAACTCAAAGTAGTTGTGTTTTAGGACCACCTCCAACAGAGACACCAAAAACCTACGTTGTCCAGTAGAACAGTCTGAATGCGTCATAAGATACCAATCCGTAGCCTCTACACCCCCATCATGAGGGATGGAGGTGTAGAGGCTCTCTACATCCAAAGTGACAAAAAACATGTCATTGTCAAAAACAGGAATGGATCTCAACCTATCAAGGAACATCCCAGTGTCCCTTAAATAAGAATCGACAGACTGAACAATAGGCTGCAATACTCTGTCCAGATATTGCGCCAAGGGAACAAAAACAGAACCCACTCCAGCCACAATAGGACGCCCAGGAGGGCGTACAAGGGTTTTATGTATCTTAGGCAAAATATATATGTGTGGCGTGGAGGGGTTCTGCTGTTGTAAAAATTTGAATAAAGCCTCATCAATGATATTAGTGGACATGGCATGCTGAAGAATCTTACAAATCAACTGCTGGATCCTAGGTAGAGGGTCTGACTCTAATAGTGCATAAACTTCACGATCTGCAAGCTGTCTTTCAATCTCCCCATCATACTGTATGTGGTCCATAACAACCACTGCCCCACCTTTATCTGCTGGACACACAACAATATCCTGATTATTTTGCAATGATTTAAGTGCTAGGCCCTCAGATCTAGTCAAATTACGATTAACCTTAAAGGAGCCACTCTTAAAGTCCCTCTCAAGTTGTTTCAAATCTTCATTAACTTTAGCCATATATGAATCTATGAGAGCATGACTAGGTGGCCTAAAAGCACTAGAGTTCCTTAAACCCGAATCCTTAAGACGCAAACAAGAGTCCACATCCTGATCCTGTTGTAATGAAGTACCTGTGGATGGGATGTTACTAAAAAAGTTCTTAAGCTTAACAGAACGAAAAAAGCGATAAAGATCCTGTTCAATTAAGAAAAAATCTGGGGGATTGGTCAAGCTAAATGACAGTCCATAGTTCAGGACCTGCTCCTCGATGTCAGAGAGAGTGTAGGAAGAGATATTTACCACCAAAGTTTTATCGACTAATGGCCCCTCCTGGGGCGCAAGTTCATCGCATTGGCTGGGGGTTTCCCTTTTGGCCCTCCACCGACGACCGCCCCTACGTCTCCTACTTCTTGGGGGCGAGCCGGTGACGCATCTCTGGAGACAACCTGATCATCAGACGAGCCAGTTCCTGAGGCTCCACCACCTGGCTGTCTCCTAGGCGGTACTCTCCTCGGGCGTCGTGGGGGTTTCTTATGTGTGGGGGACCCAACCTTCTGCCATGGATATACATATCCTGCTGTGTAGTCATTTTTATCACGGTTAAACTTGGCCCGTTTGCCATCTTCCAGGGTTTTAGTGAAACTCTCCATTTTTTTATCAATGGACTCCAAATAAACTTTAAAGTCCTCTTTAGACAAATGTTCTTCAATCAAACGTTTGGACTCATAGATCTTATTTTCCAAAGTTGGTAATTCTTTCTGTATGCGTACAATAGTAAGCAACATAGCGTCATATGAGGCCTTGTTCCATATCTTCTCCCAAGTGCTACAAAACTCCACATCTTTGGGAAAGATTAGAGGTGCCACATGAGCTCTCACACCTCGTGGAATCCTCCTTGCCCTGCAGTAATCGGCCAGGGTTTTTGCATGGAGATTCTCCATCTCCATGCAAAAACCCTGGCCGATTACTGCAGGGCAAGGAGGATTCCACGAGGTGTGAGAGCTCATGTGGCACCTCTAATCTTTCCCAAAGATGTGGAGTTTTGTAGCACTTGGGAGAAGATATGGAACAAGGCCTCATATGACGCTATGTTGCTTACTATTGTACGCATACAGAAAGAATTACCAACTTTGGAAAATAAGATCTATGAGTCCAAACGTTTGATTGAAGAACATTTGTCTAAAGAGGACTTTAAAGTTTATTTGGAGTCCATTGATAAAAAAATGGAGAGTTTCACTAAAACCCTGGAAGATGGCAAACGGGCCAAGTTTAACCGTGATAAAAATGACTACACAGCAGGATATGTATATCCATGGCAGAAGGTTGGGTCCCCCACACATAAGAAACCCCCACGACGCCCGAGGAGAGTACCGCCTAGGAGACAGCCAGGTGGTGGAGCCTCAGGAACTGGCTCGTCTGATGATCAGGTTGTCTCCAGAGATGCGTCACCGGCTCGCCCCCAAGAAGTAGGAGACGTAGGGGCGGTCGTCGGTGGAGGGCCAAAAGGGAAACCCCCAGCCAATGCGATGAACTTGCGCCCCAGGAGGGGCCATTAGTCGATAAAACTTTGGTGGTAAATATCTCTTCCTACACTCTCTCTGACATCGAGGAGCAGGTCCTGAACTATGGACTGTCATTTAGCTTGACCAATCCCCCAGATTTTTTCTTAATTGAACAGGATCTTTATCGCTTTTTTCGTTCTGTTAAGCTTAAGAACTTTTTTAGTAACATCCCATCCACAGGTACTTCATTACAACAGGATCAGGATGTGGACTCTTGTTTGCGTCTTAAGGATTCGGGTTTAAGGAACTCTAGTGCTTTTAGGCCACCTAGTCATGCTCTCATAGATTCATATATGGCTAAAGTTAATGAAGATTTGAAACAACTTGAGAGGGACTTTAAGAGTGGCTCCTTTAAGGTTAATCGTAATTTGACTAGATCTGAGGGCCTAGCACTTAAATCATTGCAAAATAATCAGGATATTGTTGTGTGTCCAGCAGATAAAGGTGGGGCAGTGGTTGTTATGGACCACATACAGTATGATGGGGAGATTGAAAGACAGCTTGCAGATCGTGAAGTTTATGCACTATTAGAGTCAGACCCTCTACCTAGGATCCAGCAGTTGATTTGTAAGATTCTTCAGCATGCCATGTCCACTAATATCATTGATGAGGCTTTATTCAAATTTTTACAACAGCAGAACCCCTCCACGCCACACATATATATTTTGCCTAAGATACATAAAACCCTTGTACGCCCTCCTGGGCGTCCTATTGTGGCTGGAGTGGGTTCTGTTTTTGTTCCCTTGGCGCAATATCTGGACAGAGTATTGCAGCCTATTGTTCAGTCTGTCGATTCTTATTTAAGGGACACTGGGATGTTCCTTGATAGGTTGAGATCCATTCCTGTTTTTGACAATGACATGTTTTTTGTCACTTTGGATGTAGAGAGCCTCTACACCTCCATCCCTCATGATGGGGGTGTAGAGGCTACGGATTGGTATCTTATGACGCATTCAGACTGTTCTACTGGACAACGTAGGTTTTTGGTGTCTCTGTTGGAGGTGGTCCTAAAACACAACTACTTTGAGTTCAAGGGGCGGTTCTATGGCCAGTTACGTGGCACTGCCATGGGATCGAACGTGGCCCCCTCCTATGCTAATTTATATATGGGGTTATATGAGGAGACATTTGTCTACCTCAACCCTTTATTCCGCCAGCATTCTGTTTGTTGGTGGAGGTTTATTGACGACATATTTTGCATATGGAGGGGGCCGCGTTCGAGTTTGGATGATTTCATCCATCAGGTTCATGGTCAATGTCCGCCCATCAGACTCACAGCTTGTTGCGATAGAGACTCTGTATCTTTCCTTGATGTTAGGGTGTTTCGTAAGGGGGGAGGTATTTCCACTGATTTGTTTACCAAACCAACTGATAGGAATTCTACGTTACATTACCGCAGTTTCCACCCTGATCGTATTAAAAGTAGTATCCCCCGCAGTCAATTTGTAAGGGTTGACAGAATTGTCAGTGAGCCTGAGGTTTGTGAGTCACGTAAGGCGGAGTTGGCACACAAGTTTTGTTTGAGGGGCTATCCGGCTGATAGTCTGAAGCTGGACGCGCCAATTCGGCGGTCCAGACACCGACATGCCAACCGTATACCGTTTGTGTCCACATACAATACTTGTAGCGATTTGATAGCTAGAACTTTGCGTCGCCACTGGTATATTCTGCGGGATGGTTTACCTAGAGTCCCTGAATTTCGATACCCGCCCCTTATGTCCTTTCGTCGGGCTCCAACTGTCAGAGACAAGTTGCGCATTCGTGCGAATCACAAACCGCAGGCTCCTATGGGTAAGAGTGGCATGTTTCCTTGCATGTCGTGCCACATGTGTGGTAATGTCATGCGTGGAGACATTTTTCACCATCCTATGTCTGGTGCCACTTTTCATATTCGGGGGAGATTTACTTGCGATTCCACCTATGTGGTGTATTTAATTAAGTGTCCCTGTAGTTACATCTATGTAGGGATGACCACACAAACTCTCAAAAGTCGCATTTCATCACATAAAACTGCCATCAGAAATTATACTGCGGGACAGGCAGTTTCGGATCACTTTACTATGTGCCATCACAGTGTAGCTCAACTTAAGGTTATGGCTATCGATGGGGTACCTAGAGATTGGAGAGGGGGTGATCGGGTGAAGGAATTACTGCGTAGGGAGGCAGGGTGGATCAAAAGATTAGGGGCCATGGATAGGGCAGGCTTAAATAGGGAAATAGATTTCTCGTTTTGTATTTAATAATTATTGGCCATTTATTCCTCTGATGTTATATTTACTTAGATGTGATATAGTTCTTGTGCTTAATGTTGTTTTTATCTTGTTTTTATTTCAGATCTTCCTGGTCGGGTGACGTCTGTGGCAGCGGCTTACCTTCTCCACTGACAGTGTGGTGTAAGTATTATGCGGCATTGTACTTCTATGTTTATTTACATGCGTAGCTATGGCTACGCGACTTAGCCGCCCCACCCACTGTCATTGCGTTGGAGCCGCTCTGTGTCCCCATTGGACGGCGGCCGGATGCAATGATTGGGCTGTAACAGGTCATGTGACGGTGACGTCACATCCGCCTGCGCCGTATTGTATACTGGCGCTATTGAGCATCTATGGCGGCGCGTCTGGGGTCATTAGAGCGGCGGTTTTCCGCTATTATGCCACAGGTGAGTACCTGTTTGAATTATGTCCTCCTGATTGGTGGGTTGTGTGTTGTTCCTGTTCCCCATCAGGTCCGCCTTTGTCACCCGTCCAGGATTGGTCTATTGACACCCCATGGGTGGTGTCTTTGTGTATTTAAAGTTTGTTTTGTACATTGTATGTTTCTATCACTTTGTGCAACTTGACAAAGGCCTATGATAGGCCGAAACAGCAGTCTGTCGTTGCTTTTGATGCTCCATTAAAGTATTTGAGCTATTATACACGATTGTGGTGCCGGTCCTTTGCTGGATTTCTACTACTTTGACCCCTTTGGTACTGGGGTGGGACCCTGGCACGCATATACCTTGGGGATTGGTGCTCCTGGATCCATTCTACATACATAATAATAATATGGTAGGACATTAGGCTATGACTATGGTAGGATTAGAGTGTGAGCTCCTCTGAGGACGGTCAGTGACATGACTATGTACTCTTTACCGCGGTGCGGAAGATGTTGGCGCTATATAAATAAAAATAATAATAACTCACTGAATATCGCCCGGCATAGATAATAGCATGTGCAGCTGAATGCCACGGGGCAAATGGGTCCTGAAATAGCTGCAAATAAGCATGTTAGAGTTTGAAGGTTCTCTGAAGAAGTCTCCATAGTGACGCCAGTTAGATAAGGTGAAGAAGTCTCCATAGCGACGCCAGTTAGATAAGGTGAAGAAGTCTCCATAGCGACGCCAGTTAGATAAGGTGAAGAAGTCTCCATAGCGACGCCAGTTAGATAAGGTGAAGAAGTCTCCATAGCGACGCCAGTTAGATAAGGTTCAGAAAAAGCCGCAACTTCGCTCTAGAAATGTGCATTGTTTTTTTTGTCAATATGATAAATGTTAGATCGACATGTAAAGTAAACTAAAGTGAACTGAACTGATCCCCATGCACAGGGGGGCGTGTACTCTCCATCTGCCACACCCCTTCCTTCACCATTCATATAGGAGTGTAAAGGTAGCTATACACTAATCAATGTGTCCCGTCTATATTAAGTTTCCATCTGAAATTGATAGAATCGGCCCATCCCGCGGGAATGAAGATGTCACTCAGTCGGCAGCTGGTCATACTGCGGCGGTAGTGACGTTCGGTTACGGGATGACTGACATGCAGTGATGGCAGCAGAGCTTATACTCACTTTCTTCCCTCCATCCCGTCGGGCACTCCTTCCTGTGTCTCCTCTTCAGGGGCGCCTGTGTCACATGACAAATACTAGAGGCCTGTAGTGGTCATGTGATGTACATGCCATGGTGCTTCTAGTGTTGATCACGTGACACAGGCATCTTGGGGCAGAAGAGACAGGGAGGCTAGCTTTGGCAGTGGAAGGATGACACGTGTTGACAGATAGGTGAGTGTGTGCTTCGCTGCCTACACTTTCAGACTCTTCCATCATCCCTCTTCCACCACCAGGGGGCGCTGTACTGCTGACACTATTCTCCTGAGCCCTGATCACATGTGACATCATGTGATGGGAAGTCAGCAGAGGATGCCGGTGTTATGTCTGATTGTGCTGCCCGGAAGCTGCCTTTCACGCATGCTCAGGAAGTTACAGTCGGGTTAGGTGATTTAAAAACAACCCTCTGGGGGATACTTACCTGGAGAGGGCGAAGCCTCTGGTTCCTGATGAGGCTTCCCCAGGCAATCCAGCGCTGAGACACCCCGAACAGCGGCGAGGTAAATAATTACCAACCGCGATCCAGCGCAGGTGCAGCAGTGGCTCTTCCTTCAGGAAAGGCAGAAATAGCAGAAGCTGATCGTATGCGCTGTACTGCGAGTCCTTTGCGCCTGTGCAGTAGAGCCGATACGATCGGCTTCGGCTATTTCCACCTTTCCCGAGTGGAGAGCCGTTAGTGAGCCTGCGCAGGATCGCTGAGAGGTAAATACATCACCGCTTGTCAGACTTGTCAGTGGGGGGGGGGGGGGGGAGGGGATACAGGGGAGCCAGCGCGGGATTCCTCCAAACTTTTGAGGTCGGGGAAGACCTCATTGGGGCCCAGAGGCTTCCCCCTCCCGAGGCAAGTATCCCCCAGAGGGTTTTGTTTTTTAATTACCGCGTCTCTTTAATTATGCTGCCGGTGTTAAACCACTAAATATCTCCACTTCCTGACCTCCTACACTCACCAAATTTTCAGGGGACTATCGCTGTGCCAAATGACAGCCTCTGAGCCCCGCTGATTCCCCAGATTGGTTTCTGGTATCCATCTCTGGGTCCCCTCCCTACCCTGCACCAGTCCAGCACGGCCATCACTACGCAAACAGCTGTTTGTGGTGCGTTACACAGTGAGTTTGGTGTGTCAGTGTGAAGCAGTACTCTAAATACACTACCTGATTGATGTATACCCATGCAAGATTTTTTAAAGCACTTTAGGCCTGCAATTTAGCATTCAATGTGATTTCTGCCCCTTAAAACGCTGCTTTGCGTCCAATCTGGATTTTTCCCGAGGACTTTTGGAGTCTATCCCACTCATCCATGCCCCCCTCCAGGTGTTAGACCCCTTGAAACATCTTTTCCATCACTTTTGTGGCCAGCATACATTTTTCTAGTTTTCAAAGTTCGCCTCCCCATTGAAGTCTATTGCAGTTCCCGAAAGTTCACGCGAGCCGAACTTTCGTGGGAGGTTTGCGAACCGAAAATCGGAGGTTCGGGCCATCTCTATCAGTGACATGACTATGTACTCTGTAAAGTGCTGCAGAAGAGGTCAGTGCTATATACAAAAAACATAATAATAATATGGTAGGACATTAGACTATGACTATGGTAGGATTAGAGTGTGAGCTCCTCTGAGGACAGTCAGTGACATGACTATGTAGTCTGTAATGTGCTGCAGGAGATGTCAGTGCTATATAAATACATAATAATAATATGGTAGGACATTAGACTATGACTATGGTAGGATTAGAGTGTGAGCTCCTCTGAGGACAGTCAGTGACATGACTATGTACTCTGTACAGTGCTGCAGAAGATGTCAGTGCTATATAAATACATAATAATAATATAGCAGGACATTAGGCTATGACTATGGTAGGATTAGAGTGTGAGCTCCTCTGAGGACGGTCAGTGACATGACTATGTACTCTTTACCGCGGTGCGGAAGATGTTGGCGCTATATAAATAAAAATAATAATAACTCACTGAATATCGCCCGGCATAGATAATAGCATGTGCAGCTGAATGCCACGGGGCAAATGGGTGCTGAAATAGCTGCAAATAAGCATGTTAGAGTTTGAAGGTTCTCTGAAGAAGTCTCCATAGTGACGCCAGTTAGATAAGGTGAAGAAGTCTCCATAGCGACGCCAGTTAGATAAGGTGAAGAAGTCTCCATAGCGACGCCAGTTAGATAAGGTGAAGAAGTCTCCATAGCGACGCCAGTTAGATAAGGTGAAGAAGTCTCAATAGCGACGCCAGTTAGATAAGGTTCAGAAAAAGCCGCAACTTCGCTCTAGAAACGTGCATTGTTTTTTTTGTCAATATGATAAATGTTAGATCGACATGTAAAGTAAACTAAAGTGAACTGAACTGATCCCCATGCACAGGGGGGCGTGTACTCTCCATCTGCCACACCCCTTCCTTCACCATTCATATAGGAGTGTAAAGGTAGCTATACACTAATCAATGTGTCCCGTCTATATTAAGTTTCCATCTGAAATTGATAGAATCGGCCCATCCCGCGGGAATGAAGATGTCACTCAGTCGGCAGCTGGTCATACTGCGGCGGTAGTGACGTTCGGTTACGGGATGACTGACATGCAGTGATGGCAGCAGAGCTTATACTCACTTTCTTCCCTCCATCCCGTCGGGCACTCCTTCCTGTGTCTCCTCTTCAGGGGCGCCTGTGTCACATGACAAATACTAGAGGCCTGTAGTGGTCATGTGATGTACATGCCATGGTGCTTCTAGTGTTGATCACGTGACACAGGCATCTTGGGGCAGAAGAGACAGGGAGGCTAGCTTTGGCAGTGGAAGGATGACACGTGTTGACAGATAGGTGAGTGTGTGCTTCGCTGCCTACACTTTCAGACTCTTCCATCATCCCTCTTCCACCACCAGGGGGCGCTGTACTGCTGACACTATTCTCCTGAGCCCTGATCACATGTGACATCATGTGATGGGAAGTCAGCAGAGGATGCCGGTGTTATGTCTGATTGTGCTGCCCGGAAGCTGCCTTTCACGCATGCTCAGGAAGTTACAGTCGGGTTAGGTGATTTAAAAACAACCCTCTGGGGGATACTTACCTGGAGAGGGCGAAGCCTCTGGATCCTGATGAGGCTTCCCCAGGCAATCCAGCGCTGAGACACCCCGAACAGCGGCGAGGTAAATAATTACCAACCGCGATCCAGCGCAGGTGCAGCAGTGGCTCTTCCTTCAGGAAAGGCAGAAATAGCCGAAGCCGATCGTATGCGCTGTACTGCGAGTCCTTTGCGCCTGTGCAGTAGAGCCGATACGATCGGCTTCGGCTATTTCCACCTTTCCCGAGTGGAGAGCCGTTAGTGAGCCTGCGCAGGATCGCTGAGAGGTAAATACATCACCGCTTGTCAGACTTGTCAGTGGGGGGGGGGATACAGGGGAGCCAGCGCGGGATTCCTCCAAACTTTTGAGGTCGGGGAAGACCTCATTGGGGCCCAGAGGCTTCCCCCTCCCGAGGCAAGTATCCCCCAGAGGGTTTTGTTTTTTAATTACCGCGTCTCTTTAATTATGCTGCCGGTGTTAAACCACTAAATATCTCCACTTCCTGACCTCCTACACTCACCAAATTTTCAGGGGACTATCGCTGTGCCAAATGACAGCCTCTGAGCCCCGCTGATTCCCCAGATTGGTTTCTGGTATCCATCTCTGGGTCCCCTCCCTACCCTGAAAATATGGGGAGTGTAGGAGGTGTGGAAGCGGAGAGATTTAGGCCTCGACTCATCCAGACTAATCGAATCAATTACCGACAGCTCAGTAAAATACCGAACTCGATAAGTTGATTTCAGGATTCATCAGAGTTATCTACAGCTGTTAGCGAGCATTCGGTAATCATTCGGTAATGATGCGATAAAACGGAAGAAAGTGCAATTCATGAAAATGAAAGTGGGTGTGGTTTAGCGTTACATTTAGGATTAGTGATCTCCTTCACTGCTCTGTCGTTATTTCTGTCAGATCATTGCCGACAGAGAAGATGGAGCCATTTGAAGTGGTCCTGTATCAGCTGAGAGTGATTCAAAGGTGCAGAAGGGTAAGAATAAGGTCTAGGGCAAACTTGGCCCTCCAGCTGTTACGGAACTTCAAGTCCCACAATGCATTGCAGGAGTCTGACAGCCACAGTCATGACTCATAAAGGCAAATGCATTGTGGGATTTGTAATTGCTTAACAACTGGGGGCCAAGTTTGCCCATGCCTGCTCTAGAACCATATACATTTGCAAGAGAACTGATTTACTGTATTTGCTATAACAGGACATCGGCATTTCTCTTGAATCCTCTTATAAGAGAACACAGGCAGTGCCAGGGTTATCTAATTTGCTAGCTGCACTACATTTTTTCAGAAAAGGCTCCTATCAAGCCGCAGCTGGCGAAATTGTGGGATTGTCCAAAGCCACTCCCAGAATCCGGGTCCAGGTGTCAAGCCCTATTCGGAATGATGCTACGTGTTGTTCAAAGGACTGCCTTTTTACCCACAATTCCATGGGAATCTTATGGCCTTGTGTTAAATTACTGCCGTAAAATGGAAATATCGGCACATTACCGAATGGTTACCGCATTGTTATTGATATGTTATCAAATTCACACTGAATGGAGAAAAACCTTGACGAATACAACTAGAAATCGATAAACTTCGAATTCAGTAATTTAACGAACTGGAAAAAGTTATCTCAAAGACAATGATGAATCGAGACCTTAGTGTTTTACCACTAGCAGCAGGATTATATTGGAAATATGGCCGTACAGGCTCCTACTGCGCATGTGGGGCAGAGTAAATTTACAGGCAGCGCAATCAGACACATCACCGGGAATGCAGCGCCACGGATGGAGGAAGAAAGGAAGTCGGTCCAGCCATCTGGACAGGTAATTATCAAAGCTCCCTGCTGCCCACTCTGCATACCCTGATAGCCCGACAGGCCAGGGGAGGCAGAAATCATTCAGCTCTGCAGCCAAGTAAAGTTTTACTCTATGTTGCTGCTAAAAGTAATTTTTTTTTCACAACTTTATTGACAAAAATAACAAAAAAATTTATATTCTGCAAAAATCGGAAAGTTGGAAATCAGGAATTCAAATTTCCACAGAATTGCGGTGAAATTGTAAAGACAATGGTTGGAATGTGGAATTCGGTCGCAATTGGGAATCGGTATTTCCCACCCTCTTTATTCTTAGTTCAGGTTCGCTTTAACCCATTCACGTTCCGTCGTTTTCACTTGAGCAATTTTCACCTCCCATTGATTAGCCTATAACTATCACTACTTATCACAATGAACTGATCTATATCTTGTTTTTTCTGCCACCAATTAGGCTTTCTTTGGGGGGTACATTTTGCTAAGAGGCACTTTACTGTAAATGCATTTTAACAGGAAGAATAAGAAAAAACGGAAAAAAAATCATTATTTCTCAGTTTTCAGTTATTATAGTTTTAAAATAATACATGCCTCCATAATTAAAACTCACGTATTGTATTTGCCCATATCTCCCGGTCATTACACCGTTAAAATTATATCCCTATCACAATGTATGGCGACAATATTTTATTTGGAAATAAAGGTGCATTTTTTCCGTTTTGCATCTATCACTATTTACAAGTTTAAAATTAAAAAAAAAAAATAGAAATATTTCATCTTTACATTGATATTTAAAAAGTTTAGACCCTTAGGTAAATATTTACATGGTTTTTTTTATTATTGTGATGGTTTTTTTTTTTTTTTATATTAAACAATGTATTTGGGTATTTTTGGGAGGGTGGGATGTAAACCATAGTTTTTTAATGTAATTGTGTGTTTGATTTTATTTTTTTTTACTTTTTGTTGTAGTTTTACTTTTTGGCCACAAGATGGCGGCCATGAGTTTGTTTACATGACGTCACTCTAAGCGTAACACGCGCTTAGAGTGACGCATCGGGGAGGGAACAGCCAGAAAAAGCGAAGCTTCCGAGAGAAGCTGTCGCCTTTTCAGCGGGGGAGAGGAATCAGTGATCGGGCACCATAGCCCGATTCACTGATTGCCTGGCTAACGAACCGCGGGCCGGGAGCGCGCGTGAACGCGCGCGATCGGCCGCAGGAGCACGCGGTAGCGCGCATGGTTCCTGGACGTAGTTTCTACGTCCAGGAACCAAAATAGGTTAAACAAGTAGTAAAATTGATCAGATTTCTCTGCTCAAAAAAAAAGCTAAAAAATCGAATTGTGTGTCCACCTTTAGGCTGCATACACACATCCAATTTTTATTGGGTAACTAGCTGGACGCACGGCGTTGCCCGGGTATGTATTTGGCTAATGTTGGCTCCGCCCACTTTTCCTAACCCTAACACACAATTACTTAATGACCAAGTATGTGAGCTTTGCGATCTTTGGCATCAATAATTTGCAATGAAATAAAATTAATCTGAATGGATGTGGCTCCACCCCTTTGTCTGAATTTGATCCCCAATCACCCAATGGACAACTGTACCAGGTTTAAGGCTTGTGCCATTAACAGTGCAAGAATGGTAGCAATTACATATTCCCCTTGAAAATCAATACGTAAATTTTGATTGGCTTTTGTAGGCTCCACCCACTTCTCTGAATATTAATCCCAGTCACCCAGTGACCAATTGTGCAAAGTTTGAGAACCCTGCCATTAAAAGTGTAAGAATGGCTGCTGTTTACATTTTCTCAGTGAAATTTGCATTTGTCTCCGCCCACTGATAACCCGGCATTGCCCGATTATGTATTTGGCTGGTGTTGGCTCCGCCTACTTTTCCTAACCCTAACACACAATTAATCAATTACTCAATGACCAAGTTTGTGAGCTTTGCAGTCTTTGGCATCAATAACCTGCATTAAAATGAAACAAATCATATTGGCTGTGTGTGGCTCCACCCCCTTTTATCAGTTTAAACCCCAGTCACCCAATGCTCAACTGTACCAGGTTTGAGGCTTGTGCCATTAACAGTGCAAGAATGGCAGCAATGAAATATTCCCCTGAAAAATCAATAGGTAATTTTTAATTGTCTTTTATAGACTCCTCCCATCTTTCTGAATATTAACCCCAGTCACCCAGTGACCAACTGTGCAAAGTTTGAGAACCCTACCATTAACAGTGTAAGAATGGCTGCAGTTTACATTTTCTCAGTGAAATTTGCATTTGTCTCCGCCCACTGATAACCCGGCATTGCCGGATTATGTATTTTGCAGGTGCTGGCTTCGCCCACTTTTCCTAAACCTAACACACAATTAATCAATTACTCAATTACCAAGTTTGTGAGCTTTGAGGCTTTTGGCATCAATAACCTGCATTAAAATGAAACAAATCAGATTGGCTGTTTGTGGCTCCACCCCCTTTTATCAATTTAAACCCCAGTCACCCAATAATCAACTGTACCAGGTTTGAGGCTTGTGCCATTAACAGTGCAAGAATGGCAGCAATGTAAATATTCCCCTTGAAAATCAATAGGTTAATTTTGATTGGCTTTTATAGACTCCACCCACCTTTCTGAATAGTAATCCCAGTCACCCAACGACCAACTGTGCAAAGTTTGAGAACCCCACCATTAACAGTGTAAGAATGGCTGCAGTTTACATTTTCCAGTGACATTTGTATTTGTCTCCGCCCCCTTTTTGGTTATGGGAATAAAAAGTATCCTATACTTTATTCCATGTAATGTACTATGTGTGTGCCAAATGTCATTCAAATCCGTTCAGCCGTTTTTGCATGATCCAATAACAAACATCCAAACATCCGAACTTTCCCATTTATTATATTAGTAGGATTGCTGACCAATTTCACCTCTTCTATAGAGCAGTATGTGGGCCAACCGGTTTGGAATACTATGACCATATTGTGCAGGTCTCATACTACACGGATGTGTTAACATTGGCCAATGAAGATTTGATGTGTGTAGCAAGCTTTAGTAACGTCAGGGTTAAGTCGATTGTCCTCTGCTGATACCTCCATAGATGAAGGGCTCTCTTTGCATGTCACTGTGGGAAGAGATTTGCTCTTTTGCAGGGAGAGAAGTCAGATGTGTCACTGCCAGCAAGAGGGGGGGGGGGGGGGGGCACGGAGGTGACCCCGCCGTCTGCAGTGTCAGCCAATAAGTAGCAAGGTCAGGGGTCGGCTGTCACTATAGAGGAGATAAATGGCTCCCCAGAGGGGGAGGGCAGCAGGCAGCTCTGATGGATCTCAGCTTCATCTTCTGCTCCAGATACAACTGAAGGGGCTGCAATTACTACCTGATCCCCCCAACACTGCCCGGCAAGGCCACAGCGCACCGCCAACAGCGCCGCCGTCCCCGCGTCACCACCGACCAGAGAAATCTGCCATACCGGCCTCCGGACGACTTTATCTCTGACGGACGCAGAACGAGGGGGCGGTCCGCCTTCCGCTCAGATATCTGTAATCTGTCACAGATAACAAACAATTATCGACTCAGATGTCCCAGAGGAGCTGACAGTCTAATTCCTCCACCACAGTCCTATGATCATTATTATCATTACACAGGTTATATTATATCACAATAGCTCCGACATATTCCACAGCGCTGTACAGAGATCACTGATCATCAGTCTCTGCACCAGAGGAGCTTACACTCTAATGTCCTCACCACAGTCACACACTATTATACATTTATATAGCTCTGACATATTCCACAGCGCTGTACAGAGATCACTGATCCATTCCCATCAGTCTCTGCACCAGAGGAGCTTACACTCTAATGTCCTCACCACAGTCACACACTATTATTATACATTGATATAGCTCTGACATATTCCACAGCGCTGTACAGAGATCACTGATCCATCCCCATCAGTCTCTACACCAGAGGAGCTCACACTCTAATGTCCCCACCACAGTCATACACTATTACTATTATACATTTATATAGCTCTGACATATACCACAGCGCTGTACAGAGATCACTGATCCATTCCCATCAGTCTCTGCACCAGAGGAGCTTACACTCTAATGTCCTCACCACAGCCACACACTATTATTATAATACATTTATATAGCTCCGACATATGCCACAGCGCCGTACAGAGATCACTGATCCATTCCCATCAGTCTCTGCACCAGAGGAGCTTACACTCTAATGTCCTCACCGCAGTCACACACTATTATTATTATACATTTATATAGCTCTGACATATACCATAGCGCTGTACAGAGATCACTGATGATCAGTCTCTGCACCAGAGGAGCTTACACTCTAATGTCCTCACCACAGTCACACACTATTATTATAATACATTTATATAGCTCCGACATATACCACAGCGCTGTACAGAGATCACTGATCCATTCCCATCAGACTCTGCACCAGAGGAGCTTACACTCTAATGTCCTCACCGCAGTCACACACTATTATCAGTGGAAGGTAGCACTATGCTGTATTGTGCACTACATGTATCAGTATACGGTAACAGCCCTTTTCTCTGGAACACTGAAGAGGAGGTGTCATTAATTGTCCCTCTGTAGGGCTCGCAGTCTCATGTCCCTACAGAAGTCTGTGGCAGAAGCTAATTAGGGAAAGTGATGCAGCCATGAGGAGCACATACAATCTGCAGAGAACAAGCGCTGGCTGTGGCTGTGATTAATGGTGGCTGGATAGCATTGCAGAGCACAGGTGACCCGAGCTCCTGGAAACTGTGTGTTATTCAGCAGAAGAAACTTACAACTCGGGTCTGGGCTGAACTGCAGTGATGGTGGCCGAAGTTTAATGAATTGCTTTTCTGTTTAATGTGCGGCATCACAGGGGAAGCTCGTGCTTCTCTGGGGGTGTCACTGCCCAACTACTGCCCTATCTCTCTCCTCCACTTCTCTTCCAAATGACACGAGTGCCAGAGCCACGTTTACCAACACCTAAGCCTTCTACACATGGACCAACCTGCTGCCTGATTATCGTCTGACTTTTAGTCCGTCGAACGACTAGACAAGCATTTGATAACAGGATTTTTGCCCGATCCAACTGTAGGTTCTACTCACATGCCTGTTTGGCTGATATCTTGCAGTTGGCTGTGTGTGTGCATGTCGTTTGAACGACTTGTACTTGTTTGTAATGCAGCCTTATTGTGCAGTCCATCATTCCGTTTGCGCATGCAGTATGTAAATTAGGAATTGGAGAGGTCTCTGAGGAAGCGAGCGTTAAGCTTGCGAAACAGCTGTCAGACTAGCCCTGCTGTATGTCTTGTCGGATGGGGATGAAATAAAGAGGTGGTATTGCAACACTACTGGTGCCCGGAGCTTTTTATTCTTTGAAAGTTATCAGTAGAGTTGGGCCGAACAGTTCGCCTGGCGAACCTCTCTGGGCCTCTTACTACTTCCGGGTCGCAATGACCCGGAGTAGTACGCCTGCGCTGCCCGGCGGAGCGCGTCCTGGATCGCGCTCCTGTTGCCGGGCGCTCTCTGCGCATGAGCGTGACGTCACTCATGACGTCACGCACATGCGCAGAGAGTGCCCGACAACGGGAGCGCGATCTAGGACGCGCTCCGCCGGGCAGCGCAGGCGTACTACTCCGGGTCATTGCGACCCGGAAGTAGTAAGAGGCCCATGAATTTAGAGATGTTCGCCGGCGAACGGTTCGGGAACCGTTCGCCACATCTCTAGTTATCAGTATGTAAATTAGTTGGTTGTTTAGACGTGTGGACGTAAAGGTTATGCGGTTGGTCAGGTCATGTGGTTGGTCACGTCATCCGGTTGGTTGCGCGCTAGTTGGGCGTTTGTAGGTGCCCTTAGTCCGATACCTTACCACTAATTCTCTGTTTGATGACCTCCAATTTAGATTCACCCCAGCAACTTAACAGAAACCATGGCCTGACAACCGCTAAATCTAAAGGCCTCTACTGTATTCTCATCCTTCTAGATCTCTCTTTCGATTTCAAAACAGTGGACCATCCTCTCCTTCTCCAAATCCTCTCATCCATTGGCATTCATGGTAATGCCCTCTTCTGGCTTTCCTCTTATCTTACAGATAGGACCTTCAGAGTTGCCTACTCCGGCTCCACCTCCTCTCCACGTCCCCTCACTGTTGGAATTCCCCAAGGCTCAGTCCTTGGACCTCTAATTTTCTCTGTCATCAATTATAGTCTTGGTCAGATGATCAGTTCCTTTCCTTTGGTTTCCAGTACCACCTATACTCTGATGACACCCAAATCTTCGTTTAGCTCCTAATTTAACTGCTCTTACAGCTGGTGTTCCTGACTGTCTCAATGCTATCTCTTCCTTCATGTCCTCCTCTGAAACTCAACATGGACAAGACAAAAATGGTTATCTTTTCACCCCACAATTCAATGCCCCTGCCCAACCTCACAATCTTCGTTGATGGCACTTCAATAACCTCCGACCCCCAGATTCAGTGCCTGGGTGTAATACTGGACTGGACTCTCATTCAAACCACACATTGACAAACTATCCTCCTCTTGTCGCCTCCACCTAAAGAAATGAATCACTGGTATAGAATAGAGTGTAAATTTGTCAGTTTGTAGACCCAAGCAATTTTTTGGGTAAGTTTAATCGATTTAGAAGTTTAATCAATTTTTCATAATTAAAACATTTAACACGTGGGTGATACATTGATCAAGTTTTTCAAAACTTACAATTGGAAAAAGCGATCATAATTCTGGGATTGAAAAAACATATGCATAATAGTGTGGCCAACCTTAAGCTAAGCAACCCAAGACCTTTAAGCTAAGCCCAACGCAAAATAAACTCAATCCATCTGACTGACACACATCAAGTTCTGCTGAAGTGATATCGATCAGTGCGCCACACAAGGCAATCCATATCTGCAAGATGCAAAGCATATTATCGATCAAAGGCTGTATTCAACCATTCCATGAGCAGCTCAAACTTGCCTTCGATCGATGG
This sequence comes from Hyperolius riggenbachi, assembly GCF_040937935.1. Classification (NCBI taxonomy): domain Eukaryota; kingdom Metazoa; phylum Chordata; class Amphibia; order Anura; family Hyperoliidae; genus Hyperolius; species Hyperolius riggenbachi. Next base: position 10,734,218 of record NC_090648.1, read on the forward strand.
TAGGTTGATGGTATGTGACGTCACTTTTTATGTCATTAGTGTCATTCCCTCAATTGTCTATGACATGACCGTCATTGCGCATTGCTTTTATCATGGCACCGTCACCTCAAAACTACAGCACAGGAATGAACGTGTCTGCCATGAGATATCTTCTATATTGCAGGGCACCAAAGTCTTCTTTCACTCAGGGCACAGGGGACCTAAGTCCAGCACCTTATGTGCCCCTGTTTCAGGCAGCCCCCCCCACCCCATGCAGAGTATGTGGAGCAAGCTGGAATAGTTTCCTCTCTAGGTGTCGCCAGGGTCTCTCCTCACCCTTTTCACACAGTCGCAGCCCCCCTCCTCTCTCACTCCCCTAGTGGTGCACGTAATGAAACGTGCCACTAGAGGGCATCATAGAGAGGATATGTGATGACCTTGCAACAGGGCAAAGAGGGATCCCAGCAGCGCCAAGACAGGCAGCTATTCCAGCTTGCTCCTCATACTTTGCATATGGCCAGGTAAGGGGTGCTTTGCCCCCCAGTGGCTACTGTCTCCCGGGCCCCTGCGCAGCCCGGCCATGCACATGAGTATAACTGGGCAGTGAGAAGGTGGAAAGGAGCAAACTTTCAGAAAGTATAGTTGGGCCTTGGTAAGAGATCACATAGAGGCTAAATTCACTCTACACATCAAAGAGGACTGCAACAGGGACCATCAGATAAATGGACATGTTGACGCCTCCTGTGTTATCTGCAGGATCTGCTTGGATATGTCTGTATTGAAGCTATCCATTGAGTCCATTGCGCAGTGGCACAGCTAAGATTTTTGTGGCCCCAAGCAGCCCATAATTTGGGGTCCCCCCACTTCGAAGGGAGTGGAGAAAAATGGGCACAGCCCCGCCAATGAAGAAATCAAATGGCCATGACATGATGTGGGTGGAGCCAACTGTAGGATTGCTGTCATGTCAATATGGACAGAATGCCATGAAGAACTAAGGCAGTTCTAACGGCAAAAAAAGGTCATACTCAGTACTAACAAGATGTAACTAGTAAAGTGACTCGCGAAATACAGGTAGTCCCCGGTTAACAAACAAGATAGGGACTATACCCTCTTTCCCTGAAAATAAGACCTACCCTGAAAATAAGCCCTAGCTGTAATTTTTTTGAGCATGCTTGAAATATAAGCCCTACCCCGAAAATAAGCCATAGCGGAAGTTAAAGAGGAGGAAGAGGCAGCCAGTAAGTGGGGACACAGTGGTGCAGTGCCAATCAGGCACTGATCCTGTCATTGCGCAAAAAGTGGGATCAGTGCATCACCAGGCCGTCTCCGAATGGCCTCCGATCAGAGATGCGCTGAGCCCCCCCCCCCCCCAGAGAGGCCATTCAGTGGCGGCCTAATGATGTGCTGATCCCACTTTTTGCGCAATTTTCAATTTTACTTGGTAGCGCGCCTAGGCTATGCATATGCATAGGTAGGATTTAGTTAGTGTTAGGCCCCTCCCATGGAGGATTGACTTCTTCGCAGTGGGAGGGACGAGTACTTAATAGTTTGCATGCAAGCTGTTACAGGAAACCAACATCCTCCTCCAGTGGTAGACAGGTCATGTGTATGCTCAGTGTGTATTTTATCCCATAAGTGGGGCTTGCACTCTTTTGCAGGTAGGCACTCATCTGTTTTTAAGTAGCGCTGTTCATTTCCTTGCTATGTACTGATCCTGTCATCTCAGCACACAGCAAGGTTATCAGCTGTGTGCAGGGAAGACAGGGCAGGTGCCTGATCAGTACAGTAGCATACTTTCAAATCCAGGAACATCACAGTGCAAAGGAACAGGAAATGTTCTGCTGAGAGACACTTCCTAATAGAAATATAAGACATCCCCTGAAAATAAGCCCCAGCACATCTTTTAGAGCAAAAATTAATATAAGACACTGTCTTGTTTTCAGGGAAAGACGGTAGGTCCGTGCTTAACCACCAGGGCTGGTTTAAGCAACAATGGGGCCCCAGGGCAAAATAAACCTGGGTGGCCCCCCCAACATATACCCCAAAACAAAAATCGGCAGGGACGGATCTAGGGGGGGGGGGGGGGGGGGGCAGGAGGGTATCTTGCCCCAGGCGCAGTTTGTTGAATTCTTGAAAAGGCGGCAAAATGAATGCCAGTTTAGGCGCCAAAGCCTGACCTTTAGGCGCGAAAACCTGACCTTGCTCCAGGCGCAACTTGGTCTTGATCCGTCCCTGAAAATCGGCATTAGGGGACCTTTTTTGCAGCTGGTATAGTCAGGGTGTGAAGTCCCAATCGGTCGGAGCTCCACATTCTGGCTATCCCAGCCTGCATGGGGGACATGGGGTTAAAAAGTTTCAGGAGGGGGGACCCCACATAATAAAAAAAAAAAAAAAAATTGGGAAAATAGGAAAAAATGCCAGGGACCTTCATACAGCCATATTACGGCTGTATAGCGATCCCTGGCCAAAGCGCTGCGGCTGCGTATGGACCCCCTGGAAACCCTGTCAGGAAATGTATTGCTCTTTCGTTTGATGTATGTAAAATTACACTACCGTTAGGTTTGCTACTAAAAGTGACATTTACCGCATTTAAAAGTATACTTTTTCCTTCGAAACTTTAAAATCGGTTTTCTCAAAAACTATAAGGTCTTTTCGAAAAATTGTTTTTTCCTCTTATTCCTTATGATCTCCTTAACATATCCTGCAAATTTAGGGTTTCTAGCATTTAAGGTGGATTTGCTATTAACCATTAAAGTCGGCAGGTTTTTAAATGTGTATTTTTTTTCCTTTGAAACTTTAAAATCGATTTTCTCAAAAACTATAAGGCCGATTTGAAATTTTTTTTCCTCTTGTAGCCACTGGGGGCCCCTACAAGCTCTGGGGCCCTGGGGCAGCTGCCTCCTTTGCCTCTATGGTGGCGCCGTCCCTGTTAACCACTTAAGGACCAGGGGTGATTTGCCTGATCTGTGCTGCGTAGGCTCTCCAGCCCGCAGCACAGATCGTGAATACAGCAGGGCGATCAGACTTACCCCCTTTTTTCCCCACTAGGGGGATGTCCTGCAGGGGGGGTCTGATCGCCGCCGGCTTGCTGCGCTTTGCGGGGGGGGGGGGGCTCTTCAAAGCCCCCCTCCACATCGTTTTCGGCGCTCCCTGCCTTCCCGTCCCTCCCTCTCCCTCCATGGGCTGCGCAGGACAGATATCCGTCCTGCGCATTGAAGGATAGGCTTCAGCCTATCATATGCCGGCGATCCCCGGCCAATCAGAGGCCGGGAAACGCCGATCTGCCTTACGGCGCTGCTGCGCAGCAGCGCCGTATGATGTAAACAGCGGGGATTTCTTCCCCGCGTGTTTACATTTTGCCGGCTAGCCGCGATTGGCGGCTCTCCGGCTGTTCACGGAGACACCCTCCGTGAACTGACATGGAAAGGCCGCTCGATCGAGCGACCGTTTCCATGGGAAACCACTTAAGACCTGCTGACGCCTCAGCCTATCATATGCCGGCGATCCCCGGCCAATCAGAGGCCGGGAAACGCCGATCTGCCTTACGGCGCTGCTGCGTATATGACTTCATAATTTCTCTCCAAGAGACCCGGCCTCTCAAGTCTTTACTAGACTTTAGTACCTAAGGCCTGGAATTCAAGTATACTTACATTCTAACATGTCTCTTTTGTCCCCCTCTGTTCCCCGTGTCTCATTTGTCCCCTTCTGTTCCCCGTGTCTCTTTTGTCCCCCTCTGTGTCACCTCAGTTCCCCCTGTGCCTCTTTTGTCACCCTCTGTCTCCCTTGTGCCTCTTTTGTCCCCCTATGTGTCACCGCAAATCCCCCTGTGCCTCTTTTGCCCCCCTCTGTCCCCCCTGTGCCTCTTTTGTCCCCGTCTGTTCCCCGTCCCTCTTTTGTCCCCCTCTGTGTTATCCCTTGTCCCCCACTGTGTCACCTCTTGTCCCCCTCTGTGTCAATGTCACCTCTGGTCCCCCTGTCCTGTATGTCACCTCTGAAGTGTGTCACTTCTGGTCCCTCTACTCTGCCCCCGACTCTTACCGCTCTGTTGCCACTGAATTTGCGTCCTACCACTATGTCTACTTCTCTACGGCACCTCTGACATCATGAGAGGCACCCACCGGAGGTAACCATGGTGACAGGACGCGAAGCGGGCGACAGGAGAGGGCGGTGAGAGTCGGCGCCGGCTCGAGGCATGTGAGGTACGCTAGAAGGGGTCGCGCTGCAGAGCACAGGACACGCCGCCAGCAGGACAGCCATGCACCCTCTGTAGTGAGGCCCGATGTAGGGGCGTGCCTCGCGTACATGTAAAGTCCAGTCCTGTAAGACTGTTCCAGACAATGGCCTCAATTCACCAAGCTTTATCGAACACTTTATCAAACGTTTGATAATTTACCTCATGAGTAAAATCTAATTTTGAATTCAGTAAGGTGTTATAGATTTATCAAATGTTTTATCCATAAAATGTTCAATAAATCTATAACACCTTAGGGAATTCAAAATTACTCATGAGGTAAATTATCAAACGTTTGATAAAGTGTTTGATAAAGCTTAGTGAATTGAGGTAGAGTGACCAAACGTCCCGGATTGCCCGGGACGCGTCCCGGATTCGGGGTCCGCTGTCCCAGGCAGCATGAGGTCCCGGGAAACGTCCCACTTTCAGCAGCGACCTGGCCACTCTATCCTTATGAACTGCCAGCGGCGTCTATAGACGCCGTGCCAGTTCATTGCCTGCAGCCCCGCTCCAGCCTCCTTAGTCTTCCGGCGTTCCGACACCGGCAGGCGAGCAGGGCTATGGCAAGATGGCTACCAAAGCCCTGTACTGGAGACTATTTGTGTCTCCAGTACAGGGCTTCGGGCACCATCTTGCCGTAGCCCTGTCAGCGCAAGAGACGAGCAGGAGGAAGGTGGTCCCGGGAGCAGCGCGCCAGAGGCCGGAGACTTCTGCCAGGTGAGTAAATGCTTTTTCCAGGTGAAATGTTTGCCCGCATTGTGTTTCTTTTCTGGTGAAATGTTTGCCCGCATTACGTTTCTTTTCTGGTGAAATGTTTGCCCGCATTGCGTTTCTTTTCTGGTGAAATGTTTGCCCACATTGCGTTTCTTTTCCAGGTGAAATGTTTGCCCGCATTGCGTTTCTTTTCTGGTGAAATGTTTGCCCGCATTGCGTTTCTTTTCCAGGTGAAATGTTTGCCCGCATTGCGTTTCTTTTCCAGGTGAAATGTTTGCCCGCATTGTGTTTCTTTTCTGGGAAAATGTTTCCCCGAATTGCGTTTCTTTTCTGGGGAAATGTTTGCCCGCATTGCGTTTCTTTTCTGGTGAAATGTTTGCCCGCATTGCGTTTCTTTTCTGGGGAAATGTTTGCCCGCATTGCGTTTCTTTTCTGGGGAAATGTTTGCCCGCATTGCGTTTATTTTCTGGGGAAATGTTTGCCCGCATTGCGTTTCTTTTGTACTGACATGTTGCCCGCATTGCGTTTATTTTGTACTGACATGTTTGCCCGCATTGCGTTTATTTTTTACTGACATGTTTGCCCGCATCGCGTTTATTTTGTACTGACATGTTTGCCCTCATTGCGTTTCTTTTGTACTGACATGTTGCTCGCATTGCGTTTATTTTGTACTGACATGTTTGCCCTCATTGCGTTTATTTTGTACTGACATGTTTGCCCGCATTGCGTTTATTTTTTACTGACATGTTTGCCCGCATCGCGTTTATTTTGTACTGACATGTTTGCCCTCATTGCGTTTCTTTTGTACTGACATGTTGCTCACATTGCGTTTATTTTGTACTGACATGTTTGCCCTCATTGCGTTTATTTTGTACTGACATGTTTGCCCGCATTGCGTTTATTTTGTACTGACATGTTTGCCCGCATTGCGTTTATTTTGTACTGACATGTTGCCCGCATTGCATTTATTTTATACTGACATGTTGCCCGCATTGCGTTTATTTTGTGCTGACATGTTGCCCATTGCGTTTATTTTCTGGTGTCCGGGGTAACTGTTACTGCATTTATTATTTAATGGTCATAGATGGCTATGTTTGCTGCTTTGTGGTTACGGTATACTATTAGCATAGCATAGCACAGTTTCTGCACACCCATGATGCAAAGTCTCGTTTGTCCACATCATGGCGTAAACACTGCTTTCTTATGCCTCGCTGTTACATCATTACGTTAGCTCCGCCCATACAATGTCATGGCCACGCCCGTTTTTCGCTGCGCGCGCCGCAGCCCCCCCCCCCCCAGTCTTCGTCGCTGCGTGCTCCTCAGTCCTCCCCACTTTTTACCGCGGCGCGCTATGTGCGGCACCCCCCCCCTCCCTGCGCCCCCCCCCCTCCCCGTCCCAGGTTGGACCCAAAAAAATCTGGTCACTCTAATTGAGGCCTATGCACGGCAAACGTGTCCGCTCTGCCCTCCTGCTGCGGCTGCCCAGGGACTCCAGCGGTGGGCAAGCAAAGGGTTAAACTGAACGGGACACTTCGTACCCACAAACACGTAGATAAATGACAACGTTCTTCTGCCGTTTGCTCATTTCTTATCTCCTGTATTTTGCTGCCGAAGTTGCTGAAAAAATCAATATGGCTGAACTTCCTGTGTTGGGATGACAACGGTGATTAGTTTCTTCCCACTCTCCCTCTCCAGCTAACAGAGCCACAAGCTGAAATCAGCCACTGGGATTTCAGAGATGTCACAGCTGGGTAATGTCACCGAACAGTCGCTGCTATGAATCATGGGACATGTAGTCCGGCCCCCAGCATACAGTCCCCTCCCCTCCCAATATCCCTGCTGCAAGGGTAGCGCAGGGATGTTATCATGATATTCAGAACAAACCTGTGGTGCCTCCCCCGAGCTGCTGCTGCACACAGCCTCCTTCCCATCCTCCACAGACAGGCCTTCCTGTGCAGCCTCCCCCCGAGCTGCTCCTGCACACAGCCTCCTCCTTCCCATCCTCCACAGACAGGCCTTCCTGTGCAGCCTCCCCCCGAGCTGCTCCTGCACACACAGCCTCCTTCCCATCCTCCACAGACAGGCCTTCCTGTGCAGCCTCCCCCGAGCTGCTGCTGCACACAGCCTCCTTCCCATCCTCCACAGACAGGCCTTCCTGTGCAGCCTCCCCCCGAGCTGCTCCTGCACACAGCCTCCTCCTTCCCATCCTCCACAGACAGGCCTTCCTGTGCAGCCTCCCCCCGAGCTGCTCCTGCACACAGCCTCCTTCCCATCCTCCACAGACAGGCCTTCCTGTGCAGCCTCCCCCGAGCTGCTCCTGCACACGGCCTACTTCCCATCCTCCACAGACAGGCCTTCCTGTGCAGCCTCCCCCCGAGCTGCTCCTGCACACAGCCTTCTTCCCATCCTCCACAGACAGGCCTTCCTGTGCAGCCTCCCCCCGAGCTGCTCCTGCACACAGCCTCCTTCCCATCCTCCACAGACAGGCCTTCCTGTGCAGCCTCCCCCGAGCTGCTGCTGCACACAGCCTCCTTCCCATCCTCCACAGACAGGCCTTCCTGTGCAGCCTCCCCCCGAGCTGCTCCTGCACACAGCCTCCTCCTTCCCATCCTCCACAGACAGGCCTTCCTGTGCAGCCTCCCCCCGAGCTGCTCCTGCACACAGCCTCCTTCCCATCCTCCACAGACAGGCCTTCCTGTGCAGCCTCCCCCCGAGCTGCTGCTGCACACATCCTCCTTCCCATCCTCCACAGAAAGGCCTTCCTGTGGAGCCTCCCCCGAGCTGCTGCTGCACACAGCCTCCTTCCAATCCTCCAAAGACAGGCCTTCCTGTGCATCCCCCCCCCCCCCGTGCTGCTCCTGCACATAGCCTCCTTCCCATCCTCCACAGACAGGCCTTCCTGTGCAGCCTCCCTCTGAGCTGCTCCTGCACACAGCCTCCTTTCAATCCTCCAAAGACAGGCCTTCCTGTGCATCCCCCCCCCGTGCTGCTCCTGCACATAGCCTCCTTCTCATCCTCCACAGACAGGCCTTCCTGTGGAGCCTCCCCCCAAGCTGCTCCTGCACACAGCCTCCTTCCCATCCTCCACAGACAGGCCTTCCTGTGCAGCGTCCCCCGAGCTGCTCCTGCACACGGCCTCCTTCTGATCCTCCACAGACAGGCCTTCCTGTGCAGCCTCCCCCCGAGCTGCTCCTGCACACAGCCTCCTTCCCATCCTCCACAGACAGGCCTTCCCGTGGAGCCTCCCCCCGAGCTGCTCCTGCACACAGCCTCCTTCCAATCCTCCAAAGACAGGCCTTCCAGTGCATCCTCCCCCCCCCCCCCCATGCTGCTCCTGCACATAGCCTCCTTCCCATCCTCCACAGACAGGCCTTCCTGTGCATCCTCCCCCCCGAGCTGCTCCTGCACACAGCCTTCTTCCCATCCTCCACAGACAGGCCTTCCTGTGCAGCCTCCCCAGCTGCTCCTGCACATGGCCTTCTTCCCATCCTCCACAGACAGGCCTTCCTGTGCATCCTCCCCCCCGAGCTGCTCCTGCACACAGCCTCCTTCCCATCCTCCACAGACAGGCCTTCCTGTGCAGCCTCCCCCGAGCTGCTCCTGCACACGGCCTCCTTCTGATCCTCCACAGACAGGCCTTCCTGTGCAGCCTCCCCCCGAGCTGCTCCTGCACACAGCCTCCTTCCCATCCTCCACAGACAGGCCTTCCTGTGCTTCCTCCCCCCCGAGCTGCTCCTGCACACAGCCTTCTTCCCATCCTCCACAGACAGGCCTTCCTGTGCAGCCTCCCCCAGCTGCTCCTGCACATGGCCTTCTTCCCATGCTCCACAGACAGGCCTTCCTGTGCAGCCTCCCCCCGAGCTGCTCCTGTACACAGCCTCCTCCCCATCCTCCACAGACAGGCCTTCCTGTGCATCCTCCCCCCGAGCTGCTCCTGCACACAGCCTCCTTCCCATCCTCCACAGACAGGCCTTCCTGTGCAGCCTCCCCCCGAGCTTCTCCTGCACACAGCCTCCTTCCCATTCTCCATAGACAGACCTTCCTGTGCAGCCTCCCCCCGAGCTGCTCCAGCACACAGCCTCCTCCTTCCCATCCTCCACACACAGGCCTTCCTGTGCAGCCTCCCCCCCGAGCTGCTCCTGCACACGGCCTCTTTCCCATCCTCCACAGACAGGCCTTCCCGTGGAGCCTCCCCCCGAGCTGCTCCTGCACACAGCCTCCTCCTTCCCATCCTCCACAGACAGGCCATCCTGTGCAGCCTCCTCCCCCCCCCCCCCCCCCCCGAGCTGCTCCTGCACACGGCCTCCTTCCCATCCTCCACAGATAGGCCTTCCTGTGCAGCCTCCCCCCGAGCTGCTCCTGCACACAGCCTCCTTCCTATCCTCCACAGACAGGCCTTCCTATGGAGCCTCCCCCCAAGCTTCTCCTGCACACAGCCTCCTTCTGATCCTCCACAGACAGGCCTTCCTGTGCAGCCTCCCCCCGAGCTGCTCCTGCACACAGCCTCCTTCTTATCCTCCACAGACAGGCCTTCCTGTGCAGCCTCCCCCCGAGCTGCTCCTGCACACAGCCTCCTTCCCATCCTCCACAGACAGGCCTTCCTGTGCAGCCTCCCCCTGAGCTTCTCCTGCACACGGCCTCCTTCCCATCCTCCACAGACAGGCCTTCCTGTGCAGCCTCCCCCCGAGCTGCTCCTGCACACAGCCTCCTTCTTATCCTCCACAGACAGGCCTTCCTGTGCAGCCTCCCCCCGAGCTGCTCCTGCACACAGCCTCCTTCCCATCCTCCACAGACAGGCCTTCCTGTGGAGCCTTCCCCCGAGCTGCACCTGCACACGGCCTCCTTCCCATCCTCCACAGACAGGCCTTCCTGTGGAGACTTTATTGATACCCAGGGCTTTAGGAAGCCGTAGGTAAGTATAAATACCCCCATTAACCAGATCTCAGGTTCCCTTTAAAGCAGGGGTGTCAAATTCAAATGCAAAGTGCGCTGAAATACGGTGACCAGACGTCCCGGATTGCGCGGGATGCCTCCCGCCTTCGGGGGGCGCTGTCCCAGGCTGCATGAGGTCCCGGGAAACGTCCCGCTTTTAGCAGCGGGACGTCCCGGCCTCGGGACTCTGGCCACCGTACAATGAACTAGCCGCAGCGTCTACTAGACGCTGCGCTAGTTCATTCCCCGCAGCCCCGCTCCAGCCTGCAATGTTCTCCTCCGGCAGGCACAGGCAGAGCAGGGCTACGGGAAGATGGCGTCCAGAGGCGGAGCCCTGTACTGGAGACTATTTGTCTCCAGTACAGGGCTCCGCCTCCGGACGCCATCTTGCCGTAGCCCTGCTCTGCCTGTGAGAGGCTGAGCGGGAGATTGAAGATCGTCCAGGCCAGGGGGAGCTGCACACACCAGAGGCACCAGAGGCCGGTGTAATGTCAGATATTGCAGCCCGGAAGCAGCCTTCCTCACTGAGTATTGCGCATGCTCAATGGGAAGTTAGACATTATTTACCTGAAATATCTCCGCTTCCGCACCACGTACACCCCCGAAATTTTCAGGGGAGGGAGGAGACCCCCAGATCTAGCTCTGTGTCGAGCGCTAGTTCCCGAGATAGGTTTGCTGCAATCAGTCTCGGAAACCAGCGGGGCTCGGGGGCTGCAATTCGGCACAGAGCTAGATCTGGGGGTCACCTCCCTCCCCTGAAAATTTCGGGGGTGTACGTGGTGCGGAAGCGGAGATATTTAGGACGTTTTACGTGGCTGCACAATTTCATGGGACGCAGGCTCCAACTGCGCATGCGGGGCTGCACAACGTGCGGGGCTGCAATAGCTGACATTACACCGGCTGCGTGAGGGGACGTCTTCTGCCAGGTGAGTAAATGCTTTTTCTTGCAGGTGAAGTGTTTGCCCAAATTGTGTTCATTTTGTACTGACATGTTTGCCCAAATTGTGTTCATTTTGTACTGACATGTTTGCCCGCATTGCGTTTATCTTGTACTGACATGTTTGCCCGCAGTGCGTTTATCTTGTACGGACATGTTTGCCCGCCGTGCGTTCATTTTGTATTGACATGTTGCCCGCCGTGCGTTTATTTTGTACGGACATGTTTGCCCAAATTGTGTTCATTTTGTACTGACATGTTTGCCCGCAGTGCGTTTATCTTGTACTGACATGTATGCCCGCAGTGCGTTTATCTTGTACTGACATGTTTGCCCGCAGTGCGTTTATTTTGTACTGACATGTTTGCCCGCAGTGCGTTTATTTTGTACTGACATGTTTGCCCGCAGTGCGTTTATCTTGTACTGACATGTATGCCCGCAGTGCGTTTATCTTGTACTGACATGTTTGCCCGCAGTGCGTTTATTTTGTACTGACATGTTTGCCCGCAGTGCGTTTATTTTGTACTGACATGTTTGCCCGCAGTGCGTTTATTTTGCACTGACATGTTTGCCCGCAGTGCGTTTATTTTGCACTGACATGTTTGCCCGCAGTGCGTTTATTTTGCACTGACATGTTTGCCCGCAGTGCGTTTATTTTGTACTGACATGTTTGCCCGCAGTGCGTTTATTTTGCACTGACATGTTTGCCCGCAGTGCGTGTATTTTGTACTGACATGTTTGCCCGCAGTGCGTTTATTTTGTGGTGACATGTTTGCCCGCAGTGCGTTTATTTTGTGCTGACATGTTTGCCCGCAGTGCGTTTATTTTGTGCTGAAATGTTGCCCCCATTGCGTTTATTTTGTACTGACATGTTTGCCCCCATTGCGTTTATTTTGTACTGACATGTTTGCCCCCATTGCGTTTATTTTATGCTGCCATGTTGCCCGCAATGCGTTTATTTTGTGCTGAAATGTTGCCAGCAATGCGTTTATTTTGTGCTGACATGTTGCCCATTGCGTTAATTTTGTGGTGTCTGGGGTAACTGTTGCTACATTTATTATTTAATGGTCATAGTTGGCTGTGTTTGCTGCTTTGGGGTTATGGCATACTAATACATGCTTTCTTATGCCTCGCAGTTGCATCATTACGTTAGCTCCGCCCATAGAATGTCATGGCCACGCGCGCTGCAGACACCACATTTTTCGGCGCTGTGCGCTGCGCGCGCCACACCCCCTATTTCTCGGCGTGCCGCAGCCGCCCCCCCCCCCCCCCCCAGTTCCCCCCGTCCCAGGTTGAGCCTACAAAAATCTGGTCACTGTAGTTGAAATTGTACACTGGTACCTAGTCGCGGACCAACCTCAATGTCTAGTGGCCTTCTCCCTCCCTTATAAAATTCCCTAGTTTCTATTGGCCCTCCTCCAACTCCATTACAGTTCCCTGATGCCTAGTGGTCCTCCCTCCCCTATACAGTTCCCTGGTGTCTAGAGACCCCCATCCTCCCCTATACAGTTCACTAGTGTTTAGTGGTTTCCCCCTACCTCCCCCGTATGGCTTCCCTGGTGGTCTAGGGCTTCACCCCCAATATAGCTTCCCTGGGGGTGAAGTGGGAAAACCTCTTGAGGGCCAAATGTAATGGCTCTGAGGGCCAGATTTGGCGGGCCAAAGTTTGACATGTATGCTTTAAAGGAAACCTTAAGAGAATAAAAAAAAGGCAGTTTTACTTACTCAGGGCTGCTACCGGCCCTCTGGAGTTGCCCCAGTACTCATTGATCCTCCGCTCCCCTGCCATATGGCCCAGTTTCGCTATTGGCGACTGAGCATGTCACCGGCCACTGCACCTGTACAGCCCTGGCCACGTGCGATGTCGTTCCTGCTCCTATTACCGGGAGCTTACTGCGCAGGCTCAGTATAGATTCGTACTACGCCTGCGCAGCATGTTCCCCGCAATGGGAGTGCGAACGAGGATGCGCGTGGCCAAGGCCGTACAGGTGCAGTGGCCGGCGACATGCTCAGCGGCCAAAGCGAAACGGAGCTGCGGCGGGGGACCGGAGGATCGATGAGTACCGGCGCGAGCACTGGGGACTGCAGGAGGGTGGTGGAAGCCCCAGGTAAGTAAAATTGTGGGGTGTTTTTATTCACTTAAGGGGGCATTATAGCGAAAAATTTAAAAAATGTAAATATGTGCAAACATATACAAATAAGAAATACGTTTCTTCCAGAGTAAAATGGGCCATAAATTACATTTTTGCTATTTGCTGTCACTTACAGTAGGTAGAAGAAATCTGTCAGAAGCGACAGGTTTTGGGCTAGTCCATCTCTTCATAGGAGATCCTTAGGGATTTATTTATTTTCAAAAGCAGTTAGTGAATGGCAGTTGCTCTGTCCAACTGCCAAAAAACTTTAGCGAGCAGGGAGGCTGGCCAGCATCATTGTTTAAAGGACTTACGAGGCGAAATGAGGAAAAAAAGTTAATCACTTGCCTCATCTTTTCAGGCACGGAGGACGCCGTCCGCGCCCTCCGTTCCGATCTGCCGGGTCCCCTCGCTCATTAGCCCCCCGAACCAGCTGCTGACCCCACGGCCGGTCGGGCTCTCTTGCCTCTCCTAAAATGGCCGTTTGCTCTGGCCATGGCTGTGCAGTCCGCATAGCCGCGAGTGCGGCTGCGCAGCTCTAGGGCCAACCTCCCTGATCCACTCTACGTATAAATGATTTAGTCAGTGTTTGCTCATTGTAAAATCTTTCCTCTCCCAGATTCACATTCTGACATGTATTACATGGTGACATTGTTACTGTGGGCAGGTTAAGTAGCTGCTCCTAGATGTTTTGGCTGTTACAGACAGCTGTAAACAGCCATTTCCTGTCTGTGAACATTGTTACATTGTGGCAGGTTGCCCAGAGTACCGCGGTACCAGAGCCTCTTGTGGGAGGGGTTTCATCACAAAATCAGTCATACAGCGCCCTCTGATGGTCTGTTTGTGAAATGCAATAGATTTGTCATGTAAAAGGGGGCATCAGCTACTGATTGGGATAAAGTTCAATTCTTGGTCGGAGTTTCTCTTTAAGACACATGCATTATGCAACTGACCACTGTGAATCCAGCTTCACTCTGGAAAAAATGTACTTCTTATTTGTATATGTTTGCACATATTTAAAACCTTACAATTTTTTGCCATAGTGCTGCTTTTTTTTTTTTTTATTAATTGGGGAAAAACTTAACACACGTGTGGTTCATTGATCAGATTCTTCAAATGTTACAATCAATCAGAAAAAATGATTGTAAATCTTGAATCGAAAATAAATGTCCCGAAGTGACATGTGACATGAAGAGATAGACAGGGGTATGTACACTGCCTAGCACACTAATAACGATGCTGTGTTCCTTTTTTTCTTTCTCTGCCTGTAAGGGTTAAATATCAGGTATGTAAGTGGCTGACTCAGTCCTGACTCAGACAGGAAGTGACTACAGTGTGACCCTCACTGATAAGAAATTCCCCTTTTTATCTCTTTCTTGCTCTTAGAAGCCATTTTCTGCTAGGAAAGTGTTTTATAGTTGGAATATCTTATTAGTGAGGGTCACACTGTAGTCACTTCCTGTCTGAGTCAGGACTGAGTCAGCCACTTACATACCTGATATTTAACTCTTTCAGGCAGAGAAAGAAAAAAGGAACACAGCCTAGTTATGTGTGTGCTAGGCACTGTACATACCCATGTCTATCTCATCATGTCACATGTCACCTCGGCTATCCTTTAAAGGAAATAAACTGATGAGAAAAACAATTGTACCTATCCTCTTTCTTCTAAAAAAAGATTTTTTTTTAGATATCCTACAGTTTTATTTTATACTAGCTTATTGCCCGGCGTTGCCCGGGTATGTATTTGGCTGATGTTGGCTCCGCCCATTTTTTCTAGCTCTAACACACAATTACTCAATGACCAAGTTTGTGAGCTTTGCGGTCTTTGGTATCAATAATTTGCATTGAAATTAAAAAATCTGATTGGTTGTTTGTGGCTCCACCCCCTTTTCTGAATTTGAACCCCAGTCACCCAATGACCAACTGTACCAGGTTTGAGGCCTGTGCCATTAACAGTGCAAGAATGGCAGCAATTAAATATTCCCCTTGAAAAGCAATAGGTGAAGTTTGATTCACGTTTGAAGGCTCCACCCAATTTTCTGAATATTAATCTCAGTCACCCAGTGACCAACTGTGCAAAGTTTGAGAACCCTGCCATTAACAGTGTAAGAATGGCTGCAGTATACATTTTCCCAGGGAATTTGTATTTGTCTCCACCCACTGATGACCCGGCGTTGCCTGTGTATGTATTTGACTGGTGTTGGCTCCGCCAACTTTCTAACCCTAACACACAAACACTCAATGACCAAGTTTGTGAGCTTTGGGGTCCTTGCCATCAATAATTTGTATATTCCCATGAAATGAAACAAATCAGATTGGCTGTTTGTGGCTTCACCCCCTCTCCAGCATTTGAACCCCAGTCACCCAATGACCAACTGTAGCAGGTTTGAAGCATCTGCTATTAGCAGTGTAAAAATGGCAGCAATTTAAATATTCCTCTTCAACAGGTGAATTTTGATTGTCTATTATAGGCTCCACCCACTTCCCTGAATATTCATCTCAGTCACCCAGTGACCCTCTGGGCAAAGTTTGAGAACCCTGCCATTAACAGTGTAAGAATGGCTGCAGTTTATATTTTTCCAGTGAAATTTGGTTTTGGTTCCGCCCACTTTTTGTAGGCCAATTGTGTAAAGTTTGGGAACCCTGCCATGTAAAATATTTAGTTGTTGGCACCGCCCACTTTTTCTACCTTTGACATACAGTCACTCAATTACCAAGTTTATCAGCTTTGGGGTCCTTGGTATCAATACCTTGTATATTACCATTGAAAAATAAACAAATCTGGCTGTTTGTGGCTCCGCCCCCTTTCTGAATGTGAACCCCAGTCACTCAGTGACCAATTGTACCAGGTTTGAGGCATCTGCTATTAACAGTATAAGAATGGTAGCAGCTTAAATATTTCCTTTGAAAATCAAAAGGTGAATTTTTATTGGCTGTTGTAGGCTCCACCCACTCTCTTGAATATTAATCCCAGTCACCCAGTGACCAGCTGTGCAAAGTTTGAGATCCCTGCCAATAACAGTGTAAGAATGGCTGCAGTTTATATTTTCCTAGTGAACTTTATTATTGGCTCTGCCCACTTTTTGTAACCTCCCAGTGACCAAGTTTGTGAGCTTTCAGGTTCCTGGCAGCAAAAATGTGTGAATGGAAGCAGTTTATCCAGCAAGGAAATCTGATTGGCTGTTTGTGGCCCCGCCCCTTTAATGAATTTGGACCCCAGTCACCCAATGACCAACTGTACCAGGTTTGAAGCTTCTGCCATTAACAGTGTAAGAATAGCAGCAGTTTTAATATTCCCCTGAAAATCAATAGGTGAATTGTGATTGGCTGTTGTAGGCTCCACCCACTTTCTTGAATCTTAATCTTATTCACCCAGTGACCAAGTGTGGCAAATCTGAGAACCCTGCCAGTAACAGTGCAAGAATGGCTGCAGTTTACATTTTCCCATTTAAAATGAACGGCTGAAATTTGATTGGCTGTTTTATGCTCCGCCCACTTTTCCTGGATTTGTAACCTCGGTCACCAAGTGACCAACTGTGCCATGTGTGGGGACTCTGGCTTAATTACTGTGAGAATGGCAGCGTTTTCCTTTTTTTCCATTGACATGAATGGGTGAAATCTGATTTGTTGTTTGTAGCTCCGCCCAGGTGTGCAGGGGGGCCGCGAGACCCCCAGAACATATCATCCCTGGTAGTAAGGGATCTGTATGCCAAGTTTCGTTCAAATCGGTCAAGCCGTTTTTGCGTGATCGCGGCACATACACACACACACACACACACACACACACACACACATACATACATACATCCGATTTTATATATATATATATATATAGATTTAAATGTAGTTTTTATGTTTTTACTGTTTCATTTTCTCTGCTCAATGACACCTTCATTGAAGTATGGCAGAGTTCAAATCTATGAATTACTGTATTGACCCTTTGTATCTCTTTCCTGCTCTCAGAAGCCATTTACTGACATTTTATGGCTGTAATTACTACTCAGTGAGGGTAATGCTATAGTCTGATCCAGTCCGATTCTGTCCGGACATGGAAAGAAACCGTCACTTGCTTACCTGATATTTAACTCTTTCAGGCAGAGAAAGAGAAAAAGGAACACAGCCTAGTTATCTGTGTGCTAGGCACGGTACATACACAGGTCTATCTCATCATGTCACATGTCACCTCGGGTATCCTTTAAAAGTGAAAATAATATATGTAATAGGAACCCTCTGCAGGGGTTTTGGATGAATTAGCTGATTAGAGTCTGACACTTTCACCTGAGAATATTGAACATTCTCACATTATTCTAATAGTCTGAGATTGTGATTTTGGGGTTCCCATAATAAGCTGTCAGCCAGAATCATCATCATTATAACACATAAAGGCTTGGAATATCTCACTTTGCATGTAATACGTCTATTTCATATATCAGCTTCACCTTTTCAGTTGAATTACTGAAATAAATGGACTTTTGCACCTTATTGTAATTTTTTTTCGAGTTTCACCTGTAAATGTTGTTCCAGGGGCCCAACATGTAATTATTATTTAGACTTTTAGAGGACTTATTATTGGTGGAAATGGTGCCTAAATACATAGTGGGGGTATAATTATGTAAGAGGGCACACTACCTAATTATGACGTTTGGGAGGACATTCAGGGAGGGAGAAGCAGAATCGCATGTGTGTCCCCCAGCATTTCATGGAAAACGCCTGCGATCCTGCTGAGTGTGTTCCCTGCCTTACACTGATTACATCATTTAGTAGGAACACCTCTACATAATTATGTTGTTTGGGGGGCATTTGAGCTGATTATTGAGAACACAACTGATTGATGTTTTTGTACTCTGTGTGTGTCTGTCTAATTGTGTTGTAGAGAGGCTCACCCCAGATTATACCCTATAGAGAGGCTCACCCCAGATTATACCCTATAGAGAGGCTCACCCCAAACTATACCCTATAGAGAGGCTCACCCCAGATTATACCCTATAGAGAGGCTCACCCCAGATTATACCCTATAGAGAGGCTCACCCCAAACTATACCCTATAGAGAGGCTCACCCCAGATTATACCCTATAGAGAGGCTCACCCCAAACTATACCCTATAGAGAGGCTCACCCCAGATTATACCCTATAGAGAGGCTCACCCCAGATTATACCCTATAGAGAGGCTCATCCCAGATTATACCCTATAGAGAGGCTCACCCCAAACTATACCCTATAGAGAGGCTCACCCCAAACTATACCCTATAGAGAGTCTCACCCCAAACTATACCCTATAGAGAGGCTCACCCCAGATTATACCCTATAGAGAGGCTCACCCCAGATTATAACCTACAGAGAGGCTCATCCCAGATTATACCCCATAGAGAGTCTCATCCCAGATTATACCCTATAGAGAGGCTCACCCCAGATTATACCCTATAGAGAGGCTCACCCCAGATTATACCCTATAGAGAGGCTCACCCCAGATTATACCCTATAGAGAGGCTCACCCCAGATTATACCCTATAGAGAGGCTCACCCCAGATTATACCCTATAGAGAGGCTCACCCCAGATTATACCCTATAGAGAGGCGCACCCCAGATTATACCCTATAGAGAGGCTCATCCCAGATTATACCCTATAGAGAGGCTCATCCCAGATTATACCCTATAGAGAGGCTCACCCCAGATTATACCCTATAGAGAGGCTCACCCCAGATTATACCCTATAGAGAGGCTCACCCCAGATTATACCCTATAGAGAGGCTCACCCCAGATTATACCCTATAGAGAGGCTCACCCCAGATTATACCCTATAGAGAGGCTCACCCCAGATTATACCCTATAGAGAGGCGCACCCCAGATTATACCCTATAGAGAGGCTCATCCCAGATTATACCCTATAGAGAGGCTCACCCCAGATTATACCCTATAGAGAGGCTCACCCCAGATTATACCCTATAGAGAGGCTCACCCCAGATTATACCCTATAGACAGGCTTACCTCAAATTATACCCTATAGAGAGGCTCACCCCAGATTATACCCTATAGACAGGCTTACCTCAAATTATACCCTATAGAGAGGCTCACCCCAGATTATACCCTATAGAGAGGCTCACCCCAGATTATACCCTATAGACAGGCTTACCTCAAATTATACCCTATAGAGAGGCTCACCCCAGATTATACCCTATAGAGAGGCTCATCCCAGATTATACCCTATAGAGAGTCTCACCCCAGATTAAACCCTATAGAGAGGCTCACCCCAGATTATACCCTATAGAGAGGCTCACCCCAGATTATACCCTATAGACAGGCTTACCTCAAATTATACCCTATAGAGAGGCTCACCCCAGATTATACCCTATAGAGAGGCTCACCCCAGATTATACCCTATAGAGAGTCTCACCCCAGATTATACCCTATAGAGGGGCTCACCCAGGGCTGGGCCGAGGCATAGGCTGGAGAGGCTCCAGCCTCAGGGCGCAGTGTAGGAGGGGGCGCAGAATTCATTCAGCTGTCATTCCTAATTGTGTTTTAAGCAGAAAGAAATAAGAAAAGGGGATACATGGCAGTGACTGCAAGCCATATAACTAGATATTAAGGTGTTGGGGAGGTTGTGGGCCCTGTGGCGCCTCTTAGTCTAATAGCAATCAGTGTGTGATGGCTGGGGTGGCAGGGATGGAGGGGCGCACTTTGGTGTCTCAGCCTTGGGTGCTGGAGGACCTTGTCCCGGCTCTGGGCTCACCCCAGATTATACCCTACAGAGAGGCTCATCCCAGATTATACCCTATAGAGAGGCTCACCCCAGATTATACCCTATAGAGGGGCTCACCCCAGATTATACCCTATAGAGAGGCTCACCCCAGATTATACCCTATAGAGAGGCTCACCCCAGATTATACCCTATAGAGAGGCTCACCCCAGATTATACCCTATAGAGAGGCTGACCCCAGATTATACCCTATAGACTTTCTTACCTCAAATTATACCCTATAGAGAGGCTCACCCCAGATTATACCCTATAGAGAGGCTCACCCCAGATTATACCCTATAGAGAGGCTGACCCCAGATTATACCCTATAAACAGGCTTACCTCAAATTATACCCTATAGAGAGGCTCACCCCAGATTATACCCTATAGAGAGGCTCACCCCAGATTATACCCTATAGAGAGTCTCATCCCAGATTATACCCTATAGAGTGGCTCACCCCAGATTATACCCTATAGAGAGGCTCACCCCAGATTATACTCTATAGACAGGCTTGCCTCAAATTATACCCTATAGAGAGGCTCACCCCAGATTATACCCTATAGAGAGGCTCACCCCAGATTATACCCTATAGAGGGGCTCACCCCAGATTATACCCTATAGAGAGGCTCACCCCAGATTATACCCTATAGAGAGGCTCACCCCAGATTATACCCTATAGACAGGCTTACCTCAAATTATACCCTATAGAGAGGCTCACCCCAGATTATACCCTATAGAGAGGCTCACCCCAGATTATACCCTATAGAGAGGCTCACCCCAGATTATACCCTACAGAGAGGCTCATCCCAGATTATACCCTATAGAGAGGCTCACCCCAGATTATACCCTATAGAGAGGCTCATCCCAGATTATACCCTATAGAGAGGCTCACCCCAGATTATACCCTATAGAGAGGCTCACCCCAGATTATACCCTATAGACAGGCTTACCTCAAATTATACCCTATAGAGAGGCTGACCCCAGATTATACCCTATAGAGAGGCTCACCCCAGATTATACCCTATAGAGAGGCGCACCCCAGATTATACCCTATAGAGAGGCTCATCCCAGATTATACCCTATAGAGAGGCTCACCCCAGATTATACCCTATAGAGAGTCTCACCCCAGATTATACCCTATAGAGAGTCTCACCCCAGATTATACCCTATAGAGAGGCTCACCCCAGATTATACCCTATAGAGAGGCTCACCCCAGATTATACCCTATAGAGAGGCTCACCCCAGATTATACCCTATAGACAGGCTTACCTCAAATTATACCCTATAGAGAGGCTCACCCCAGATTATACCCTATAGAGAGGCTCACCCCAGATTATACCCTACAGAGAGGCTCACCCCAGATTATACCCTATAGAGAGGCTCACCCCAGATTATACCCTATAGAGAGGCTCATCCCAGATTATACCCTATAGAGAGGCTCACCCCAGATTATACCCTATAGAGAGGCTCACCCCAGATTATACCCTATAGACAGGCTTACCTCAAATTATAACCTACTAGCTGATGGCCCGGCGTTGCTCGGGTATGTATTTGGCTGGTGTTGGCTGTGCCCACTTTTCCTAACCCTAACACACAATTACTCAATGACCTAGTTTGTGAGCTTTGCGGTCTTTAGCATCAATCATTTGTATATTCCCATATAAATTAAACAAATCAGATTGGCTGTTTGTATCTCCGCCCCTCTCCAGCATTTGAACCCCAGTCACCCAATGATCAACTGTAGCAGGGTTGAGACATCTGTTATTAGCAGAGCAAAAATGGAAGCAATTTAATATTCCCCTTGAAAATCAACAAATGAATTTTGATTGGCTGTTGTAGGCTCCACCCACTTCCCCCAATAATAATATCAGTCACTCAGTGACCATCTGGGCAAAGTTTGAGAACCCTGCCATTAACAGTGTAAGAAGGGCTGCAGTTTATATTTTCCCAGTAAAATTTGTTTTTTGCTCCGCCTACATTTTTGTAAACTTGACAAACTGTCACTCAATGACTAATCTTGTGCGCTTTTGGGTGCTATAATTTATATTTTCCCAGTGAAATGAAACAAATCTAATTGACTTTGGCTCCGCCCCCTTTTCTGAATTTGAACCCCCGTGACCCAATGACCAACTGTACCATGTCTGAGGCTTGTGCCAATAACAAGGCAAGCATGGCTGCAATTTCAATATTCCCCTTGAAAAACAACAGGTGAATTTTGATTGGCTTTTATAGACTCCACCCACTTTTCTGAATATGAATCCCAGTCACCCAGTAACCAACTGTGCAAAGTTTGAGAACCCTACCATTAACAGTGAAGAAGGGCTGCAGTTTACATTTTCTCAGGGAAATCTGTTTTTGACTCCACCCATTTTTTGTAACCTTGACACACAATGACCAATTTTTGAGCTTTCGGGTTCCTGGCATCAAAATGGTGTGAATGGAAGCATTTTAGCCAGCAAAGAAATCAGATTGGCTGTTTGTGGCACCGCCCCTTTAGTGAATTTGGACCCCAGTCACCCAACAGTGCAAGAATGGCAGCAATGTAAATATTCCCCCTTGAAAATCAATAGGTTAATTTTGATTGGCTTTTATAGACTCCACCCACCTTTCTGAATATTAATCCCAGTCACCCAGTGACCAACTGTGCAATGTTTGAGAACCCTACCATTAACAGTGTAAGAATGGCTGCTGTTTATATTTTCCCGTGTAAAAAGTTAGTTTTTTGGCTCTACCCACTGTTTCTAACCTTGACATACAGTCACTCATTGGCCAACTTTATGAGCTTTGGGGGTCCTTGGCATCAATAAGTTGCAATTTCCCACTGAAATTAAACATATCTGATTGGCGGTTTGTGGCTCCGCCCCCTTTTCAGAATTTAACCACTTAAAGGAAAGGTTCAGGGAGGGTGGGTAAAAAATCAAAATCAATTTCCACTTACCTGTGGCTTCCTCCAGCCCGTGGCAGGCAGGAGGTGCCCTCGCCGCCGCTCCGCAGGCTCCCGGTGGTCTCCGGTGGCGTGCCCGACCTGGCCAGGCCGGCTGCCAGGTCGGGATCTTCTGCGCTCCAAGGCCCGGAACTTCTGCGTCCCACGCCGGCGCTCTGACGTCATCGGACGTCCTCCGGGCTCTACTGCGCATGCGCAGAACTACTGCGCAGTAGAGCCCGGAGGACGTCCGATGACGTCAGAGCGCCGGCGTGGGACGCAGAAGTTCCGGGCCTTGGAGCGCAGAAGAGCCCGACCTGGCAGCCGGCCTGGCCAGGTCGGGCGCGCCACCGGAGACCACCGGGAGCCTGCGGAGCGGCGGCGAGGGCACCTCCTGCCTGCCACGGGCTGGAGGAAGCCCCAGGTAAGTGGAAATTGATTTTGATTTTTTACCCACCCTCCCTGAACCTTCCCTTTAAGCCCGAAGGGTTGTTTATTTTTTGCATCTGAGCAACTTTCACCTCCCATTCATTTGCCAATAACTTTATCACTACTTATCACAATGAATTGGTCTATGTCTTGTTTTTTTCTGCCACCAATTAGGCTTTCTTTGGGTGATACATTTTGCTAGTTATCTTATTCTAAATCCATTTTAACAGGCATATTAAGAAAGAAATTGAAAAAATTCATTTTTTCTCAGTCTTTGGCCATTATAGTTTGAAATTAATATATGCTACCGTAATTAAAACCCATGTATTTTATTTGCCCATTTGTCCCGCTTATTACACCATTTAAATGATGTCCCTATCGCAATGTGAATCGCTAGTGATTTTTAAATCGCTAGGGTTGTTACTTTATCATAGAAATCACGAGAAGTATTTTCCACTACAGTGATTCGATTTGGAAATCGCTAATCGCAAATCGCAATCGCTTTCTGGAGCGATTTTTACAATGATAATGCAATGCAAATGAAAATCGCAAATCGCAATTGCATAACAGAATTAATGAAAAATCGCAATTGCTGCGTTTGTGATTTGTGATTGCGATTGCTAGTGGAAAAGGGCCCATAGAGAGGCTCACCCCAAATTATAACTTAAAAAGACTCACCCCAAATTATAACCTATAGAGAGGCTCACCCCAAATTACAATTTAAAGAGTGGATCACCCCAAAATATACCCTGCACTGAAGATCTCCATAAATTATACCATATAGAGAAATTCACCCCACATTATAACCTGCTTCCTATAACCTGCTTCCTGCTCCCCCCCCCCCAGAAGTGACATCCTCAGAGACTGACCCCCCAGAAGTGACATCCTCAGAGACTGACCCCCCCCCCCCCCCGAAGAGACATACTCAGAGACTGACCCCCTCCCCCCCGAAGGGACATACTCAGAGACTGACCCCCTTTTCCCCTAGAAGGGACATCCTCAGAGACTGATCCCCCAGAAGGGACATCCTCAGAGACTGACCCCTCAGAAGGGACATCCTCAAAGACTGACCCCCCAGAAGGGACATCCTCAGAGACTGACCCCCCAGAAGGGACATCCTCAGAGACTGCCCCCCAGAAGTGACATCCTCAGAGACTGCCCCCCCCCCCCAGAAGTGACATGCTCAGAGACTGACCCCCCCAGAAGTGACATCCTCTGAGACTGATGACCCCCCAGAAGTGACGTCCTCAGAGACTGACCCCTCAGAAGTGACGTCTTCAGAGACTGACCCCCCAGAAGTGACATCCTAAGAGACTGACCCCCCAGAAGTGACATCCTCAGAGACTGCCCCCCCCCCCAGAAGTGACATCCTCAGAGACTGATCCCCCCCCCCCAGAAGTGACATCCTGAGAGACTGACCCCCCCCCCCCCAAAAGTGACATCCTCAGAGACTTACCCCCCAGAAGTGACATCCTCAGAGACTGACCCCCCAGAAGTGACATGCTCAGAGACTGACCCCCCCAGATGTGACATCCTCAGAGACTGACCCCCCCAGAAGTGACATCCTCTGAGACTGACCCCCAGAAATGACATTCTCAGTGACTGCCCCCCCCCCCCAGCCCAGAAGTGACATCCTCAGAGACTGCCCCCCCAGAAGTGATATCCTCAGAGACTGACCCCCAGAAGTGACATTCTCAGTGACTGCCCCCCCCCCCCCCACAAGTGACATCCTTAGTTACACATCTTCCATTGCATCAGATAAATGATCCTGCTCCATCCCTCCCCCTCCCAAAAAATGACACCCACCCCAGTATCTGCCCCCCAGTGAACCCCCCCCCCCCCCCCCCCATAGTGAGCAGCAGCACAGGATTCCCCTGCTCCCCCCTCCCCTCCACTTGCTCTGGAGCTCTGACAAAGCTCCCTTCTCTCATCCCCCCTATAGACAATCTGCATTCTTCCTCTCTGGCTGCTGCTCCCCCCTCCTCCTCCTCTCCTCCTCCTCCTCCTGTGCTCAACAAAATGGTTTTTCTTCTGGCAGGGAGAAGAAACACAGGGCTTGTGAGAGCACTCCGCGCCTGCTCCCATTACAGCACTATTCCTGCATGGAAATGAGCTGACAGCCAGCCACACACGCACCATCGCCAGCCTCCATTCCCAGGGAATATTCCTGCAATCCCGTCCCCGGTCTCCTGCTGCATCCTCCGAGGTGAGCCCATTCTCTCTCGCATCCTCCACCATCATCACCTCCCATCCTCCTGGTACCTGCTCCACCACCGACCACCTCACCGTCCACTCCTGACCTACATTCCCGGGGAGATGACAATTATACCCTCATTAGCTGATAGCATCTGGAAAACCTTACCATTGGGGTGGTGGTGGGGGGGCTTGGGAAGCAGGTGGAAAGCCGGCGGTGGCGGGAAGTGGGGGCTTTTCCAGGGGACGGTGGGCTATTATTGGGGTGTTTGGTTGTAGTCGCATGGACCCTGGTGCCGTCACCCCCCTGCTTTATTAGGGGGGGACACGATCGCCGCTAAGTGTGCTGTCACTGTTCAGCTCACCCCATCTTGATTGCATCTACAAGATGAGGAGCTTTCGGGGGGCTGCGCTGGATAGGTGAAGGGGCAATAAGCCTGAAATGTCACTACGGGTCTTGTTCATGTGATTTTTATTTTGGTGGCCATGGGGGGCTTCCTCCTCCTTCTCCCCCCCTCCCCCTTCCGCCACTTGATTAGACCACCGTTTCTCCCTTAACCAAACACTTGGCAAACATCTCGGGGGGCCTGCCTACCCTATCTTGAAGGTCCTGCCTTGCCACATTTCTCTACCTGCAGGCAAATATAAAAATACATCAATTCCCCAGAGGGACATCGCCGCATCTGCACCAGCTGAGTGTGAGATGGAGGGGGGAGGAGGAGCAGGATGGACGGGGGGGGGGGAGATACAGGACGGAGATAGAGGAGATGGGGAGATAGATGGAGGAGCTGCTGGGGCAATTTGGGGAGACAGAAGCCATTATGGGAGGGATGGTGAGGGTGATAGATACAAGAGCTACCGAGGGCTTCAGAGGGTGAGATGGAAACGATGGACTTGAGGAACGATGGGGGGAAAAGAGGAGAAACCACAATGGAGATTGGATGGGGAGACACGGAGAAGCGTTGGACCAGGAGGAGAGAGAGGAAGGATTGGTGTGAACACACCGGGCAGAGAGAGAAAAGGATGGGGGGGGGGGAGGCGATGACAGAGACTGGAGGAAGATACCGCCGCAGCCCTTATAGAATTCATTTTAATTGAATTATATCATGCAGATTTTGGGATCTCACATATGGCGGTCGCTTTTCCCCCCACCCTCCCCCTTCCTCCGTACGCCCAGCGCTCTCTCCGTCGTGCGTGCCACAGCGTTCATACACGGAGTGTGGCCCTAATGCTGGATATAAATGTTAGCTGTCGTAGAACGTGTGGAGGGTCTCTGCGTACGTATGTTACGACAGCTGATACTGTCAAGCTCGCCGCACAGCTCACAATTCAATCACCTCTCGTGTGAGTTTAGACTCTGTTGCTATGAAAGCCAACGGAGCCACCTCAGATCCGAGCCAGCTGTGGAGATGGGACGAGGGTATGAGGAACAGGGGATAGACAAGAGGGAGAAGGCTTCCATTAAGAGAGGGATCAGGCTTCCATTAAGATGGCTTCACATGTTATCTGACAGATCAACAGAGGGGACCAAAAAACCTTGGAGTGTGGTTGGCATCTGGGGAGCCCACTCAGATGACGGCAAGGCAATCACGCCAACACTCTGGGGCGATACTGAGAGGTTCTCACCACTTCAGTAGATGGTCACTGAGATCCTTATAATTCAACATTCATACAGGCAGCTTGGAATCGGGCCAATCAGCAACAACAGGAAGTGTGTGTGATTGGCTGGAGTCCGAGTCGCATACAGTTGGTGTGAAATTGGCATGGAAGCCAGAAGAACGAACTGTGCATTATTGGATATCTCTAGTAGGGAGATGAGGGTGGAGACTCGGCTCAGGTTTGAGTAGGTAGCGTTAGAGGGAGATTAGGGTTAGGATTCAGGTTATGGTGCCCATTCACGGTACAATCTTTTCCTCAGATTCGATCGTTGGATCAGATTTTTATGATCGGGTTGTACAGAAAGCAGTGTGTAAAGAAAATTGACGTGAAATGAATTTTACGGTTGTTTCTGAAGAGAGAAAGTTCCCTGATGGACCCATTTATGGGAACAATTGATAATTATCAACCAAACATTGTGAGATATATGTAGGCAGGTATGATCCAACTGAACAAAAGATACTGCAATCTATTTAAGAAAATATATACAAAAACTTTATTAATCATTTATAACAAACAATTTCCCATTAAAAAATGTCTGCCTCTCACTTCTGATCCTACAAATGTGATCGAAGGACCTTGCCGGTGATGGGCTCCTTTCCGTGAACGTAAACTCGCTGCAATGTGATTGCCATTGGCCTGTTTAACATGCGCTATTTTAGGTGTGTGATAGCACAATGTTTTGTGGGATCTTTGAGATTCGCAAAGCAGATTCGCATGCGATTCTTCAACGGAGGGGGGATGAAGTTACAGCAATATGGGGTTAAGAGAATCGCAAAACAAAACAATTTGCATAATACCAGGTTTGGCTATGCGACTTTCTTGCACACCTTTTGGCCTAACGCAAGCACAGGAAAGACGCAGCATGCGGTATGTTTGGGTAAAAATTGAACTGTGTGAACGTGAGAACAGCCTCGGGATCACATTGATAATCGCAGTCCCCAAATCACCAAAGTGCTCGCAAATCGCGTCCAATTTTAGTATCGGTACGTGGCCAGTGGAAAAGGACGCTTACGCTTTTCAAGGTTAGGGTCAGGCATAGGTCGGGGTCAGCGGCGGGCAAAATGCTTCTCTACCAGCAACAAAATGTCTGTCCGGAATCCGCAGGTGTGAACGCACAGGAGCGTATGTGTATCTCACCGCCAAAGTCTACTCTCACAGTCCACGTTGTGGCAACGCAAAGCACTGAGGCATCTGATACCCGCTCAGGCAGGTTGTCACAGCCAGGGCCGGATTTGTACTCTTTACCACCCAAGACCACTGTCACCAGCCGCCCCCCTCCTTCAGTATAGGTAGCAAGATGACCCCTCCCCTTCTCTCCAGTATAGGTAGCCAGATGACCCCTCCCCCCTCTCCCTCTAGTATAGGTAGCCAGATGACCCCTCCCCCCTTCCCTCTAGTATAGGTAGCCAGATGGCCCCTCCCCCCCTCCCTTCAGTATAGGTAGCCAGATGACCCCTCCCCCTCTCCCTCTAGTATAGGTAGCCAGATGGCCCCTCCCCCCTCTCTCTGCAGTATAGGTAGCCAGATGGCCCCTCCCCCCTCCCTCCAGTATAGGTAGCCAGATGGCTCCCTTAACCCCTCCTTTTCCTCTTCCCCTCCGTTTCCAATGCTGCCCAAGTCCATAGCTGCCGGCCACAATGTAAACGTGCACAGAGAGCAAGGTGGCTGCTGCACAGGCCGCTAGCAGCAGAGTACCGCGATCAGTCGCTCGCCTGATCTCCCTGCATTAGCAAGCTTGCAAATGCTGCACCAGTTTAGCCTGCTGCTGTGGTGCCCTTCTTCCTGTGGTGCCCTAGGCCATGGCCTAGGTGGCCTTGGCCTAAATCCGGCACTGGTCACAGCTCACAGCTGCTGGGGAATGTTATCAGACAGAGGTGTCACCAGCAGAGAAGGCCAATGACTTGCATGCGAATTTCATACAAATTGCATGCAGCGTGGAATTGGATCACATAAGCTTTCCAACTCATTTTCCGATTGTCTAATACTATAATACCATGTTGTGTACAGTTTGCATAAAATTAGCATGCAAATCGGAATCATTAACATCTATCTGTTGACTTTATCCAATGTGCAGTGGCTTCACACCAGACAACCTAATTGTACAACCATCGCACGATTCCACCACATCTGTGTAGTAAGACAGCCTAACTTAAGGGTGCGTACACACATTAAAAATTTCGATTAGCCAATGTTCGGCCAATTTCTCCACCTCCGTGTATTATGAGGGCTAGCAGGTTTTAAATACTATGAACAGATTATGTAGGTAAACCCTCATACTACATGGAGGTGGTAAGATTGGTCAGTGATTGGCCAATCATAATTGAATGTGTGTACCAGACTTTCATCTGTTGTTACTTTGTGCCATACAACTAGTAAACACTTACAATTTTGATTGGCCGGTTTTACCATCTCCATATAGCCTACAGATAGTGAATACCGTGAGAAGCCTGTGTGCAGGTAAGCTCTCATACTACATGGAAGTGGTAACATCTGCCGATCATTGGTCAATGAAAGTTGTATGTGTGTACTAGGCTAAACAGCTGTGATCAGGTTGGACAAGAATGGTTGAGATTTAATATCCCACCAGATTACGGAAATTCACTGAGATTATGTGACAGGATGTCGTTCACAGCACAGATCTTTAAACTTACCGATATATGGTACAATCCGGTTGATCGATAAATTCTGATTAGTCATGATGGCAGTACACATGGTCGGTGAGATGCATTGTACAGACATCTCAATGTATGTAGGGTTTCCGGACAGAGGTTCATAATATGTCGTAGAAACTGACGAGATTGTGTAAAGTGCTGATTGGACAGAGATTGTTTAATGACAGACCAATCGTTTCTCGGTCATTTCCAAATGGTCTGTGGAGGAATTGACTCCCAATAGATGGTCCTTCTATCATTCTGACTGTATTTTTTTATATGTGGAGTAATTATTGCCTTGTGTGTGGTGTGATTGTAAGCTCTGCATACCAGTCCCTGCAGCAGCCAATCGATTTCTACAGCAAACATCCTCCTGTGTGTGGGCCAATCTTGTCAGTTTAAAACAACATCTATCAGTGTTTACTGCTTGTGGAACAGGATTGCAGCTAAAGGAACCAACATAGGAACCTGAGGGGCTTACTGCTGGTTCCGGATGATTGTCCCAGGTGTGACTGTACTGGCTGCATGCTTGTTCCAGGTGTGACTGTACTGGCTGCATGCTTGTTCCAGGTGTGACTGTACTGGCTGCATGCTTGTTCCAGGTGTGACTGTACTGGCTGCATGCTTGTTCCAGGTGTGACTCCGCTTGCTGCATGCTTGTTCCAGGTGTGACTCTGCTGGCTGCATGCTTGTTCCAGGTGTGACTCCGCTTGCTGCATGCTTGTTCCAGGTGTGACTCTGCTGGCTGCATGCTTGTTCCAGGTGTGACTCCGCTTGCTGCATGCTTGTTCCAGGTGTGACTCCGCTGGCTGCATGCTTGTTCCAGATGCGACTCCGCTGGCTGCATGCTTGTTCCAGAGGTGACTCTGCTGGCTGCATGCTTATTCCAAGTGTGACTCCACTGGCTGCATGCTTGTCCCAGGTGAGAGTCTGCTGGCTGCATACTTGTTTCAGGTGTGACTCCACTGGCTGCATGCTTGTTCCAGGTGTGACTCCGCTGGCTGCATGCCTGTTTCAGGTGTGACTCTGCTGGCTGCATGCTTGTTCCAGGTGTGACTCTGCTGGCTGCATGCTTGTTCCAGGTGTGACTCTGCTGGCTGCATACTTGTCCCAGGTGTGACTGTACTGGCTGCATGCTTGTTCCAGGTGTGACTCTGCTGGCTGCATGCTTGTTCCAGGTGTGACTCTGCTGTCTGCATGCTTGTTCCAGGTGTGACTGATGGCTGCATGCTTATTCCAGGTGTGACTCCGCTGGCTGCATGCTTGTCCCAGGTGTGACTCCGCTGGCTGCATGCTTGTCCCAGGTGTGACTCTGCTGGCTGCATGCTTGTTCCAGGTGTGGCTCTGCTGACTGCATGCTTGTTCCAGGTGTACTTTGCTGGCTGCATGCTTGTTACAGGTGTGACTCCGCTGGCTGCATGCTTGTTCCAGGTGTGACTCTGCTGGCTGCATGCTTGTTCCAGGTGTGACTTCACTGGCTGCATGCTTGTTCCAGGTGTGACTCCGCTGGCTGCATGCATGTTCTAGGTGTGATTCTGCTGGCTGCATGCTTGTCCCAGGTGTGACTCCGCTGACTGCATGCTTGTTCTGGGTGTGACTCTGCTGGCTGCATGCTTATTCCAAGTGTGACTCCGCTGGCTGCATGCTTGTTCCAGGTGTGACTCTGCTGGTTGCATGCATGTTCTAGGAGTGACTCTGCTGGCTGCATGCTTGTTCCAGGTGTGACTCCGCTGGCTGCATGCTTGTTCCAGATGCGACTCCGCTGGCTGCATGCTTGTTCCAGAGGTGACTCTGCTGGCTGCATGCTTATTCCAAGTGTGACTCCACTGGCTGCATGCTTGTCCCAGGTGAGAGTCTGCTGGCTGCATACTTGTTTCAGGTGTGACTCCACTGGCTGCATGCTTGTTCCAGGTGTGACTCCGCTGGCTGCATGCCTGTTTCAGGTGTGACTCTGCTGGCTGCATGCTTGTTCCAGGTGTGACTCTGCTGGCTGCATGCTTGTTCCAGGTGTGACTCTGCTGGCTGCATACTTGTCCCAGGTGTGACTGTACTGGCTGCATGCTTGTTCCAGGTGTGACTCTGCTGGCTGCATGCTTGTTCCAGGTGTGACTCTGCTGTCTGCATGCTTGTTCCAGGTGTGACTCTGATGGCTGCATGCTTATTCCAGGTGTGACTCCGCTGGCTGCATGCTTGTCCCAGGTGTGACTCCGCTGGCTGCATGCTTGTCCCAGGTGTGACTCTGCTGGCTGCATGCTTGTTCCAGGTGTGGCTCTGCTGACTGCATGCTTGTTCCAGGTGTACTTTGCTGGCTGCATGCTTGTTACAGGTGTGACTCCGCTGGCTGCATGCTTGTTCCAGGTGTGACTCTGCTGGCTGCATGCTTGTTCCAGGTGTGACTTCACTGGCTGCATGCTTGTTCCAGGTGTGACTCCGCTGGCTGCATGCATGTTCTAGGTGTGATTCTGCTGGCTGCATGCTTGTCCCAGGTGTGACTCCGCTGACTGCATGCTTGTTCTGGGTGTGACTCTGCTGGCTGCATGCTTATTCCAAGTGTGACTCCGCTGGCTGCATGCTTGTTCCAGGTGTGACTCTGCTGGTTGCATGCATGTTCTAGGAGTGACTCTGCTGGCTGCATGCTTGTTCCAGGTGTGACTCTGCTGGTTGCATGCATGTTCCAGGTGTAACTCCGCTGGCTGCATGCTTGTTCCAGGTGTGATCCTGCTGGCTGCATGCTTATTCAGGTTGTGACTCCACTGGCTGCATATATGTCCCAGGTGTGACTCCGCTGGCTGCATGCTTGTTCTGTGTGTGACTCTGCTGGCTGCATGCTTGTTTCAGGAGTGACTCCACTGGCTGCATGCTTGTTCCAGGTGTGATTCTGCTGGCTGCAATACTTGTTCCAGGTGTGATTCTGCTGCCTGCATGCTTGTTCCAGGTGTGCCCCCGCTGGCCGCATGCTGGTTCTGGGTGTGACCTCACTGGTTGCATGGTGGTACCAGGAGTGATTACACTGGCTGCATTCTTGTTTCAGGTGTGACTCTGCTGACTGGCTGCATGCTTGTTCCAGGTGTGACTCCACTGGCTGCATGCTTGTTCCAGGTGTGACTCTGCTGGCTGCATGCTTGTTTTTCAGGAGTGACTCCACTGGTTGCATGCTTGTTGCAGCTGTGATTTTGCTGGCTGCATGCTTTTTCCAGGTGTGATTCTGCTGGCTGCATGCTTGTTCCAGGTGTGACTCCCCTGGCTGTATAGTTGTTCCAGGTGTGACTCCGCTGGCTGCATGCTTGTTCCAGATGTGACTCCGCTGGCTGCATGCTTGTTCCAGGCGTGACTCTGCTGGCTGCATACTTGTCCCAGGTCTGACTCCGTTGGCTGCATGCTTGTTTCAGGTGTGACTCCGCTGGCTGTATGCTTGTTCCAGGTGTGACTCTGCTGGCTGCATGCTTGTTCCAGGTGTGACTCCGCTAGCTGCATGCATGTTCCAGGTGTGACTCTGCTGGCTGCATGCTTGTTCCAGGTGTGACTCAGCTGGCTGCATGCTTGTCCCAGGTGTGATTCTGCTGGCTGCATGCTTGTTCTAGGTGTGACTCTGCTGGCTGCATGCTTGTTCCAGGTGTGACTCCGCTGGTTGCATGCTTGTTCTGGGTGTGACTCCGCTGGCTGCATGCTTGTTCCAGGTGTAACTCCGCTGGCTGCATGCTTGTTCCAGGTGTGACTCCGCTGGCTGCATGCTTGTTCCAGGTGTGACTCCGCTGGCTGCATGCTTGTTCCAGGTGTGACTCTGCTGGCTGCATGCTTGTTCCAGGTGTGACTCCGCTGGTTGCATGCTTGTTCCGGGTGTGACTCCGCTGGCTGCATGCTTGTTCCAGGTGTAACTCCGCTGGCTGCATGCTTGTTCCAGGTGTGACTCCGCTGGTTGCATGCTTGTTCCGGGTGTGACTCCGCTGGCTGCATGCTTGTTCCAGGTGTGACTCCGCTGGTTGCATGCTTGTTCCAGGTGTGGCCCCGCTGGCTGCATGCTTGTTCCAGGTGTGATTCAGAAAATACTGAAGCTGGACTATAGAGATGAACACCGGACACTTGGCATTTGTAAAAGGGAATAAGGATGTCCGCATCCATATACCTCTCACAGCCTTATAGTAAGCAATAAATGCACGTATAACATAAATATATTTAATTAGCCCTAAATTGTTTTTTAATCAATAGTGCAATTGCAGAGTGTTACTGATTGTGTTCCCTGGAGGAGATCTGAGAGCTTCCCGGAACTAAAGCACCAGTAAATGACATAGGCGGCCGGCAGACTGTACACACGCGGAAACTGTTGTCAGAACGTCCGCCCCGCAGGCGGGTGTGACGACTGGTAGCTTGTGTCAGTCCGACGTGTGTACTACGCACCTTTACAGAAACGGATGTCTTTACAACTGATCATTTCTATGAGTGCCAAGCTATTTATACAACAGATACTATTCATTTATGTCTTTGTGTATTTACAGATGTCTCTGTCACCCAAAAATATACCAGATACATAGCTCCCAACTGTCCCTCTGTCCCCCTTTCCTCCTCATTTGTCCCTCTTTCAGGACTTTGTCCCTCTTTCTATATACATATATATATTTCTTTACTAAAAATGTGTTTGATTGACCCTAAACTTTATTCCCATCCTTTACATTGATGTATTACTAATTTTAACCCTTTGGGGACTGGCCGCCTAACCCCCCTTAAGGACCAGGCGATTTTGGTGGGGTGGGCGCATTCGGGTGTGTTTGGGGGGTCAGGCAGCCGGATCCCCTGTGCAGTTGGCAAGGCTTGATGTCCCCTGTGTGTGGCCAGGTGTCCCCCCTGTATGCAGCAGCCATTACTCGCCTCCCAGGCTCCAGCGATGAGCCGCTGTGGACCCTCCGCTCCGGCCGGCATCCCCGCTTGTACTGCCGCTCAGTTCCGGGTCATCACGCCGGGACCCGGCACTGACGTCAGAGAGAGCGGGGATGCCGGCAGAGTGGTGGGGAGCGCCGACCTTTGTGGGGACAGCAGGAAGATGAGTGGATCCTCTTCTTCCCCCCCACCATCGCAGCTGCCAATAGTGATCACTATGATCCGTCACGTCAGCGATTATAGTGATCACGTGATCAGAAGCCATACGCAATGGCTTCTGATCACTGAGGGGAGATGTTAGCTGTCATATGAGCGCATGATCACGCCGGGAGCAGAAACGGAGGGCAGCGTAGATCCTACGCCGCATCAGGCTAGAACAGCCATAAGTGTGACGTAGGATCTAATACAGGCGATCCCCAAAAGGTTAAAATGTTAATATGAAGCAAAATGAATCAGGATAGAAAGGACCAGTGTGGTCTGAATTATAAAACAACATATTTTTCTTATTAAATCTTTATGGTATGCGTGACTAGGGGTGTGACGGGGGCGTGATCAGGGGTGTGGCAGGGGCGTGGTGTAAGTGTCCCTCTTTCTCATCTCAAAAAGTTGGGAGGCATGCAGATAAAACACGTAGCCTTTAAACCATTTAACGACCAGCCAACGCCGAAAGGCAGTGGTATTTCCATGGAAACGGCCGCTCGTTCGAGTGGCCGTTTCCTGTCCAATCGCGGCTTGCAGGCGAAATGTAAACACCCGGGGTAGTAATCCCCGGTGTTTACAGCGTACGGCGCTGCTGTCACAGCAGTGCCGTAAAGGAGATCGGCGATCTCCGGCCTTTGATTGGATCGCTGTCCTGTACCGCCCATGGGAAGGAGGGGAGAGAGGGAAGGAGAGGGAGGGGGGAATAGCGCTGCGGAGGGGGGGCTTTGAGGAGCCCCCCCCCCCCCCCCCGCTAAACACAAACAGCCGGCGGCGATCAGACCCCCCCAGCAGGACATCCCCCTAGTGGGGAAAAAAAGGGGAAGTCTGATCGCCCTGGCTGCCGCACGATCTGTGCCCACCCAACACAGATAATAGAAAATTCCTGCAGTCCTTAAAGAGACTCTGAAGCGAGAATAAATCTCGCTTCAGAGCTCATAGTTAGCAGGGGCATGTGTGCCCCTGCTAAACCGCCGCTATCGCGCCGCTAAACGGGGGTCCCTCACCTCACAAATCCCCTCCGTGCAACGGGGGATCTCTTCCGGATTGAGGCAGGGCTAACCGCCGCAGCCCTGCCCCACGCACGTCTGTCAGCACGTATCTCCGCCTCTCCCCCGCCCCTCTCAGTCTTCCTTCACTGAGAGGGGCGGGGGAGAGGCGGCGATGCGCCGCTGATAGATGGCGCTGAGAGGCAGGGCTGCAGCCATTAGCCCTGCCTCTAGGAGCAGCAAAATCTACAACCAATTTGGTCGTTGATTTTGTGGGGGGGGGGCGTTTGGGGGTGATGGGACCCCCGTTTAGCTGCGGGATAGCTTCAGTGTCTCTTTAAGTGGTTAAAAAGTAACCCGTGAGATAATGCAGATTTTGGAGGTAAAGTTTTCATGTTTGTTAAAGTGAACCTGAGGTGAGAGTGATGTGGAGGCTGTCATATATGTGTTTCCTTTTAAATAATACCAGTTGCCTGGCAGCCGTGCTGGTCTATTTGGCCGCAGTAGTGTCTGAATCGCACCAGAAACAGGCATGCAGCTAATCTTGTCAGATTTGACAATTATGTCAGAAACATCTGATCTGCTGCATGCTGCATTCAGGGGCTATGGATAAAAGTATTAGAGGTAGAGGATCAGCAGGGCTGCCAGGCAACTGGTATTGTTGAAAAGTCAATAAATATGGCAGCCTCCATATAACTCACACATCGGGTTCACTTTAAAGCACATCCCAAGTTAGGGGGATATGGAAGCCGCCATATTTATTTCCTATTAAACAATGCCAGTAGCCTGGCTGTCCTACTGATCTCTTTAGCTGCAGTAGTGTCTGAATCACACACCAGATACAAGCATGCAGCTAATCCAGTCACATTTAAGTCAGAGCACCTGATCTGCTGCATGCTTGTTCAGGGGCTATGGCTAAAAATATGAGATGATCAGCAGGACAGACAGTCAATTTGCATTGTTCAAAATAAAATATACATGTCAGCCCATTAAATAAATAGCCGATTACGCTGCCCAGATCTGCAAAAGAATAAAAAAAAATGTTGGTCAACTAATTAAACATCGGGGAAATGAAGGAGGGGGGGGGGGGGTTATGGGTCGGCTTCAAAAGAGGGAAAGTCCCCTTGAAAAAGTGACAGTTGAGAGCTATGTTATCGCATATCTGTGATCTCCAGTCAGTTCTGACCATTGATTGCTAGATGTCTCTTCCTGCTCCTGTCTAACCAGGAAGCAGGGGAGGCACTACACAGGAACAGGAAGTACAGCACAGTCACAGTGTGCTAAATATCACTTCCTGCTCCTGTCTGTCCAGGAAGCAGGAGAGGCATCACACAGGAACAAGAAGTACAGCACAGTATACTTCCTGCTCCTGCCTAACCAGGAAGCAGAGGATGACTGACACAGGAACAGGAAGTACAGCACAGTGTGCTAAATATCACTTCCTGCTCCTGCCTAACCAGGAAGCAGAGGATGACTCACACAGGAACAGGAAGTACTGCACAGTGTGCTAAATATCACTTCCTGCTCCTGCCTAACCAGGAAGCAGAGGATGACTGACACAGGAACAGGAAGTACTGCACAGTGTGCTAAATATCACTTCCTGCTCCTGTCTGTCCAGGAAGCAGAGGATGACTCACACAGGAGCAGGAAGTACAGCACAGTGTGCTAAATATCACTTCCTGCTCCTGCCTAACCAGGAAGCAGAGGATGACTCACACAGGAGCAGGAAGTACAGCACAGTGTGCTAAATATCACTTCCTGCTCCTGTCTGACCAGGAAGCAGAGGATGACTCACACAGGAGCAGGAAGTACAGCACAGTGTGCTAAATATCACTTCCTGCTCCTGCCTAACCAGGAAGCAGAGGATGACTCACACAGGAACAGGAAGTACTGCACAGTGTGCTAAATATCACTTCCTGCTCCTGCCTAACCAGGAAGCAGAGGATGACTGACACAGGAACAGGAAGTATTGCACAGTGTGCTAAATATCACTTCCTGCTCCTGTCTGTCCAGGAAGCAGAGGATGACTCACACAGGAGCAGGAAGTACAGCACAGTGTGCTAAATATCACTTCCTGCTCCTGCCTAACCAGGAAGCAGAGGATGACTCACACAGGAGCAGGAAGTACAGCACAGTGTGCTAAATATCACTTCCTGCTCCTGTCTGACCAGGAAGCAGAGGATGACTCACACAGGAAGTACAGCATGGTATGCCAGATATCACTTCCTGCTCCTGACTGTTCAGGAAGCAGAAGAGGCGTCAAAGGAACAGGAAGTACAGCACAGTATGCCAGATATCACTTCCTGCTCCTGTCTGACCAGGAAGCAGAAAAGGCGTCAAATTAACAGGAAGTATAGCACAGTATGCTAGCTATCACTTCCTGCTCCTGACTGTTCAGGAAGCAGAAGAGGCGTCAAAGGAACAGGAGGTACAGCACAGTATGCCAGATATCACTTCCTGCTCCTGTCTGACCAGGAAGCAGAATAGGCGTCAAAGGAACAGAAAGTACAGCACGGTATGCCAGATATCGCAAGAATGTTCCCACCATATGCGCTGCGCAGCACTAGTATGTGCTATCGCGTGCTGCATGCATTTTTGGGAATCGCAGCGCAGATCCCATTCATGAATGGGATCTGCAGCGCATATTAGCGCAGATGGCGTGCGATGGGACGCGTTGCGTTCGATCGCACAGCCATCTGCGCTAAATGATGTGAACGAGGCCTTATACTTTGTATAGATGGGAAAACGCAGCAAAAGTACAACAGGCCCACCATTACGATTCTGAGAAAATGAATCGCTCTAGTGTAAAAACAGCACCACAATTTACATATTAAACACAGTGCTGTTATGATCCACAAAACGGTAGCGATCTGATTTGCAGATTGGATCACAGCTAAAGTAAAACGACCCTTATCTGAATTTGTGTGTTTCGTGCGGCTTTGCGTTTCCACGTTCGTGGCACAATGTATTTCAATGCTATCGAATTGACTTTTTTTTTCCCCGCTGTCGGATTCGTTTTCAATGCAAGTCAACGCAAACGCAGAAAAATAAAATTTGTTACGTGAAATTGCATCTGATATCTGAATTTATTTAGATTCACCCTCGTGTAAATTAACTTCGTTGGTATGTATGGAAAAACTGCAATCCCAAAAAATTGCATACAAATGTGCACAAAAGTGGGGGAGACATCAAAGAATAAAATCCGAAAAATCGCAAAACGCAGGATGGGAGGGGCAGAAAACCTGGAATGTGGGATTGACATGGCGACGAGTGATGCTGTTTGTTGCGTGGCGCTTGCTGTAAGAGGCATTGCATGATTTATTCTCTGTTTGGTGAAGGTGTATGATGCATGACGTACTGGACCACATATGACCAGAGCTGCTGCAGCGTTCTCCCATCTCTGATCAGCCTGTATCTGTGACCAGGCCTCGCCGGCGGTAGATCTGGGGTTATCCGCCATGGTCCAGATGCTGCAGCTGCTCTCGCATTGCCAGGATCCACCCTCTGAACTCGTCTGGGGAATGGGGGGGCTCAGATAATAACCTACACAGCGCAATGAGAAGAATTATGGGCCGTTAATAATTCATACGCTGTGCTCAGAAGGAGAAACAGTGTGGAGCGCATATTCCTGGTCTCTATAGATTATCCATCCTATTATTGCTGTGAGCAGCAGAAGACCTGGTGGCAGCGAGATCACGTCTCCAGACGCATCGCTCATTATATTTCAGGGAACGGGCGACGGATAAGGGGTGCTGTTTAGGAGTAGTGTGGGGGGGGG
This sequence comes from Hyperolius riggenbachi, assembly GCF_040937935.1. Taxonomy (NCBI): domain Eukaryota; kingdom Metazoa; phylum Chordata; class Amphibia; order Anura; family Hyperoliidae; genus Hyperolius; species Hyperolius riggenbachi. The sequence continues at coordinate 10,773,569 of NC_090648.1, forward strand.
GCTGGGATACTATTAAACATGTGTCCCCGGAGTCCTCACTTAACATAACAGCCACTCCTCTGACCTCATAGCTAAAGCAAGGGCAGGCAGCTTAGAGCCCCACCATGTGGTAATGATGTCTTCCTCTGTGTGAGGAAGTCTTGAAGTCATTCTCATCAATGGCATGATCAGTGGGGTAGGACCTTTGTTGGGGGGCTTGCTGCTGAGGTGGGCCCCTACTTCTCTGACCCCCCCCCCCCCCCCCTCCAGAGCTTCCCTTGTAGCCACAGCTTTAGCCATTATTAAACTTTATTTATGAAGCACTAACGTATTACACAGCGCTATCAGTCCCGGATTTACCTCACAGGAGCCTATAGGCACAGATGTCCCGGCACCCTAGACTCCGCCCTCCATGCATGCAGGCCCAGATTTACCTCACAGGAGCCTATAGGCACAGATGTCCTGGCACCGGAGACTCCGCCCTCCATGCATGCAGGCCCGGATTTACCTCACAGGAGCCTATAGGCACAGATGTCCTGGCACCGGAGACTCCGCCCTCCATGCATGCAGGCCCGGATTTACCTCACAGGAGCCTATAGGCACAGATGTTCTGGCACTCTAGACTCCGCCCTCCATGCATGCAGGCCTGGATTTACCTCACAGGAGCCTATAGGCACAGATGTCCTGGCACCCTAGACTCCGCCCTCCATGCATGCAGGCCCAGATTTACCTCACAGGAGCCTATAGGCACAGATGTTCTGGCACTCTAGACTCCGCCCTCCATGCATGCAGGCCTGGATTTACCTCACAGGAGCCTATAGGCACAGATGTCCTGGCACCCTAGACTCCGCCCTCCATGCATGCAGGCCCGGATTTACCTCACAGGAGCCTATAGGCACAGATGTTCTGGCACTCTAGACTCCGCCCTCCATGCATGCAGGCCTGGATTTACCTCACAGGAGCCTATAGGCACAGATGTCCTGGCACCCTAGACTCCGCCCTCCATGCATGCAGGCCCGGATTTACCTCACAGGAGCCTATAGGCACAGATGTCCTGGCACCCTAGACTCCGACCCTCCATGCATGCAGGCCGGGATTTACATCACAGGAGCCTATAGGCACAGATGTCCAGGCACCCTAGACTCCGCCCTCCATGCATGCAGGCCCGGATTTACCTCACAGGAGCCTATAGGCACAGATGTCCTGGCACCCTAGACTCCGCCCTCCATGCATGCAGGCCCAGATTTACCTCACAGGAGCCTATAGGCACAGATGTTCTGGCACTCTAGACTCCGCCCTACATGCATGCAGGCCTGGATTTACCTCACAGGAGCCTATAGGCACAGATGTCCTGGCACTCTAGACTCCGCCCTCCATGCATGCAGGCCCGGATTTACCTCACAGGAGCCTATAGGCACAGATGTTCTGGCACTCTAGACTCCGCCCTCCATGCATGCAGGCCTGGATTTACCTCACAGGAGCCTATAGGCACAGATGTCCTGGCACCCTATACTCCGCCCTCCATGCATGCAGGCCCGGATTTACCTCACAGGAGCCTATAGGCACAGATGTCCTGGCACCCTAGACTCCGCCCTCCATGCATGCAGGCCGGGATTTACATCACAGGAGCCTATAGGCACAGATGTCCAGGCACCCTAGACTCCGCCCTCCATGCACCTACAAACCCACAGAACTGCACTGCAAGTGTGCTGGCTGGCCCAGCTGTCTCCATTACTTCCCTTGCCTGTTATAGGTAGCTACAGGTGTATTAGTATTAGGTAGCCAGAGGTACCCTCTGTATTAAGTAGCTAGAGGTGCCCCCAAGTATTAGGTAGGTAGAGGAACCTCAATATTAAATAACTAGAGGTGCCCCTGACTGTAGGCAGGGCCGGATTTCTGGCAAGGCCACCTAGGCCATGGCCTAGGGCACCAGAAATGTAGGGTCGGCTCAGTGAGGGGCAGTAAAGCTGTTCTATGGAGCCATGCCTATCTACAAGGACATCTTTAACCTTTGAACTCTCTGTCCTGTACTTTTGTCATCCCTGCAAGACCTGTAAGCCCTGTCCTGCAGGTACACATCAGCCTAACTCTCATGGTGACACAATGGGTCCATCATTAATGAGATTGCAAACATAAAAGCTCTTAAGAAAACATAACATATCTATACGCATATTACTAAAATAGTTATTGTCTGTGGCATCCAATGATGGAGAGTAAGAATAATTCTCATTGGGACACACAGAGATAACAACCATACAGACGGTATAGTTGGCCTTGGGCGGTAAAATGTACAAATCCGGCCCTGACTGTAGGGAGATCTTGTCAGTGGTCAGTGGAATGCCGAGAGCTGGTTGATAACCTCCCATTTACACTCTGCTCAGGACTCTGCATTGAGAAGGAGGGAGGTGCTCAGGGAGAGGAGTGAGCCGCCCCTCCATCATCAGGCGCCTGTAGACACGTGCCTGCAGTGGCTTATGGTAAATCCGGCCCTGAGCGCTGTACAATAGACAGGGAGACACTACAATATTACACAGTGTTACACAAGGACTTTAAAGCGATGGTTCATTAAAGAGACACTGAAGCGGAATAAAATTATGATATAATGAATTGGTTTTGTAGTACGGATAATTACTAGAACATTAGAAGCAAAGAAAATATTCTCATATTTTTATTTTCAGTTATATAGTGTTTTTAATAACATTGCATCATTCTCTAATGTTTGCAGTTTACACACTACTCAGTATTCTAAATGATTTTACAGAGCAGGACAGTGAACTATTGACCTGTCCTCTGCTGAAGAAAAAAAACAATATAGTTACTGATAGTTGAGATAACAAGCTTCAAAAGACAGATCTCTCTGGGACTTTCAAAGTCATGGAGCTCAATGGCTCTTTTGCATAGATAACAACTGGAGTTTCTTAACTCTTCCTGTACTGGAAACAATATTAGACTTATGTCTCTGCTCCTAATGTTTTATTTCTTAGCTGTACTACACATACAAATCATTTTTTTTTTCGCTTCAGTGTCTCTTTAAATAATGATGTGTGCGCAGGTTGCAATGAAATGATAACTATAGCGGACGAGTCACAGAGTCCATAGGAGAGCACATGGGGTGGAGGGCCCTGCCAGATAGGCTTACAATCTAAGGCATGGGGAGAGAGACACATAGGAGGAGGTGGTGCTGTGTATGTCCAAAATACAGGGATGGAGCTATGTAGATGGCGGGTAGCAATGGTGAACAGTTGGGTCTTTAAAGGGAGTCTGAAGCGAAGAAAAAAAAAGGCTTTGGGTCCTATAGAGCCTTCCCACTCCTCTCCCGTTCCAATCTCCTGCGTTCTCTACTCCTCCATTCCTCTGCTGGTCCCGGGTCCCACCGCTGCCTCCTGCATAAGAAGTCTCTATCTGATGGGTCAGGGACTGCTCCATGCCACTGCTGTGGGCTTCAGAAGTCTTTGGAAGCCAGAGAGCTCCGGAATATGGGCAGCTCCGTACTGTACATGCATGAGCGCTCAAGAAAGCATGCTTGCTTATACACAGTGCAGAGCGGCCTGTCTTCAGGAGCACTCGGACTCTCAGAGGCTTCTGAAGCCTCCCACAGCTGCAGAGAGCAGTCTCCGACCCATCAGACAGAGACAGGAGCTGGAGCATTCTATAGCAGGGGTGCCCATTAGGTAGATCGCGAAGGACTTTGTGGTAGATTCCGACCCCACTATATTTCCCATTCTGTATATGCAATTATGCTTTTAAAATTGTACATAAGTAGATCATGTTGACTTGCTAATTTTTTAATGTAGCTCACTAGCCGAAAATGTGTGGCCACCTCTGCGCTATAGGATCCAGGGCTGGTTCTCTCATGAAGCAAGGTGAAACACTTGCATCAGGCGCAGAGATTACAGTTGCAGCATGTTTGTACTGTGTTTACACTAACAGCAGTCAGAATAGAAGGAGAAGCAAGAGGAGAGCGAGATGAAGAGTTCATCATTGGGGAAAAGCAGCTTGTTGTGCTGTGTGAGGAGTCTGACAGTGAGTGAGGAGGGGGAAGGCAGGAGACCACCATTGGGGAAAAGCAGCTTGTTGTGCTGTGTGAGGAGTCTTACAGTGAGTGAGGAGGGGGGAGGCAAGAGAGCAGCATGGGGAAAAGCAGCTTGTTGTGCTGTGTGAGGAGTCTGACAGTGAATGAGGAGGGGGGAGGCAAAAGACCAGCATTGGGAAAAAGCAGCTTGTTGTGCTGTGTGAGGAGTCTGATAGTGAGTGAGGAGGGGGGAGGCAGCAGAGCAGCATTGGGGAAAAGCAGCTTGCTGTGCTGTATGAGGAGTCTGACAGTGAGTGAGGAGGGGGGAGGCAGGAGAGCATCATTGGGGAAAAGCAGCCTGTTGTGCTGTGTGAGGAGTCTGGAAGTGAGTGAGGAGGAGGGAGGCAGGAGAACAGCATTGGGGAAAAGCAGCTTGTTGTGCTGTGTGAGGAGTCTGATAGCGAGTGAGGAGGGGGGAGGCAGGAGAGCAGCAGTGTTTCATATGACTTGCACAGCGGAAGGGAGGAGGTGGCACTGCTGTCCTGACTGAGGAGGAATGGACTGGCTGAGGGTGAGCAGTGTGTTTGTCACACACTCACAGCCAGCCAGTGTGCTATTGTGTTGAGCTGCAGCGTGTCATGTGAGAACATTAAATGAAGCAGAGTAGATTGTCAGGTGATGTGCGTTCATTCCATATGGGGGGGGGGGGGCATCCTCACAAGTTTGCCTCTAACAGGTAAAAGTCTAGATAGTATCCAGAGCTTTCCCTCTACTTAGGAAAATATCTGTGGGTTTTGTATTTGCTTCAGAGTCCCTTTAGGCTACTTTCACTCTGGGGACGTTGCGTTTTCATGTGACGTTAAAGTCGCAACGCAAACTAACAACGTAACGTCCCAAAAAGGTCACAACGCAACTCTATGCCCTGTTATCGTTGCATACACTACAGCATACAGGCAATGAAAAGTATGCTTCCAGGTCATTACTGAGCATGTGCAAACAGTCTAACACAGCTAATAACATGTATAACACACAACATGCAGCACTTTCTAATAACGCTACACGTTACACACAAACGCAACGTGTGCACTGTGAGTGTCATACAGACTTAGTATTGCTGTGCGTTAGTCCACGTTAAAACTTTTTCTAACGTGCGACTTTAACGTCGCACTGTGAAAGAGGCCTTAAAGAGAGTCTGAAGCAAGAATAAATCTTGCTTCAGACCTCATAGATAGCAGGGGCATGCGTGCCCCTGCTAAAACGCCGCTATCCCGCGGCTTAATGGGGGTCCCTGATATCCCGCGGCTTAATGGGGGTCCCTGATCCCCCAAATCCCCTGAGTAATGCGGGGGAGCGCTTCCTGGTTGGGGCAGGGCTAACCGCCGCAGCCCTGCCCCACGCGCGTCTGTCAGCGCGTATCTCCGCCTCTCCCCCGCCCCTCTCAGTCTTCCTTCACTGAGCGGGGCGGGGGAGAGGCGGCGATGCGCGGCTGATAGACGCGACTGGAGGCAGGGCTGCAGCCGTTAGCCCTGCCTCCACGAACGACCAACTCTACGACCAAGTCTTGCGGGGGTGGGTTTGGGGGTGAAGGGACCCCCGTTTAGCGGCGCGATAGCGGCGGTTTAGCAGGGGCACACATGCCCCTGCTAACTATGAGCTCTGAAGCGAGATTTATTCTTAATTCAGAGTTTGAATCAGTTAAAGGTGGGGGAGAGCCTGATGGGTAAAGGGAGGTAGTTCCACTGAGTAAGGGCAGCTCTGGAGGAGTCCTGGAGCCTCATGAGTGATCAGGTGATGCGTGCGGTGGACATCCATAGAGTGTTGGAGGAGCAGGGATAGAATAATAAATATATTAAAATGGCGGTAATAAAAAATGGTGCCAGGTAATACCAATATTGCAAAAAACAGAGTATATAACAATGAAAACCAAAATATATTTACAGTTGTTATAAGAATAGTAAGACATTGGTAAATAATAATTATTTTACTACTACTAAGTCTAACCCTACTCTCACACAGACCCCTCCTTCTACTGATGCCTAACCCTAAGACCCCCCTGGTGGTGCCTAACCCTAAGACCCCCCCTGGTGGTGCCTAACCCTAAATCTCCCCTGGTGGTGCCTAACCCTAAGACCCCCCCGGTGGTGCCTAACCCTAAATCTCCCCTGATGGTGCCTAACCCTAAGACCCCCCCGGTGGTGCCTAACCCTAAGACTCCCCTGGTGGTGCCTAACCCTAAGACTCCCCTGGTGGTGCCTAACCCTAAGACCCCCCTAGTGGTGCCTAACCCTAAGACCCCCCTGGTGGTGCCTAACCCTAAATCTCCCCTGGTGGTGCCTAACCCTAAGACCCCCCCGGTGGTGCCTAACCCTAAATCTCCCCTGGTGGTGCCTAACCCTAAGACCCCCCCGGTGGTGCCTAACCCTAAGACTCCCCTGGTGGTGCCTAACCCTAAGACTCCCCTGGTGGTGCCTAACCCTAAGACTCCCCTGGTGGTGCCTAACCCTAAGACTCCCCTGGTGGTGCCTAACCCTAAGACCCCCCTGGTGGTGCCTAACCCTAAGACTCCCCTGGTGGTGCCTAACCCTAAGACTCCCCTGGTGGTGCCTAACCCTAAGACCCCCCCGGTGGTGCCTAACCCTAAGACTCCCCTGGTGGTGCCTAACCCTAAGACCCCCCCGGTGGTGCCTAACCCTAAGACTCCCCTGGTGGTGCCTAACCCTAAGACCCCCCTGGTGGTGTCTAACCCTAAGACCTTCCTGGTGGTGCCTAACCATAAGACCCCCCTGGTGGTGCCTAACCCTAAGACCCCCCTGGTGGTGCCTAACCCTAAGACCCCCCTGGTGGTGCCTAACCCTAAGACCTCCCTGGTGGTGCCTAACCATAAGACCCCCCTGGTGGTGCCTAACCCTAAGACCCCCCTGGTGGTGTCTAACCCTAAGACCCCCCTGGTGGTGTCTAACCCTAAGACCTCCCTGGTGGTGCCTAACCCTAAGACCCCCCTGGTGGTGCCTAACCCTAAGACCCCCCTAGTGGTGCCTAACCCTAAGACCCCCCTGGTGGTGCCTAACCCTAAGACCCCCCTGGTGGTGCCCTACCCTTAAGGCTCATCCACATGAGCCACAGCGGTGGCTCCAGCCATAAAAAAAAAAGCAGCGACAGCTCGTCGCCAGGTCCCTCTGTGCAGCAGCTGTACACACGGCGCACAGAGGGACACAGATCTGGCAGAAGCTGTCGGCGAAGGTTCCTCCCCCCCGCCGTCCCCCCGCCGGAAGCTCCATACATTGTGTATGGAGTTGTTGTCGCTAGTCTGCATACACACGGCGGACTAGCGACAGTTGCGGCGACAGCTTTTGCCGGCGATTAGCCGCGCCAATCGCCTGGCGACAGCAGCGACGAGCGACGGTTCGGGGTGCGCGCCTCATACACACGGGTGACCTGTCGCCGCAACACGCGCATGCCACGTGGTTGCAGCGACAGTTGTAGCCCGTGTGTATGGGCCATTAGACCCCCCTCCCCAGTGGTACCTAACCTTAAGACCCCCCCGGTGCTGCCTAACCCTAAGACCCCCTCTGGTGATGCCTAACCCTAAGACCCCCTCTGGTGGTGCCTAACCCTAAGACCCCCTCCCCCTCTGGTGGTGCCTAACCCTTAGACTCCTCCCCAGTGGTGCCTAACTCTAAGACCCCCCGGTGGTGCCTAACCCTTAGAACCCCATCTGGTGATGCCTAACCCTAAGACCCCCCTCCCCCTCTGGTGGTGCCTAACCCTTAGACCCCTCCCCAGTGGTGCCTAACTCTAAGACCCCCCGGTGGTGCCTAACCCTAAGACTCCCCTGGTGGTGCCTAACCCTAAGACCCCCCCGGTGGTGCCTAACCCTAAGACTCCCCTGGTGGTGCCTAACCCTAAGACCCCCCTGGTGGTGTCTTACCCTAAGACCTCCCTGGTGGTGCCTAACCATAAGACCCCCCTGGTGGTGCCTAACCCTAAGACCCCCCTGGTGGTGCCTAACCCTAAGACCCCCCTGGTGGTGCCTAACCCTAAGACCTCCCTGGTGGTGCCTAACCATAAGACCCCCCTGGTGGTGCCTAACCCTAAGACCCCCCCGGTGGTGCCTAACCCTAAGACCCCCCTGGTGGTGTCTAACCCTAAGACCTCCCTGGTGGTGCCTAACCATAAGACCCCCCTGGTGGTGCCTAACCCTAAGACCCCCCTGGTGGTGCCTAACCCTAAGACCCCCCTGGTGGTGCCTAACCCTAAGACCCCCCTGGTGGTGTCTAACCCTAAGACCCCCCTGGTGGTGTCTAACCCTAAGACCTCCCTGGTGGTGCCTAACCCTAAGACCCCCCTGGTGGTGCCTAACCCTAAGACCCCCCTAGTGGTGCCTAACCCTAAGACCCCCCTGGTGGTGCCTAACCCTAAGACCCCCCTGGTGGTGCCTAACCCTAAGACCCCCCTGGTGGTGCCCTACCCTTAAGGCTCATCCACATGAGCCACAGCGGTGGCTCCAGCCATAAAAAAAAAAGCAGCGACAGCTCGTCGCCAGGTCCCTCTGTGCAGCAGCTGTACACACGGCGCACAGAGGGACACAGATCTGGCAGAAGCTGTCGGCGAAGGTTCCTCCCCCCCGCCATCCCCCCGCCGGAAGCTCCATACATTGTGTATGGAGTTGTTGTCGCTAGTCTGCATACACACGGCGGACTAGCGACAGTTGCGGCGACAGCTTTTGCCGGCGATTAGCCGCGCCAATCGCCTGGCGACAGCAGCGACGAGCGACGGTTCGGGGTGCGCGCCTCATACACACGGGTGACCTGTCGCCGCAACACGCGCATGCCACGTGGTTGCAGCGACAGTTGTAGCCCGTGTGTATGGGCCATTAGACCCCCCTCCCCAGTGGTACCTAACCTTAAGACCCCCCGGTGGTGCCTAACCCTTAGACCCCCTCTGGTGATGCCTAACCCTAAGACCCCCTCCCCCTCTGGTGGTGCCTAACCCTTAGACCCCTCCCCAGTGGTGCCTAACTCTAAGACCCCCCGGTGGTGCCTAACTCTAAGACCCCCCGGTGGTGCCTAACCCTTAGACCCCCTCTGGTGATGCCTAACCCTAAGACCCCCTCCCCCTCTGGTGGTGCCTAACCCTTAGACCCCTCCCCAGTGGTGCCTAACTCTAAGACCCCCCGGTGGTGCCTAACCCAAAAATCCCCCTTACTGGCGCCAAACCCTTAAATCCTTTAACCGTAAAACCTCCTTTCTCGGCTGCAAATAATCTAAATACAAAAAGCGATATATTTGTAAGATAATACATTTCTAAACAATAATTTACAAAATTCTCAAAACGAATTTCAAAATGTTAAACCACTAATTCTAAAAATGAAAAATTTCCCACTATTTAACAGGCGCCCAAATCATCCAGTCTTGCAACCAATAGATGATGTTTAACATTATAGTGAATGTGGTGCCTTATTTGTCCACTTCTCATATGCGCCGAAAGTTCCTGCTTCCAGCTCTGATATCTCTGCATCCCTGTGTGACAGCTTTACTCACATGGCTTATAGATCAGGTCTGATTATTGCTCTGTGCTGCCCTTCCTGTTCCTGTCTATACTGTATACTATGTACACTGTACACCAGCTCTGATATCTCTGCATCCCTGTGTGACAGCTTTACTCACATGGCTTGTAGATCAGGTCTGATTATTGCTCTGTGCTGCCCTTCCTGTTCCTGTCTTTACTGTATACTGTATACACTGTACACCAGCTCTGATATCTCTGCATCCCTGTGTGGCAGCTTTACTCACATGACTTGTAGATCAGGTATGATCATTGCTCCGTGCTGCCCTTCCTGTTCTTGTCTATACTGTATACACTGTACACTGGCACTGATATCTCTGCATCCCTGTGTGACAGCTTTACTCACATGACTGGTAGATCCGGTCTGATCATTGCTCTGTGCTGTCCTTCCTGTTCCTCTCTATACTGTATGCTGTTTACACTGTACAGCAGCTCTGATATCTCTGCATCCTTATGTGACAGCTTTACACACATGCAGGGGAGGACTGGCCAGGGGGGAAGGGGGGCAATTTCCCCCCAGGCTGCCTCTCATTTAATGATTTAGGGCTGGTACAGTTCCTGGTACATGTTTTTGTATAAGGCAATGTGAACCACTAGGCTGGCCGAGGGAAATCAATGCCTAATTACAGAGTAATTAGAGGGTGGGCAAGTTGGTTAATATAAACAGCATGATGCAGAGCAGAGGCTTGCCTGCAGGGTCCGTGGTAAATTTCTGTCTGATTTCGGGTGGAAATTGGTTGAAAGTATCAATCTGAGATGCTGGGAAATCTCGGGCTGATGTGGTCGATCCAGTGCGATAATCACAAACAATAAATGCGACGGAAACCCTGGCCGTTGTAACTCAAAATGTTTTATCTGCCCCCCCCCCCCCATTGCCAGTGCATTATACTTTATCTGTCACGCTGTCCCTCATGTGTCCTTGCTGTATTTCCCATGTGACTTTTGGCATATAGCACGTGGGGCACGTGTGTGATGTAATTTGGGCCCGGGCTGCTGTGAAAATGGGCCTCCAGTTTGTGTTTTCCCTCCAGGCCAAAAGGTCCCAGTCCTCCCCTGCACACATGATTTGTAGATCAGGTCTGATCATTGCTCTGTGCTGTCCTTCCTGTTCCTGTCTATACTGTGCACACTGTACACAGCTCTGATATCTCTACATCCCTGTGTGACAGCTTTATTCACATGGCTTGTAGATCAGGTCTGATCATTGCTCTGTGCTGCCCTTCCTGTTCCTGTCTTTACTGTATAATGTATACACTGTACACCAGCTGTGATATCGCTGCATCCCTGTGTGGCAGCTTCACTCACATGACTTGTAGATCAGGTCTGATAATTGCTCTGTGCAGTCCCTCCTGTTCCTGTCTATACTGTATACTGTGTACACTGTACACCAGCTCTGATATCTCTTCATCCCTGTGTGACAGCTTTGCTCGCATAACTTGTAGATCAGGTCTGACCATTGCTCTGTGCTGCCCTTTCTGTTCCTGTCTTTACTGTATACACTGTACACAAGCTCTGATATCTCTGCATCCCTGTGTGACAGCTTTACTCACATGACTTGTAGATCAGGTCTGATCATTGCTTTGTGCTGTCCTTCCTGTTCCTGTCTATACTGTATACTATGCACACTGTACACCAGCTCTGATATCTCTGCATCCCTGTGTGACAGCTTTACTCACATGACTTGTAGATCAGGTCTGACCATTGCTCTGTGCTGCCCTTTCTGTTCCTGTTTTTACTGTATACAATGTACACCAGCTCTGATATCTGCATCCCTGTGTGACAGCTTTACTCACATGACTTGTAGATCAGGTCTGATCATTGCTCTTTGCTGTCCTTCCTGTTCCTGTCTATACTGTATACTATGCACACTGTACACCAGCTCTGATATCTCTGCATCCCTGTGTGACAGCTTTACTCACATGACTTGTAGATCAGGTCTGACCATTGCTCTGTGCTGCCCGTCCTGTTCCTGTCTATACTGTATACTGTGTACACTGAACACCAGCTCTGATATCTCTGCATCCCTGTGTGGCAGCTTTACTTGCATGACTTGTAGATCAGGTCTGATCATTGCTCTGTGCTGTCCTCCCTGTTCCTGTATATACTGTATACTGTGCACAATGTACACCAGCTCTGATATCACTGCATCCCTGTGTGACAGCTTTACTCACATCACTTGTAGATCAGGTCTGATTATTGGTCTGTGCTGTCCTTCCTGTTCCTGTCTATACTATATACTGTGTACACTGTACACCAGCTCTGATATCTCTGCATCCCTGTGTGACAGCTTTACTTGCATGACTTGTAGATCAGGTCTGATCATTGCTCTGTGCTGTCCTCCCTGTTCCTGTATATACTGTATACTGTGCACAATGTACACCAGCTCTGATATCACTGCATCCCTGTGTGACAGCTTTACTCACATCACTTGTAGATCAGGTCTGATTATTGGTCTGTGCTGTCCTTCCTGTTCCTGTCTATACTATATACTGTGTACACTGTACACCAGCTCTGATATCTCTGCATCCCTGTGTGACAGCTTTACTTGCATGACTTGTAGATCAGGTCTGATCATTGCTCTGTGCTGTCCTCCCTGTTCCTGTATATACTGTTTACTGTGCACAATGTACACCAGCTCTGATATCACTGCATCCCTGTGTGACAGCTTTACTCACATCACTTGTAGATCAGGTCTGATTATTGGTCTGTGCTGTCCTTCCTGTTCCTGTCTATACTATATACTGTGTACACTGTACACCAGCTCTGATATCACTGCATCCCTGTGTGACAGCTTTACTCACATCACTTGTAGATCAGGTCTGATCATTGCTCTTTGCTGTCCTTCCTGTTCCTGTCTATACTGTATACTATGCACACTGTACACCAGCTCTGATATCTCTGCATCCCTGTGTGACAGCTTTATTCACATGACTTGTAGACCAGGTCTGAGCATTGCTTTTTGCCGTCCTTCCTGTCTATACTGTATGCTGTGAACACCAGCTCTGATATCTCTGCATCCCCGTGTGACAGCTTTACTCACATGACTTGTAGATCAGGCCTGCTCATTGCTCTGTGCTGTCCTTCCTGATCCTGTCTATACTGTATACTGTATACTGTGTACACCAGCTGTGATATCTCTGCATCCCTGTGTGACAGCTTTACTCACATGACTTGTAGGTCAGGTCTGATCATTGCTCTTTGCTGTCCTTCCTGTTCCTGTCTATACTGTATACTGTGTACACTGTACACCAGCTCTGATATCTCTGCATCCCTGTGTGACAGCTTTACTCGCATGACTTGTAGATCGGATCTGATCATTGCTCTGTGCTGTCCTCCCTGCTCATGTCTATACTGTATACACTGTTCACCAGCTCTGATATCTCTGCATTCCTGTGTGGCAGCTTTACTCACATGACTTGTAGATCAGGTCTGATCATTGCTCTGTGCTGCCCTTCCTGTTCATGTCTATACTGTATACTGTGTACACTGTACACCAGCTCTGATATCTCTGCATCCCTGTGTGACAGCTTTACTCACATGACTTGTAGATCATACCTGATCATTGCTCTGTACTGCCCTTCCTGTTCCTGTCTATACTGTATACTGTGTACACTGAACACCAGCTCTGATATCTCTGCATCCTTGTGTAACAGCTTTACTTGCATGACTTGTAGATCAGGTCTGATCATTGCTCTGTGCTGTCCTCCCTCTTCCTGTATATACTGTATACTGTGCACAATGTACACCAGCTCTGATATCACTGCATCCCTGTGTGACAGCTTTACTCACATCACTTGTAGATCAGGTCTGATTATTGGTCTGTGCTGTCCTTCCTGTTCCTGTCTATACTATATACTGTGTACACTGTACAGCAGCTCTGATATCTCTGCATCCCTGTGTGACAGCTTTACTCATATGACTTGTAGATCAGGTCTGATCATTGCTCTGTGCTGTCCTCCCTGTTCCTGTCTATACTGTATACACTGTACACCAGCTGTGATATGTCTGCATCCCTGTGTGACAGCTTTACTCGCATGACTTGTAGATCAGGCCTGATCATTGCTCTGTACTGCCCTTCCTGTTCCTGTCTATACTGTATACACTGTACCCCAGCTGTGATATCTCTGCATCCAGGTGTGACAGCTTTACTCACATGACTTGTAGGTCAGGCCTGATCATTGCTCTGTGCTGTCCTTCCTGTTCCTGTCTATACTGTACACACTGTACACCAGATCTGATTTCTCTGCATCCCTGTGTGACAGCTTTACTCACATGACTTGTAGATCAGGCCTGATCATTGCTCTGTGCTTCCCTTCCTATCTATATTGTATACTGTGTACACTGTACCCCAGCTCTGATATCTCTGCATCCCTGTGTGACAGCTTTACTCACATGACTTGTAGATCAGGTCTGATCATTGCTCTGTGCCGCCCTTCCTGTTCCTGTCTATACTGTATACTGTGTACACTGAACACCAGCTCTGATATCTCTGCATCCCTGTGTGACAGCTTTACTTGCATGACTTGTAGATCAGGTCTGATCATTGCTCTGTGCGGTCCTCCCTGTTCCTGTATATACTGTATACTGTGCACAATGTACACCAGCTCTGATATCACTGCATCCCTGTGTGACAGCTTTACTCACATCACTTGTAGATCAGGTCTGATTATTGGTCTGTGCTGTCCTTCCTGTTCCTGTCTATACTATATACTGTGTACACTGTACACCAGCTCTGATATCTCTGCATCCCTGTGTGACAGCTTTACTCACATAACTTGTAGACCAGGTCTGATCATTGCTCTTTGCTGTCCTTCCTGTCTATACTGTATGCTGTGTACACTGTACAGCAGCTCTGATATCTCTGCATCCCTGTGTGACAGCTTTACCCACATGACTTGTAGATCAGGTCTGATCATTGCTGTGTGCTGCCCTTCCTGTTCCTGTCTTTACTGCATACTGTATACACTGTACACCAGCTGTGATATCGCTGCATCCCTGTGTGACACTGACAGATCAGAGTCTTTACTGTATACTGTTTACACCAGCTGTGATATCTCTGCATCCCTGTGTGACAACTTTACTCACATGACTTGTAGATCAGGAGAGATCTGTATGTACAGTTGTATATTTAGTCCTGAAAGAGGGACAAATGAGGAGGGAAGAGGGACAGTTGGAAGTTATGCAAATGGCTGTATATTTAGGCTGTAGCCATGGTATAACTGACAGATCTGGATGTACAGTTGGATAAATGGCTGTATATTTAGGCTGTAGCTGTGCTATAACTGACAGATCGGGATCTACAGTTAGATAAATGGCTGTATATTTAGGATGTAGCTGTGGTATAACTGACAGATCTGGATGTACAGTTGGATAAATGGCTGTATATTTAGGCTGTAGCTGTGGTATATCTGACAGATCTGGATGTACAGTTGGATAAATGGCTGTATATTTTAGCTGTAGCTGTGCTATAACTGAGATCTGGATGTACAGTTGGATAAATGGCTGTATATTTAGGCTGTAGCTATGGTATAACTGACAGATCTGGATGTACAGTTGGATACATGGCTGTATATTTAGGATGTAGCTGTGCTATAACTGACAGATCGGGATCTACAGTTGGATAAATAGCTGTATATTTATGATGTAGTTATGGTATAACTGACAGATCGGGATGTACTGTTGGATAAATATCTGTATATTTAGGATGTAGTTATAGTATAACTGACAGATCTGGATGTACAGTTGGATAAATGGCTGTATATTTAGGCTGTAGCTGTGGTATAACTGACAGATCTGGATATACAGTTGGATGAATGGCTGTATATTTATGCTGTAGCTGTGGAATAAGTGACAGATCTGGATGTACAGTTGGATAAATGGCTGTATATTTAGGCTGTAGCTGTGCTATAACTGACAGGTCTGGATATACAGTCGGATAAATGGCTGTATATTTAAGCTGTAGCTGTGGTATAACTGACAGATCGGGATGTACAGTTGGATAAATATCTGTATATTTAGGATGTAGTTATAGTATAACTGACAGATCTGGATGTGCAGTTGGATAAATGGCTGTATATTTAGACTGTAGCTGTGGTATAACTGACAGATCTGGATGTACAGTTGGATAAATGGCTGTATATTTAGGCTGTAGCTGTGGTATAACTGAAAGATCTGGATGTACAGTTGGATAAATGGCTGTATATTTATGCTGTAGCTGTGGTATAACTGACAGATCAGGATGTACAGTTGGATAAATGGCTGTATACTTAGGCTGTAGCTGTGGTATAACTTATAGATTTGGATGTACAGTTGGATAAATGGCTATACATTTAGGCTGTAGCTGTGATATAAATGACAGATCTGGATGTACAGTTGGATAAATGGCTGTATATTTAGGCTGCAGCTATGGTATACCTGACAGATCTATATGTGCAGTTGGATAAATGGCTGTATATTTAGGCTGTAGCTGTGGTATAACTGACAGATCTGGATGTACAGTTGGATAAATGGCTGTATATTTATGCTGTAGCTGTGGTATAACTGACAGATCAGGATGTACAGTTGGATAAATGGCTGTATACTTAGGCTGTAGCTGTGGTATAACTTATAGATTTGGATGTACAGTTGGATAAATGGCTGTACATTTAGGCTGTAGCTGTGATATAAATGACAGATCTGGATGTACAGTTGGATAAATGGCTGTATATTTAGGCTGTAGCTGTGCTATAACTGACAGATCTGGATGTACAGTTGGATAAATGGCTGTATATTTAGGCTGTAGCTGTGGTATAACTGACAGATCTGGATGAACAGTTGGATAAATGGCTGTATATTTGGGCTGTAGCTGTGGTATAACGGACAGATCTGGATGTACAGTTGGATAAATGGCTGTATATTTGGGCTGTAGCTGTGGTATAACTGACAGATCTGGATGTACAGTTGGATAAATTGCTGTATATTTAGGCTGTAGCTGTGGTATAACTGACAGATATGGATGTACATTTGGATAAATGGCTGTATATTTATGCTGTAGCTGTGCTATAACTGACAGATCTGGGTGTACAGTTGGATAAATGGCTATATATTTAAGCTGTAGCTGTGGTATAACTGACAGATCTGGAGCTACCGTTGGATAAATGGCTGTATATTTAGGCTGTAGCTGTGGTATAACTGACAGATCTGGATGTACAGTTGGATAAATGGCTGTATATTTAGGCTGTAGCTGTGGAATAACTGACAGATCTGGATGTACAGTTGGATAAATGGCTGTATATTTAGGCTGTAGCTGTGGTATAACTGACAGATCTGGATGTACAGTTGGATAAATGGCTGTATATTTAGGCTGTAGCTGTGCTATAACTGACAGATCGGGATGTACAGTTGGATAAATGGCTGTATATTTAGGCCGTAGCTGTGGTATACCTGACAGATCTGGGTGTACAGTTGGATAAATGGCTGTATATTTATGCTGTAGCTGTGCTATAACTGACAGATCGGGATGTACAGTTGGATAAATGGCTGTATATTTAGGCTGTAGCTGTGCTATAACTGACAGATATGGATGTACAGTTGGATAAATGGCTGTATATTTAGGCTGTAGCTGTGGTATAACTGACAGATCTGGATGTACAGTTGGATAAATGGCTGTATCTATGCTGTAGCTGGGCTATAACTGACAGATATGGATGTAAAGTCAGATAAATGGCTGTATACTTATGCTGTAGCTGTGGTATAACGGACAGATCTGGATGTACAGTAGGATAAATTGCTGTATATTTAGGCTGTAGCTGTGCTATACCTGACAGATCTGGAAGTACAGTTTGATAAATGTCTGTATATTTAGGCTGTAGCTGTGGTATAACTGACAGATATGGATGTACAGTTGGATATATGGCTGTATATTTAGGCTGTAGCTGTGGTATACCTGACAGATCTGGATGTACAGTTGGATATATGGCTGTATATTTAGGCTGTAGCTGTGGTATAACTGACAGATCTGGATGTACAGTTGGATAAATGGCTGTATATCTAGGCTGTAGCTATACTATAACTGACAGATCTGGATGTACAGTTGGATAAATCACTGTATATTTAGGCTGTAGCTGTGCTATAACTGACAGATCTGGATGTACAGTTGGATATATGGCTGTATATTTATGCCGTAGCTGTGCTATAACTGACAGATATGGATGTACAGTTGGATAAATGGCTGTATATTTATGCTGTAGCTGTGCTATAACTGACAGATCTGGATGTACAGCTGGATAAACGGCTGTATACTTATGCTGTAGCTGTGGTATAACTGACAGATCTGGATGTACAGTTGGACAAATGGCTGTATATTAGGCTGTAGCTGTGCTATAACTAACAGATCTGGAAGTACAGTTGGATAAATGGCTGTATATTTAGGCTGTAGCTGTAGTATAACTGACAGATGTGGATGTACAGTTGGATAAATGGCTGTATATTTAGGCTGTAGTTATGGTATAACTGACAAATCTGGAGGTGCAGTTGGATAAATGGCTGTATATTTAGGCTTTAGCTATACTATAACTGACAGATCTGGATGTACAGTTGGATAAATGGCTGTATATTTAGGCTGTAGTTATGGTATAACTGACAAATCTGGATGTACAGTTGGATAAATTGCTGTATAGTTAGGCTGTAGCTGTGGTATAACTGACAGATCTGGATGTACAGTTGGATAAATGGCTGTATATTTAGGCTGTAGCTGTGGTATAACTGACAGATCTGGATGTACAGTTGGATAAATGGCTGTATATTTAGGCTGTAGCTGTGGTATAACTGACAGATATGGATCCACAGTTGGATAAACGGCTGTATATTTAGGCTGTAGCTGTGCTATAACTGACAGATCTGGATGTGCAGTTGGATAAATGGCTGTATAATTGTGCTGTAGCTGTGGTATAACTGACAGATATAGATACACAGTTGGATACTTAGGCTGTATACTTAGGCTGTAGCTGTGGTATAACTGACAGATATGGATGTACAGTCGGATAAATGGCTGTATATTTATGCTGTAGCTGTGCTATAACCTACAGATCTGGAAGTACAGTTGGATAAATGGCTGTATATTTAGGCTGTAGCTGTGATATAACTTACAGATCTGGATGTACAGTTGGATAAATGGCTGTATATTTAGGCTGTAGCTGTGCTATAACTGACAGATCTGGATGTACAGTTGGATAAATGGCTGTATATTTAGGCTGTAGCTGTGGTATAGCTGACAGATCTGGATGTACAGTTGAATAAATTGCTGTATATTTAGGCTGTAGCTGTGGTATAACTGACAGATCTGGATGTACAGTTGGATATATGGCTGTATACTTATGCTGTAGCTGTGCTATAACTGACAGATATGGATGTACAGTTGGATAAATGGCTGTATATTTAGGCTGTAGCTGTCGTATAACTGACAGATCTGGATGTACAGTTGGATAAATTACTGTATATTTAGGCTGTACCTGTGCTATAACTGACAGATCTGGATGTACAGTTGGATATATGGCTGTATATTTATGCTGTAGCTGTGCTATAACTGACAGATATGGATGTACAGTTGGATAAATGGCTGTATATTTAGGCTGTAGCTGTGGTATAACTGACAGATCTGGATGTACAGTTGGATAAATGGCTGTATATCTATGCTGTAGCTGGGCTATAACTGACAGATCTGGATGTACAGTTGGATAAATCACTGTATATTTAGGCTGTAGCTGTGCTATAACTGACAGATCTGGATGTACAGTTGGATATATGGCTGTATATTTATGCTGTGACTGTGCTATAACTGACAGATCTGGATGTACAGTTGGATAAATGGTTATATAGTTATGCTGTAGCTGTGGTATAACTGACAGATATGGATGTAAAGTCGGATAAATGGCTGTATACTTATGCTGTAGCTGTGGTATAACGGACAGATCTGGATGTACAGTTGGATAAATGGCTGTATATTTAGGCTGTAGCTGTGCTATAACTGACAGATATGGATGTACAGTTGGATAAATGGCTGTATATTTAGGCTGTAGCTGTCGTATAACTGACAGATCTGGATGTACAGTTGGATAAATCACTGTATATTTAGGCTGTACCTGTGCTATAACTGACAGATCTGGATGTACAGTTGGATATATGGCTGTATATTTATGCTGTAGCTGTGCTATAACTGACAGATATGGATGTACAGTTGGATAAATGGCTGTATATTTAGGCTGTAGCTGTGCTATAACTGACAGATCTGGAGGTACCGTTGGATAAATGGCTGTATATTTAGGCTGCAGCGGGGGTATAACTGACAGATCTGGATGTACAGTTGGATAAATGGCTGTATATTTAGGCTGTAGCTGTCGTATAACTGACAGATCTGGATGTACAGTTGGATAAATCACTGTATATTTAGGCTGTACCTGTGCTATAACTGACAGATCTGGATGTACAGTTGGATAAATGGCTGTATATTTAGGCTGTAGTTGGGGTATAACTGACAGATGGGGATATCCAGTTGGATAAATGGCTGTATATTTAGGCTGCAGCTATGGTATACCTGACAGATCTGGATGTACAGTTGGATAAATGGCTGCATATTTATGCTGTAGCTGTGCTATAACTGACAGATATGGATGTACAGTTGGATAAATGGCTGTATATTTAGGCTGTAGCTGTGGTATAACTGACAGATCTGGATGTACAGTTGGATACATGGCTGTATATTTAGGCTGTAGCTGTGGTATAACTGACAGATATGGATGTACAGTTGGATAAATGGCTGTATATTTAGGCTGTAGCTGTTGTATAACTGACAGATCTGGATGTACAGTTGGATATATGGCTATATATTTATGCTGTAACTGTGCTATAACTGACAGATCTGGATGTACAGTTGGATAAATGGTTATATAGTTATGCTGTAGCTGTGGTATAACTGACAGATCTGGATGTACAGTTGGATAAATGGCTGTATATCTAGGCTGTAGCTATACTATAACTGACAGATCTGGATGTACAGTTGGATAAATGGCTGTATATTTAGGCTGTAGCTATACTATAACTGACAGATCTGGATGTACAGTTGGATAAATCACTGTATATTTAGGCTGTAGCTGTGCTATAACTGACAGATCTGGATGTACAGTTGGATATATGGCTGTATATTTATGCTCTAGCTGTGCTATAACTGACAGATCTGGATGTACAGCTGGATAAACGGCTGTATACTTATGCTGTAGCTGTGGTATAACTGACAGATCTGGATGTACAGTTGGACAAATGGCTTTATATTTAGGCTGTAGTTATGGTATAACTGACAAATCTGGATGTGCAGTTGGATAAATGGCTGTATATTTAGGCTGCAGCTATGGTATAACTGACAAATCTGGATGTGCAGTTGGATAAATGGCTGTATATTTAGGCTGCAGCTGTGCTATAACTGACAGATCTGGATGTGCAGTTGGATAAATGGCTGTATATTTATGCTGTAGCTGTGGTATAACTGACAAATCTGGATGTGCAGTTGGATAAATGGCTGTATATTTAGGCTGTAGCTGTGGTATAACGGACAGATCGGGATGTACAGTTGGATAAATGGCTGTATAATTATGCTGTAGCTGTGCTATAACTGACAGATATAGATGTACAGTTGGATAAATGGCTGTATACTTAGGCTGTAGCTGTGGTATAACTGACAGATCTGGATGTACAGTCGGATAAATGGCTGTATATTAGGCTGTAGCTGTGGTATAACTGACAGATCGGGATGTACAGTTGGATAAATGGCTGTATATTTAGACTGTAGCTGTGGTAAAACTGACAGATCTGGATGTACAGTTGGATAAATGGCTGTATATTTAGGATGTAGCTGTGGTATAACTGACAGATCTGGATGTACGGTTGGATAAATGGCTGTATATTTTAGCGGTAGCTGTGGTATAACTGACATATCTGGATGTACAGTTGCATAAAAGGCTGTATATTTAGGCTGTAGCTGTGGTATAACTGACAGATCGGGATGTACAGTTGGATAAATGGCTGTATATTTAGGCTGTAGCTGTGATATAACTGACAGATCTGGATGTACAGTTGGAAAAACGGCTGTATATTTAGGCTGTAGCTGTGGTATAACTGACAGATCTGGATGTACAGTTGCATAAATGGCTGTATATTTAGGCTGTAGCTGTGGTCTAACTGACAGATCGGGATGTACAGTTGGATAAATGGCTGTATATTTAGGCTGTAGCTGTGATATAACTGACAGATCTGGATGTACAGTTAGATACATTGCTGTATATTTAGGATGTAGTTATAGTATAACTGACAGATATGGATGTACAGTTGGATAAATGGCTGTATATTTAGGCTGCAGCTATGGTATACCTGACAGATCTGGATGTACAGTTGGATAAATGGCTGCATATTTATGCTGTAGCTGTGCTATAACTGACAGATCTGGATGTACAGTTGGATAAATGGCTGTATATTTAGGCTGTAGCTGTTGTATAACTGACAGATATGGATGTACAGTTGGATAAATGGCTGTATATTTAGGCTGTAGCTGTGGTATAACTGACAGATCTGGATGTACAGTTGGATAAATCACTGTATATTTAGGCTGTAGCTGTGCTATAACTCACAGATCTGGAAGTACAGTTGGATAAATGGCTTTATATTTAGGCTGTAGTTATGGTATAACTGACAAATCTGGATGTGCAGTTGGATAAATGGCTGTATATTTAGGCTGTAGCTGTGGTATAACGGACAGATCGGGATGTACAGTTGGATACATGGCTGTATATTTAGGCTGTAGCCAGGCACGTGCAGAGGGGGGTGCTCTGGGTGCCCAAGCACCCCCTTTCTTTATTTGAAAAAAAAGGGCCCCCTCCGCCACGCGGTAAGTCCCACCCACATCTCACGAGTAGCTCCGCCTCCCACACCAGGGACCGTGCTGTCATTAGGGCAAAGTGGCCAATTGCTGCTGCTGGTTCCTTGCTCTGCCAGACACTCAGGAGGGGTTTCAGCAGAGAGAATGCAGCAATAAACTCCCTGTTCCAGAGTGAAACAACAACATACACAGCTGCAGAAGCAGAGAGGTGCTATTGAGAGACCTGTAGTTAAAGGATGTAGCAGGGGAGGAGATTAAGCCCCACCCCCCAATGCTTCACAAGCTGACAGCATGGGAGAAGAGATCGCAAGGCTGGATCACACACAGCTTAGGAGTGGAGACAGGAGCTTCAGGCTGCTCATGCTTCTTTCTGCACATTTGTAAGGTGACACCTCTCTCTGTCAGTGCTGCTGCTGACCTGCCCCAGACCACTATCAGTATAGAAGCACCGATATCCAGTGACAGCTCCTCTTCTCACGCTGCAAACTTCATTGTGCAGAGTAGCCATCATTTGTCCCTGCGCATCTGATGCCACCCTGTCCCTGAGCCAGAGTGCTAGGCAGTGCCCTGGGTCCCTCTGCATGCCCTGTCCCTGAGCCAGAATGCTGGGCAGCCCCTGGTCCCACTGCGTGCCCTGTCCCTGGGCTAGTGAGCTGGGCAGTGCCCTGGGCCTCTCTGCGTGCCCTGTCCCTGAGCCAGAATGCTGGGCAGCCCCTGGTACCACTGCGTGCCCTGTCCCTGGGCTAGTATGCTGGGCAGTGCCCTGGGCCTCTCTGCGTGCCATGTCCCTGAACCAGTGTGCTGGGCAGCCCCTGGTCCCTCTGCATGCGATTGTCCCTGATCCAGAGTGCTGGGCAATGCCCTGGGTTCCTCTGAGTGCCCTGTCCCTGAGCCAGAATGCTAGGCAGTGCCCTGGGTCCCTCTCCATGCCCTGAGCCAGAGTGCTTGGCAATGCCCTGGGTCCCTCTGAGTGCCCTGTCCCTGAGCCAGAGTGCTGGGCAATGCCCTGTGTCCCTCTGAGTGCTCTATCTCTGAGCCAGAGTGCTTGACAATGCCCTGGGTCCCTCTGAGTGCCCCGTCCCCGAGACAGAGTGCTGGGCCGCCCTGAGTCCCTCTCCATGCCCTGAGCCAGAGTACTTAGCAGTGCCCTGGGTCTCTCTGAGTGCCCTGTCCCTGAGCCAGACTGCTGGGCAATGCCCTGTGTCCCTCTGAGTGCCCTGTTTCTGAGCCAGAGTGCTTGACAATGCCCTGGGTCCCTCTGAGTGCCCTGTCCCCGAGACAGAGTGCTTGGCAGTGCCCCTAGTTCCTCTGAGTGTCCTGTCCCTGAGGCAGAGTGCTTGGCAGTGCCCTGGGTCCCTCTGAATGCCCTGTCCCCGAGCCAGACTGCTGGGCAATGCCCTGTGTCCTTCTGAGTGCCCTGACCCCGAGACAGAGTGCTTGACAATTCCCTGGGTCCCTCTGAGTGCCCTGTCCCTGAGCCAGAGTGCTTGGCAGTGCACTGGGTGCCCTGTCCCTGAGCCAGAGTGCTGGGCAGCCCTGGGTCCCTCTGAGTGCCCTGTCCCCGAGACAGAGTGCTTGGCAGTGCCCCTAGTCCCTCTGAGTGCCCTGTCCCTGAGCCAGAGTGCTTGGCAGTGCCCTGGGTGCCTCTGGGTGCCCTGTTCCTGAGCCAGAGTGCTTGGCAGTGCCTCTGGGTGCCCTGTCCCTGAGCCAGAGTGCTGGGCAGCCCTGGGTCCCTCTAAGTGCCCTGTCCCCGAGACAGAGTGCTTGGCAGTGCCCCTAATCCCTCTGAATGCCCTGTCTCTGAGGCAGAGTGCTTGGCAGTGCCCCTAGTCCCTCTGAGTGCCCTGTCTCTGAGGCAGAGTGCTTGGCAGTGCCCTGGGTCCCTCTGAGTGCCCTGTCCCCGAGGCAGAGTGCTTGGCAGTGCCCCTGGTCCCTCTGAGTGCCCTGCCCCTGAGGCAGAGTGCTTGGCAGTGCCCCTGGTCCCTCTGAGTGCCCTGTACCTTAGCCAGTGTGCTGGACAATGCCCTTGGTCCCTCTGAGTGCACTCACTGTCCCTGAGTCAGAGTGCTGGACAGTGCCCCTGGTGCCTCTGCCTGAGCCATGAGCATGCTGCCTAAAGGTGAGTCGGAAGCTTTAGGATTGTCCTAAGGTGGTCCCCCCAACTGCTCCCAAATTCCCTGCACAATGTGCGGCTGCATTGTAATAACTCGCCTGTCCTGGTTTGCTGCTCTGTCCATACTCCGACTTCACCCCCTGCCTCTTCTCCATGACCCAGAGAGGGTTATTTAGGCATACTAGGTGCCAAATGGAGAAGAGGCAGGCAGTGGAGCTGAAGATGGAGCAGGGATGGAGCAGACAGGGGAGTTATTACAATGCAGCTTCACATCAGGAGCCCCGTGGAGAAGTCAGGGGGAAAACCACCTGGGGAGGAGGAATGATGTTGTCGGAAGTTGGCTCCAGGGTCCTGGTGGCTGACTTTGCTGGGGAAGGGGGGTAGGGGGCCCCCAGTCCACCTTTGCCCCGGGGCCCCCATGCCACTTAAACTGTCCCTGCTCCCACCAGGGCACTTTGAAGTTGAGAGTCAGCCCTTGGACAGGACACCTATAGCCAAGCATGTGAGCAGCACTTTGTGGGAGCAAGTAAGACACTGATGCCCTCCCTTCCCAGCTCCAACAGTGACCTCTCCTTCCCCCAACATGCACTGCGACCTCGCCCTCCTCCACCAGCACCCACACTGACCTCTCCCACCCCCAGCATCCACACTGACCTCTCCCTCCCCCAGCAGCACCTTTACTGTTCCTAGCAGCACCCACAGTGACCTTTCCCATTTCAAGCACCCACAGGGACATCTCACTTTACCCAGCATCCAAAGTGAACTCCCCCCCTCCTGACCCACAGTGACACCCCCATTCCGAGCACCCACATTATATTCAACCAGGAGCACCCTTCCTCCCCCCTATAGCAAGCACTCACATGCTACCCAGAGCCCACACAGCTTTCTCCCACATCTGGCACCCAGTACTTTCACCTACATAATATCCAGTACCTGCACCCAGCCACAACATGGCACCCAGTACTTGCACCTGCACCCACATGATATCCATACCTGCACCCAGCCTCGACATGACACCCAATACTTACACCTGTACTCAGCCTTCACATGGCACTCACTTTCTGCACCAAGTAGCACTCTAATAGTGGGCACCTATCACTGCTGATTTAGGGTAATAGAGCAAAAAGCTGCCTCATACTGGTATACAAGTGAAACTCAAAAAAAATAGAATATCGTGCAAAAGTCCATTTATTTCAGTAATTCAACTTTAAAGGGGAAACTAATATATGAAATGGACTCATGCAATATGAGATATTTCAAGCCTTTATTTGTTATAATTTTGATGATTATCGCTTATAGCTTATGAAAACCCCAAAAGCAAAATCTCAGACCATTGGAATATTGTGAAATGTTCAATAATCTGGACTCAAAGTGTCAGACTCTAATCAGCTAATTCATCTAAAACACATGCGAAGGGTTCCTATTATATTAGTTTCACCTTTCAAGTTGAATGACTGAAGTAACAATATTTGCACAATATTAAATTTGAGTTTCACCTGTATAGGGGGTTGAGAGGGGACACAAAATCTGCCTGGCACTGCTATCAAGGAAAGGTGGGGGGGGCTGCCTAATACTGCTTTCTGGGGGCGGAGAATGACATACATAATTTTTCACAATTGATTGCTACCCTTTTTAAAATTTGAGCACCCCCCCTTTGAGTGTCCTGTGCACGGCCCTGGCTGTAGCTGTGGTATAACTGACAGATATGGATGTACAGTTGGATAAATGGCTGTATATTTAGGCTGTAGCTGTTGTATAACTGACAGATCGGGATGTACAGTTGGATATATGGCTATATATTTATGCTGTAACTGTGCTATAACTGACAGATCTGGATGTACAGTTGGATAAATGGTTATATAGTTATGCTGTAGCTGTGGTATAACTGACAGATCTGGAAGTACAGTTGGATAAATGGCTGTATATCTAGGCTGTAGCTATACTATAACTGACAGATCTGGATGTACAGTTAGATAAATGGCTGTATATTTAGGCTGTAGCTATACTATAACTGACAGATCTGGATGTACAGTTGGATAAATCACTGTATATTTAGGCTGTAGCTCTGCTATAACTAACAGATCTGGATGTACAGTTGGATATATGGCTGTATATTTATGCTCTAGCTGTGCTATAACTGACAGATATGGATGTACAGTTGGATAAATGGCTGTATATTTAGGCTGTAGCTGTGCTATAACTGACAGATCTGGATGTACAGCTGGATAAACGGCTGTATACTTATGCTGTAGCTGTGGTATAACTGACAGATCTGGATGTACAGTTGGACAAATGGCTGTATATTAGGCTGTAGCTGTGCTATAACTCACAGATCTGGAAGTACAGTTGGATAAATGGCTTTATATTTAGGCTGTAGTTATGGTATAGCTGACAAATCTGGATGTGCAGTTGGATAAATGGCTGTATATTTAGGCTGTAGCTGTGGTATAACGGACAGATCGGGATGTACAGTTGGATAAATGGCTGTATATTTAGGCTGTAGCTGTGCTATAACTGACAGATATAGATGTACAGTTGGATAAATGGCTGTATACTTAGGCTGTAGCTGTGGTATAATTGACAGATATGGATGTACAGTCGGATAAATGGCTGTATATTTATGCTGTAGCTGTGCTATAACTGACAGATCTGGAAGTACAGTTGGATAAATGGCTGTATATTTAGACTGTAGCTGTGGTATAACTGACAGATCTGGATGTACAGTTGGATAAATGGCTGTATATTTAGGATGTAGCTGTGGTATAACTGACAGATCTGGATGTACAGTTGGATAAATGGCTGTATATTTAGGCTGTAGCTGTGATATAACTGACAGATCTGGATGTACAGTTAGATAAATTGCTGTATATTTAGGATGTAGTTATAGTATAACTGACAGATATGGATGTACAGTTGGATAAATGGCTGTATATTTAGGCCGTAGCTGTGGTATAACTGACAGATCGGGATGTACAGTTGGATAAATGGCTGTATATTTAGGCCGTAGCTGTGGTATAACTGACAGATATGGATGTACAGTTGGATAAATGGCTGTATATTTAGGCTGTAGCTGTGCTATAACTGACAGATCTGGATGTACAGCTGGATAAACGGCTGTATACTTATGCTGTAGCTGTGGTATAACTGACAGATCTGGATGTACAGTTGGATAAATGGCTGTATATTTAGGCCGTAGCTGTGGTATAACTGACAGATATGGATGTACAGTTGGATAAATGGCTGTATATTTAGGCTGTAGCTGTGCTATAACTGACAGATCTGGATGTACAGCTGGATAAACGGCTGTATACTTATTCTGTAGCTGTGGTATAACTGACAGATCTGGATGTACAGTTGGACAAATGGCTGTATATTAGGCTGTAGCTGTGCTCTAACTCACAGATCTGGAAGTACAGTTGGATAAATGGCTTTATATTTAGGCTGTAGTTATGGTATAACTGACAAATCTGGATGTGCAGTTGGATAAATGGCTGTATATTTAGGCTGTAGCTGTGGTATAACGGACAGATCGGGATGTACAGTTGGATAAATGGCTGTATAATTATGCTGTAGCTGTGCTATAACTGACAGATATAGATGTACAGTTGGATAAATGGCTGTATACTTAGGCTGTAGCTGTGGTATAACTGACAGATATGGATGTACAGTCGGATAAATGGCTGTATATTTATGCTGTAGCTGTGCTATAACTGACAGATCTGGAAGTACAGTTGGATAAATGGCTGTATATTTAGACTGTAGCTGTGGTATAACTGACAGATCTGGATGTACAGTTGGATAAATGGCTGTATATTTAGGATGTAGCTGTGGTATAACTGACAGATCTGGATGTACAGTTGGATAAACGGCTGTATATTTAGGCTGTAGCTGTGGTATAACTGACAGATCTGGATGTACAGTTGCATAAATGGCTGTATATTTAGGCTGTAGCTGGGGTATAACTGACAGATCGGGATGTACAGTTGGATAAATGGCTGTATATTTAGGCTGTAGCTGTGATATAACTGACAGATCTGGATGTACAGTTAGATAAATTGCTGTATATTTAGGATGTAGTTATAGTATAACTGACAGATATGGATGTACAGTTGGATAAATGGCTGTATATTTAGGCTGTAGCTGTGGTATAACTGACAGATCGGGATGTACAGTTGGATAAATGGCTGTATATTTAGGCTGTAGCTGGGGTATAACTGACAGATCTGGATGTACAGTTGGATAAATGGCTGTATATTTAGGCTGTAGCTGTGCTATAACTGACAGATCGGGATGTACGGTTGGATAAATGGCTGTATATTTAGGCTGTAGCTGTGATATAACTGACAGATCTGGATGTACAGTTAGATAAATTGCTGTATATTTAGGATGTAGTTATAGTATAACTGACAGATATGGATGTACAGTTGGATAAATGGCTGCATATTTAGGCTGTAGCTGGGGTATAACTGACAGATCTGCATGTACAGTTGGATAAATGGCTGTATATTTAGGCTGTAGCTGTGGTATAACTGCCAGATCTGGATGTACAGTTGGATAAATGGCTGTATATTTAGGCTGTAGCTGTGCTATAACTGACAGATCTGGATGTACAGTTGGATAAATGGCTGTATATTTAGGCTGTAACTGGGGTATAACTGACAGATCTGGATGTACAGTTGGATAAATTGCTGTATATTTAGGCTGTAGCTGTGGTATAACTGACAGATCGGGATGTACAGTTGGATAAATGGATGTATATTTAGGCTGTAGCTGTGGTATAACTGACAGATCTGGATGTACAGTTGGATAAATGGCTGTATATTTAGGCTGTAGCTGTGGTATAACTGACAGATCGGGATGTACAGCTTGATAAATGGCTGTATATTTAGGCTGTAGCTGTGGTATAACTGACAGATCGGGATGTACAGTTGGATAAATGGCTGTATATTTAGGCTGTAGCTGTGGTATAATCAGAATCAGAATCAAGTTTATTTCGCCAAGCATGACTGGGTCATGCCCGGAATTGGGTTGGGTACAGACAGAGAGCCCAGCAGCAAAAAACAAAACAACAATGAGAAGGCAACAATTATTACACATCTAACAGCTAACCATGACATCTGTCATCTGACCACGACATTCTAGCAACACAACAGCAGCAACAACCAGTTACAGTACAGAAGCAATAGTACAGTAGTAGGTGTAGCTTAAGCAAGGGAGGCGCTGATTTGGGGCAAAGGTGGCCAGAAAGCAGGGACACGGCGGGCACATATGGTCTGATTACCGGCCTGCGGGGGGGGGGGGGGAGCCAGTGAATGGAATTCAGGAGCTTAACGGCGGCAGGAAAGAAGGAGTTCATGTGCCTAGCTGTCTTGGAGGAAATGGACCGTAGCCTTCTGCCAGATGGGAGCACGTTAAAGTAGCGGTGGCCTGGGTGTGCACAGTCATTTGCGATCCTTTGTGCTCTGGAACGCAGTCTGGAGTTGTAGAGGAGGTCAAGCGAGGGGAGTGGTTTCCCAATGATTCTCTCCGCCGACCTGATGACCCTCTGAAGCTTGTATTTGTCTCTGTTTGAGGAACCAGCATACCACACCAGAATGGAGGTGCAGATGACGGATTCTATAGTGGCAGAGTAGAAGTTTGACATAAGCTCCTGTGCCATCCCAAACTTCCTCAGTTGACGAAGGAAGAAGAGTCTTTGTTGGGCCTTCCTCTGTGTGGTGCTCGTGTGAGTCTTCCAGCCCAGGTCGCTGGAGATCTGAGTTCCCAGGAGGCGGACACTAGATACCTTTTCAACCTCCGTGCCGTCAATAAAGATTGGGGGTGGGGTGGGGGCCTGCTTCCTGAAGTCAATAACCATCTCAACGGTTTTGGTTGTGTTGAGGACCAGCTTGTTTTCCTTGCACCACCAGCAAATGCTATCGACTTGTTGACGATAGTCGTGCTCATCATTTTTGGTCACAAGACCGATGATGGTGGTGTCGTCAGCGAATTTGATGACCTTGACTGAGTCTGCTGTGGATCTGCAGTTGTTGGTGTAGAGGGAAAACAGAATTGGGGACAGGACGCAGCCCTGTGGGACACCTGTTTTGGTAGCCCTTGCTTGGGAGGAGATCTTGCCCAGCTTGACGACTTGTGATCTGTTGGTCAAGAAGTCTGTGATCCAGTGACGTAGGGTCGAGTGGACGTCGAGTGCCTCCAGGTTGTTCTGGAGGATGCGAGGGCAGATTGTATTAAATGCCGAGCTGAAGTCGAGGAGGAGGATCCTGGCGTATGAGTCGGGTTTATCCAGGTGATCACTGATGAGCTCTAGGCAGATGTTGATGGCATCGTCAGTGGACCTGTTTGCTCTGTACGCGAACTGGAACGGGTCTAGTCGAGGTAGCGTGGAGTTCTTGAGTTCGGATAGGACTGCCTTTTCTAAAGTCTTCATGATGACCGAGGTGAGGGCCACAGGCCTGTAGTTATTTAGGTCGGATATGCCTTGCTTTTTGGGGACAGGGATGATCGTGGACCTCTTGAAGCATTTGGGGACTCTGCCCTCCTGCAGGGACTTGGCATAGATAGAGGAGAGGATAGGAGCCAACTGCTGCGAGCATGCGAGACAGATCTGGATGTACAGTTGGATAAATGGCTGTATATTAGGCTGTAGCTGTGATATAACTGACAGATCTGGATGTACAGTTGGATAAATGGCTGTATATTTTAGCTGTAGCTGTGGTATAACTGACAGATCTGGATGTACAGTTGGATAAATGGCTGTATATTTAGGCTGTAGCTGTGGTATAACTGACAGATCTGGATATACAGTTGGATAAATGGCTGTATATTTAGGCTGTAGCTGTGGTATAACTGACAGATCTAGATGTACAGTTGGATAAATGGCTGTATATTTAGGCTGTAGCTGTGGTATAACTGACAGATCGGGATGTACAGTTGGATAAATGGCTGTATATTTAGGCTGTAGCTGTGGTATAACTGACAGATCGGGATGTACAGTTGGATAAATGGCTGTATATTTAGGCTGTAGCTGTGATATAACTGACAGATCTGGATGTACAGTTAGATAAATTGCTGTATATTTAGGATGTAGTTATAGTATAACTGACAGATATGGATGTACAGTTGGATAAATGGCTGCATATTTAGGCTGTAGCTGGGTTATAACTGACAGATCTGGATGTACAGTTGGATAAATGGCTGTATATTTAGGCTGTAGCTGTGGTATAACTGCCAGATCTGGATGTACAGTTGGATAAATGGCTGTATATTTAGGCTGTAGCTGTGCTATAACTGACAGATCTGGATGTACAGTTGGATAAATGGCTGTATATTTAGGCTGTAACTGGGGTATAACTGACAGATCTGGATGTACAGTTGGATAAATTGCTGTATATTTAGGCTGTAGCTGTGGTATAACTGACAGATCGGGATGTACAGTAGGATAAATGGATGTATATTTAGGCTGTAGCTGTGGTATAACTGACAGATCTGGATGTACAGTTGGATAAATGGCTGTATATTTAGGCTGTAGCTGTGGTATAACTGACAGATCGGGATGTACAGCTGGATAAATGGCTGTATATTTAGGCTGTAGCTGTGGTATAACTGACAGATCGGGATGTACAGTTGGATAAATGGCTGTATATTTAGGCTGTAGCTGTGGTATAACTGACAGATCTGGATGTACAGTTGGATAAATGGCTGTATATTAGGCTGTAGCTGTGATATAACTGACAGATCTGGATGTACAGTTGGATAAATGGCTGTATATTTTAGCTGTAGCTGTGGTATAACTGACAGATCTGGATGTACAGTTGGATAAATGGCTGTATATTTAGGCTGTAGCTGGGGTATAACTGACAGATCTGGAAGTACAGTTGGATAAATGGCTGTATATTAGGCTGTAGCTGTGATATAACTGACAGATCTGGATGTACAGTTGGATAAATGGCTGTATATTAGGCTGTAGCTGTGATATAACTGACAGATCTGGATGTACAGTTGGATAAATGGCTGTATATTTAGGCTGTAGCTGTGGTATAACTGACAGATATGGATGTACAGTTGGATAAATGGCTGTATATTTAGGCTGTAGCTGTGGTATAACTGACAGATCGGGATGTACAGTAGGATAAATGGATGTATATTTAGGCTGTAGCTGTGGTATAACTGACAGATCTGGATGTACAGTTGGATAAATGGCTGTATATTTAGGCTGTAGCTGTGGTATAACTGACAGATCGGGATGTACAGCTGGATAAATGGCTGTATATTTAGGCTGTAGCTGTGGTATAACTGACAGATCGGGATGTACAGTTGGATAAATGGCTGTATATTTAGGCTGTAGCTGTGGTATAACTGACAGATCTGGATGTACAGTTGGATAAATGGCTGTATATTAGGCTGTAGCTGTGATATAACTGACAGATCTGGATGTACAGTTGGATAAATGGCTGTATATTTTAGCTGTAGCTGTGGTATAACTGACAGATCTGGATGTACAGTTGGATAAATGGCTGTATATTTAGGCTGTAGCTGGGGTATAACTGACAGATCTGGAAGTACAGTTGGATAAATGGCTGTATATTAGGCTGTAGCTGTGATATAACTGACAGATCTGGATGTACAGTTGGATAAATGGCTGTATATTAGGCTGTAGCTGTGATATAACTGACAGATCTGGATGTACAGTTGGATAAATGGCTGTATATTTAGGCTGTAGCTGTGGTATAACTGACAGATATGGATGTACAGTTGGATAAATGGCTGTATATTTAGGCTGTAGCTGTGGTATAACTGACAGATCGGGATGTACAGTTGGATAAATGGCTGTATATTTAGGCTGTAGCTGTGGTATAACTGACAGATCTGGATGTACAGTTGGATAAATGGCTGTATATTAGGCTGTAGCTGTGATATAACTGACAGATCTGGATGTACAGTTGGATAAATGGCTGTATATTTTAGCTGTAGCTGTGGTATAACTGACAGATCTGGATGTACAGTTGGATAAATGGCTGTATATTTAGGCTGTAGCTGAGGTATAACTGACAGATCTGGAAGTACAGTTGGATAAATGGCTGTATATTAGGCTGTAGCTGTGATATAACTGACAGATCTGGATGTACAGTTGGATAAATGGCTGTATATTAGGCTGTAGCTGTGATATAACTGACAGATCTGGATGTACAGTTGGATAAATGGCTGTATATTTAGGCTGTAGCTGTGGTATAACTGACAGATATGGATGTACAGTTGGATAAATGGCTGTATATTTAGGCTGTAGCTGTGGTATAACTGACAGATATGGATTACAGTTGGATAAATGGCTGTATATTTAGGCTGTAGCTGTGGTACAACTGACAGATCTGGATGTACAGTTGGATAAATGGCTGTATATTTAGGCTGTAGCTGTGGTATAACTGACAGATCTGGATGTACAGTTGGATAAACGGCTGTATATTTAGGCTGTAGCTGTGGTATAACTGACAGATCTGGGTGTACAGTTGGATAAATGGCTGTATATTTAGGCTGTAGCTGTGGTATAACTGACAGATCGGGATGTACAGCTGGATAAATGGCTGTATATTTAGGCTGTAGCTGTGGTATAACTGACAGATTTGGATGTACAGTTGGATAAATGGCTGTATATTTAGGCTGTAGCTGTGGTATAACTGACAGATCTGGATGTACAGTTGGATAAACGGCTGTATATTTAGGCTGTAGCTGTGGTATAACTGACAGATCTGGATGTACAGTAGGATAAACGGCTGTATATTTAGGCTTGCAGGTCAGGATGTACATAACTAAATATTTTTTGTTTAGAATTCCATTTGTATCTCCTGGACTTCACTTCTGAATTTCCTTCCCTCTTTCTTTGTGTTTCTTTTCCCTCTTCCTTTTCTTTCCTGATCCTTTCTGTAACGATCGGTGTAACTCAGAGAGGGTCTGATTACCGGTGATCTGCAGTATCGCCGAGAATACAGATATATACCCGATTATTGATGATCTGCAGTATCACCGATAATCAGATATATCTCTAACCTCTGGACACCTGAGTAATAAGAGTGTTTGGTGCAACAGTAATACTTTGAGGAGAGCACCCGTATAGAGGGTGCCAGGCAGTAAAGGGTACTGCCCAAAGAACAGGTTCCTTCCACTGGCCAGAGGCTCCCAAAGGGGAGGAGTCAGGCTGAGAGTGGGAAGGACTAGAGTGTGAGTGACACCAATAGAGGGATGTCACTAACAGACTGTGAACTATCTCTTAACGAGAGAGATAGTTCTCGAGGTCGGACAGGCCAGGTCGGCAACACACGGACAGATCAGATATAGAGACAGGAGACAGACACGGAATCCTAAGGCAAGCAGGGTTTGGCAACAGAGTATCAGATATAGCGAAGTACCAAATCAGAGATCAGGAGAGTGGTCAGGAAAACAGAAGGTCATAACAAATAATCAACAATGCCTAGTCTTAGGTCAGAGCTCCGTACATCCACACTCTGGAACTAGTCTGAAGTATAACAGGATCGTAAAGCTATTTCCTAGTCTTGGGTGTGAGCTCCGTAGTCATCAACACCCTGGAACTAGTCTGAATAATAACGCAGATAATACACAGTATTCCTAGTCTTGGGTGTGAGCTCCGTAGTCATCAACACCCTGGAACTAGTCTGGAGAATAACACAAATGATACACAAAGACAGAGTTGAGGTTTGAGACAGCACCCATGTATAGGAGATGGTGTGCCCAAGCAGTCGGCCCTCCACACCACCAGAGCCGTCAAATGCGGAGAAAGGATCTTGCAGGCACCACCGGTATAATTATAGCTTCTTTATTGGTCACATCAGACTTGTGCAGAAGATACAACATTTGTATCTTCTGCACAAGTCTGATGTGACCAATAAAGAAGCTATAATTATACCGGTGGTGCCTGCAAGATCCTTTCTCCGCACAGATGATACACAGTATTCCTAGTCTTGGGTGTGAGTTCCTTGGTCATCAACACCCTGGAACTGGTCTAGAGAATAACACAGATGATACACAGTATTCCTAGTCTTGGGTGTGAGTTCCTTGGTCATCAACACCCTGGAACTGGTCTAGAGAATAACACAGATGATACACAGTATTCCTAGTCTTGGGTGTGAGTTCCTTGGTCATCAACACCCTGGAACTGGTCTAGAGAATAACACAGATGATAAACAGTATTCCTAGTCTTGGGTGTGAGCTCCTTGGTCATCAACACCCTGGAACTGGTCTAGAGAATAACACAGATACTGACAAGGTCTGAGTGCGACCACATAGTGATCGCAATGGCAGACAACCAGAGAAATGACCAGCATCCAGTATATATACTATAGCGCTCTCCAGCGCCTCCCCTAAGTGCTGGACCAATGGGAACTGGTTGAATTGTCAGCTGACCGGCTTGGTCAGCTGACACCCTTCTGACTGTCATAAAGGCTCTGCCTCTCAGCGCACGCGCGCGTCCTTCTGAACCTGTGTGGACTATCAGTCCCAGCCACACCAGACAGGTGTTGTAATGCATCTGTAGGTTTGAACGCGGGGCCAGCCGCACCGCTATCAGAGCATGCGGCGGTTTCTCCGCGTTCAGCAGTACTGACAGAGGTAGGCCTATGCGTGCAAACCGCCACGTTAGACGCGGAATCCGCCGCCTTGCTCTGAGCACCCGCGACGGCTTTTCCGCGTTTTCTCACACTTTCTTCTCCTTTTTCTTTTTCCTGTTCTGTACTTTTCTCTTTCCTTTTTTTTTTTTTATCAATTGCCTTTTCCATTTACCTCCTTTCCCTAATTTCCTCCCTTTCATACCTTTTCCTCTCCTTTGTCTCACCTTCCCCTTATTTTCCTTCCCTTTTTTCCTTGTTCTCCTTTATTTTGTTTACTTTGTTGTCCCCTATTCTTTCCTTGACTTTCTCTTTATTTTTCTTTCCATTTGCCCTTCCATTCTTTTCCCTCCTATTTCTTTTCTTTTCATCTCTTATCGTTACCTTTCTTTTCTATTTTCCCTTTCCTCGCCTTTCCTTCTCTTTCATTTATTTCTTTTTCTCTTCCTGTTCCTTTTTCTTTCCTGCCCTCTTTTTTTATTTTTATTTTCTTTCCCTTTCTTCTCCTTTCTTTTCCTTGGTTTACATTTCCTCTCCCTTCAGTTTCCCTTTCTTATACCCTCCTTCTTACATTCCCTTTTTACTCTCCTTCCCTTTTTTTCCATTTTCAGAATCAGTTTTATTCGTCAAGCATGACAGTTGCCATACCTGGATTTGTTTTCGCTACACACAAGCGTTGGCAGTAGTGCAATTTGTCAAGCGTAGTCTGACGTACACATTTACAGACATTATTTACAGTCTGGGATAACATAAACCTTTACAGACAATGGCCTCAATTCACTAAGCTTATCTCCTGTCTTTAATAATGTTTCTAGAGTTATCACCATGGTGACGAGGCATGTAGTATTCAGGAAACATTTTACCTCAGGCAAGCCTAAAGTTAACTCTTCTGTCTTTAAGTTAACTCTTCAATCCTTAAAATAACTTCAGAGTTAAAGACAGGCTGTTAATTCACTGCAGGTGAAAATAACTACAGAGGAGGTAAATTAACTACAGAGGAGGTAATTTAACTACAGAGGAGGTAACTTAAGGATTGAAGAGATAAGATAACTCTGTCACTGTGTGGAGGTAAGTTTTCTCCAAGGATGGTGGTGTCATCCACAAATTGGATTTACTTTAATGGAGTCATCTGATGAGGTGCAGTTGTTGTTGTACAGGGTGAACAGGATCGAGGAGAGTGCACATCCTTGGAAGGCACCAGTATTGGTGATTCTTACTAGAGAGGAGAGACTTCTTAGCTTGACTCGTTGCATTCTGTTGGTGAGGAAATCCTTGATCCACGAGCATGAGGAGGAGGTGTCAGATCTAAGTTCAGTCAGGTTATTGTGCAGA
This sequence comes from Hyperolius riggenbachi, assembly GCF_040937935.1. Classification (NCBI taxonomy): domain Eukaryota; kingdom Metazoa; phylum Chordata; class Amphibia; order Anura; family Hyperoliidae; genus Hyperolius; species Hyperolius riggenbachi. The sequence goes on from NC_090648.1 coordinate 10,811,086, forward strand.
ATGTTCAGGCAGATGGATTTGAAGGCGGAGCTGAAATCTAGGAAGAAGATCCTGGTTTAGGTGCCGGTCAATCAAGATAGTCCATGATGTGTGTCGGACTGATGATGACGGTGTCGTCTATAGACATGTTGTTTCTGTCTTAGAGACTGCCATATAGACTGTTATTGTTGTAGCTATAGAGTCACAAACATGGCCCAAATCACTCACCATTTCCTAATTGCATCAGATCACCTGCCTGAAATCTGCTGATGTGATTTCTCATGGTTGTTGCTAGGGTAATTGTCAAAGACTTGACAGACAGCCTGTAGGAGTTGGGTGGTGACATCTTTTTTTCCCTTCACACAAATTCCTGTTCACCACACTGAAGCTTCCCACCTTTGCCCAGGATTTGTTTGGTATTTATGTTGTCATCCATTACAAGCCTATTATAGCTATTCCCCAAATAGACCACTGATAAATGTTACAGAGCATGCAGTATTCGTGAACTGGGGTTTGGCCATTGCAGATGAACAACTCACGCGACCTTTGAAATGAGCTGGTGAATGTTTCCCTTGGAATGCACTGACTGGTGGGGATACACAAGTAGCCAACAGGGAATTTAGTGCTTGTAGACATTTCCCGAGAGAACACCACTCCAAATGTAGCGTTTTGTTCTCCCAGTAAGCTGGTAAAAGAAAATCCTTCTCCTAATAGGCAAATTAACTATACCCAAGAGACAGATGTTGGGTCTAGCAAATCACAGCTTCTATCATCTTATCCAGTTAATCCGAAGACAGCACAACAAAAGTTGTTTAGGTGATACCTTTAACCACTTCTGCCTACAGTGTTGTATCACCTTATGCATCCGAGCAACTTTCACCTCCCATTCATTCGCCAATAACTTTATCACTACTTATCACACTGAAATGATCTATATCTTGTTTTTTCCGCCACCATTTAGGCTTTCTTTGGGTAGTAGATTTTGCTAAGAATTATTTTATTCTAAATCCATTTTAACAGGAAGATTAAGAAAGAAATGGAAAAAAGGAAAAAAATCATTATTTCTCAGTTTTTGGCCATTATAGTTTGAAATTAATTTATTTGCCCATTAGTCCTGGCTATTACACCATTTAAATTATGTCCCTATCACAATGTATGGCGCCAATATTTTATTTGGAAATAAAGGTGCATTTTTTCAGTTTTGTGTCCATCACTTATTACAAGCCCATTATTTAAAAAATAACAGTAATATACCTTAATACATACATATTAGAAAAGTTTAGTCCCTAAGGTAACTATGATTTTTTTTTATTGTTTTTTTTTTTTAATTTACAAAAAATGTTTGTGTAGCTATTAGGGAACGTGGGAGGTAATGGACTAATTTTAATAGTAAAAAAAAATGTCATTATCTGGAAATTTTTATTTCCAGATGTAATTTTACTATTTGGCCACAAGATGCCCTTGTAGCTTACTTCTGCATGCGTAGTATTACTACACAAGCAGAAGTAAAGCGTATATGGGGCAGAAGGGGATTTATGAAAGACAGAGCTGTCTCGCTGACAGTGTCGGCCTTTCATACGGAGGCTTAGCACAATGAATGGGAACTGTGTTCTCATTCCATGATCCCTGGGTTAATGAAAGGCGGCGGGAGCGTGTGCGCGCGTGCCCGGCTTGGCGGCAGCGGGGCTGGCTATCTGGACGGATATACCCCTCCAGATAGACCTAAGTGGTTAATGACTAACTGTTCAAGATTTCTTTGCAAGCTTTTGAAACTTTAAGTTTCTTCTTGAGGCATGTTACAGAACTTGATCAGAACCGTGGTTCTGAACCAGTAAGTTTCAAAAGCTTGCAAATAAATACAAAAATCATCCAACTCGGACTCTTCCGTTTATGAAACCACCGACCCCGAGTGCCCAAAATTGCTCTGACTTTGACTCTGACTCTTTAGTCTACTACCAGGGCTTTGGAGTTGGTACAAAAATCATCCAACTCCAACTCCTCCATTTTTTAAACAACCGACTCCAGGTACCAAAAAATGCTCAGACTCTGATGCCTTAGTCTAATGCTTACCAGGACTGTGGAGTTGGTGCAAAAATGATTCAACTCCGACTCCTCAGTTTATGAAACCACTGACTCTCGGACTCCTTAGTCCAATTGTTCTGACTCCTTAGTCTAATACTTACCAGGGCTATGGAGTCGGTGCAAAAATCATCCATCTACGACTCCTCAGTTTATGAAACCACCGACTCCAGGTACCCAAGAATTTCTCCGACTCCTCGACTGCACAGCCTTGTATCTAACACTTGAACTGGTTTTCTTGATGTACAGTGTTGATTCTAAATTTTCTTAATTTTCGTAGTACAAGTCATCACCCTTTCCATCTTTGATTTCCATTAAACATACATTTGATACACAAAGGGTTCTGGTGAAGCGTATGAAGCATGGTATCTATAAGTCAGGAATAGGAGCACGGTAATTGCCGTCTGCAGTTGCTGTGAGAGTTTTGAATATTTGTAGCAGAACGTACAATGGGTTTTTCTCAAGTCTTTTCTAGGTTCATGCCAGTTTGCATGTCCTGATGTTGGTGATATGTGTGTCTATGATCAGGAGTGACAGGTACTGCCCAGGGCCGTGGACCATTTGTGAAGTTTGAGACTTTGGATTGAATTTATTTGGTGTTCTTGCTAGAAGGAAGTGTTGATGGGGTGAGAGAAGGGTTCAGAATTGAAAAGACGTGTTCGTTTTCAATTCTCTTGGGATTAGTGGAAGGATGAGTGACAGCTATTCCTACAAGAGCTTTTAGAACCACAATAAAACAAAAAAAAAAGTCATTCTCGATCTCTGAGGTGTTACTTGTGGTGATCTACCTGCAAAATCACTGCCTTGGATTTTATTTGCGTCTTTTGTGTCATAGAGTCACCCGTATGTCCTCCGATTTCATCCTCTGAGAATGTTGGACGTTAGATCCGTGGGCTCATTTACTATTCAGAATTAATGTCTCTGTTTCTAGAATCTATTGTAGATATGTATGGTTTCGAAATTTATCTTAAATAATTTGGATCTTTCTGTTCCGTTCCAACATTTACATCATTTTACATTTGGTTTGCGACATCATCATCCAATTTTGTTTGTCATCAACATTTACATTAACTTGCATCTGTAGCTGTGGGTCCATCTCAACCTCCCTTTCAGTTTGAATACTTCCTGTGTCTTCCCCGAACTATTAGAAACACCAAAATCCTTGATCTTGGTGCTCAACAGTCTTCAATATTTTGTCCAATAGTATTACTGTTCTTTATTTGTAGTTGGTGGTGTTCTTTCTTCTTGGTGTTCTTTCTTATATGTTTGTTTATGTAAGTGAGCACAAATGTTTTTCTCATATTACCGGTAATATGTCATTGCCACGACTTTCCTTTGGAGCCTAAAGTTGTAGAAACTATCGATCTACCAAGCTTTTCCGTTTCCCATAAGAGAGGTTCTCCTGTGTTTCCTGGATAATATTTAGTCAAGTTATCATTTTTCAATGTATGTAAAGCTTAAGTGATTATAATTTTGTTGTCTTATAGGGGAGCTCAGTGAGAGGTATATGGAGGTCGCCATGTTCATTCTCTTTTAGAAATGCCATTGGCTGTGAGCTTAGCCCTGCTGATGTTTTGCTTTCAGTCACATGTCTGGAACCAGCATGCAACCAGTGGAGGCACCTTTGATCCAGGAGTTAATAGAGGCAGATGATGAGCACAACAACATGTCATGTAACATGTACTTTCCTTACCAGGCCATTCATATATCTGCCATTTTTCTTATCTCGCTCAACTCTCTTCTCTTTTCAGCTGGCTTTTCTGACTCCACCTCTACCCATCCTCAATCTCTTCTCTTTCTTGTGCTCATCTCCATTCCATGTTCCACATTTCTTCTTACTCGTCTTCCTTTTATCCCATATCTTCTCTCTATTCTCCCTTCTTTTATCTCATACCTTCTCAGTGTTCTTCCTTTTCTGTCAGTATCATACAGTATCTATAGTCCGTTCATCCTGTTTTTCTTCTCATCTCATTTCCCCTCAGCCTTATCTCTCTATATGACCTCTTCTAACTCCCTTGTTTATCCATTTCATATATCTTCTTCTTACTTATGTCTTTCTGTCCTGGCTAGATAGATGACTGCATCACCTTTGGTGTAGAAGACAAGGGTATAAATCCGGGATGGAGTCAGTACCCAACCAGTAAGGAAACCTTGGGCAGGACCCCTAATTCTCCAGGGTGGCCTACTGAGTCCACCCTAAGTGTCTGCAGCTCCTAATTGCTTTGAGTCTGACAGTAGAAAAGCGCTACACAATTGTTAGCTTTGCTTTCTCGTTTTAGTCTGTCCACATCTCATATCATCTCCACCTTCTCCACTCCATGTCTCATTTCATCTCCCCCTTCTCCACTCCATGTCTCATTTCATCTCCCCCTTCTCCACTCCATGTCTCATATCATCTCCCCCTTCTCCACTCCATGTCTCATTTCATCTCCCCCTTCTCCACTCCATGTCTCATTTCATCTCCCCCTTCTCCACTCCATGTCTCATTTCATCTCCCCCTTCTCCACTCCATGTCTCATTTCATCTCCCCCTTCTCCACTCCATGTCTCATATCATCTCCCCCTTCTCCACTCCATGTCTCATATCATCTCCCCCTTCTCCACTCCATGTCTCATTTCATCTCCCCCTTCTCCACTCCACATCTCATATCATCTCCACCTTCTCCACTCCATGTCTCATATCATCTCCCCCTTCTCCACTCCATGTCTCATTTCATCTCCCCCTTCTCCACTCCATGTCTCATTTCATCTCCCCCTTCTCCACTCCATGTCTCATTTCATCTCCACCTTCTCCACTCCATGTCTCGTTTCATCTCCCCCTTCTCCACTCCACATCTCATTTCATCTCCCCCTTCTCCACTCCATGTCTCATTTCATCTCCACCTTCTCCACTCCATGTCTCGTTTCATCTCCCCCTTCTCCACTCCACATCTCATTTCATCTCCCCCTTCTCCACTCCATGTCTCATTTCATCTCCACCTTCTCCACTCCATGTCTCGTTTCATCTCCCCCTTCTCCACTCCATGTCTCATTTCATCTCCCCCTTCTCCACTCCATGTCTCATATCATCTCCCCCTTCTCCACTCCACATCTCATTTCATCTCCGCCTTCTCCACTCCATGTCTCATTTCATCTCCCCCTTCTCCACTCCACATCTCATTTCATCTCCGCCTTCTCCACTCCATGTCTCATTTCATCTCCCCCTTCTCCACTCCATGTCTCATTTCATCTCCGCCTTCTCCTTCCTCTGTCCCCATATTATATCTCCTCTCCATTCTTCCTTCCCTCAATCTCATAGCATCATTGTTTTTGTTGTCATCTCCACCATATTCTATGTTTCCACTTCACATCTCATATATCCCCCCAGTCCTTCTTTATCTCCTCTTCATCCTATATCTTCTCTCCCTCTTTGTGCTTTCTCTGTATTTGTCGTGTTTCATACTTTTCCCTCTCCCTTTCATAGTGGCTTGATAGTGTAATGGTTAAGGGCTCTGCCTCTGACACAGGAGACCTGGGTTTGTATCTCGGCTCTTCCTGTTCAGTAAGCCAGCACCTATTCACTAAGGAGACCTTGGACAAGACTCCCTAACACTGCTACTGCCTATAGAGTGTCCCTAGTGGCTGCAGCTCTGGCCTAACACTGTTACTGCCTGTAGAGCACGTCCTAGTGGCTGCAGCTCTGACCTAACACTGCTACTGCCTATAGAGCTCCCCCTAGTGGCTGCAGCTCTGACCTAACACTGCTACTGCCTACAGAGCGCACCCTAGTGGCTGCAGCTCTGCCCTAACGCTGCTACTGCCTATAGAGCGCTCCCTAGTGGCTGCAGCTCTGGCCTAACACTGTTACTGCCTATAGAGCGCTCCCTAGTAGCTGCAGCTCTGGCCTAACACTGCTACTGCCTATAGAGCGCCCCCTAGTGCCTGCAGCTCCGGCCTAACACTGCTACTGTCTATAGAGTGCCCCCTAGTGGCTGCAGCTCTGACCTAACACTGCTACTGCCTACAGAGCGCACCCTAGTGGCTGCAGCTCTGCCCTAATGCTGCTACTGCCTATAGAGCGCTCCCTAGTGGCTGCAGCTCTGGCCTAACACTGTTACTGCCTATAGAGCGCCCCCTAGTGGCTGCAGCTTTAGCCTAACACTGCTACTGCCTAAAGAGCTCCCCCTAGTGGCTGCAGCTCTGGCCTAACACTGCTATTGCCTATAGAGCGCCCCCTAGTGGCTGCAGCTCTAGCCTAACACTGCTACTGCCTAAAGAGCTCCCCCTAGTGGCTGCAGCTCTGGCCTAACACTGCTACTGCCTATAGAGCGCCCCCTAGTGGCTGCAGCTCTAGCCTAACACTGCTACTGCCTGTAGAGCACGTCCTAGTGGCTGCAGCTCTGGCCTAACACTGCTACTGCCTATAGAGCGCCCCCTAGTGGCTGCAGCTCTGGCCTAACACTGCTACTGCCTATAGAGCGCGCCCTAGTGGTTGCAGCTCTTGCCTAACACTGCTACTGCCTATAGAGCGCCCCTAGTGGCTGCAGCTCTGGCGCTTTGAGTCTGCCAGGACAAAGGCGTGATATATCTCGTAAATGTTCTGTGTCTTGTCTTTCTATCTATCCTCTCTTGTTTTATTTTCTGCTCTCCATCCTACACCAGCTCTCTTTTCCTAAAGAGAGTTCTTATCACTCTTCTTATTCATCTCCATCGTGTTACTTCTTCACACTCCACCTCTACTGATTTGACACCTTCATTTTCGTTTCCCTTACCTCCTTTCCATCCCATTTTTGTCCCTCTTGTATCTCTATTCTCATGCCCCGACTACATTCATGGCCTTGCTCTCACTCAGTGATCCTCTGTCTCCTTCTTGATGCTCATCTTCTGTCCGGTTCACATCTCCAGTTTATTTCCAACCATCTTCCTTCCATGCTATGGCTCCTCTCTATAGTCACTTAAGTTTTGTAGATTCTGTAGCTCCTCATTGACTGCGCTCACCTATTATCCACCCTTCTGTCTTCTAAGTCTTCTTCTTCAACCTCAAATCTCATAACTCATCTCTCATCTCATAATTCTTCCATTCCCATCTCCTCTCTATTCTCACTTATCTTTTCTCCATCCCATATATCTGATTTCACTCTTTTTTTCCACCCAATATCTCCTTTGTCCTCAGGGCTTCCTCTATTCTTTCATTACTGCCCGTTTTAGTCATCTTCTCCTCATCCGATATCTACGGCACTCTCTTTTGCTTTTCAGTATTTCTCTGTCTCACATCCATTCTGTCTTTTTCCTAGCTAGTAAGCCCTACTGTATCAGTCATGTTTTCCTTGCCCTAATTTCATCACGTGCCAAGTTCGGTTGTCCATTATTATTTGACATTTTTTACCGTCCAGGCATCACAATATGTTTATTCATTTTTTTAGTCATTATTCCTTTCATCGTCAATAGATCATTGCCAACTTTAAAACCTTTCTCACCGACCTGAAGCCAAATTGTGGGCTTGGCATATATTTACTTTGGTGCACATGTCATCATCTTCTCATGAAACAATTGGTTTGAGGGAGTTCGGGTAGAGTTGAGCTGAAATTTTCGTAATTTCGCATTACTATAATTACGCATGCGAAATTTGCGATTACGATGCGAAATTAGCGTAGCGAAATTGCCATTAAAATCGTAATTGAAAATACCGTAAGCGTAATTTTCAACGCGAAATTTCGCGTTTCGTTCATGCCGTAATTTCGCATTAAACGCTACCGTAATTTCGCGTTAAACCGTAACGCTCCGTATAATATAAAAAAGCCGCCGACTTTAAGGGTTAATAGCAAAGCCCCCTTAAATGCTAAGAGCCTCAAATTTGGAGAATATATTAAGGAGATCAGGAGGAATAAAAGGAAAAATTTTTTTTTCAAAAAGACCTTATAGTTTTTGAGAAAATCGATGTTAAAGTTTCAAAGTAAAAATGTATACATTTAAAAACCCGCCGACTTTAACGGTTAATAGCAAAGCCTGCTTAAAGTTTAGGAACACCAAATTCCTAGGGTACATTAACCACTTCCCGACCGCCGTATGTACAATTGGCGGCCGGGAAGTGCACCCCGCAAGGACCGCCGTATTGACAATTGGCGGCGGTCCTTGTAGGGGCATGGGCGGAGCGATCGCGTCATCAGTGACGCGATCCTCCGCCTCCGCCTGGCGCCGCTCACCCGCCGCAACATCCCGCCGGCCATACGGAAGCGCCGGCGGGATGTTAACCCCGCGATCGCCGCATACAAAGTGTATAATACACTTTGTAATGTTTACAAAGTGTATTATACAGGCTGCCTCCTGCCCTGGTGGTCCCAGTGTCCGAGGGACCACCAGGGCAGGCTGCAGCCACCCTAGTCTGCACCAAGCACACTGATTTTTCCCCCCCCCTGCCCCAGATCGCCCACAGCACCCATCAGACCCCCCCCTGCCCACCCCCCAGACCCCTGTTTGCACCCAATCACCCCCCTAATCACCCATCAATCACTCCCTGTCACTATCTGTCAACGCTATTTTTTTTTTTATCCCCCACCCTGCTCCCTGCCCCCTCCTGATCACCCCCCACCCCTCAGATTCTCCCCAGACCCCCCCCCCCCAGACCACCCCCCCTGTTTACTGTATGCATCTATCCCCCTGATCACCTGTCAATCACCTGTCAATCACCTGTCAATCACCCATCAATCACCCGTCAATCACCCCCTGTCACTGCCACCCATCAGCCAGCCCCTAACCTGCCCCTTGCGGGCAATCTGATCACCCCCCCACACCAATAGATCGCCCGCAGATCCGACATCAGATCACCTCCCAAATCCATTGTTTACATCTATTCTCTCCTCTAAACACACACTAATTACCCATCAATCACCCATCAATCACCCCCTATCACCACCTGTCACTTTTACCTATCAGATCAGACCCTAATCTGCCCCTTGCGGGCACCCAATCACCCGCCCACACGCTCAGATTGCCCTCTGACCCCCCCTTATTAATTCACCAGTGCATTAATTACATCTGTTCTTCCCTGTAATAACCCACTGATCACCTGTCAATCACCTGCCAATCACCTATCACCCATCAATCACCCCCTGTCACCCCCTGTCACTGCCACCCATCAATCAGCCCCTAACCTGCCCCTTGCGGGCAATCTGATCACCCACCCACACCATTAGATCGCCCGCAAACCCGCCGTCAGATTACCTCCCAAATGTATTGTTTACATCTGTTATCTTCTCTAAACACCCACTAATTACCCATCAATCACCCATCAATCACCCCCTATCACCACCTGTCACTGTTACCTATCAGATCAGACCCTAATCTGCCCCTTGCGGGCACCCAATCACCCGCCCACACGCTCAGATTGCCCTCAGACCCCCCCCTTATCAATTCGCCAGTGCATTAATTACATCTGTCCTTCCCTGTAATAACCCACTGATCACCTGTCAATCACCTGCCAATCACCTATCACCCATCAATCACCCCGTCACTGCCACCCAACAATCAGCCCCTAACCTGCCCCTTGCGGGCAATCTGATCACCCACCCACACCAATAGATCGCCCGCAGATCCGACATCAGATCACCACCCAAGCGCAGCGTTTACATCTATTCTCTCCTCTAAACACCCACTAATTACCCATCAATCACCCCCTATCACCACCTGTCACTGTTACCCATCAGATCAGACCCTAATCTGCCCCTTGCGGGCACCCAATCGCCCGCCTACACGCTCAGATTGCCCTCAGACCCCCCCTTATCAATTCGCCAGTGCAATATTTACATCTGTTCTCCCCTGTAATAACCCACTGATTACCTGTCAATCACCTATCAATCACCCATCAATCACCCCCTGTCACTGCCACCCATCAATCACCCCCTGTCACTTCCACCCATCAATCACCCGCTGTCACTGCCACCCATCAATCAGCCCCTAACCTGCCCCTTGCGGGCAAACTGATCACCCACCCACACCAATAGATCGCCCGCAGATCCGACATCAGATCACCACCCAAGCGCAGTGTTTCCATCTATTCTCTACCCTAAACACCCACTAATTACCCATCAATCACCCCCTGTCACTGCTACCTATCAGATCAGACCCCTATCTGCCCCTAGGGCACTCAATCACCCGCCCACACCCTCAGAATGCCCTCAGACCCCAGCCCTGATCACCTCGCCAGTGCATTGCTTGCATCTATTCCCCCCTCTAATCACACCTTGAGACACCCATCAATCACCTCCTGTCACCCCCTAGCACACCTACCCATCAGATCAGGCCCCAATTTGCCCCGTGTGGGCTCCTGATCACTCGGCCAATCCCTCAGATCCCCCTCAGACCCCCTTCCGATCACCTCCCCAGTGCATTGATTGCATCTATTTTCCCCTCTAACCACCCCCTGAGACACCCATCAATCACCTCCTGTCACCCCCCAGCACTCCTATCCATCAGATCAGGCCCAATACAACCTGTCATCTAAAAGGCCACCCTGCTTATGACCGGTTCCACAAAATTCGCCCCCTCATAGACCACCTGTCATCAAAATTTGCAGATGCTTATACCCCTGAACAGTCATTTTGAGACATTTGGTTTCCAGACTACTCACGGTTTTGGGCCTGTAAAATGCCAGGGCGGTATAGGAACCCCACAAGTGACCCCATTTTAGAAAAAAAGACACCCCAAGGTATTCTGTTAGGTGTTTGACGAGTTCATAGAAGATTTTATTTTTTGTCAAAAGTTAGCGGAAATTAATTTTTATTGGTTTTTTTTCACAAAGTGTCATTTTTCACTAACTTGTGACAAAAAATAAAATCTTCTATGAACTCGCCATACACCTAACGGAATACCTTGGGGTGTCTTCTTTCTAAAATGGGGTCACTTGTGGGGTTCCTATACTGCCCTGGCATTTTAGGGGCCCTAAACCGCGAGGAGTAGTCTAGAAAACAAATGCTTCAAAATGACCTGTGAATAGGACGTTGGGCCCCTTAGCGCACCTAGGCTGCAAAAAATTGTCACACATGTGGTACCGCTGTACTCAGGAAAAGTAGTATAATGTGTTTTGGGGTGTATTTTTACACATACCCATGCTGGATGGGAGAAATTTCTATGTAAATGGACAATTGTGTGTAAAAAAATCAAACAATTGTCATTTACAGAGATATTTCTCCCACTTAGCATGGGTATGTGTAAAAATACACCCCAAAACGCATTATACTACTTCTCCTGAGTACGGCGGTACCACATGTGTGACACTTTTTTACACCCTAAGTACGCTAAGGGGCCCAAAGTCCAATGAGTACCTTTAGGATTTCACAGGTCATTTTGCGACATTTGGTTTCAAGACTACTCCTCACGGTTTAGGGCCCCTAAAATGCCAGGGCAGTATAGGAACCCCACAAATGACCCCATTCTAGAAAGAAGACACCCAAAGGTATTCCGTACGGAGTATGGTGAGTTCATAGAAGATTTAATTTTTTGTCACAAGTTAGCGGAAAATGACACTTTGTGAAAAAAAACTATTAAAATCAATTTCCGCTAACTTGTGACAAAAAAATAAAAACTTCTATGAACTCACCATACTCCTAACGGAATACCTTGGGGTGTCTTCTTTCTAAAATGGGGTCATTAGTGGGGTTCCTATACTGCCCTGGCATTTTAGGGGCCCTAAACCGTGAGGAGTAGTCTTGAAACAAAAATGACCTGTGAAATCCTAAAGGTACTCATTGGACTTTGGGCCCCTTAGTGCAGTTAGGGTGCAAAAAAGTGCCACACATGTGGTATCGCCGTACTCGGGAGAAGTAGTATAATGTGTTTTGGGGTGTATTTTTACACATACCCATGCTGGGTGGGAGAAATACCTCTGTAAATGACAATCTTTTGATTTTTTTACACACAATTGTCCATTTACAGAGGTATTTCTCCCACCCAGCATGGGTATGTGTAAACATACACCCCAAAACACATTGTACTACTTCTCCCGAGTACGGCGATACCACATGTGTGGCACTTTTTTGCACCCTAACTGCGCTAAAGGGCCCAAAGTCCAATGAGTACCTTTAGAATTTCACAGGTCATTTTGAGAAATTTCGTTTCAAGACTACTCCTCACGGTTTAGGGCCCCTAAAATGCCAGGGCAGTATAGGAACCCCACAAATGACCCCATTTTAGAAAGAAGACACCCCAAGGTATTCCGTTAGGAGTATGGTGAGTTCATAGAAGATTTTATTTTTTGTCAAAAGTTAGCGGAAAATGACACTTTGTGAAAAAACACAATTAAAATCAATTTCCGCTAACTTTTGACAAAAAAATAAAATCTTCTATGAACTCACTATACTCCTAACGGAATACCTTGGGGTGTCTTCTTTCTAAAATGGGGTCATTTGTGGGGTTCCTATACTGCCCTGGCATTTTAGGGGCCCTAAACCGTGAGGAGTAGTCTTGAAACGAAATTTCTCAAAATGACCTGTGAAATTCTAAAGGTACTCATTGGACTTTGGGCCCTTTAGCGCAGTTAGGGTGCAAAAAAGTGCCACACATGTGGTATCGCCGTACTCAGGAGAAGTAGTATAATGTGTTTTGTGGTGTATTTTTACACATACCCATGCTGAGTGGGAGAAAGATCTCTGTAAATGGACAATTGTGTGTAAAAAAAGTTTACAAATTGTCATTTACAGAGATATTTCTCCCACCCAGCATGGGTATGTGTAAAAATACACCCCAAAACACATTATACTACTTCTCCTGAGTACGGCAATACCACATGTGTGGCACTTTTTTGCACCCTAACTGCGCTAAGGGGTCCAAAGTCCAATGAGCACCTTCAGGCTTTACAGGGGTGCTTACAATTTAGCACCCCCCAAAATGTCAGGACAGTAAACACACCCCACAAATGACCCCATTTTGGAAAGTAGACACTTCAAGGTATTCAGAGAGGAGCATGGTGAGTCCGTGGCAGATTTCATTTTTTTTTTGTCGCAAGTTAGAAGAAATGGAAACTTTTTTTTTTTTTTTTTTTTTTCACAAAGTGTCATTTTCCGCTTACTTGTGACAAAAAATAATATCTTCTATGAACTCACTATGCCTCTCAGTGAATACTTTGGGATGTCTTCTTTCCAAAATGGGGTCATTTGGGGGGTATTTATACTATCCTGGAATTCTAGCCCCTCATGAAACATGACAGAGGGTCAGAAAAGTCAGAGATGCTTGAAAATGGGAAAATTCACTTTTTGCACCATAGTTTGTAAACGCTATAACTTTTACCCAAACCAATAAATATACACTGAATGGGTTTTTTTTTTTTTATCAAAAACATGTTTGTCCACATTTTTCGTGCTGCATGTATACAGAAATTTTACTTTATTTGAAAACTGTCAGCACAGAAAGTTAAAAAAATCATTTTTTTGCCAAAATTCATGTCTTTTTTGCTGAATATAATAAAAAGTAAAAATCGCAGGAGCAATCAAATAGCACTAAAAGAAAGCTTTATTAGTGACAAGAAAAGGAGCCAAAATTCATTTAGGTGGTAGGTTGTATGAGCGAGCAATAAACCGTGAAAGCTGCAGTGGTCTGAATGGAAAAAAAGTGGCCGGTCCTTAAGGGGTAGAAAGCCCTAGGTCCTCAAGTGGTTAACGGGATCAGTGGGAATAAGAGGAAAAAAATTTTTTTCAAAAAGACCTTATAGTTTTTGAGAAAATCGATTTTTAAGTTTCAAGGGCAAAAATGTCTTTTAAATGCGGAAAATGTCAGTTTTTTTTGCACAGGTAACAATAGTGTATTATTTTCATAGATTCCCCCAAGTGGGAAGAGTTTTACTTACTTCGTTCTGAGTGTGGGAAATATAAAAAAAAAACGACATGGGGTCCCCCCTCCCAGACCTCTTTAACCCCTTGTCCCCCATGCAGGCTGGGATAGCCAGAATGCGGAGCACCGGCCGCGTGGGGCTCCGCACCCTGACTATACCAGCCCGCATGGTCCATGGATTGGGGGGTCTCGGAAGGGGAGGGGCAGCCAAGCTTTCCCCTCCCCCTCCGAGCCCTTGTCCAATCCAAGGACAAGGGGCTCTTCTCCACCTCCGATGGGCGGTGGAGGCCGCGATTTCCTGGGTGGGGGGTTCATGGTGGAATCTGGGAGTCCCCTTTAAAAAGGGGTCCCCCAGATGCCCACCCCCCCTCCCAGGAGAAATGAGTATAGAGGTACTTGTACCCCTTACCCATTTCCTTTAAGAGTTAAAAGTAAATAAACACACAAACACATAGAAAAAGTATTTTAATTGAACAAAAAACATAACCACGAAAAAAGTCCTTTAATATTCTTAATTAACCATTAATACTTACCTGTCCCTTTAAATAAATGATCCCACGCAATATCCTCGGAAATGTTCTATCAGTTACAATGTAACAAAGTTATTACAATGTAACAACTTTGTTACATTGTAACTACGCCGCACCCTACGTCACTCACCGCCGCCGCCGCCTCCGCGTCTGTGCTGCAGGACCCGACAGAGCTCTGAGCTATAGCTCAGAGCTCTCGAAAGCATCTTTGTATTTGGGCTCCAAGGAGCCCCATTGGTCCTTAGCAGACCAATGGGGTTCCTTCTGATTTGAAGGAACCCCATTGGTCTGCTAAGGACCAATGGGGCTCCTTGGAGCCCAAATACAAAGATGCTTTAGAGAGCTCTGAGCTATATAGCTCAGAGCTCTGTCGGGTCCGGACTCCGTGCAGGACGCTAAGTCCCCGCCGGCTCCGCTGCCCTCCCCGCCTCTCCCACATGTCACCCACATGTCACCCACATGTGGGTGACATGTGGGTGACAGATGTGGGCGGGGTGGACAGCGGGAGCCGGCGGGGACTTAGTGTCCTGCACGGACGCGTATGCGGCGGCTGAGCGGCGAGTGGCGTCGGGTGCGGCGTAGTTACAATGTAACAAAGTTGTTACATTGTAATAACTTTGTTACATTGTAACTGATAGAACATTTCAGAGGATATTGCGTGGGATCATTTATTTAAAGGGACAGGTAAGTATTAATGGTTAATTAAGAATATTAAAGGACTTTTTTCGTGGTTATGTTTTTTGTTCAATTAAAATACTTTTTCTATGTGTTTGTGTGTTTATTTACTTTTAACTCTTAAAGGAAATGGGTAAGGGGTACAAGTACCTCTATACTCATTTCTCCTGGGAGGGGGGGTGGGCATCTGGGGGACCCCTTTTTAAATGGGACTCCCAGATTCCACCATGAACCCCCCACCCAGGAAATCGCGGCTTCCACCTCCACCGCCCATCGGAGGTGGAGAAGAGCCCCTTGTCCTTGGATTGGACAAGGGCTCGGAGGGGGAGGGGAAAGCTTGGCTGCCCCTCCCCTTCCGAGACCCCCCAATCCATGGACCATGCGGGCTGGTATAGTCAGGGTGCGGAGCCCCACGCGGCCGGTGCTCCGCATTCTGGCTATCCCAGCCTGCATGGGGGACAAGGGGTTAAAGAGGTCTGGGAGGGGGGACCCCACGTCGTTTTTTTTTTATATTTCCCACACTCAGAACGAAGTAAGTAAAACTCTTCCCACTTGGGGGAATCTATGAAAATAATACACTATTGTTACCTGTGCAAAAAAAACTGACATTTTCCGCATTTAAAAGACATTTTTGCCCTTGAAACTTAAAAATCGATTTTCTCAAAAACTATAAGGTCTTTTTGAAAAAAAATGTTTTCCTCTTATTCCCACTGATCCCCTTAATATACCCTAGGAATTTGGTGTTCCTAAACTTTAAGCAGGCTTTGCTATTAACCATTAAAGTCGGCGGGTTTTTAAATGTATACATTTTTACTTTGAAACTTTAACATCGATTTTCTCAAAAACTATAAGGTCTTTTTGAAAAAAAAATTTTTTCCTCTTATTCCTCCTGATCTCCTTAATATATTCTCCAAATTTGAGGCTCTTAGCATTTAAGGGGGCTTTGCTATTAACCCTTAAAGTCGGCGGCTTTTTTATATTATACGGAGCGTTACGGTTTAACGCGAAATTACGGTAGCGTTTAATGCGAAATTACGGCATGAACAAATAACCATTGTAATGCGAAAATTACGCGAAAATTACGCTTACGCGAAATTTCGCGAAATCCTTCTTCATTACGATTATGTACTTACGGCCATAATCGTAATTACACTAATTACGCGAAATTTCGCGAAATCGTAATTAGGTCATTACGCTTATCTCTAAGTTCGGGAAACCAACTAGCCGTTATACCACAAACATTCACCAGCTGAGGTCTGGCACATCGATGATGTCTTCATCAGCATGAAATGTAGAGGTTATACTGTCCATCTCTTCCGTTTTCTCTTCTGGTGTCTCTACCTTTTTCTCTCTCCACCAAATCCCGACCTTAGAAATCTTCCCCCTGTCCTACCCACCTGCCATCATCTCCTCTGCATCAGTGCCTACAACATGGTCTCCCTTCCTAATTCTCTCCGGTTCCTGCTTGCTCTAGCCCCCTCAATCTCTCGCACATTCGCTAATTATAAGTTTGTTACTATAATTGTTGGATTCCAAACTGTAAACAGAAGGAACAGTTTAATTAAATAAATGATCCCGTTCATTATAATCGGGGGAAGCGGACTGAAAAAGAAGTAAGAAGGAGGGGGGCTCGGGCAGTTAGGTAGCGGGGTGCTGCAACACACTCACTTGTATTGTCTTCTTAAAATAACCTTTTGTCTAGATAATTTCCTGTTTCTGTTTTTCACCCCCGGATTTTTATTGTCTTGTCTCTCTCTCTCTCTTAGGATTTCAATGTCTGTTTTAAGGCGACATCAGCGTATCTCTACACATAATGTTCGGGTCCGCCATGGAACGTAATAGAATGGTGTCTACTACTCAACATCAGCCACACCTCTGTCTCGGAGCCGCCTGTTTTCAGCCCTTCTCCAAGTCTGCTGCCTTGGCCTAGATTTTTTCTTGTCTCCTATGACTTGGTACAAACATCACTCCCCGAAAATGTGCCCTCTATATTTCTTAACATTGCCTCAAAAATACACTGCGCTGTCCGTGTAGAGAGGTTGCACCATCCTCCATTCAACCCGCTTTTTAATGTTTAGGGGTTTTTTTGTTTTTGTTTTTTTTTTTATTTCCAAATTTTACCCCTTTTTTATGTCCCAACCTTTTGAAATGAATGTTTTCGCGTAATATAGTTGTGTTTATTTGTTTTTTTTTGTGTTTTTCTTTTAACCCCAATTTTTTATTTTTTCCGAATCTTCTGGTGAAGGTCGTCTTGGTGTTTTTGGTCTTGTCGATTTCTAAGAGGCCAGGAATCCCGCCCCACAAATAATCCTCCATGGCACCGGATCTACGAGCTCCCCTCATGCTGTGGCTCCTAGCCGCTTGCCCTGTCTCTGGGCAAAAGGGGGATGAGAAATACCCCGTGGTCAACACAAACTATGGAAAGTTGCGTGGTGTCAAGAAAGACTTGAACAATGAGATTTTGGGCCCTGTTGTACATTATTTAGGGGTGCCCTTTGCCACCCCTCCCATCGGGGAACGCAGATTCCAGCCACCGGAGGCGCCAGCGTCTTGGACGGAAGTACGAAATGCAACCAATTTTGCCCCTGTTTGCCCACAAAACTTGCATGGAATGTTACCCGGGATTATGCTGCCTTTATGGTTCACCGAGAACATGGACGTGGTAGCCGGATACGTACAAAACCAGAGCGAGGATTGTCTGTATCTCAACCTCTACGTTCCCCTGGAAGATGGTGAGACCATGTGTTACTGTGATGTGTACACGGCTTGGGAACCTGGTTCTCATAGAGTATCTACCATACACACATCATTGCCGGTTAATACACCGCAACGTCTAGTGGTGCTGAGCATAGATTGGTAATAACCAGTCCATGTTGTAGAGTAATAACTAGTACACATCATTAATAATCACACAATATGAAGTAAACTCTGATAATGATTACACCGTAATAATACTGAACATACGCTCATAATATAACTATATAACCATACCACATTTTTGATTATAACAGTTATATTGTAGTGTTCGATTATAATTGTTGAGTATGTGCTAATAATGGTCACATCGCATTGTGGGGTTTATTCACAAAGTGCACTTATTTTTCACCTTAACCGTAAGGAGATATAATGCATGAGATTAAAAGATAAGGAGAGATAAAACATGAGTTAAGTAAGATAAGGAGAGATAAAACATGAGTTAAGTAAGATAAGGAGAGCTAAATCATGAGTTAAGTAAGATAAGGAGAGCTAAATCATGAGTTAAGATAAGGAGAGCTAAATCATGAGTTAAGTCATTTAAGGCGAGATAAATTGTGAGATAACAAATACGGTGAGATGTTTTAACAGAAAAGCTTTGTGAATAAGCCCCTATGTAATAATACCAGGTATACGATGATAACGGTCACACATTGAACTACAGAACTGAGCATTATGATATCTGTGAATTGAACAATGCCTCTGATATTGGTCACACTGCACTGTATGTATAACATTAATCCTGGTCACACTGCACTGATGATTACAGCTGTTTGATTGCTCGATAATCTCAGGAATGCCGCAGCACCGTGTACCCCTCACACCTGCGCTCTGTTGGCAGCAATGCTGTGTCCTTGGATCGGCAGGATATGATGTCACACGTTATTCAGTGCTGGGGATTTTGCTGATAATATTTTTCCTCATGTCGGTACTAAAAATGTCACAAGTCCCATGGAAGCAGCACGTGGCAACTAAAAGCTCTGAATGTGGAATACAGCGCCCCTAACAGGTGACAGCAGAGGTGACATCACTATGTTTGTATCCATCTCTTGTCCAGGCCCCAATGTGACGTCCAGCTGGTGGGGGCTGCAGCCATATTCCATGCTTCATCTGCCTTTACCTGCGTCTCCTCCATCGACCATCACCCTGTCCCCTCCCCCATGTGACGTCCAGCTGGTGGGGGCTGCAGCCATATTCCATGCTTCATCTGCCATTACCTGCGTCTCCTCCATCCACCATCACCCTGCCCCCCCCCTCCCCATTCGGTAATACAGAATGACAATACATGAGGCTGAAAGAAGAACAAAAAGCACCAAAAAGTTCAACATCCTTCACCTTTTCTAGCTCTGAAGTTGGTGATCCGAAGCACATCTTGATTATTTCTAAACATAAAACTTTTTACTTTTTGGTACCAACATTTTCAGATTAATTCTGGGAATGAACTTAAATTTAATCACCTTAGCATTAAAGAGAATGTGCGGCGATAGGAACATTAAAGTTGTCATCTTAGATCCTTTTTAAAATCCGTGACGTTCCTGGCTGTTGTGCTGATCCTGTTCCTCTTACACTGTCTGAGTCACTGACCCAGAAGCAGCACGCAGATCAGGTGCTCTGACTGGCTGTGGTGCTGATCCTGTTCCTCTTACATTGTCTCAGTCACTGACCCAGAAGCAGCGTGCAGATCAGGTGCTCTGACTCGCTGTTGTGCTGATCCTGTTCCTCTTACATTGTCTCAGTCACTGACCCAGAAGCAGCGCGCAGATCAGGTGCTCTGACTGGCTGTGATACTGATCCTGTTCCTCTTACACTGTCTGAGTCACTGACCCAGAAGCAGCGCGCAAATCAGGTGCTCTGACTGGCTGTGGTGCTGATCCTGTTCCTCTTACATTGTCTGAGTCACTGACCCAGAAGCAGCGCGCAGATCAGGTGCTCTGACTGGCTGTTGTGCTGATCCTGTTCCCCTTACACTGTCTGAGTCACTGACCCAGAAGCAGCGCCCAGATCAGGTGCTCTGACTGGCTGTGGTACTGATCCTGTTCCTCTTACACTGTCTGAGTCACTGACCCAGAAGCAGCGCGCAGATCAGGTGCTCTGACTGGCTGTGGTACTGATCCTGTTCCTCTTACACTGTCTGAGTCACTGACCCAGAAGCAGCGCGCAGATCAGGTGCTCTGACTCCACTGGCTGCCTGCTTCTTCCAGTTGTTTGATACAGACTTTGTGGAGGACAAAAACAATCAGTGTGACGGCTGGGAAGTGACTTAAATAAAGAGGAATAAGGCCTTTATCTTCCCTCAAGTTTCCTGTGTAGGTGTTCATCAGTCAGCATTGCTCATCTTACCTGCCAATGCTTCACCCTTCTCTAGAAATGGAATCTCAGAAGCACACCTTACATTTCATAACTTGCTCCATGCTTTTCTCTGCAACTTTGCTGCTAGACTTTCCTGGACTTCATCTCCAACACTCCAAGCATTAGACAATTTCTATTGTTATTTCTCAGAACCCATGGGTTACCAACCTAAAGAAAAGGGGAGCAAGCATAATTACAGCAATTAATATTGCTAGTAACACCACCTATTGGTAAGGAAAGGGGGAAATAGGTCACAGACCTGAAACATACACTAAAAACACAGAAGAAGAAAGGCAGTGAAGGCACCCCTTATTATTATCATATAAATCATCATGCACTTCCGAAAAAATATGGGTCAAGAGGCCAAAAAGGTACATGCAAAAGTTCTTATTTACACTTGGTGAAAATAAAAACTTTTGCATGTACCTTTTTGGCCTCTTGACCCATATTTTTTAGGAAGTGCATGATGATTTATATGATAATAATAAGGGGTGCCTTTCTTCTTCTGTGATTTTGGGTTACCCACCTGGTCTTGCGATATACAGAAGCAGAATGCGGGCTTCATCCATCACAATCGTTTATTGTAGTGTCAGTCCAGCAAAATCCAGCTTAAAGAGGAATTTCAGGCTAAACAAACATTCTGTCATTAAGTTACATTAGTTATGTTAATTAAAATAGATAGGTCATATAATCTCTTACCCACCCTGTTTTAAAAGAACAGGCAAATGTTTGTGATTCATGGGGGCAGCCATCTTTTTGTTTCAAAGGAGGTGACAGAGAACATGAGATACAGTTACAACTGTCCTGTGTCCTGATCACCCCTCCCAGTTGCTAGGCAATGAGAACAACAACATCAGAAATCCCACCATGCTTTGCACAGCATCAGGGGAAAAATGCCCGGGCAGATTTCTTTGATGGGGCGGAGCTTAGCTTCTGTGCAGCTAAAAGTGAGGCTTGGGTAAGAAAAACAAAGTGCTGATGCTGTGAAACTGTTAAAAAAAAAACAGCAAGCCTTTTCAATGCTGCTGAGCAGATTTTTAGTCTGGAGGTTCACTTTAACCAGACAGATTTACAGTTACCAACAGCGGCTTGTGCTTGTGTCACTGTGCCTGTAAAGCAAACCTGAGATGCCAAAAAATAATAAAATTGTACATACCTGGGGTTTCCTCCTTGCCATCTTCCCAGACCATCTTGCCATCTTCCGCACAATCTGTGCATTGCTGGCTGTGTTGTCAGGAGTGTTTCTGGGGAAGCATGCGGAAGGACTGCGCCTGTACCGACTGGTGGATTTACCAGCCCACCTAGCAGAAGATCCAGGCAGCGTGGGGAGACAGCGAGGGACGAAACCTGAAGGGGGATGGAGGAAGCCCCAGGATTGTATCATTTTTTTCGCCGTCTCAGGTACACTTTAACATCGATGCGGAGGTGGGTTGTGGGGCACTAAGATGACCATCGCCGGCTCTACGGACGCTTGGCCAAGCTGGGTTCAAGGCTTTTGATGTAAAAGGCACAGTGACACCAGCACATGCTGCTGTACAACTGTCTGGTTAGGCTTGCTGGACTGACAGGACAATAAATGATGGCTTTGCATTGGATGGTGGCCACGTTCAGCGTCTGTGTATGGTATGTTCTGCCTTCCTTCTACCCACATGGCTGGAGCACACCGATGAGCCATTTCAGTAAAGAGAGCAGAGACAGCACCTACACACGGTGAGATCGCTTCCAACCTTTATCTCCTTCACCTTTAAACATAGTGAGTCCCGCACTGAGCACACTTCATCTCATGTATTTTACCACCCTGGTCTTGCCCTGTTTGGTTCTCTTGAGTGTGTCACCTGGGAAAAGGTGGCCCAGAAAACTAATTGCTGTGGCTAATCAATGAAAAGTAATAAAATCCGCTTACCTCAAATAAAGTTAGAAACTTGTGTTTGATAAAATACGACTTTATTTAACACTCCCCCCCCCAACGGACCATACATATCTCTCCATACACCTATGGGACCATACATATCTCTCCTTATACCTATGGGACCATACATATCTCTCCTTATACCTATGGGACCATACATATCCCTCCTTACACCTATGGGACCATACATATCTCTCCTTATACCTATGGGACCATACATATCTCTCCATACACCTATGGGACCATACATATCTCTCCATACACCTATGGGACCATACATATCTCTCCTTATACCTATGGGACCATACATATCTCTCCTTATACCTATGGGACCATACATATCTCTCCTTATACCTATGGGACCATACATATCCCTCCTTACACTGATAGGACCATACATATCTCTCCATACACCTATGGGACCATACATATCCCTCCTTATACCTATGAGACCATACATATCCCTCCATACACCTATGGGATCATACATATCCCTCCATACACCTATGGGACCATACATATCCCTCCATACAGCTATGGGACCATACATATCTCTCCTTACACCTATGGGATCATACATATCCCTCCATACACCTATGGGACCATACATATCCCTCCATACACCTATGGGACCATACATATCCCTCCATACAGCTATGGGACCATACATATCTCTCCTTACACCTATGGGATCATAGATATCTCTCCTTATACCTATGGGACCATACACATCTCTCCTTATACCTATGGGACCATACATATCTCTCCTTACAGCTATGGGACCATACATATCTCTCCACACACCTATGGGACCATACATATCTCTCCTTACACCTATGGGACCATACATATTTCTCCTTATACCTATGGGACCATACATATCTCTCCTTATACCTATGGGACCATACATATCTCTCCTTACACCTATGGGACCATACATATCTCTCCTTACACCTATGGGACCATACATATCTCTCCTTACACCTATGGGACCATACATATCTCTCCATACACCTATGGGACCATACATATCTCTCCATACACCTATGGGTCCATACATATCTCTCCTTATACCTATGGGACCATACATATCCCTCCTTACACCGATAGGACCATACATACCCCTTCTTACACCTATGGGACCATACATATCCCTCCTTATACCTATGGGACCATACATATCCCTCCATACACCTATGGGACCATACATATCTCTCCTTATACCTATGGGACCATACATATCCCTCCTTACACCGATAGGACCATACATACCCCTCCTTACACCTATGAGACCATACATATCCCTCCTTACACCTATGGGACCATACATATCTCTCCTTATACCTATGGGTCCATACATATCCCTCCTTACACCTATGGGACCATACATATCTCTCCTTACACCTATGGGACTATACATATCTCTCCATACACCTATGGGACTATACATATCTCTCCTTACACCTATGGGTCCATACATATCTCTCCTTATACCTATGGGACAATACATATCTCTTATTACACCTATGGGACCACACATATCCCTCCTTACACCTATGGGACCATACATATCTCTCCTTACACCTATGGGACCATACATATCCCTCCTTACACCGATAGGACCATACATACCTCTCCATACACCTATGGGACCATACATATCCCTCCTTACACCGATAGGACCATACATACCCCTTCTTACATCTATGGGACCACACATATCCCTCCTTACACCTATGGGACCATACATATCTCTCCTTACACCTATGGGACCATACATACCCCTTCTTACATCTATGGGACCACACATATCCCTCCTTACACCTATGGGACCATACATATCTCTCCTTACACCGATAGGACCATACATACCCCTTCTTACATCTATGGGACCACACATATCCCTCCTTACACCTATGGGACCATACATATCTCTCCTTACACCTATGGGACCATACATATCCCTACTTACACCTATGGGACCATACATATCCCTCCATACACCTATGGATCCATACATATCCCTCCTTACACCTATGGGACCATACATATCCCTCCTTACACCTATGGGACCATACATATCTCTCCATACACCTATGGGACCATACATATCCCTCCTTACACCTATGGGACCATACATATCTCTCCATACACCTATGGGACCATAAATATCCCTCCTTACACCTATGGGACCATACATATCCCTCCTTACACCTATGGGACCATACGTATCCCTCCATACACCTATGGGACCATACATATCCCTCCTTACACCTACTGGACCATACATATCCCTCCTTACACTTATGGGACCATACATATCCCTCCTTACACCTATGGGACCATACATATCCCTCCATACACCTATGGGACCATACATATCTCTCCATACACCTATGGGACCATACATATCCCTCCTTACACCTATGGGACCATACATATCCCTCCTTACACCTATGGGACCATACATATCCCTCCTTACACCTATGGGACCATACATATCCCTCCTTACACCTACGGGACCATACATATCCCTCCATACACCTATGGATCCATACATATCCCTCCTTACACCTATGGGACCATACATATCCCTACTTACACCTATGGGACCATACATATCTCTCCATACACCTATGGGACCATACATATCCCTCCTTACACCTATGGGACCATACATATCTCTCCATACACCTATGGGACCATAAATATCCCTCCTTACACCTATGGGACCATACATATCCCTCCTTACACCTATGGGACCATACATATCCCTCCTTACACCTATGGGGCCATACATATCCCTCCTTACACCTATGGGACCATACATATCCCTCCATACACCTATGGGACCATACATATCCCTCCTTACACCTATGGGGCCATACATATCCCTCCTTACACCTATGGGACCATACATATCTCTCCTTACACCGATAGGACCATACATACCCCTTCTTACATCTATGGGACCACACATATCCCTCCTTACACCTATGGGACCATACATATCTCTCCTTACACCTATGGGACCATACATATCCCTACTTACACCTATGGGACCATACATATCCCTCCATACACCTATGGATCCATACATATCCCTCCTTACACCTATGGGACCATACATATCCCTCCTTACACCTATGGGACCATACATATCTCTCCATACACCTATGGGACCATACATATCCCTCCTTACACCTATGGGACCATACATATCTCTCCATACACCTATGGGACCATAAATATCCCTCCTTACACCTATGGGACCATACATATCCCTCCTTACACCTATGGGACCATACGTATCCCTCCATACACCTATGGGACCATACATATCCCTCCTTACACCTACGGGACCATACATATCCCTCCTTACACCTATGGGACCATACATATCCCTCCTTACACCTATGGGACCATACATATCCCTCCATACACCTATGGGACCATACATATCTCTCCATACACCTATGGGATCATACATATCCCTCCTTACACCTACGGGACCATACATATCCCTCCATACACCTATGGATCCATACATATCCCTCCTTACACCTATGGGACCATACATATCCCTCCTTACACCTATGGGACCATACATATCTCTCCATACACCTATGGGACCATACATATCCCTCCTTACACCTATGGGACCATACATATCTCTCCATACACCTATGGGACCATAAATATCCCTCCTTACACCTATGGGACCATACATATCCCTCCTTACACCTATGGGACCATACATATCCCTCCTTACACCTATGGGGCCATACATATCCCTCCTTACACCTATGGGACCATACATATCCCTCCATACACCTATCGGACCATACATATCCCTCCTTACACCTATGGGACCATACATATCCCTCCTTACACCTATGGGACCATACATATCCCTCCTTACACCTATGGGACCATACATATCTCTCCATACACCTATGGGACCATACATATCCCTCCATACACCTATGGGACCATACATATCCCTCCTTACACCTATGGATTTATACATATCCCTCCTTACACCTATGGGACCATACATATCCCTCCTTACACCTATGGATTTATACATATCCCTCCATACACCTATGGGACCATACATATCCCTCCTTACACCTATGGGACCATGCTATTGCAAATGTTCTGCTTTGGCAATGCTAAATGTATTTGGTCCTGCCAATAAGGCTTTGTTGGATTTGGGCTCAGATTTAGACACCCCACCCCCTCACTCAACATCCTCAGAGAAAGCTTACCTCAATTATGGTGCCCATACCTGGTACAATTGTTTCATTTTTTGGATTATATAATTTTGATTGATTATTCCGTTAGATTAAATATAAACATGTTTCCAACATGTCTGATTGGATTTTTATTGAAAAAAAAAATATGGGGCAATCGTTTTTTTTCTCGATCGAAAAAAAAAAGATTATTTTTGATTTTCATTCGATTCGATCGCTTTGGTTGAATAAACGGGAAAACTGAACGTTTATATTGTACCGTGTATGGGCACCATTACAGAGAGACTTTCACCTCTTCAAAGAACGGGAAGAACACTGGAAAAACGTGTCATTTGCCATCTGAAAGACAGGCTGAAATCGCTCAAAAGCTCAATGGAAGAATGACATCAAGAAAACACTGAGCTTGGACAGGAAACGGCAACTCAAAAACAAAAACTTCACCTGGGAAAGGGCATCACAGAAGCACCCCAGAGAAACACCGAATCAGAAGGAACTCTGCATAACAGAGCCAAATAAAAACACTGCAGAGTCAGTAGCAAACTCCATACCTCCCAACATTCTGAGGTAACAAAGAGGAACACTTTAAGACACACCCCCACCACATCTCTAACCACGCCCCCGCCACACCTCTATCCACGCCCCTACCACACCCCTCGCCATGCATATCTCAAAGAATTACTTTTGCTTTTATTGTATGCGCCTGAAGTAATGTCTATTTTACTTAAAGTGGACCTAAAATCAGAACTTTCTATCTGCTCTAAATGATAAGCATCAGCATAATAACCTTTAAAGAAAAACATTACTTTGTTACAGCTGATACAAACCCTGCAATTTATCTGCAGTGTGTCTACTTCCTGCTTTCATGGAAGCAGATATAGGGTTAACATACAGTGTTTACAAATTAGATGCTCTGCCGTGGCAGAGGAGATTCCTGAGCTGACACAGCTGAGAGATCTAATTACACTGGTGCTTAGTCACAGATGAGGAGGAATTAGACAGGCTAGTCTCTCTAAATACATACAGGGTGCATTTCTCTTTGTTTTCTTTCTGTCCTGAGCAAGAGTTCAGCTGCACTTATGGTAATAAATCACATGCACCTCTGAGAAGCAACCATGGCAACCGTTGCTTTTCGGCAATGCCATAGTCTGCAGTGTTAATTGCAGCTGTGGAACGCCAGGTTTTTGGTGCGAGTGATATGACAATTTTGGTAGCGTTACCGAGCAGGTTTTTCTTCTTTTTTCTGTGTTTTTGGTAAGGATTTTGTGTGTTATAATAGTGTTTGCCATATCGGCACTGAGGTCAGAGGTCCGATGAGACAGATCTCACTGCGGTCAGTGACAGATCTCGATCAGAGACAGATCTCGGTCGGAGGCAGATCTGAGTCAGAGGCAGATCTGGGTCGGAGGCAGATCTGGGTCGGAGGCAGATCTCGGTCGGAGGCAGATCTGGGTCGTAGGCAGATCTGGGTCGTAGGCAGATCTGGGTCGGAGGCAGATCTCGGTCGGAGGCAGATCTGGTCAGAGGCAGATCTCGGTTGGAGGCAGATCTGGGTCGTATGCAGATCTGGGTCGGAGGCAGATCTGGGTCGGAGGCAGATCTGGGTCGGAGGTAGATCTTGGTCGGAGGCAGATCTGGTCAGAGGCAGATCTTGGTCGGAGGCAGATCTCGGTCAGAGGCAGATCTAAGGCAGAGGTAGATCTTGGTCGGAGGCAGATCTGGTGAGAGGCAGAGCTCGGTCAGAGGCAGATCTCTGGCAGAGGTAGATCTGGGTCGGAGGCAGATCTCGGTCGGAGGCAGATCTGGTCAGAGGCAGAGCTCGGTCAGAGGCAGATCTCTGGCAGAGGTAGATCTTGGTCGGAGGCAGATCTCGGTCGGAGGCAGATCTCGGTCGGAGGTAGATCTCGGTCAGAGGCAGATCTCTGGCAGAGGTAGATCTTGGTCGGAGGCAGATCTTGGTCGGAGGCAGATCTGGTGAGAGGCAGAGCTCGGTCAGAGGCAGATCTCTGGCAGAGGTAGATCTCGGTCGGAGGCAGATCTCCGTCGGAGGCAGATCTGGTCAGAGGCAGAGCTCGGTCAGAGGCAGATCTCTGGCAGAGGTAGATCTTGGTCGGAGGCAGATCTCGGTCGGAGGTAGATCTCGGTCAGAGGCAGATCTCTGGCAGAGGTAGATCTTGGTCGGAGGCAGATCTGGTCAGAGGCAGAGCTCGGTCAAACCATGTGAGAACAAGGATATATAGCAGAAAATATTTTTGAAAAGACAAAAAAGTTTCAATATGATCTTAAATTTCAATGTATCAAAAAGTTCTCTTGTAAAAACAGAGTTCACAAATCTTCAAATGGATTCATCTTAGTAAACAACATCCCATTATTAGATACAGAAAACATATGATGAAGTATGTAATTGTTTAGAAAGGCGACAACGTTGACTTTTTTCGGAAAAACCTTCTTCAGGCCTCACAAGCAATTGTAATAATCTGTAATGTGCCGGACAAGACATAGGATGGGCACCATCTGGGCAAAACCAAGCCAGGAAACACCACTCAGACTGCCCCTGGACACAGAGCAGGGACAAGGTCATCCAGCACCCAAGGCTGAGACACCAAAGTGCGCCCCTCCACCCCTCCCACCCCAGCTGTCACTCACTGATTGCTATTAGACTAAGAGGGCCACAGGGCCCACAACCTCCCCAACACCTTAATATCTAGTTATCTGGCTTGCAGTCACTGCTATGTATCCCCTTTTCTTATTTCTTTCTGCTTCATACACAATTAGGAATGACAGCTGAATGAATTGTGCGCCCCCTCCTACACTGCTCCCTGAGGCTGGAGCCTCTCCAGCCTATGCCTCGGCCCGGCCCTGCCTGGACACAGCCAGGGCCGGCGCTACCATTAAGGCAAAGGAGGCAGCTGCCCCAGGGCCCCAGAGCTTGTAGGGGCCCCCAGTGGCTACAAGAGGAAAAAAAAAATTTGCAAATCGGCCTTATAGTTTTTGACAAAAACGATTTTAAAGTTTCAAAGGGAAAAAAAAACACATTTAAAAACCTGCCGACTTTAATGGTTAATAGCAAATCCACCTTAAATGCTAGAAATCCTAAATTTGCAGGATATGTTAAGGAGATCATTAGGAATAGGAGGAAAAAACAATTTTTCAAAAAGACCTTATAGTTTTTGAGAAAATCGATTTTAAAGTTTAGAAGGAAAAAAATATACTTTTAAATGCGGTAAATGTCACTTTTAGTAGCAAACCTAACGGTAGTGTCAATTTAAATGCATCAAACGAAAGCGCAATAAATTTCCTGACGGGGTTTCCAGGGGGTCTATACCCAGCCGCAACGATTTGGCCAGGGATCGCTATACAGCCGCAATATGGCTGTATGAAGATCCCTGGCATTTTTTCCTATTTTCCCAATATTTTTTTTATGTTTAGAGTGTGGGAATTTTTTTTTTTTTAAATTATGTGGGGTCTCCCCTCCTGAAACTTTTTAACCCCTTGTCCCCCATGCAGGCTGAGATAGCCAGAATGTGGAGCTCTGACCGATTGGGACTTCACACCCTGACTATACCAGCTGCAAAAAAGGTCCCCTAATGCCGATTTTTGTTCCGGGGTATATGTTGGGGGGGCCCCCCAGGTTTATTTTGCCCTGGGGCCCCATTGTTGCTTAAACCGGCTCTGGACACAGCACACAGGCAAGGTGCACCAGGAAAGAGTCCACCTTGACAATTGCGTACTTCATCATATGTTTTCTGTATCTAATAATGGGATGTTGTTTACAAAGTTGAATCCATTTGAAGATTCGTGAACTCTCTTTTTACGAGATAACTTTTTGATATATTAAAATTTAAGATCATCTTGAAACTTTTTTGTCTCTTCAAAAATATTTTCTGCTATATGGCCTGGTGCACACCAAAAACCGCTAGCAGATCCGCAAAATAATAGCAGATTTTGAAACGCTTTTTCTTATTTTTCTGTAGCGTTTCAGCTAGCATTTTGCGGTTTTGTGAAGCTTTTTGTGGTGTAGTAGATTTCATGTATTGTAAAGCTGTTACTGAACAGCTACTGTAACAAAAAACGCCTGGCAAACCGCTCTGAAGTGCCATTTTTCAGAGCGGTTCGCGTTTTTTCCTATACTTAACATTGAGGCAGAAACGCATCCGCAATTCAAAATCTGCAGCAGTGCGGGAGTATGCGTTTCTGCAAAACGCCTCCCGCTCTGGTGTGCACCAGCCCATTGAAATACATTACCCAAGCGTATCCGCAGCCGCAAGCGGATCGCAAACCGCAGCAGAACCGCTCTGGTGTGCACTAGGCCTATATCCTTGTTCTCACATGGTTATATTATTGGTGTTGTGGTGCACCATTGAGGATATGGTTTTTGGACTCCCAGTTTTCTCAATTGCAGATTTCTGTCAAAGGCAGACCCCAGTCACAGACAAATCTCGGGCAGAGGTAGATCTCGGTCGGTGACAGATCTTGGCCAGAGGCAGATTTTGTCCAGAGGCAGATTTTGGTCTGAGGCAGATCCCGGTCGGAAGCAGAACTAAAACAGAGGCAGACCTCTGTCAGAGGCAGAACTGAGTCAGAGGCAGATCTTGGTCAGGGACAGATACATTTAGAGACAGATATGGTCAGAGACAGATCTCAGTCAGAGGCAGATCTTGGTCAGAGGCAGATTTCTGTCAGAGGCAGATCCTGGTTAGAGGCAGAACTCGGTCAGAGGCAGAACTGAGTCAGAGGCAGATCCCGGTCAGAGGCAGATCTCGGTCAGAGGCAGATCCCGGTCAGAGGCAGATCTCAATCAGAGGCAGATCTCAATCAGAGGCAGATCACACAGCGGTCAAAGACTGATCTCGACCAGAGGCAGATGGAGAGATGGGACACGTGTTGATGATTTGTTGTGTTTCGGGGACTGATGAACTTTGACACACACACATTGCATTCTCGGTTCTGTACAGACTGTTATTTTCTTGTTGTTCTGATCCGTGTTCCTCTCGGAGGGGAAAGGTCACTCAAAATACCAAACAACAATCGACAGAGCAGTAAAACCGTCTCCACGGAGGCAAGCAGAATGTTTTCCTCTGATCTTTCTTTCCATTGAGGATCCCACACTGTTCTCTAAATGACTGAATAGCAGCAATGACTCAAAAATCTGAAATATCAGAAGTGATCTCATCCCACTCAGTGTCCCCTCTCACGTGACTCAATTCACGATCTGTGGGGCATTGTGCTTCTCGGGGAACGCAGAGCTTAAGGGGGCACTCTGCTCACTGGGGGTCTGGCAGGCTGGAGGGGGAATGGGAACCCAGAGGGAGTCGTATGATTCCAGACTTCACTTTTTCAAATAAAAAGTCCTTTGTACATCACTGCAGCACAACAAGCACTACTCGCTGCCTTTTACCATCACTGGGACACTTATTTTAACCGATTCTCGGCCGACCTGTCCTTTATCGTTCGTTCATGAAGACCGTGGTCTATTGTGTGTACAGAACGGCGGCACACCACAAATAGACTCATTTATCTGCACTTGCTTGTAGAACAGGACAGGCCACTCGGCTATAGCCATACAGCATTCCTGCGTGGCTTACGTCCCCAGAACTATCATCCCAGCAATCGATTACCGATCGAGACTTTATGGTTAGGTCTCTGTAAATGAACAGACTGTTTAGCCTGAGAGCCACTAGCAGAGCTTTCCTGAGCTCTTTGTGATGTGAGAAGCTCTTGCTAATGTAATGGTATGGGTAAGATATCACTGGAGGGAGGTGATTTTATAAAAGTCCCCCAGAGCATGGCATAAGCAAGAGCTTTACAAATCCATAGCACTTGGAAAAGTCTGCTAGTGGGTCCCAGGAAACTGATACAGGGGTATCTTCACATCTGTTCACACTTTATGCCACAGCTCAGGAACATGTTGTTTATACAGATTTAAAGGATACCCGAGGTGACGTGTGACATGATGAGATAGACATGTGTATGTACAGTGCCTAGCACACAAATAGCTATGCTGTGTTCCTTTTTTCTTTCTCTACCTGAAAGAGTTAAATATCAGGTATGTAAGTGGCTGACTCAGTCCTGACTCAGACAGGAAGTGACTATAGTGTGACCCTCACTGATAAGAAATTTCAACTATAAAACACTTTCCTAGCAGAAAATGGCTTCTGAGAGCAAGAAAGAGATAAAAAGGATAATTTCTTATCAGTGAGGGTCACACTGTAGTCACTTCCTGTCTGTTATTGATGCCAAAGACCGCAAAGCTCACAAACTTGGTCATTGAGTCATTGTTAGGGTTAGAAAAAGTGGGCGGAGCCAACACCAGCCAAATACATATTGGGGAACGCGGATTCATCAGCTAGTGATATTATAAATGGATTGTATATTGATTAAAAAAAAGTAATCTGCCATTCAGAGATTCTCACGGACTGACAGCTGACTGATCACAGTAAGCTAGCCCGAGCCACTCCCCCTCTAGTCATATGTACAGTAGAGGAGGACGGTGATTACTATAACAGCTCAAGCCACACCTCCCTGCCGAAAGCCTGAGACAGCTGCACATAGACTGGGGCCGGGGTGGGCAAAGTACGGCCCGCGGGTTGTACCCGGCCCGTTTGGACATTTCATCCGGCGCGCCGTGCTTCTTGCCCCCTATAGGTAGGTGGTGGTGATGTGGTGTCCTACAGCCAATGCGCCAGATCACCGTTTGTAGCTCACCGGCATCTGCGGGAGTCTGTCTGGTCCCGGGCTATGGTAAAATGGTGTCTGAAGCCCAGACTGGAGTCTATTTGTGGCTCCAGTATAGCATCTGACACAAAAGCATCACTGTGTGTGGCTCTCCAGACAAAAAGTTTGCCCACCCCTGGTATAAGCTGTTACTCTGTGCCTGTACTGATAGTAAACTAGCTGCAGTGTGTGCTGATCCCTGCCGCCCCCACTATGTACAGTATAAGCTTTTCCTCTATGCCTGTACTGATAGTAAACTATCTGCAGTGTGTCCTGATCTCTGCTACCTCCAGTATGTACAGTGTAAGCTGTTACTCTGTGCCTGTACTGATAGTAACCTAGCTGCAGTGTGTGCTGATCCCTGCCGCCCCCACTATGTACAGTATAAGCTTTTCCTCTATGCCTGTACTGATAGTAAACTAGCTGCAGCATGTGCTGATCTCTGCTACCTCCAGTATGTACAGTATAAGCTGTTACTCTGTGCCTGTACTGATAGTAAACTAGCTGCAGTGTGTGCTGATCCCTGCCGCCACCCGTGTGTACAGTATAAGCTTTTACTCTATGCCTGTACTGATAGTAAACTAGATGCAGTGTGTGCTGATCTCTGCTACCTCCAGTATGTACAGTATAAGCTGTTACTCTGTGCCTTTACTAATAGTAAACTAGCTGCAGCGTGTGCTGATCTCTGCTACCTCCAGTATGTACAGTATAAGCTGTTACTCTGTGCCTGTACTGATAGTAAACTAGCTGCAGTGTGTGCTGATCCCTGCCGCCGCCACTATGTACAGTATAAGCTTTTACTCTATGCCTGTACTGATAGTAAACTATCTGCAGTGTGTCCTGATCTCTGCTACCTCCAGTATGTACAGTGTAAGCTGTTACTCTGTGCCTGTACTGATAGTAAACTAGCTGCAGTGTGTGCTGATCCCTGCCGCCACCCGTGTGTACAGTATAAGCTTTTACTCTATGCCTGTACTGATAGTAAACCAGATGCAGTGTGTGCTGATCTCTGCTACCTCCAGTATGTACAGTATAAGCTGTTACTCTGTGCCTTTACTAATAGTAAACTAGCTGCAGCATGTGCTGATCTCTGCTACCTCCAGTATGTACAGTATAAGCTGTTACTCTGTGCCTGTACTAATAGTAAACTAGCTGCAGTGTGTGCTGATCACTGCTACCTCCAGTATGTACAGTATAAGCTGTTACTCTGCACCTGTACTGATAGTAAACTAGCTGCAGCGTGTGCTGATCTCTGCTACCTCCTGTATGTACAGTATAAGCTGTTACTTTATGCCTGTACTGATAGTAAACTAGCTGCAGCGTGTGCTGATCTCTGCTACCTCCAGTATGTACAGTATAAGCTGTTACTCTGTGCCTGTACTGATAGTAAACTAGCTGCAGCATGTGCTGATCTCTGCTACCTCCAGTATGTACAGTATAAGCTGTTACTCTGTGCCTGTACTGATAGTAAACTAGCTGCAGTGTGTGCTGATCCCTGCCGCCACCCGTGTGTACAGTATAAGCTTTTACTCTATGCCTGTACTGATAGTAAACTAGATGCAGTGTGTGCTGATCTCTGCTACCTCCAGTATGTACAGTATAAGCTGTTACTCTGTGCCTTTACTAATAGTAAACTAGCTGCAGCGTGTGCTGATCTCTGCTACCTCCAGTATGTACAGTATAAGCCGTTACTCTGTGCCTGTACTGATAGTAAACTAGCTGCAGTGTGTGCTGATCCCTGCCGCCGCCACTATGTACAGTATAAGCTTTTACTCTATGCCTGTACTGATAGTAAACTATCTGCAGTGTGTCCTGATCTCTGCTACCTCCAGTATGTACAGTGTAAGCTGTTACTCTGTGCCTGTACTGATAGTAAACTAGCTGCAGTGTGTGCTGATCCCTGCCGCCACCCGTGTGTACAGTATAAGCTTTTACTCTATGCCTGTACTGATAGTAAACCAGATGCAGTGTGTGCTGATCTCTGCTACCTCCAGTATGTACAGTATAAGCTGTTACTCTGTGCCTTTACTAATAGTAAACTAGCTGCAGCATGTGCTGATCTCTGCTACCTCCAGTATGTACAGTATAAGCTGTTACTCTGTGCCTGTACTGATAGTAAACTAGCTGCAGTGTGTGCTGATCACTGCTACCTCCAGTATGTACAGTATAAGCTGTTACTCTGCACCTGTACTGATAGTAAACTAGCTGCAGCGTGTGCTGATCTCTGCTACCTCCTGTATGTACAGTATAAGCTGTTACTTTATGCCTGTACTGATAGTAAACTAGCTGCAGCGTGTGCTGATCTCTGCTACCTCCAGTATGTACAGTATAAGCTGTTACTCTGTGCCTGTACTGATAGTAAACTAGCTGCAGCATGTGCTCTCTGCTGTCTCCAGTATGTACAGTATAAGCTGTTACACTGTGCCTGTACTGATAGTAAACTAGCTGCAGTGTGCGCTGATCACTGCTACCTCCAGTACGTACAGTATGAGCTGTTACTCTGTGCCTGTACTGATAGTATTGTAGCTGCAGGGTGTGCTGATCTCTGCTGCCTCCAGTATGTACAGTATAAGCTGTTACTCTGTGCCTGTACTGATAGTAATCTAGCTGCAGTGTGCGCTGATCTCTGCTGCCTCCAGTATGTACAGTATAAGCTGTTACTCTGTGCCTGTACTGATAGTAAATTAGCTGCAGCGTGTGCTGATCTCTGCTACCTCCAGTATGTACAATACAAGCTGTTACTCTGTGGATGTACTGGTAGTAAACTAGCTGCTGTGTGTGCGCTGATCTCTGCTACCCCAGTATGTACAGTAGAAGCTGTTACTCTGTGCCTGTACTGATAGTAAACTAGCTGCAGTGTGAGCTGATCTCCGCTAACTCCAGTATGTGCAGTATAAGCTGTTACTCTGTGCCTGTACTGATAGTAAACTAGCTGTAGCGTGTGCTGATCTCTGCTACTTCCAGTATGTACAGTATAAGCTATTACTCTGTGCCTGTACCAATAGTAAACTAGCTGCAGTGTGTGCTGATCTCTGCTTCCTCCAGTATGTACAGTATAAGCTGTTACTTTGCCTGTACTGATAGTAAACTATCTGCAGCGTGTGCTGATCTCTGCTACCTCCAGTATGTACAATACAAGCTTTTACTCTGTGCCTGTACTGGTAGTAAACTAGCTGCCGTGTGTGCTGATCTCTGCCACCCCCAGTATGTACAGTATAAGCTGTTACTCTCTGCCTGTACTGATAGCAAACTAGCTGCAGCATGTGCTCTCTGCTGTCTCCAGTATGTACAGTATAAGCTGTTACTCTGTGCCTGTACTGATAGTAAACTATCTGCAGCATGTGCTGATCTCTGCTACCCCAGTATGTACAGTATATACTGTTACTCTGTGCCTGTACTGATAGTAAACTAGCTGCAGCGTGTGCTGATCTCTGCTTCCCCAGTGTGTACAGTATAAGCTGTTACTCTGTACCTGTACTGATAGTAAACTAGCTGCAACGTGTGCTGATCTCTGCTACCTCCAGTATGTACAGTATAAGCTGTTACTCTGTGCCTGTACCAATAGTAAATTAGCTGCAGCGTGTGCTGATCTCTGCTACCTCCAATATGTACAATACAAACTGTTACTCTGTGGATGTACTGGTAGTAAACTAGCTGCTGTGTGTGCTGATCTCTGCTACCCCAGTATGTACAGTATAAGCTGTTACTCTTTTCCTGTACTGATAGTAAACTAGCTGCAGTGTGAGCTGATATCCGCTACCTCCAGTATGTACAGTATAAGCTGTTACTCTGTGCCTGTACTGATAGTAAACTAGCTGCAGCGTGTGCTGATCTCTGCTACTTCCAGTATGTACCGTATAAACTGTTACTTTGCCTGTACTGATAGTAAACTATCTGCAGTGTGTGCTGATCTCTGCTACCTCCAGTATGTACAATACAAGCTGTTACTCTGTGCCTCTACTGGTAGTAAACTAGCTGCCATGTGTGCTGATCTCTGCCACCCCCAGTATGTACAGTATAAGCTGTTTTTCTGTGCCTGTACTGGTAGTAAACTAGCTGCTGTGTGTGCTAATCTCCGCTACCTCCAGTATGTACAGTATAAGCTGTTACTCTGTGCCTGTACTGATAGCAAACTAGCTGCAGCATGTGCTCTCTGCTGTCTCCAGTATGTACAGTATAGGCTGTTACTCTGTGCCTGTACCAATAGTAAACTAGCTGCAGTGTGTGCTGATCTCTGCTACCTCCAGTATGTACAGTAGAAGCTGTTACTCTATGCCTGTACTGATAGTAATCTAGCTGCAGTGTGTGCTGATCTCTGCTACCCCCAGTATGTACAGTATAAGCTGTTAATCTGTGCCTCTACTGGTAGTAAACTAGCTGCAGCATGTGCTCTCTGCTGTCTCCAGTATGTACAGTATAAGCTTACTCTGTACCTGTACTGATAGTAAACTATCTGCAGCATGTGCTGATCTCTGCTACCTCCAGTATGTACAGTATAAGCTGTTACTCTGTGCTTGTACTGGTACTAAACTAGCTGCAGTGTGAGCTAATCTCTGCTACCTCCAGTATGTACAGTATAAGCTTTTACTCTGTGTCTGTACTGATAGTAAACTAGCTGCAGTGTGTGCTGATCTCTACTATCTCCAGTATGTACAGTATAAGCTGTTACTCTGTGCCTGTACTGATAGTAACCTAGCTGCAGCGTGTGCTGATCTCTGCTTCCCCAGTGTGTACAGTATAAGCTGTTACTCTGTACCTGTACTGATAGTAAACTAGCTGCAGTGTGCTGATCTCTGCTTCCCCAGTATGTACAGTATAGGCTGTTACTCTGTACCTGTACTGATAGTAAACTATCTGCAGCATGTGCTGATCTCTGCTACCTCCAGTATGTACAGTATAAGCTGTTACTCTGTGCTTGTACTGATAGTAAACTAGCTGCAGTGTGTGCTGATCTCTGCTACCTCCAGTATGTACAGTATAAGCTGTCATTCTATCCCTGTACTGGTAGTAAACTAGCTGCAGCGTGTGCTTATCTCTGCTGCCTCCAGTATGTACAGCATAAGCTGTTACTCTCTGCCTGTAGTGATGGTAAACTAGCTGCAGTGTGTGCTGATCTCTGCTACCCCCAGTATGTACAGTATAAGCTGTTACTCTGTGTGTGTACTGATAGTGAGTGCTGATCTCTGCTGTTCCGAGTATGTACAGTATAAGCTGTTACTCTGTGCCTGTACTGATAGCAAACTAGCTGCAATGTGTTCTTACCTCTTGACTCCACAGTCCCTCAAAGCTCAGATCAATCTGGCCACACTGTATAATTTACTTTGTTTAATCTAATCCAGTTATTTGGAAGCCCCTCCTTCAACTGGTGTCCTACACCGCTGCCTAGTTTGCCTATGCTATGTCCCTGCCTTCTCTGAGTGTGTTGGGCTCCCATGCCATCTTTAAAGTTTTGTTGATTCCAGAGTGTACATTCACTGCTCAGTCACCGGCCAGAGAGGTGGGCAAAGAGGTGGGCAGAGAGCTGGGCAGAGAGGTGGGTAGAGAGCTGGGCAGAGAGGCGGGCAGAGAGGCAGGCAAAGAGCTGGGCAGAGAGGTGGGCAGAGAGGTGGGCGAAGAGGCGGCTGGAGAGGTGGGCGGAGAGGAAGCTGGAGAGGTGGGCAGAAAGGCGGGCCAGAGAGGCGACTGGAGAGGTGGGCAGAGAGGTGAGTAGAGAGCTGGGCAGAGGGGCAGGCAGAGAGGCGGGCAGAGAGACGGGAAGAGAGCTGGGCAGAGAGGCAGGCAAATAGCTGGGTGGAGAGGCGGCTGGAGAGGTGGGTAGAGAGGCGGGCGGAGAGGTGGGCAGAGAGGCAGGCAAAGAGCTGGATAGAGAGCTGGGTAGAGAGACGGGCAGAGAGCTGGGCAGTGAGGCCGGCAAAGAGCTGGGCAGAGAGGCGGGTAGAGAGGCAGGCAAAGAGCTGGGTAGAGAGGCAGGCAAAGAGCTGTGCAGAAAGGCGGGTAGAGAGCTGGGCAGAGAGACGAGCAGAGAGCTGGGCAGTGAGGCAGGCAAAGAGCTGGGTAGAGAGGCAGGCAAAGTGCTGGGTAGAGAGGCAGGTAAAGAGCTGGGCAGAGAGGCGGGCAGAGAGCTGGGCAGTGAGGCAAGCAAAGAGCTGGGCAGAGAGGTGGGTAGAGAGGCAGGCAAAGAGCTGAGTAGAGAGGCAGGCAAAGAGCTGGGTAGAGAGCTGGGCAGAGAGGCAGGCAAAGAGCTGGGCAGAGAGGCAGGCAAAGAGCTGGGTAGAGAGCTGGGCAGAGAGGCAGGCAAAGAGCTGGGCAGAGAGGCGGGTAGAGAGCTGGGCAGAGGGGCGGGCAGAGAGGCGGGCAGAGAGGAGGGCAGAGAGTTGGGCAGAGAGGCAGGCAAAGAACTGGGCAGAGAGATGGGTAGAGAGGTGGGCAGAGGGGTGGGCAGAGAGGAGGGCAGAGAGCTGGGCAGAGAGGCAGGCAGAGGGGCGGGCAGAGAGCTGGGCAGAGAGACGGGTAGAGAAGTGGGCGTCCCGCACTATCCAGGGCATGGCGACACGAAGAAACGTTTGCGCTCTAAGTGGCGGGCACAGAATAAGCATAGTTTCTATAGTTCCTGTATTCGCAGCACATTGGTACGCAGAGCTGCACAGAGGACATAAATAACGTACATGTGATCCCAGCCGCCCCAGATTAACAATGTAATTATAATCCATCAATCCTATAGAGAGGCGGGAATCTCCTGGCTGCCGCTTGTATATATTATAACTACTATGAGCATTATACAGCGCTGACACCTCTGCCTGCGGACAGAGGACACTGTCATATGACACGAGAGGTGCATTCCCCGCCTGTCAGCTGCAGCGGCCTCCCCCATGGAATCACATCAACCGAGAGGTGCATTCCCCGCCTGTCAGCTGCAGCGCCCCCCCTCCCCCATGGAATCACATCAACATGGAGGGGCATTCCCCGCCTGTCAGCTGCAGCGGCCACCCCCCCTCCCCCATGGAATCATATCAACATGGAGGGGCATTCCCCGCCTGTCAGCTGCAGCGGCCTCCCCCATGCAATCACATCAACCGAGAGGTGCATTCCCCGCCTGTCAGCTGCAGCGCCCCCCCTCCCCCATGGAATCACATCAACCGAGAGGTGCATTCCCCGCCTGTCAGCTGCAGCGCCCCCCCTCCCCTATGGAATCACATCAACATGGAGGGGCATTCCCCGCCTGTCAGCTGCAGCGGCCACCCCCCCTCCCCCATGGAAACACATCAACATGGAGGGGCATTCCCCGCCTGTCAGCTGCAGCGGCCACCCCCCCTCCCCCATGGAATCACATCAACATGGAGGGGCATTCCCCGCCTGTCAGCTGCAGCGGCCACCCCCCCCTCCCCCATGGAATCACATCAACATGGAGGGGCATTCCCCGCCTGTCAGCTGCAGCGGCCACCCCCCCTCCCCCATGGAATCACATCAACATGGAGGGGCATTCCCCGCCTGTCAGCTGCCCCCCCCACTCCCCCAAGGAGTCACATCATCCAAGAGGTGCATTCCCCGCCTGTCAGCTGCCCCCCCTCCCCCATGGTGTCATATCTGAACCTGACCCTGTGCCCAAAGCCAACTCCGCAGATAAGTTCATAAATCAACACAAATGTGGCTGGCACATCCCTGGTGTGTATTTAAAGTGGGAGGAAACTCCATATTAACTGAAAAAAATAATTTTACAAAATCATATACTAAGAAATTACTTATTTAGCTTACCTATCCTGTTGTTTTTAGTGTTTATGGTCAGATTTAGGAGTAATGTGATATGCAAATATATATATATATATATATATACTTCCGTTTCTTCGTGATGCTAAACGTGACATCACTTACGCCCTTTTCTCTTTTTTTTTTTCTTCTCGACCCAGCTCAGTGTTGACTTTCCCTCTCTGCTGCCACAGCTTACAATCCCTCCCACAGCAAAGATCTTACATCAGTGTGTAAACTTTTCAAAGGGAGGGGTATTAAGTTACCTTCTTCTGATCATAGTGTCCTTATCTTATCAGAAATAGGAAGCTTTCTGTTGGGGATTCAGTTACCTGCTTCTGATTATAGTGTCCTTATCTTATCGTAGATAGGAAGCTTTCTGTTGGGGATTCAGTTACATGCTTCTGATTATAGTGTCCTTATCTTATCGAAAATAGGAAGCTTTCTGTTGGGGATTCAGTTACCGCTTCTGAACAAAGTGTCCTTATCGTATCAGAAATAGGAAGCTTTCTGTTGGGGATTCAGTTACCTGCTTCTGAATATAGTGTCCTTATCTTATCGGAAATAGGAAGTTTTCTGTTGGGGGTTCAGTTACCTGCTTCTAATCATAGTATCCTTATCTTATCAGAAATAGGAAGCTTTCGGTTAGGGGTTCAGTTACCTGCTTCTGCTTATTGTGTCCTTATCTTATCAGAAAAAGGAAGCTTTCTGTTGGGGATTCAGTTACCTGCTTCTAATCATAGTAACCTTATCTTATCAGAAATAGGAAGCTTTCGGTTAGGGGTTCAGTTACCTGCTTCTGCTTATTGTGTCCGTATCTTATCGGAAATAGGAAGCTTTTTGTTGGGGATTCAGTTACCTGCTTCGAAATATAGTGTCCTTATTATATCGGAAATTGGAAGCTTTCTGTTGGGGATTCAGTTACCTTCTTCTGATCATAGTGTCCTTATCTTATCGGAAATAGGAAGCTTTCTGTTGGGGATTCAGTTACCTGCTTCTGATCATAGTTTTCTTATCTTATTGGAAATAGGAAGCTTTCTGTTGGGGACTCAGTTACCTGCTTCTGATCATAGTATCCTTATCTTATCGGAAATAGGAAGCTTTCTGTAGGGGATTCAGTTACCTTCTTCTGATCATAGTGTCCTTATCTTATCGGAAATAGGAAGCTTTCTGTTGGGGATTCAGTTACTTTCTTCTGATCATAGTGTCCTTATCTTATCGGAAATAGGAAGCTTTCTGTTGGGGATTCAGTTACCTTGTCCTGATTATAGTATCCTCATTAAAAATATTTTTTCATTCGATTATTACACCATCGCCCTGGGTGCAATTTAGCCTAGAGACCGCCCTGACTGTCATATTTTACAAACATCAGGCTTAGCTTTGGAGTTTTTACTAAACAAAACATTTAAAGGGGCACTATGGCGAAAAATTGTAAAATGTAAAATCTATGCAAACATAAACAAATAAGAAGTACATTTTTTCCAGAGTAAGGCCTCTTGCACACTGCACGCGATTCAGATTCAGATTCCGCTTTTTAATCAGTTTTTACATCTGATTCAGATTCAGATTTGCAGTGTGCAGGGAGCAAACTGCAAATCAGAATCTGAATCGGATGTAAAAACTGATTAAAAAGCGGAATCTGAATCGGAATCCCTTGCAGTGTGCAAGAGGCCTAAAATGAGCCATAAATTACCTTTCTACTATGTTGCTGTCACTTACAGTAGGTAGTAGAAATCTGACAGAACCAACAGGTTTTGGACTAGCCCATCTCTTCATAGGGGATTCACAGCAAGGCTTTTATTCTTTATAAAAATACTCCCGAAAAAGGATTTAAACAATGATACTGGCCAGCTTCCCTGCTCCCTACACAGTTTTTTGGCAGTTGGACAGAGCAACTGCCACTCACTGAGGGCTGGAATCCACAGGAGCGTTTTTGGCAGCGTTTTGGCAGCGCTGCGATACGCTAGGCACTTTGCCAAAACGCTGGGCTAATGTTAATGGATGGGGCAACTTCCACAGGAGCGTTTGCGTTTCCCAGAAACGCAAACGCAGGACCTGCAGCATTTTGGGAGCGTTAGCGCTTCAATGTAAAGTATTGAACCGCTAGCGGAAACGCTCAGCAAAACCTAAACTGAGCGGTTTTGCTAGCGTTTTGCGGTTCAGCACACTGTAACAAAATGAAAAAGAATTCACAGGACCAATCAGGATAAAAACGCAAAACGCAAAACGCTAGGCACCCGCTGGGGAAAAAAATACAATGTTGCAAAACACGACCAAAAACGCGCATGAATCCGCTTGCAAACCGCTCAGACAAAACGCTAGCGGTTGCGTTTTGCGTTTGCGGTTTTCAGTGGGTTCCAGGCCTAAGTGTTTTAGAAAATAAATAAATCCCTGAGAATCCCCCCATGAAGAGATTGTCTAGTCCAAAACCTGTCGGTAATGTCAGATTTCTACTAATATGTTTGCACATATTTT
The DNA here is from genome assembly GCF_040937935.1 of Hyperolius riggenbachi. Classification (NCBI taxonomy): domain Eukaryota; kingdom Metazoa; phylum Chordata; class Amphibia; order Anura; family Hyperoliidae; genus Hyperolius; species Hyperolius riggenbachi. Next base: position 10,854,344 of record NC_090648.1, read on the forward strand.
AAATTTTACAATGTTTCGCCATAGTGCCCCTTTAAAATAATAAGACAAATGGAGAGGACAGACATGTTAGGGCCCTAAAGCAACGCTGACAAAAATAGTTCTATACTCACCTAAGAAGAGGGCAGGCTCTGGATCCCATAGAGCCGTCCTCTCTCCCTCGATCCCTGGCTGTCCCTTATTGAAGTTATTAGATCAGCTGGTCAAATATGCCTTAAATATCACCCGAGGTGAAAATAAACTAATGAAATAAACAATTGTATCTATCCTCCTTCTCCTAAAAATGACTTTTTAAGATATTCCACGGTTTTATTTTATATTTAAATCTACTTTTTATTTTTTTTACTGTTTTATTGTTTTTGCTCAATGGCACAGTCATTAAAGTATTCCAGAGCTAAAGTATATGAACTATTGAGCTTTTTATCTCTTTCCTGCTCTCAGAAGCCATTTTCTGCTCGGAAAGTGTTTTATAGTTTTAAGTTCTTATCAGTGAGGGTCACACTGTAGTCTAGCCCAGTCCGGACTCAGACAGGAACTGCCACTTACATACCTGATATTTTTTTTTTTAAGAAAAAAAGGAACACAGCCTAGTTATTTGTGTGCTAGGCACTGTACATACACATGTCTATCTCATCACGTCACATGTCACCTCGGGTATCCAGTGTACCAGAGATGGCGCTCCCCCAATAAAATATACATACCTGGAGCTTCCTCCAGCCCCCTCCAGGCTGATCACTCCCATGGCATCCTCTTCTCTCCCTCTCTATTCCTCCGGTACTGGCTCAGCAAAATCCATCAGTCGGGGCCAGTCGGCGCATGCGCAGTCCATCCAGGTGCGATCCCCTGTCTTGCTGCCCCTGCGCAGTTGGCCCCGGACCGAAGGACTTTTCGGGGCCAGTTGTAGGCACACGGAAGGAGAGAAAAGGATGGCGTGGGAGCGATCAGGCCCGGAGGGGGCTGGAGGAAGCCCCATGTATGTATATTTTATTGGGGGATTGCCGTCTCTAGTTCCTTTTAAGGAGTCCTTGTGAAGTCTTCCTCAGTACTCGCATCCCCGAGCGCTTCTGTAGACAGGCAGGTCCTTACGGCGCACACCCGAGTCCACACTCATGCGCAGTACGGATGCACTTCTGAACCAAGTGCTTCTGAATCTCTCCGAGGAGCCCCTAGGACACGGAATCTCAACACCGCTGCAAAAAGGGCACCGGGAGAGGACTAGGAAGGCTCTGCGGGATTCAGACCCTTTTTTCAGCATTAATTCAGATCTGCTTTAATTAGTATATATTACTACATTGGCCAGTTAAATAACGTAGAGAGTAACATCCCCATGCAAACTTATGGTGTTCCTTGACATGGATGCAGGTATACATGGGACAGTTTCTTCTCGTTTAATCACTTCACTTCATCAGGAGGTGTAGTGTTTTTCCAATGAGCTGTAATTTGTGTAGACATCTCTATGTCCTCCATCTTAGAGGGACCTTAGTGAATCCACACAAAGCCACCACATCTGTGGCCTCCTGAAGTCCTCTGACTTATCTGGTGGCCTGGCTGGTAGATGAAGGGTTTGAGAGAGGAGTACAGTGATGTTGTGTGTAGCAGAGGACAGCGGTTTGGTTTGGTGGACGGAACGGCTGTCAGGAACGGCTCAGTGGAAATATTTTAGGGGAAGCAATGAAATCCGAGAATAGCCCAAGCTCGATGGAATAAAGTAATGGATATTGACGTCTCTCATTGTGGTTGGAATCCGATAGTCCAGACCTCTTAAGGCCAGTGTCACATATTACCAGATCTAGCACACAATATTGATTTGTCAGGGTATCTTTTTCTAATGTTTGTCTGTGGTGGTGGGCTGCTCACCAGGGGAGGGTCGTTTACGAGTTGAGATGGGAAATCTACGCGGACTCCCAGTGGCGTGCGTTACATGGAAGGTACAGAGGCGATGTGTGAATGGATGGAGTTGAGATTCATTGAAGGAACTGGCGCCTTGGCGCAGACAGGAAACGATGAGCAGAAGGCGTCTACGTTTACATCTCGATTTCAGGATGTGTGAAGGACTCTGATACATCTGAGCAGCAGTGGAGGAACCTACAGCGTAATTTCATTTTCATATAAGATAAAATTACAGATACAGCTTATATCACTGTCGGTGTTGAGCTTCTAATTCATATCATTGTAATTTTGCATCAAAATTTACAATTATGACGCAAAATCGTTGTACAAAATTTCTGGCAAAATTTCGTAATTAATTTCGCACAAAACCGTGAATACGTTCGTAATTTTGGGTCAGTGGTTCTGAAGGTGTGATTTGCTGTAAGCCAACAAAGAATGGACAACAAAGGATGATTTGCATATTCAGCAGTGGTGCATTGTGGGAGATTTCATATGCTCACTCCAAATTTAAAAATCGCAAACAACTTCTATTTTAAGAAGGCAAACTTTTGTTTTGCATTTTAGTAAGAGGGCTTTTTGGTCCTTTGTAGCCCCTTACACACTCCTGGGAGTTCTGGTTCACCATGAGCTTGCTGGGCAATCTGTAACTCTGGGTGTTTCAAATCCTACCCCATGTCAAACTCTGGCCCGTGGGCCAAATCTGGCCCTTGGAGCCCTCAGACTTGGCCATCAGGTGGTTTCCCCGCGTTACATTATGTTTGGCCCCCCTCTAGACCAGCAGAGAAACTATATTGGAGGGTTAGCCCTAGATCACTAGGGAAGCTACAGTATATGAGGAGGGGGGCAGCACTAGACACCAGGGAATTGTATAGGGGACAGAGTAGGCATTAGACTCTGGGGAAGTGAATAGGGGATGGAGGGGGGCTATTAGACACCAGGGAATTTTATAAGGGAGAGGTGGCCACTAGACATTGAGGTCAGCCCACAACTTGGTCCCAGAGCTCAATTTCGGCCCACTTTGTATTTGAGTTCGACCCCTCAGCCATAGAGCCACATTATTTCATGCTATGCACTGATGAGGATCAACCAGTCTGAAACAGTCTGTATGCATGTTGGATTTTTGTGGCTCTGCACAAGCTGACACATCATTGCATTCTAGTGGTTCTGGAGGTGTGGCTAGCTATCAGGGACGATAAGGGATGATTTGCATACTCAGCAGTGATGCATTGTGAAAGACATCATATGCTCACTCCAACCTGAATAATTGCTTCTGCTTCTGCTTTAAAAAGACAAACTTTAGTTACACTAAATAAAATGACATATACACTCACCATAGACGTTACTATTCTGCACACGCATTTTATACATTTTAAAGCAAACCTGTGCTGGGACTTGTTGACGTTCGTGACCGCGCTCCCTTCCGTGAACAAGCATGGCCACACTGTGCCGGTGCTGGTGTCTGCGCAGCACCACAGAGCAACCCGGCCAGAACAGCTGCTGCACAAGCGTCCCGCACCATGCGGCTGCGCTGGTCCATGGACGCTGGATCGGTGGTATTGAGGAGCACATGGGAAATCTGTGGAGTCAGCAGGCACTGCACGGGCAGCAAGCAGGAGGTGGGAAGTTGGAATTTCTTATCAGTGAGGGTCACACTGCAGTCACTTCCTGTCTGAGGCAGGACTGAGTGATGTGAATCAAGCCCAGAGAGTGCCAGCAGGAGCACCGTGTGTGGGGGAGGCAATACGTGCTTCAATCTGCAGGGGTATTGCGCACCTCTGGATTTAAAGGACAACCGAGGTGACATGCGACATGATGAGATAGACATGTGTGTATACAGTGCTAAGCACACAAATACCTAGGCTGTGTTCCTTTTTTTCCTTGCTCTGCCTGAAAGAGTTAAATATCAGGTATGTAGAAGGCTGGCTCAGTCCTGACTCAGACAGGAAGTGACTACAGTGTGACCCTCACTGATAACAAATTCCAACTATAAAACACTTTCCTAGCAGAAAATGAAAGCAGGAAAGAGATAAAAAGGGTCAATAGTTCATACATTTTAGCTCTGGCATACTTTAATGAATGTAGGTAAAACTTAAAAAGTAGATTTAAACATAAAATAGAACTGTGGAATATCTTTAAAAAAGTCATTTTTAGGAGAAGGAGGATAGATACAATTGTTTATTTTCTCCTCGGGTGTCCTTTAAGCCTGCACCTTCTCATTGACTCCCTCCTCACTGACACTGATTCTGAGGAAAACACTGAGCAGACTAGAACTGTGTAATGGTGTGTAAGCATGCACAGTGCTGCAGAAGATGACATTGGGGGTATTCCGGAGCTCAGGCGTCAGCACTTCTGGCGGGAAGCATGATGGGGTTATCTCGGGGGCCTGTACTTCACATGTTAATGGAGTTTCCATCCATAAATTCCTGCTGAGTCAGCAGCGGCGTTGGATTATGGGGTACATATCTTGCCTGGAGGCGGCAGAGTGGAAGCGGCGAGGGCAGGGGCGGCGGAGCGGAGTTGACAGGAATAAAAGTTCCCTTGGAAAAGCTTGGTGTGATTAATATTTAAAGGCAGCAGAGTGTTCCTTGTGTGTCATGCGGAGATAATGTGTGTTGGGGTTGTCCGGTCAGTTGTGCGCGGCGCGGTCTGTCCAATGCGGACGACGCGGGAATCAGTGATGCTGCTTACGCCCCGTCTATCCCGGCAGCAGCTGTTTCCATCGCTTCTCTTTCCTGCTTTCCACTCCAGCGTCCCCACTCCGCCACCCCCACCCCGCTGCCTGCCCACTGACCGAATTCTCACACAAGCGGGTATTTCATCTGGAAAGCGGCAAAATGCTTACGTAACCCGGAGCTTATTTTTATCGACATTGCAGTTTGTATCATTTGCAGAGCGGTTAAGATAGCATGGAGCTGGAGGCCATGGCATGGCTGCCGACGTCTCCAGATAACTCACAGCGACAACAGGCTCTTTAACGGCCCGGCATAAACCCGGAACTACACGAGGCAAATGCTAACAGCAGTCAGGAGGATCAGTGATTGGAAACAGAAAGGGCCTGCTTCATGTCGCTGCAGTACAGCTCGCCTCCTCTCCTCTCTGGCTGCAGTCGGTGGGCGGGGCAATCAGGTGTGACCATAACAATATTATATAGAGGCCTGGCTACATTTCACAGCATCCCTGAATTGCAGTAATAGTTTTGCATCTGCAGGAGGAGGCGGAACTTTTAGTTCACAGGAAGTAGGCAGTATGTGTAAGACCTCAGCCTGCTAACAGGTAACTAGCAAGGCAGGAGAGGTCAAATGAAGTGAGAATATGGCGGCCATATTTATTTGCTTTTAAACAATACCGGTTGCCTGTTAGCCCTGCTGATCTATTTGGCCTCAGTAGTGTCTGAGTCACACACCAGAAACAAGCATGCAGCTCATCTTGTCAGATCAAGGTCAGGTCAGAACAATAATGTCAGTCTCCACATACCTCTCATTGCAGTTGACCTTTACTTAAAGTGAACCTCCGGACTAAAAATCTACTCAGCAGAACTGAAAAGGCTTGGTGTTTCTTTAACAGTTTCACAGCATCAGAACTTTGTTTTTCTTACTAAAGCATCATTTTTAGCTGCATTTTTACCTAAGCTCCACCCATCAAAGAAAAAAAGGACACAGGACAGTTGGAACTGTGTCTCACGCTCCCTGTCACCTCCTTTCAACCAAAAAGATGGCTGCCCTCATGAAATCAAACATTTGCCTGTTCTTTTAGAACAGGGTGGGTAAGAGATTATATTACCTATCTATTTTAATTAACATAACTAATGTAACTTAATGACAGTATGTTTGTTTAGGCTGGAGTTCCTCTTTAAGAACTTTACTGAATATGACTTCATAAATAAAACTGCTTACTTTTTACAATACTCATTTAGGTCCCGTTTGCACTTGGGCGGTGCGAAATTAGTTGTGGAAAACGCAAAAACGAATTTGCATGCGTATGCAAATTTTACCGCGAATTTGCGTACGTTTTCGCGGTTTTTGTAAGTATGCAAATTTAACCATGTCAGTGCCTGTGTGTTTTTACATTGATTTTAGGCGAAAACGCATGCAAATTTTCTATTAATGACATTGTATGCGAATCGCACACTAGCCTTGTGGTGTGCGAATTCCGATGGCTCTGCCGTGCAGATGTTTCCTGCACAGAAAAACGCTCTGTTTTCCTGACAAGTGGAAACAGGCTAATTAAGTTGTATTGGTTGTGCGGATCTGCGTGCAGAAAACGCGTGCAGATTCGCGATAGTGGAAACGGGCCCTTATAGGCTATTTAGCCGGTATTTGCCCATTGTAAAATCTTTCCTCCACTTGGTTTACATTCTTCAATTCACCCCGGCTGGCGACATCATTATTGCTGGCGGCTGCATCACTGCAGAATGTTTATTTATGTTCCAAAGTGAGCTGAAACAACACCTTGGCCCATATGCAGTTATCTTTTTCTCTGGATTTTTCATCTTCCATTTAAAATAACTTTCAGCACTTTGTAGTATTAAAAGGTAGATGAAAAATGACTGTGAAAGTTATGTAGAGTATTTTCACGCTTGCTGGGGGTGTAACGAGGTGTGAGAACCTCACCTAGGAGAAAACTCAGGAAAAAAGTGAATTGCGTATGGGTCCTGGTCTCCCAGAATGCTCTGGGGCAGAAGGCTGCACAACTAAACAGCCTAGGCTGTGACATCACTGCCAGGGCTGGGTTACACGCCAATATATGGAAATATATAGTCTGTAGATATATAGGAAGTGTTTCAGATGCTGAAACCAGAGTCATTAACCTAAACCTATGTATTCTGAATAGTACAATATTCTCTACTGCTGCATTTTCTAGCAATTTGCGCTTATGTAGAAAGTATAGCAGCGCAGGAAATCTCATTGCAAATCACAGTGTTGTGCCTATTTAGTCAGTGTCTGCCCATTGTAAAAATCTTTTCTCTCCCTGATTTACATTCTGACATGTATCCATACCTTCCAACTTCTTGAGATGAGAAAGAGGGGCACTTAAGCCACGCCCCTGCCACACCCCTGATCACGCCCCCGTCGCACCCCTAGTCACACATACCATAAAGATTTCATAAGAAAATTTGTTGTTTTATAATTCAAACCACACTGGTCCTTTCTATCCTGATTCAGTTTCCTTCATATTAACAGTTTACAATTAGTAATGTATCAATTTAAACGATGGGAATAAAGTTTAGAGTCAATCAAACACGTTTTTAGTAAAGAAATATATACCGTATATTTACATAGAAAGAGGGACAAAATCCTGAAAGAGGGACAAGTGAGGAGGACAGAGGGACAGGGCTCCCAAAGAGGGACTGTTCCTCCGAAAGAGGGGCAATTGGGAGCTATAATTTATCAGTGGTGGCGACATCTTTAGTTCTTCCAGGTGATCTGTACGGAATGTTCGTTACTGAGCGTTCTATGCACAGAGGGAGCTACTCCTTGCTTGGCAGATGGAAAAAGCCATTATTTCCCACAATGCAACGAGGTTCACAGACAGGAAACTGTCAGGACCATGGTCATGACATCACACTGAGGGAGGGGTTTTACCATAATATCCGCCCCTGATGCTCCATTAGATAAAAGGAATAGGTTTCTCATGGGAAAGGGGCGATCAGCTACTGATTGGAATGAAGTTCAGTCCTGGGTTGAAGTTCCTCAGTATTCATTTCCTCTCCTTCATCTGAAGACACGACATGATCTTACCGTGCAACCCGCCCGAATGTGCGATAATCGTGTCACAAAGCGCAGTGTTACCAGAGCAAATCAGGTTCTCTCTTTTCAGTATTATAGTTGCCTCTATTAACACTTTTAGCCTTAGCCCCTGAACAAGCATGCAGCACATCAGGTGACTGGATTAGCTGCATGCTTGTTTCAGGTGTGTGATTCAGACACTACTGCAGCCAAAGAGATCAGCAGAAGAGCCAGGCAACTGGTATTGTTTAAAAGGAAATAGATATGGCAACTTCCATATCGCTCTCACATCAGAGCCTTCGGCCATTCTCCACTCATCCGCGTAACATTACGTCACAATTATCGATAATTATAACATCAAATAGTGGGCGTGACAACACTGTTTGATATTGTAGATCCGCCCGACAGTTGCAGCAGGCGTCTAGCGGTTGATTGTCTAAAAAACTAACAATAACTATTTCGTAGACTGTCAAATTAAAAAAAAAGTCTGAAACCAAAAATAGAAAGTGCAAGTTTTGCGGTCGTTACATAAGACAAAATATCCACGTTTTGAGGCAGGACAAAAAGAAACTGTCGTGTACGGTAACTGTGCAGTTGGAAAATATATTTGGTCATTTCTGTCCTCCTTATTGACTGGCTGTGTCCTCCTTTTCAGCCAAACCAATCTGGTCATTTTAATTACTGCATATTAACCACACATGTCTCAATGGGGACAATAGCATAGCTGCCAACTGTCCCTTTTTTGGAGGGGCAGTCCATCTTTGGGAGCCCCGTCCCTCTGTACCTCTTTCCTCCTCATTTGTCCCTCTTTCAGGACTTTGTCCCTCTTTCTATGTAATGCTATGAGGGTGCAGGGAGGATATGGAGGGGGAGGGGGGGGACATTCACTCTTGGCTGGGACTCCCCAGGATTTGCGGTTATAGTTGTGAAGCTGCAGGCAGATAGCGCTGGGATCTGGGACTGTAGCACAGCACAGCACTTAGCTGCCAGGCTGGGAGCAGAACAAGAGTGTCAGTATAGAGATGACAGCCTTGCAGCAGCTCCTGTGCCCCCCTTGAGGCAGATTAACTGCTAAATGTTTATCTACCGTACACATCCAAACCGCTGCTAAAGGCAATAACTACTTATAATTACACCCAGGAAACAACACTTACACATTCATATTAGAGGAATACAGGGCACTCCGCTCATCCTGCGCCACTTGCTTGTCTGAAGATTGTGGTCTACCCCGCTTATATCATGCCTGAATAAAGCACACGGCAAAGCTAGTGCTTACTAGTCCAGCACTGCCCAGCCACGGACATGACTATGTACTGTGTATAGTGCTGCAAAAGATGTCAGTGCTATATAAATACATAATAATAATAATATGGTAGGACATTACACTATGACTATGGTAGGATTAGATTGTGAGCTGCCCTGAGGACAGTCAGTGATATGACTATGTACTCTGTACAGTGCTGCAGAAGAGGTCAGTGCTATATAAATACATAATAATAATATGGTAGGACATTAGACTGACTATGGTAGGATTAGATTGTGAGCTCCTCTGAGGACAGTCAGTGACATGACTATGTACTCTGTAATGTGCTGCAGAAGATGTCAGTGCTATATAAATACATAATAATAATATGGCAGGACATTAGACTATGACTATGGTAGGATTAGAGTGTGAGCTCCTCTGAGGACAGTCAGTGACATGACTATGTACTCTGTAATGTGCTGCAGGAGATGTCAGTGCTATATAAATACATAATAATAATATGGTAGGACATCAGCCTATGACTATGGTAGGATTAGATTGTGAGCTCCTCTGAGGACAGTCAGTGACATGACTATGTACTCTGTAATGTGCTGCAGAAGAGGTCAGTGCTATATAAATACATAATAATAATATGGTAGGACATCAGCCTATGACTATGATAGGATTAGAGTGTGAGCTCCTCTGAGGACAGTCAGTGACATGACTATGTACTCTGTAAAGTGCTGCAAAAGATGTCAGTGCTATATAAATACATAATAATAATAATATGGTAGGACATTACACTATGACTATGGTAGGATTAGATTGTGAGCTGCCCTGAGGACAGTCAGTGATATGACTATGTACTCTGTACAGTGCTGCAGAAGAGGTCAGTGCTATATAAATACATAATAATAATATGGTAGGACATCAGCCTATGACTATGGTAGGATTAGATTGTGAGCTCCTCTGAGGACAGTCAGTGACATGACTATGTACTCTGTAATGTGCTGCAGAAGAGGTCAGTGCTATATAAATACATAATAATAATATGGTAGGACATCAGCCTATGACTATGGTAGGATTAGATTGTGAGCTCCTCTGAGGACAGTTAGTGACATGGCTATGTACTCTGTAATGTGCTGCAGAAGATGTCAGTGCTATATAAATACATAATAATAATATGGTAGGACATTAGACTATGACTATGGTAGGATTAGAGTGTGAGCTCCTCTGAGGACAGTCAGTGACATGACTATGTACTCTGTACAGTGCTGCAGAAGATGTCAGTGCTATATAAATACATATTAATAATATGGTAGGACATTACACTATGACTATGGTAGGATTAGATTGTAAGCTGCCCTGAGGACAGTCAGTGACATGACTATGTACTCTGTACAGTGCTGTAGAAGATGTCAGTGCCATATAAATACATAATAATAATAATAATAATAATAATAATAATAATAATAATAATAATAATAATATGGTAGGACATTAGACTATGACTATGGTAGGATTAGACTGTGAGCTCCTCTGAGGACAGTCAGTGACATGACTATGTACTCTGTACAGTGCTGCAGAAGATGTCAGTGCCGACTATGACTATGATAGGATTAGAGTGTGAGCTGCCCTGAGGACAGTCAGTGACATGACTATGTACTCTGTACAGTGCTGCAGAAGATGTCAGTGCTATATAAATACATAATAATAATATGGTAGGACATTACACTATGACTATGGTAGGATTAGAGTGTGAGCTCCTCTGGGGACAGTCAGTGACATGACTATGTACTCTGTAATGTGCTGCAGGAGATGTCAATGCTATATAAATACATAATAATAATATGGTAGAACATTAGACTATGACTATGGTAGGATTAGATTGTGAGCTCCTCTGAGGACAGGCAGCGACATGACTATGTACTCTGTAATGTGCTGCAGAAGATGTCAGTGCTATATAAATACATAATAATAATATGTTAGGACATTAGACTATGACTATGGTAGGATTAGATTGTGAGCTCCTCTGAGAACAGTCAGTGACATGACTATGGACTCTGTAATGTGCTGCAGAAGATGTCAGTGCTATATAAATACATAATAATAATATGGTAGGACATTAGACTATGACTATGGTAGGATTAGATTGTGAGCTCCTCTGAGGACAGTCAGTGACATGACTATGTGCCCTGTAATGTGCTGCAGGAGATGTCAGTGCTATATAAATACATAATAATAATATGGTAGAACATTAGACTATGACTATGGTAGGATTAGAGTGTGAGCTCCTCTGAGGACAGTCAGTGACATGACTATGTACTCTGTAATGTGCTGCAGAAGATGTCAGTGCTATATAAATACTGTCACAAATACATAATAATAATATGGTAGGACATTAGACTATGACTATGGTAGGATTAGATTGTGAGCTCCTCTGAGGACAGTCAGTGACATAACTATGTACTCTGTAAAGTGCTGCAGAAGATGTCAGTGCTATATAAATACATAATAATAATAATAATAATAATAATAATAATAATAATAATAATATGGTAGGACAATAGACTATGACTATGGTAGGATTAGAGTGTGAGCTGCCCTGAGGACAGTCAGTGACATGACTATGTACTCTGTAATGTGCTGCAGAAGGTGTCAGTGCTATATAAATACATAATAATAAGATGGTAGGACATTATACTATGACTATGGTAGGATTAGATTGTGAGCTGCCCTGAGGACAGTCAGTGACATGACTATGTACTCTGTAATGTGCTGCAGAAGATGTCAGTGCTATATAAATACATAATAATAAGATGGTAGGACATTAGACTATGACTATGAAAGGATTAGAGTGTGAGCTGCCCTGAGGACAGTCAGTGACATGACTATGTACTCTGTAATGTGCTGCTGAAGATGTCAGTGCTATATGAATACATAATAATAATGTGGTAGGACATTAGACTATGACTATGGTAGGATTAGAGTGTGAGCTCCTCTGAGGACAGTCAGTGACATGACTATGTACTCTGTAATGTGCTGCAGAAGATGTCAGTGCTATATAAATACATAATAATAATATGGTAGGACATTAGACTATGACTATGGTAGGATTAGATTGTGAGCTCCTCTGAGGACAGTCAGTGACATGACTATGTACTCTGTAATGTGCTGCAGAAGATGTCAGTGCTATATAAATACATAATAATAATATGGTAGGACATTAGACTATGACGGGATTAGACTGTGAGCTCCTCTGAGGACAGTCAGTGACATGACAGTGTACTCTGTAAAGTGCTGCAGAAGATGTCAGTGCTATATAAATACATAATAATAATATGGTAGGACATTAGACTATGACTATGGTAGGATTAGAGTGTGAGCTCCTCTGAGGACAGTCAGTGACATGACTATGTACTCTGTAATGTGCTGCAGGAGATGTCAGTGCTATATAAATACATAATAATAATATGGTAGGACATTAGACTATGACGGGATTAGAGTGTGAGCTCCTCTGAGGACAGTCAGTGACATGACTATGTACTCTGTAAAGTGCTGCAGAAGATGTCAGTGCTGTATAAATACATAATAATAATATGGGAGGACATTACACTATGACTATGGTAGGATTAGATTGTGAGCTCCTCTGAGGACAGTCAGGGACATGACTATGTACTCTGTAAAGTGCTGCAGAAGATGTCAGTGCTGTATAAATACATAATAATAATATGGGAGGACATTAGACTATGACTATGGTAGGATTAGAGTGTGAGCTCCTCTGAGGACAGTCAGTGACATGACTATGTACTCTGTAAAGTGCTGCAGAAGATGTCAGTGCTGTATAAATACATAATAATAATATGGGAGGACATTACACTATGACTATGGTAGGATTAGATTGTGAGCTCCTCTGAGGACAGTCAGTGACATGACTATGTACTCTGTAAAGTGCTGCAGAAGATGTCAGTGCTGTATAAATACATAATAATAATATGGGAGGACATTAGACTATGACTATGGTAGGATTAGAGTGTGAGCTCCTCTGAGGACAGTCAGGGACATGACTATGTACTCTGTAATGCGCTGCAGGAGCTGTCAGTGCTGTATAAATACATAATAATAATATGGGAGGACATTAGACTATGACTATGGTAGGATTAGATTGTGAGCTCCTCTGGGGACAGTCAGTGACATGACTATGTACTCTGTAATGTGCTGCAGAAGAGGTCAGTGCTATATAAATACATAATAATTATATGGTAGGACATTAGACTATGCCTATGGTAGGATTAGAGTGTGAGCTCCTCTGAGGACAGTCAGTGACATGACTATGTACTCTGTAATGTGCTGCAGAAGATGTCAGTGCTATATAAATACATAATAATAATATTGTAGGACATTAGGCTATGACTATGGTAGGATTAGAGTGTGAGCGCCTCGGAGGACAGTCAGTGACATGACTATGTACTCTGTAATGTGCTGCAGAAGATGTCAGTGCTGTATAAATACATAATAATAATATGGTAGGACATTACACTATGACTATGGTAGGATTAGAGTGTGAGCTCCTCTGAGGACAGTCAGTGACATGACTATGTACTTTGTACAGTGCTGCAGGAGATGTCAGTGCTATATAAATACATAATAATAATATGGTAGGACATTAGACTATGACTATGGTAGGATTAGACTGTGAGCTCCTCTGAGGACAGTCAGTGACATGACTATGGACTCTGTAATGTGCTGCAGGAGATGTCAGTGCTATATAAATACATAATAATAATATGGTAGGACATTAGACTATGACTATGGTAGGATTAGATTGTGAGCTCCTCTGAGGACAGTCAGTGACATGACTATGTACTCTGTAATGTGCTGCAGGAGATGTCAGTGCTATATAAATACATAATAATAATATGGTAGGACATATGACTATGACTATGGTAGGATTAGACTGTGAGCTCCTCTGAGGGCAGTCAGTGACATGACTATGTACTCTGTAATGTGCTGCAGAAGATGTCAGTGCTATATAAATACATAATAATAATATGGTAGGACATTAGACTATGACGGGATTAGACTGTGAGCTCCTCTGAGGACAGTCAGTGACATGACAGTGTACTCTGTAAAGTGCTGCAGAAGATGTCAGTGCTATATAAATACATAATAATAATATGGTAGGACATTAGACTATGACTATGGTAGGATTAGAGTGTGAGCTCCTCTGAGGACAGTCAGTGACATGACTATGTACTCTGTAATGTGCTGCAGGAGATGTCAGTGCTATATAAATACATAATAATAATATGGTAGGACATTAGACTATGACGGGATTAGAGTGTGAGCTCCTCTGAGGACAGTCAGTGACATGACTATGTACTCTGTAAAGTGCTGCAGAAGATGTCAGTGCTGTATAAATACATAATAATAATATGGGAGGACATTACACTATGACTATGGTAGGATTAGATTGTGAGCTCCTCTGAGGACAGTCAGGGACATGACTATGTACTCTGTAAAGTGCTGCAGAAGATGTCAGTGCTGTATAAATACATAATAATAATATGGGAGGACATTAGACTATGACTATGGTAGGATTAGAGTGTGAGCTCCTCTGAGGACAGTCAGTGACATGACTATGTACTCTGTAAAGTGCTGCAGAAGATGTCAGTGCTGTATAAATACATAATAATAATATGGGAGGACATTACACTATGACTATGGTAGGATTAGATTGTGAGCTCCTCTGAGGACAGTCAGTGACATGACTATGTACTCTGTAAAGTGCTGCAGAAGATGTCAGTGCTGTATAAATACATAATAATAATATGGGAGGACATTAGACTATGACTATGGTAGGATTAGAGTGTGAGCTCCTCTGAGGACAGTCAGGGACATGACTATGTACTCTGTAATGCGCTGCAGGAGCTGTCAGTGCTGTATAAATACATAATAATAATATGGGAGGACATTAGACTATGACTATGGTAGGATTAGATTGTGAGCTCCTCTGGGGACAGTCAGTGACATGACTATGTACTCTGTAATGTGCTGCAGAAGAGGTCAGTGCTATATAAATACATAATAATTATATGGTAGGACATTAGACTATGCCTATGGTAGGATTAGAGTGTGAGCTCCTCTGAGGACAGTCAGTGACATGACTATGTACTCTGTAATGTGCTGCAGAAGATGTCAGTGCTGTATAAATACATAATAATAATATGGTAGGACATTACACTATGACTATGGTAGGATTAGAGTGTGAGCTCCTCTGAGGACAGTCAGTGACATGACTATGTACTTTGTACAGTGCTGCAGGAGATGTCAGTGCTATATAAATACATAATAATAATATGGTAGGACATTAGACTATGACTATGGTAGGATTAGAGTGTGAGCTCCTCTGAGGACAGTCAGTGACATGACTATGTACTCTGTAATGTGCTGCAGAAGATGTCAGTGCTATATAAATACATAATAATAATATGTTAGGACATTAGACTATGACTATGGTAGGATTAGAGTGTGAGCTCCTCTGAGGACAGTCAGTGACATGACTATGTACTTTGTACAGTGCTGCAGGAGATGTCAGTGCTATATAAATACATAATAATAATATGGTAGGACATTACACTATGACTATGGTAGGATTATACTGTGAGCCCCTCTGAGGACAGTCAGTGACATGACTATGGACTCTGTAATGTGCTGCAGGAGATGTCAGTGCTATATAAATACATAATAATAATATGGTAGGACCAGGGCCGGATTTGTACTCTTTATCGCCCAATGCCACTGTCACCAGCCGCCCCCCTTCAGTATACCCAGATGACTCCTCCCCCTTTCCCTCTTGTATAGGTAGCCTGATGACCCTGATTGGTAAAATACGCTTCCGCGCATGCATGGGGTTATGGGAGAGATGAATTGCTGTGTATGTTTGTACAGCAATGATCTGAAAATCGATCCCATTCTCGATCAGGAGCAGATTGGACATGCTGGAAATTATTGTTTTGACCCATCGATATGATGGGAAATTGCATTGTGTGCTCCAGCCTTTAGATACCCATACACTCATCAATCTTCCCACTCAATTACTACAGATTCAATCCATCTGCTGGGAGTCGATTCCCCAAAAATCTCAAAAGAATTTAGTTTCTTTCGACTTTTGACCAAAAAAATCTATCAAAAGTATGAATCGGAGGGAACAGAAAATCTAGGTGGATTGGGGGCGGGGCAGGAGCAGCGGTAGATCGATGGCCCATACATACGGTGGTACTGTATGGAGCAGTGTATGGAGCAGTGCAATGCTCCATACACCAGACCAGACAACAGGACCGGGGGAGGGGTGGGTCTGCTCCTCTCCCCATCCTGCACATTCCGTGTCCTCACTCCACCTTCCTCCCTACAATTCACATCATTTGAGGCCCACACTATCCGCCTCTACAATCCCCTCCCAGCCATTGTTGCAGTCTTATACCGCCCTCCGGGCTCCACACGACAATTTCTCGACAACCTTGCCTCCTGGCTCCCACACATCCTCTCCTCTGACCTCCCCACCATCATCCTCGGGGATTTCAATATACCCATCAATGAACCCAAGAACTCTGTTGCGACCCGGCTACTCACCATAGCCAACTCACATGGCCTAGTACAACACACCAACGCCCCCACTCACACTGCACGTCACACTCTCGACCTTATATTCACTAAATCCACCACCATTGCAGACCTCGACATCGCACCATTTCCACCCTCAGACCATTACCTTCTCGCCTTCAACCTCCTCACGGAAGGCACCTCCAAACTACCCGCCCACCCACCTGGTCGATGGCAGCGAGACCTACGCAAGCTCAACCCTGGCGTCCTTGCTGACTCCCTCCATGGCCTATCCTCCACTCTCCCCACCCTAACCTGTCCTAATCTTGCTGCAGCTCAGTATCACCAAATTCTCTCATCAGCCCTAGAGAAAGCTGCTCCACCAATATTCCGCCGCAACCGACCCCCTAACCCCCAGCCCTGGCGCACTACCCATACTCGCAACCTCCAGAGGGAAACACGCGCCACTGAACGAAAATGGCGGAAAACTCGACTAAACCAGGATTTCCTACAGTACAAGACTAACCTGCAGCAGTTCCACACTGCCCTTGCTCATGCGAAGCAGGAATACTTTACCAAGCTCATCGGAGCACAAGCTTCCAATCCCCGGCGTCTTTTTAGCACCTTCAACTCCCTGCTTAAACCCACCCCCCCACCTTCTGTTTCCTCCCTCTCTGCCACAGATTTAGCCACCCACTTCACCAACAAAATAGTCTCCATCCGTCAGGAAATATCCAATCTTCAATCTTCACCTCCCACCTGCTCACAACCTACTCCTTCTCCACCCTATCCTCCCCTCACCTCCTTCACTCCTACTACCACTGAGGAGGTCAACCACCTACTGCAGACTTCCCATACCACTACCTCCCCCCTTGACCCTATCCCTTCTGATCTACTTCAGCCTCACTTCACGGATCTGGCCCCAGTCCTCACTACCATGTTTAACCTCTCCCTATCCACAGGCACCTTCCCCTCAGACTTCAAGCAGGCCACTGTACTGCCTCTGCTCAAGAAACCCTCCCTCGACCCCTCGCTACCCTCCAACTACCGCCCGATCTCCCTCCTCCCCTTCGCCTCAAAACTCCTTGAGCGTCTGGTTCACAAACGCCTGACCCAGTACCTCAATGCCAACTCACTACTAGACCCACTGCAATCTGGATTTCGGCCTGCCCACTCAACCGAAACGGCTCTCACCAAAGTGGTCAATGACCTTGCCTTAGCTAAAGCTGAAGGTAAATACACCATTCTCCTCCTCCTTGACCTGTCAGCAGCTTTTGATACAGTAGATCATCCCCTACTCCTCCAGTCCCTCCAATCCATGGGCATTCACGATCTCGCCCTGACCTGGCTTTCATCCTACCTCTCCAACCGCTCCTTCACGACCTCCTTCAATGAGTCCTCGTCCACCCCCAACCACCTCTCAGTGGGAGTCCCCCAAGGCTCGGTCCTTGGCCCCCTACTGTTCTCCCTATACACATCCTCCATTGGCAAGGTTATCTCCTCCATGGGTTTTAACTATCATCTGTATGCAGATGACACCCAAATCTATCTCCACACCCCTGACATATCCACCACTACCATGGACAAGGTCTCCTCCTGCCTATCTGCCATCTCCTCCTGGATGTCCGCTAGGTTCCTAAAACTAAATCTAGACAAAACGGAATTTATGATCTTCCCACCCCGGTCATCCCTGGACCTCCCAGATGTGCAGGTCACTGTTAACCACACTACTATTCACCCTACCTCTCAAGCCCGCTGTCTGGGTGTCACCCTGGACTCCGCACTCTCCTTCACTCCCCACATCCAAAACCTCACAAAGTCCTGCAACTTCCACCTTCGTAACATCTGTAAGATTCGCCCTTTCCTGACCCCTGCCACCACCAAACTCCTCATCCATGCCCTCATAATTTCCCGCCTCGACTACTGCAATGCCCTTCTGTCTGGACTCCCTAAGACCCGAATAGCCCCACTGCAGTCCATCATGAATGCGGCTGCCAGAATTATCCACTCCTCCCATCGCTCCACCAGGGCGGCTCCCCTCCGTGAATCCCTCCACTGGCTTCCTATCCAGTCCAGAATCAGATTCAAGATATTGTGTCTGACCTACAAATCCACCCACAAAACCTGTCCAACCTACATTTCTGATCTTACTCAGAGATACACACCAAGCCGCTCACTCCGCTCCTCCAATGAACTTCGCCTGACCGTCCCCCGCATCACCCAGTCCCATGCACGCCTCCAAGACTTCTCAAGAGCCGCTCCGACACTATGGAACTCCCTACCTCCACCCATTAGGGCAGCCTCCTCCTTCAACACCTTCAAGAAGGCCCTCAAAACTCACCTTTTCACTCTTGCCTACCACCCCTCACAATTGCTCTAAACCCACAGCCGAACTCTGGCCCCCTACCTCTCGTGTCCCTACCTCTCCCTCTAGATTGTAAGCCTTTGGGCAGGGTCCTCACTCCTTTTGTGTCCTACCTGATCATGCACCTCTATTACTGTGCACCCATGCTATGCATTTGAGTGAACCTAACTTGCCTAACTCCATGCTCCCATCCAGTGACTGACTAAGCATTACCTGGTACTCATACTGTGCTGTGTGATCTGGTTTTCTTGTATTCCTGTATTGTCATATTGCTGTTTGTCACCCCTAAATATTGTCTGTAACCTAAATTAATGTCCAGCGCTGCGTAATATGTTGGCGCTTTATAAATACAACAAATAAATAAATAAATAAATAAATAAATGCTGTGGTCAATCGATTTTCAATAGATTCCCTGCTGAAATCGATTGAATATTGACGTGCTATGTGTGGTAGGAATCCATTCCCCTCAGAGACTAGCTGACTGTTTTGGAACATTGGCTGGAAATCTGTATGTGTAGGGCCAGCGTTAGAGGGTGATTAATCGTTGCCCAGATTGGGTTGTCACCGATCTGTGTATTCATTATCTGCTCGCTGTTGAAGTGAGACTCTCCTGTGCGCACAAGCTCTGGCGGTCTCATGATTCCGGCAGAACGGAGGGAAGATTTAGGCAGATTCTGTTTTTTTTCTGGAATTAGATTTTTTTTAATTCTCTGGCTGCCTCCCCCTCCCCCGGCGGGTGCGTGCGTGAGTGCGTGCGCGGAAACGCAATGTAATTACTGTTTGCCTTATAAAGGGGTGAGGGAAAAGCGCTGAGTCTGCTCCTGCAACCCTCACGGCGGGAGGACTTTAATTCCATTTGTTTTTTTCCCTGCAGAAATTAAATAATTGCTTGTAAAAGCTGCTAAATCTCACTAAAAACCACGGGGGGAGGACGGATCTTTAAAGGGGCCGCGCTTCCACGTTCTCCAGCTGCGGGCAGCTCAAGCAGCAAAACGTGGGAGGCTGATTACTTGTATCAAAGGCCTCCGAGCAGAACATCGCTCTACATCAGCTGGAGATACCCTCAGATCCTGCCCCATCTCTGCTCTGCAGGACATCCCTCTGCCCCATCTCTGCTGCTCTGCAGGACATTGCTCTGCCCCATCTCTGCTGCTCTGCAGGACATCCCTCTGCCCCTTCTCTGCTGCTCTGCAGGACATCCCTCTGTCCCATCTCTGCTGCTCTGCAGGACATCCCTCTGTCCCATCTCTGCTGCTCTGTAGGACATTGCTCTATCCCCTCTCTGCTGCTCTGCAGAACATTGCTCTGCCCCATCTCTGCTGCTCTGCAGGACATTGCTCTGCCCCATCTCTGCTGCTCTGCAGGACATTGCTCTGTCCCATCTCTGCTGCTCTGCAGGACATCCCTCTGTCCCATCTCTGCTGCTCTGCAGTACATTGCTCTGCCCCATCTCTGCTGCTCTGCAGGACATTGCTCTGTCCCATCTCTGCTGCTCTGCAGGACATTGCTCTGCCCCATCTCTGCTGCTCTGCAGGACATCCCTCTGTCCCATCTCTGCTGCTCTGCAGGACATCCCTCTGTTCCATCTCTGCTGCTCTGCAGGACCTTGCTCTGTCCCATCCCTGCTGCTCTGCAGGACATTGCTCTGTCCCCTCTCTGTTGCTCTGCAGGACATTGCTCTGTCCCCTCTCTGTTGCTCTGCAGGGCATCCCTCTGTCCCATCTCTGCTGCTCTGCAGTACATTGCTCTGCCCCATCTCTGCTGCTCTGCAGGACATCCCTCTGTCCCATCTCTGCTGCTCTGCAGTACATTGCTCTGCCCCATCTCTGCTGCTCTGCAGGACATTGCTCTGTCCCATCTCTGCTGCTCTGCAGGACATTGCTCTGCCCCATCTCTGCTGCTCTGCAGGACATCCCTCTGTTCCATCTCTGCTGCTCTGCAGGACATTGCTCTGTCCCCTCTCTGCTGCTCTGCAGGACATTGCTCTGTCCCCTCTCTGTTGCTCTGCAGGACATTGCTCTGTCCCATCTCTGCTGCTCTGCAGGACATTGCTCTGTCCCATCTCTGCTGCTCTGCAGGACATTGCTCTGTCACATCTCTGCTGCTCTGCAGGACATTGCTCTGTCCCCTCTCTGCTGCTCTGCAGGACATTGCTCTGTCCCATCTCTGCTGCTCTGCAGGACATTGCTCTGTCCCCTCTCTGCTGCTCTGCAGAACATTGCTCTGCCCCATCTCTGCTGCTCTGCAGGACATCCCTCTGTCCCATCTCTGCTGCTCTGCAGGACATTGCTCTGTCCCCTCTCTGCTGCTCTGCAGGACATTGCTCTGTCCCCTCTCTGCTGCTCTGCAGGACATTGCTCTGTCCCATCTCTGCTGCTCTGCAGGACATTGCTCTGTCCCCTCTCTGCTGCTCTGCAGGACATTGCTCTGTCCCCTCTCTGCTGCTCTGCAGAACATTGCTCTGTCCCATCTCTGCTGCTCTGCAGGACATTGCTCTGTCCCATCTCTGCTGCTCTGCAGAACATTGCTCTGTCCCATCTCTGCTGCTCTACAGAACATTGCTCTGCCCCATCTCTGCTGCTCTGCAGGACATTGCTCTGTCCCCTGTCTGCTGCTCTGCAGAACATTGCTCTGTCCCGTCTCTGCTGCTCTGCAGGACATCCCTCTGCCCCATATCTGCTGCTCTGCAGGACATTGCTCTGTCCCATCTCTGCTGCTCTGTCCCATCTCTGCTGCTCTGCAGGACATCCCTCTGCCCCATATCTGCTGCTCTGCAGGACATTGCTCTGCCCCATCTCTGCTGCTGCAGGACATTGCTCTGTCCCATCTCTGCTGCTCTGCAGGACATCCCTCTGTCCCATCTCTGCTGCTCTGCAGGACAATGCTCTGCCCCATCTCTGCTGCTGCAGGACATTGCTCTGTCCCATCTCTGCTGCTCTGCAGGACATCCCTCTGTCCCCTCTCTGCTGCTCTGCAGGACATTGCTCCACCCCATCTCTGCTGCTCTGCAGGACATTGCTCTGTCCCATCTCTGCTGCTCTGCAGGACATTGCTCTGTCCCATCTCTGCTGCTGCAGGACATTGCTCCACCCCATCTCTGCTGCTCTGCAGGACATCCCTCTGTTCCATCTCTGCTGCTCTGCAGGACATTGCTCTGCCCCATCTCTGCTGCTCTGCAGAACATCCCTCTGTCCCCTCTCTGCTGCTCTGCAGGACATTGCACTGCCCCCTCTCTGCTGCTCTGCAGGACATTGCTCTGCCCCCTCTCTGCTGCTCTGCAGGACATCCCTCTGTCCCCTCTCTGCTGCTCTGCAGGACATTGCTCTGTCCCATCACTGCTGCTCTGCAGGACATTGCTCTGTCCCATCTCTGCTGCTCTGCAGAACATTGCTCCACCCCATCTCTGGTGCTCTGCAGAACATTGCTCTGTCCCATCTCTGCTGCTCTGCAGAACATTGCTCTGTTCCATCTCTGCTGCTCTGTCCCATCTCTGGTGCTCTGCAGAACATTGCTTTGTCCCATCTCTGCTGCTCTGCAGAACATTGCTCGGTCCCATCTCTGCTGCTCTGCAGAACATTGCTATGTCCCATCTCTGCTGCTCTGTCCCATCTCTGGTGCTCTGCAGAACATTGCTCTGTCCCATCTCTGCTGCTCTGCAGAACATTGCTCTGCCCCATCTCTGCTGCTCTGCAGGACATCCCTCTGTCCCATCTCTGCTGCTCTGCAGAACATTGCTTTGTCCCATCTCTGCTGCTCTGCAGAACATTGCTCGGTCCCATCTCTGCTGCTCTGCAGAACATTGCTATGTCCCATCTCTGCTGCTCTGTCCCATCTCTGGTGCTCTGCAGAACATTGCTCTGTCCCATCTCTGCTGCTCTGCAGAACATTGCTCTGACCTATCTCTGCTGCTCTGTCCCCTCTCTGCTGCTCTGCAGAACATTGCTCTGTCCCATCTCTGCTGCTCTGCAGGACATTGCTCTGTCCCATCCCTGCTGCTCTGCAGGACATTGCTCTGTCCCATCCCTGCTGCTCTGCAGGACATTGCTCTACCCCATCTCTGCTGCTCTGCAGAACATTGCTCCACCCCATCTCTGGTGCTCTGCAGAACATTGCTCTGTCCCATCTCTGCTGCTCTGCAGAACATTGCTCTGTTCCATCTCTGCTGCTCTGTCCCATCTCTGGTGCTCTGCAGAACATTGCTCTGTCCCATCTCTGCTGCTCTGCAGAACATTGCTATGTCCCATCTCTGCTGCTCTGTCCCATCTCTGGTGCTCTGCAGAACATTGCTCTGTCCCATCTCTGCTGCTCTGCAGAACATTGCTCTGACCTATCTCTGCTGCTCTGTCCCCTCTCTGCTGCTCTGCAGAACATTGCTCTGTCCCATCTCTGCTGCTCTGCAGGACATTGCTCTGTCCCATCCCTGCTGCTCTGCAGGACATTGCTCTGTCCCATCCCTGCTGCTCTGCAGGACATTGCTCTACCCCATCTCTGCTGCTCTGCAGAACATTGCTCTGTCCCATCTCTGCTGCTCTGTCCCCTCTCTGCTGCTCTGCAGGACATTGCTCTACCCCATCTCTGCTGCTCTGCAGAACATTGCTCTGTCCCATCTCTGCTGCTCTGCAGGACATTGCTCTGTCCCATCCCTGCTGCTCTGCAGGACATTGCTCTGTCCCATCCCTGCTGCTCTGCAGGACATTGCTCTGTCCCATCCCTGCTGCTCTGCAGGACATTGCTCTGTCCCATCCCTGCTGCTCTGCAGGACATTGCTCTGTCCCATCCCTGCTGCTCTGCAGGACATTGCTCTGTCCCAGAGCCGGGACAGGGTCCTCCAGCACCCAAGGCTGAGACCCCAAAGTGCGCCCCTCCATCCCTCCCACCCCAGCCGTCACACGCTGATTGCTATTAGACTAAGAGGCGCCACAGGGCCCACAACCTCCCCAACACCTTAATATCTAGTTATCTGGCTTGCAGTCACTGCTATGTATCCCCTTTTCTTATTTCTTTCTGCTTCAAACACAATTGGGAATGACAGCTGAATGAATTCTGCGCCCCCTCTTACACTGTGCCCTGAGGCTGGAGCCTCTCCAGCCTATGCCTCGGCCCGGCCCTGCTCTGTCCCCTCTTTGCTGCTCTGCAGGACATTGCTCTGTCCCATCCCTGCTGCTCTGCAGGACATTGCTCTGTCCCCTCTCTGCTGCTCTGCAGGACATTGCTCTGTCCCATCTCTGCTGCTCTGCAGGACATTGCTCTGTCCCATCCCTGCTGCTCTGCAGGACATTGCTCTGTCCCCTCTCTGCTGCTC
Source organism: Hyperolius riggenbachi (assembly GCF_040937935.1). NCBI lineage: Eukaryota > Metazoa > Chordata > Amphibia > Anura > Hyperoliidae > Hyperolius > Hyperolius riggenbachi. The sequence continues at coordinate 10,878,469 of NC_090648.1, forward strand.
TGCAGGACATTGCTCTGCCCCCTCTCTGCTGCTCTGCAGGGCATTGCTCTGTCCCATCTCCAGTGCTCCGCAGAAGATAGCTGCCTCCCCGGAGTGCAGTGGAATGTACACATCCATAGCACTGTTGCTGGGTTCCATCTGCCTGGTGATGGTAATAAGCAGACAGCCATCACTGATGGATGTGACATGTTTGCACACACTGGATTCTGGGAAGACAGACAGTCATTACTGCCTATGGAGTCAGTTTTCTTTGGTCAATGTCTGTGGGGGATGAATGGAATATAGCCAGCTTTCCACAAGTGTTTCTGTTCCATAGATCTGTCCCCCCCCTCCACAGGCTGGATATAGCCTGCAAGATAAAACACCTGAGGCCCGATCACTTCCAGGCAGCTCCCAGCTCAGGGAGGATGAGCAATGTTTACTCTGCTTGACTGGCTCGCCACATCGCCCCTCTCTGACCGAGGAAAACACAATATGAGCCAAACAAAAGCCACTTCCAGCTTCATAATAATCCAGCCAGACTGAGAGGATGCAGGTCAAGCAATGCTCCCTGGTGGAGGCGGCTGCTGGCACCTCTCTTCACTATTTCATCTCTTCTCTCTCATCTTTTCCCTCTATTCCATCTCTTCCCTCTCCTTTATTTCTATTCCCTCCCGCCATTTCATCTCTTCTCTCCCCTCCCTCCATTTCTTCTCTTCTCTCTCCTTTATTCCCCTCCCTCCATTTCATCTCTTCTCTCCCTTCCCGCCATTTCATCTCTTCTCTCTCCCATATTTCTCTTCTCTCCCCTCCCTCCATTTCTTCTCTTCTCTCTCCTCCTCTGCTTTACCTGTGATCTCTCCCTTCTATTTCCTCTCCTCCTTGTCTTCTTTCTCTGCCATGTTACCCCTAATACAGTTGTGCCTCCAGTGCTGAGGTTGGGAGGCAGCCCTGTGTCTTTCTTGTCTTGTATATTCTGCACAGATAGTGTTGGAGCGGCGTACCACTGAATACAATATTTGGGGGCAATAGATTTCTGGCGGGTATTTCGCGGGAATATCCATATGTGTGTGACCATCTTCAAGGAAAAATTGTAGAATGTATACGTATGTAAATATATATGTAAAATGCATGTAAACACATACAAATACCGGTAAGAGGGACATTTCTCCCAGAGTAAAATGAGCTATAAATGACTTTTCTCCTATGTTCCTGTTCCTTACAGTAGGTAGTAGAAATCTGACAGAACTGACAAGGTTTGGACTACTCAATGACCAAGTTTGTGAGCTTTGCAGTCTTTGGCATCAACAATTTGCATTAAAATGAAACAAAGTTTGCGACTCCACCCCCTTTTCTGAATTTGAATCCCAGTCACCCAATGGCCAACTGTACCAGGTTTGAGGCTTGGGAGCAATTAAAGAATGGCAGCAATTAAATATACCCCTTGAAAATCAATAGGTCAAGTTTGATTGGCTGTTGTAGGCTCCACTCACTTTTCTGAATATTAATCCCAGTCACCCTGTGACCACCTGTGCAAAGTATGAGAACCCTGCCATTAACAGTGTAAGAATGGCTGCAGTTTACAATTTCCAGTGAAATTTGTATTGTTCTCTGCCCCCTTTTTGGTTATGGGAATAAAATGTATCCTATACTTTATTCCAGGTAATGTACTATGTGTGTGTGAAATTTCATTCACATCCGTTCAGCCATTGTTGCGTGATCGAGTAACAAACATCCAAACTTTCACATTTATAATATTAGTGATATATATATATACTAGCTGGACGCCCGGCGTTGCCCGGGTATGTATTTGGCTGGTGTTTGGCTCCACCCCTTTGTCTAAATTTGAACCCCAGTCACGCAATGATCAACTGTAGCAGGTTTGAGGCTTGTGCCATAAACAGTGCAAGAATGGTAGCAATGAAACATTCCCCTGAAAAATCAATAGGTAATTTTTGATTGGCTTTTGTAGACTCCACCCACTTTTCTGAATATTAATCCCAGTCACCCAGTAACCAACTGTGCAAAGTTTGAGAACCCTACCATTAACAGCGTAATAATTGCTGCAGTTTACATTTTCCCAGTAAAATTTGTATTTGTCTCCGCCCACTTATGACCCGGCATTGCCCGCTTATGTATTTGGCTGGTGTTGGCTGTGCCCACTTTTCTAACCCTAACACACAATTAATCAATTACTCAATTACCAAGTTTGTGATCTTTGTGGTATTTGGCATCAATAATATGCATTGGAATGAAACAAATCTAATTGGCTGTTTGTGGCTCCACCCCCTTTCTGAAATTTAACCCCAGACACCCAATGATCAACTGTACCAGGTTTGAGGCTTGTGCCATTAACAGTGCAAGAATGGCAGCAATGTAAATATTCCCCTTAAAAATCAATAGGTGAATTGTGATTGGCTTTTGTAGGCTCCTCCCACCTTTCTGAATATTAATCCCAGTCACCCAACGACCAACTGTGCAAAGTATGAGAACCCTACCATTAACAGTGTAAGAATGGCTGCAGTTTACATTTTCCCAGTGAAATGTGTATTTGTCTCCGCCCGCTGATGACCCGGCGTTGCCCGCTTATGTATTTGGCTGGTGTTGGCTGTGCCCACTTTTCTAACCCTCACACACAATTAATCAATTACTCAATTACCAAGTTATTGAGCTTTGCGGTGTATGGCATCAATAATTTGCATTGGAATGAAACAAATCTAATTGGCTGTTTGTGGCTCCACCCCCTTTCTCAAATTGAACCCCAGTCACCCAATGATCAACTGTACCAGGTTTGAGGCTTGTGCCATTAACAGTGCAAGAATGGCAGCAATGTAAATATTCCCCTTAAAAATCAATAGGTGAATTATGATTGGCTTTTGTAGGCTCCTCCCACCTTTCTGAATATTAATCTCAGTCACCCAGCGACCAGCTGTGCAAAGTTTGAGAACCCTGTCATTAACAGTGTAAGAATGGCTGCAGTTTACATTTCCCAGTGAAATTTGTATTTGTCTCCGCCCCCTTTTTGGTTATGGGAATAAAAAGTATCCTATACATTATTCCAGGTAATGTACTATGTGTGTGCCAAATGTCATTCAAATCCATTCAGCCATTTTTGCGTGATCGAGTAACAAACATCCAAACTTTCCCATTTATTATATTAGTAGGATATAATATAAAAAATCGTGTGTGTGTGTAGTGTGTGTGTGAGTGTGTGTGAGTGTGTGTGTGTGCGTGCGTGTGCGTGTGTGTGTGTGTGTGTGTGTGTGTGCGTGCGTGCGTGCGTGTGTGTGTGTGTGTGTGTGTGTGTGTGTACAGTGTGTGTGTGTGTACAGTGTGTGTGTGTGTGTGTGTGTGTGTGTGTGTGCGTGTGTGTGTGAGTGTGTGTGAGTGTGTGTGTGTGTGTGTGTGTGCGTGCGTGCGTGTGTGTCGCGATCGCTCGAAAATTCCTTGACCGATTTGATTGAAACTTGGTACACAGATCCCTTACTACCTGGGATGATAGGTTCTGGGGGTCTCGCGGCCCCCCTGCACACCTGGGCGGAGCTACAAACAGCAAATCAGATTTCACCCATTCAAGTCAATGGAAAAAATGTCAAAGGCTGCCACTCTCACAGTAATCAAGCCAGAGTCCCCACACTTGGCACAGGTGGTCACTACAAATCAAGGAAAAGTGGGCAGAGCATAAAACAGCCAATCAAATTTCATCCATTCATTTTTACATGGTACAATTTTTTTTTTTTTTTCGATTAGATTATTTAGTTCGATTATTCCGTTACATCGAATATAAAGATCTTTCCAGCATGTCCGATCAGATTTTTCTGGAAAAAACGGGATAATCGTTCAAATTTCTTGATCGGAAAAAAAAAATGTTTTGAACTTTTATTCGATTCGATCATTTAGATCAAATAAACGGGATAATCGAACGTTTTTATTGTAGCATTTATGGCCACCATAAGACTGTTAACGTTCATCGCAGGGTTTTCAAACCTGACACACTTGTGGTCACTGAATTCATGACAAATCAAGAGCAGTGTAAACTATTAGCAGCATGTCTCCATACAGGTTTCTCCCCCGGGGAGACTCCCCGACATTTGTGCGGCAAATAACAGCCCTCCCTGCGTCTGACAATACGGCCAACATCACTGCAGAAATTGGAACTGTAGTGAAAATAACATCATGAATAAAATTACTTATTGTTTTACAATATTCATTTATAAATGATTTAGTGTTTGCCCATTGTAAAATCTTTCCTCTCCCTGATTTACATTCTGACATTTATCACATGGGGACATCTTTTGTTCTGCCAGGTGATTTGTATGGAATGTTCTCAGGGCCGGGCCGAGGGAGAGGCTGGAGAGGCTCCAGCCTCAGGGCTCAGTGTAGGAGGGGGCGCACAATTCATTCAGTTGTCATTCCCAATTGTGTTTGAAGCAGAAAGAAATAGGAAAAGGGGATACATGGCAGTGACTGCAAGTCAAATAACTAGAGATTAAGGTGTTGGGGATGTTGGGGGCCCTGTGGCCAGACGCGTATCTGAAGGGATGCAGATATGACACGTGCCCCAGGCGACCTCCCTCTTCAATCATCAGGGGGGGCGCAGAGCTGCTGACAGCATTCCTGAGTCTAAGGGAATAACAATCATCCAGCAGCCTGCCCTTCTCAGCCTTTGTCATATAGCTACATTACAAGCTATTGAGAGGTAAACACCGAAGTTTTCCCTCACTCCCTAATAGAGATCATGTCTCAGTCCCCGGAGATAGCAGCAGAAGCTTCTGGTCTGGAGGTTACAAGATCTCACATCCATTCAGCTCTGCCATGCACACATTCCTCAGCCTTATCTCAGAGTGCTGTTTACTTACTTTTATTTATGACACTCTCTGCACTTTAACCATTATCCTGCTGGCATCGCTGTGGCCAGATTTAACAACGTCTCTCTTGTACAGTGTACCTCAGTTGTTAGAATGCATTATATTTCTAGCTCAGTACCTATCTACTAATATTTAATAGGTTGTCAGACTTTTATTATGTTATAATTGTCACTGCAAATGTTCCATTGCTTTCATTCATATGAGAGTGGTGGCTGCCAAATGTATTTCCTTTTAAACAATACCAGTTGCATGGAAATCCTGCTGATCCTTCTGGTCACTAGGGTCTAAATCACACACCTGAAACATGCATGCAGCTAATCTTTTCAGATGTGTCATAGACATTTGATCTGCATACTAGGGTCTATGGCAGGGATCACACTTGTTTTTCAGTTTTCAACTCAGCTTTTTCTGCGTACATTTTCTGCACACCATATGTGTTTCTATGCAGAAAAACTTGTGCTTTTTTTCACAACCGCTAATGTAATTGATACAGAAAACTGACAAAATGTGCAGAATTATCATGCAGAATGTCAGTTTTTTTTTCTGTGCAAGAAAAACACATTAAGTGTAAACTAGCCCCTTGATTAACATGAGTTTTCAGTTTTTCTGTGCAGAAAACGCGTATGAAAACAGTCAAGTATGTTCCCTGCCTTAAAGTATTAGAGGCAGTGGATCAGAAGGATAGCCTCATTTATTTCATGATGGGGTTACCCTGTCCAAAAAGGTTAGACAGGATGCTGTTGATTGTAGGTGTGTGTGTGTGTGGGGGGGGGGGGGGGGGGGGGGGGCTGGGGGGCGCAACTTTAGTATTTGCCATGGGCGCTGTCTTGCCTAGATACGCCACTGCCTGTGGCGCTCTTAGTCTAGTAGCAATCAGTGTGTGACGGCTGGGGAGGGATGGAGGGGCGCACTTTGGTGTCTCAGCCTTGGGTGCTGAAGGACCTTGTCCCTGCTCTGAATGTTCTTTACTAAGAGTTCTATGCACAGAGAGAGATACTGTTGCTTGGATGCCCCTGGCGGAGAAATCATGTCAGTCACGTGATATTGTGTCAATCGTGTGATTCCCTGACAATCACGATCCTCTGATGATCATGTGAACCTGTATCGATCATGTGATCCTGTGATTATCATGTGACCCTGTTATGATCATGTGATCCTGTGAGGATCATGTGACCCTGTTATGATCCTGTGATCCTGTGAGGATAATGGGACCCTGTTATGAGCATGTGATCCTGTGAGGATAATGTAATTCCTTAGATACAACTGACAGCTGCAAGTAGAGTAGGAGGTTCCCAGCCAATGATCAGCTCTCTTTCTTCAGCACAGATGAGATCACCTGGCCCCACCTCCCTCTTCTACTGAGAGATTTACTCTTTGTGCCTGGCACTGCAGCTCAACAGGTTCCTTCTCCTGCTCCTCTTCCTCCTCCTTAGCTGTAAATCCTCCTTAGCTGCGATGAAAAACTGGGAGCTGCCACGCCGAAAAATTGGCGTGGCCATGACATTGTATGGGCGGAGCTAACATAATAATGTAACAGCAAGGCATAAGAAAGCAGTGATGTGGTCGGATTCACATCATGGGTGTGCAGAAACTGTGTGATGCTATTTATTAGTATACCCGCCGTAACCCCAAAGCAGCAAATATAGCCAAATATGACCATTAAATAATAAATGCAGCAACAGTTACCCCAGACACCACAAAATAAACGCAATGTGGGCACATTTCATCAAAAAATAAACGCAATGTGGGCACATTTCATCACAAAATAAACGCAATGGGGGCACATTTCATCACAAAATAAACGCAATGGGGGCACATTTCATCACAAAATAAACGCAATGTGGGCTCATTTCATCACAAAATAAACGCAATGGGGGCACATTTCATCACAAAATAAACGCAATGGGGGCACATTTCATCACAAAATAAACGCAATGGGTGCACATTTTATCACAAAATAAACGCAATGGGTGCACATTTTATCACAAAATAAACGCAATGGGTGCACATTTCATCACAAAATAAATGCAATGGGGGCACATTTCATCACAAAATAAACGCAATGGGGGCACATTTCATCACAAAATAAACGATATGGGGGCACATTTCACCTAGAAAAAAAAAAGCATTTACTCACCTGACAGAAGAGAAGTCTCCTCTCGCTCCTGGTCGGCCTCTGGCGCGCTGCTCCTGGGACCATCTTCCTCCTCCTGCAGAGTCCCGTGTTGACAGGCAGAGCAGGGCTTCGGTAAGATGGCGCCCTGTACTGTACTGGAGACACAAATAGTCTACAATACAGGGCTTCGGCAGCCATCTTGCCGTAGCCCTGCTCGCCTGCCGGTGTCGGAACACCGGAGACTAAGGAGGCTGGAGCGGGGCTGCGGGCAATGAACTGATACGGCGTCTATAGACGCCGCTGCCAGTTCATGTAGTTACAGTGGCCAGAGTCCCGAGGCCGGGACGTCCCGCAGCTAAAAGCGGGACGTTTCCCGGGACCTCATGCAGCCTGGGACAGCGGACCCCGAATCCGGGACGCGTCTGGTCACTCTATATAAATATACTTTCCATAGGTTGCTACATAATCAAATACACCTTCCATCCCTAAAAAAAAAACATCTTCCAAAGATTATCCTAACTTATGGAAGACAATTAAAGCGGACCCAAACCAAACATTTTTTTTTAATTATAAGTATTTAGTTGCACCACTCTGACACGTACAAAGATAAATAAACACTCCTTCGAACCTATGAGCATTTCAGTGCATGCTTTTCACCCTTCTCTTTTTATAACTAGGGTTATACAGGGGGCAGCCATTAGCAATTCCTCCATTGCTGGACACCACCTACTCCACCAGTTTGCCGGATTTTGTCCTGGCAATATGAAAGGAAGGGAGGGGTTCCTCCAATAAATGTAAAATATTTTATATTTGTCATCATGCAACAGAAAAAAGGCTGCTATTTATTATTATAATTTAGAAAATAGATTTTATTTCTGAAATCTTGTATTTTTAATTTGGGTCCACTTTAAAGAAAACTATTAATTATTTACTGCATGCTTACGGTTACCGCTGAAATACCTCATGTTTTACCTCACTTTATGCATTTACCTCATGTTTTACCTCATGTTTTACCTCATATTTTACCTCGTGTACGGAAATGGAGAAAAATCTTTCCAAATTGCTATAAAAAGAGGAAAATACCTCATGAGGTATTTTACCTACAAAAAAACATTTACCTCACACAGCTACCAGAATTGAGGCCATTGTGTGTACTATATTATAATGAATACACTTTGTTTATAAAGCGCTAACATATTACACGGCTTATATATGTATGGCCCAGCGATAGAATCGTATATATGGCCCTGCAGCCCCTCTCCCGGCGCAGAGGGGGTTAACGCCACAGGTTACCCCGTCTGTTCATGTGTGCCATCCCCCTTGCAGAATTCCCAGCAGTCGTTGCCACCCCTGCGTTCGCCATCGCGTCTGTCTAGTGGCTCGGAAACATTTCTCCATCAGCACAACCCAGAGAGGCGAAAAAACACACAAGGCCCGAAACTGCGGCCTGTGCGTCTCTCTCTCCTCACACACAGAACATGGCTGCCAGTTTCCATGGCAACCTCCGGCGTACCAATGCAGCCAGCACCTCTTACCCTCAATAACCTCGAATTATCAACACACTGCCACGTACAAATCCTCCCCGGGTCCAGAGTACACATCTGCTCCTCAGAGCGGCCCTGATATCCTGACAGTCTCCCAGGAGGGGGGGAACAGACAGCATATAGAGAGGACACGGCCAGCTAAGGTCATATCACAACATAGCACGGGCTGCAGAAAGGGCAGTGAGAAACTTAGCAACCCAAAGAGACTCTTAGGGGTCTCTACCTTACATAACCAATATAGACCAGTAGCAATAAGAGGTAGCCCTCCAATACGGTAAGCAGCGGCAGGTGAAAAAACACACTCACTAATATATGTGAGCACCCGAAGCACTCTACAGCCACACAAGCAGGTAGGAACTTGACAGACTTGGGTTGCAGGTTGAGGTTTTCAGAAGGAAGTTCGGATGAGTCATACAAGCTTGGTCAATACGAGGGGCAGATGAGGAGTAGTTGTACAAGTCAAGGTCACAAGAGGAATGGAGTGCTGTCCACAGGTAGATTAAATGGCTATCCAGTTGGCTCCTTATGCACACAATGCCATGCAAGTGGGCTCTGTCATGTGCCAGCTTCCACATGTGCAAGCCTAAAACCTGACATTATGACAGAAGGGCATGGACACACCCTAACCAAGGTCATAAGACACAGAAGGGCATGGACACGCCCTAACCAAGGTCATAAGACACAGAAGGGCATGGACACGCCCCAACCAAGGTCATGGACACGCCCCCAGCCTAGGTCATAAGACACGTAAGGGCATGGAAACGCCCTCAGCCTAGGTCATAAGACTAGAGCTGGTGGTGCATGCATGCATGTGATTGCACAGGTTTCTAGGAACTTTGGGGGACCGATTAGTTTGACACCGTGTCGGACTGGGAGGTGGAAAAACTGAGGAAATCCACCTGCTGGCCAAGCAGCAGTAACCTTGTGTTATCACTCCCAATAGAAACCTGCAGCAAGTCTTCACTGTGAGCAGCAACACCTGATTACTGCTACTTGGCCAGCAGGTGGGTTTCCTCAGCTTTCTCACCTCCCAGTTCGACAATTTCCCTCCTTACAGACAGCCAACCGATGTCCCAAGAAATTGATTTCTATGGGATAGTACCTGTGGAAGGGTTGCACAAGTCTAGGGGCTTGATTCACAAAGCGGTGCTAAACTAGTTAGCACGCCTAAAAGACTTAGGGCGTGATAAGTAGGGTGCTAACTATGTTAGCACCGTTTTGACAATGAGATCGCACGCAAAGTCCTGAAACGTCGCACTGCAATGCGACTTTAACGTCGCACCCGATGCGCCTATAAGGTTGCGCGCACAAAATTTTGCGCAAAATTTTGTGCGTGGGACTTTGCGCGCGAGTTGATTTTATCACACCTAAACTGAGTTTAGGCGTGAAGGGGGGCTCTTCACAAGCGTGCTAACAGTTAGCACTGCTTTGTGAATCAAGCCCTTGGAGTGTGGACATTCCGTTGACTGTACCCCGAAAAACCAAAGCCTTTGTACTTGTTTACATGAAGTGATCCCCATGCCAGAATCTTCTCACTCAAGAACACTTTGTTGCCACCAACCAGATTAGGAGATGGTTACTCTGGCAATTGACCTGGGAAACAACCTGGAATAAGTTTCTTTAGGCAGAACACATGGAAGATTTAATTTATCTACTGACAGTTAGAAGCTAGATTCATTTTCTTACAGACAGGAAAAGGTACAACGGGCGTCTAAGTTTTACGTTGGTGATCCAAACCAAGCCCCTAAATACGAGTCAGAGATCTCCGCTGAAACCGGTCTGAAGAGCTTTGATGTTCTGTAAAGTGAAGGAAGGTCTCTCTTGAACCCCATAGACCAAGGTTTCCAAGTTCAAATTAAGCAAGGGAGAAGGATGACAAGAACAGAGCTTGGTGGAGGAGAGGATCGAGGTATCATCCGTGAACTCAGCAGTTGGCTATTATTTCATCCAGTTGTCTTGGAAAGATAAAATGGCGAATGCAGTGCTTGAGGGTCTGGATTCTTCTTTTGGTTTTGCCATTGGACTTGAGGGGGGGGGGGGGGGGGGGGAGGATATCTGGAGCGCAGAGATGACTGTATATGTCCCCAAAAAGAGACAATGCAGTTACAGTAAATCGTTGGTGTTAAGGGCTGTTGATTTTTTTTTAACCCCTGCCGCCTTCTGTAATAAATGTCTGATTCTATCTCCCCGCGGTTGTAATCTCCAACGGTCTTCTTAGAGGAGGCAGTAACACTCAAAAATAAAAAAAATTGCCAAAAAATAATTAGTGCCCCAAAAATATAGGAAACCCTTATACTGTAGGGCCCTATATGGTGTACATGTAATTAAGGTGCTGGGAAATTTGAGCGCAGAGTAACGCCGAAAACAGCTTACCCTGCTCCTCCTGCAAAAGACCCGGCTGCATTCATTACTATTCCCCCTCCTGCCGCCGTGGACTCTGCGGTAAGATATAATTTGTCTGCCAGCTTTCTTTTTGTTTGGTCTGAGCGCCTTTTCCGAACTGCAGGAACTGTGCACTGCCAGCGGGATTGTGAGAAGTTTTATTTTTAGCTACATTAACAAGCTTATCTCAGCATGCAAATAACTAAAAGCTTCCTATTTTGAATGAGATAAGGACACTATGACCAAAAGGTAATTGAATCCCCTCTGAAGAGCTTACACTAGTGGTGTCGTCAGCCTGTTGTTCTAGGTGAAGTTGGTTTGCTGTGGGATCACAGCATGAATCAGGAGTGCATAAGGCTCGTATGAGTGCTCTGACAGGTTCATATGCATAGGCCCGCCCTCTTCTGTTCCCATTCAGTGACGTCCTCTCTGCTAGACAGGAAGTAGGTCACTAAGATTCCCGATGGTCCGCACATGTGTGCCATGCCTCACTGTGCTCCGCCCTTCATACTTACAGCGTCGCATTACTACATAATTTGTGCGGCAGGCACGGATCAGTTTGTGACCGCATTGCTGCAATTTGACTACATCCAGCGCAGTTTGACGCATTGCGTAAATATGAAAGTCTCGATAGACGTTTGATTGCTCTTGTGACAGGGGAGCGTACCCCACGGCAACATAACACAGAAAGTGTGAAAGGGCTCTGAGCTCGGTTGAAAAACCGAAAAAGAAAAGGGCAGAAACAGTAAAGATGGAAACCAGCAGAAATATTATTTTCTTTTTTTTATATCACATTTCTCCTAAATCTGACAGTGACCACAACAGAATAAAATGGATATGTAAGCTGAATAAGTCATTTCTTATTGGATGATTTTTATTTTGTCAGTTAATATGGAGTTTCATGCCAGTTTAAATATCTTAATTAAAGATCAGACCATTCCCTCCCACCTGGCCTTAAAGGATACCCGAAGTGACATGTATGTATGTATGACATGTACTGTATGTATGTACAGTGCCTGGCACACAAATAACTCTGCTGTGTTCCTTTTTTTCTTTCTCTGCCTAAAAGAGTTAAACATCAGGTATGTAAGTGGCAGGTCGGGCCTTTTCCCACTAGCAATCGCTTGCGCTAAACGCTAGCGATTGCGATTCAGTAAGTCCGATTGCGATTTTGCTATGCAATGCATTGCACAGCAAAATCATGGTAAAAATCGATCCAAGGTAAAAATCAAATCGCGGTAGTGGAAAATACCTACCGCAATTCCTATGTTATTTGGCAAACCCTAGCGATTTAAAAATCGCTTGCGATTTTACGATTCAGAATCGCAAACGCTCACAGTGGAAAAGGCCCCTTCTGTCAGGACTGGGTCAGACTACAGTGTGACCCTCACTAATAAGAAATTACAACTATAAAACACTTTCCTAGCAGAAAATGGCTTCTGAGAGCAGGAAAGAGATAAAAGGGGTCAGTAGTTCGTAGATTTTAGCTCTGGCATACTTCAGTGAATGTGTCTTTGAGCAAAAACAATAAAACAGTAAAAACTTAAAAAGGAGAAAGAGGATGGATACAATTGTTTATTTCATTAGTTTCTTTTCACCTCGGGTGTTCTTTAAAGTGTATTATCAGTAAATTGACAGTGGCCTCTGTACAGATGAAACACATTAGGAGATATTTAGTGTTGGCAGATGTATCTCTGGGTAAACATCTACCTAAAATCCTGCTTAGGCCCAGTGCACACCGAGCGGTTTTAGCAGCGATCCACCTGTGAAAACGCTTGGCTAATGTATCTCAATGGGATGGTGCACGCCGGCGGTTTGAGGTGTTTAGCAAACTGCAAACGTGGGTCCTGCAGCATTTTTACGGTTTGCAGAAGCATTTCTGCCTCAATGTAAAGTATAGGAAAAGCTCAAACCGCTCTGGAAAACGCTAGATCAGAGCGGTTTTCAGGCGTTTTTCTTACAGTAGTTGTTCAGTAACAGCTTTACTGTAACAATATATGAAATCTGCTACACAAAAACGCTCCAGAAAACCGCTAAGCATGTTAAGAAAGCCTCTCTAACCACATGCCTAGAATCGCCCTGAAATCTGCTCCAAAAACCTCCAGCGTTTTGAGGATCTGCTAGCGGTTTTGGTGTGCACTGGGCCTAACAAGCAAGACTGAGAAACAGCATAGCAAAAATTGTGTGAACAAAAATACTGCAAAGAGAGTCAGTGTATCAGCCACGTATGTGTACAAGGAAGGCCTCAACGCATCCTGACAGATTCAATGTAAACAGGACAAGATCATAATCCTAAACAACTGTTCCTTTCCTGAATGTCACCTGGACTACTGTGAACTGTATACTGGACATGTGTGTATTCAGTCTGCTGAGTTATTATTATTAATTTTTAAAGCACCAACATATTCTGTGGCGCTGTACAAAGTAGGAAAACAACAAGGGGTACATAATGATACAGACAATGATATACATCAGATATGGACACTGATACACAATACAGGACTGCTGATTACACTGACAGATGTGACATGATGTATACAATGTATAACAGAGTGCAAGCTAGGACATGACTAACACATTATTTCTGTTGTAAGATGTATTGAATGTTCATAAAAGGAAATAACACATTATTTTACTTGTGGATAAGGTGCAAGGGAATTGTGTGTGGTTGTTATTGCTGTCTGTGCCCCCTCTGGTGAGGTATTCCCTGGTTTCCTGGGCTGGCTGTGTCTCCTGGCTGCTCTGGAGTGATTGCGTAGGCAGGGGATGCAGTGCGGCTGTCAGGATGATAAGCCCCTGGCGGGGGACATTGTGTGGTTGTTATTGCTGTCTGTGCCCCACCTGGGCTGGCCGTGTCCCTGGTTTCCTGGGCTGGCCGTGTCTCCTGGCTGCTCTGGAGTGATTGTGTAGGCAGAGGATGTGCCGCAGATGTCAGGAGGATAAGCCCCTGGTGGAGGAGATTGTGTGGTTGTTATTGCTGTCTGTGGCTCCCCTGGTGAGCTATTATCTGGTTTCCTGGGCTGGCCGTGTCTCCTGGCTGCTCAGGAGTGATTGTGTAGGCAGAGGATATGGCGCAGATGTCAGGAGGATAAGCCCCTGGCGGAGGAGATTGTGTGATTGTTATTGCTGTCTGTGGCTCCCCTGGTGAGCTATTATCTGGTTTCCTGGTCTGGCCGTGTCTCCTGGCTGCTCTGGAGTGATTGTGTAGGCAGAGGATGCAGGGCAGCTGTCAGGAGGATAAGCCCCTGGCGGAGGAGATTGTGTGATTGTTATTGCTGTCTGTGGCTCCCCTTGTGAGATATACCCTGGTTTCCTGGGCTGGCCGTGTCTCCTGGCTGCTCTGGAGTGATTGTGCAGGCAGAGGATGCAGTGCAGCTGTCAGAAGGATAAGCCCCTGGTGGAGGAGATTGTGTGGTTGTTATTGCTGTCTGTGGCTCCCCTGGGGAGCTATTCCCTGGTTTCCTGGGCTGGCCGTGTCTCCTGGCTGCTCTGGAGTGATTGTGTAGGCAGAGAATGCAGGGCAGCTGTCAGGAGGATAAGCCCCTGGCGGAGGAGATTGTGTGGTTGTTATTACTGTCTGTGCCCCATCTGGTGAGATATACTCTGATTTCCTGGGCTGGCCGTGTTTCCTGGCTGATCTGGAGTGATTGTGTAGGCAGGGGATGTGGCGCAGCTGTCAGGAGGATAAGCCCCTGGCGGAGAAGATTGTGCGGTTGTTATTGCTGTCTGTGCCCCCTCTGGGGAGATATTCCCCGGTTTCCTGGGCTGGCCATGTCTCCTGGCTGCTCTGGAGTGATTGTGTAGGCAGGGGATGCAGTGCAGCTGTCAGGAGGATAAGCCCCTGGCGGAGGAGATTGTGTGGTTGTTATTGCTGTCTGTGGCTCCCCTGGGGAGCTATTCCCTGGTTTCTTGGTCTGGCCGTGTCTCCTGGCTGCTCTGGAGTGATTGCGTAGGCAGGGGATGCAGTGCAGCTGTCAGGAGGATAAGCCCCTGGTGGGGGAGATTGTGTGGTTGTTATTGCTGTCTGTGCCCCCTCTAGTGAGATATTCCCTGGTTTCCTGGGCTTGCCGTGTCTCCTGGCTGCTCTGGAGTGATTGCGCAGGCAGGGGATGCGGCGCAGCTGTCAGGAGGATAAGCCCCTGGCGGAGGAGATTGTGTGGTTGTTATTGCTGTCTGTGGCTCCCCTGGGGAGCTATTCCCTGGTTTCCTGGGCTGGCCGTGTCTCCTGGCTGCTCTGGAGTGATTATGTAGGCAGAGGATGCAGGGCAGCTGTCAGGAGGATAAGCCCCTGGCGGAGGAGATTGTGTGGTTGTTATTGCTGTCTGTGGCTCCCCTGGGGAGCTATTCCCTGGTTTCTTGGTCTGGCCGTGTCTCCTGGCTGCTCTGGAGTGATTGCGTAGGCAGGGGATGCAGTGCAGCTGTCAGGAGGATAAGGCCCTGGCGGAGGAGATTGTGTGGTTGTTATTGCTGTCTGTGCCCCCTCTAGTGAGATATTCCCTGGTTTCCTGGGCTGGCCGTGTCTCCTGGCTGCTCTGGAGTGATTGCGCAGCCAGGGGATGCAGGGCAGCTGTCAGGAGGATAAGCCCCTGGCGGGGGGAGATTGTGTGGTTGTTATTGCTGTCTGTGCCCCCTCTAGTGAGATATTCCCTGGTTTCCTGGGCTGGCCGTGTCTCCTGGCTGCTCTGGAGGGATTGCGCAGGCAGGGGATGCGGCGCAGCTGTCAGGAGGATAAGCCCCAGGCTGAGGGGGAGATTGTGTGGTTGTTATTGCTGTCTGTGCCCCCTCTAGTGAGATATTCCCTGGTTTCCTGGGCTGGCCGTGTCTCCTGGCTGCTCTGGAGGGATTGCGCAGGCAGGGGATGCGGTGCAGCTGTCAGGAGGATAAGCCCCTGGCGGGGGAGATTGTGTGGTTGTTATTGCTGTCTGTGGCTCCCCTTGTGAGGTATTCCCTGGTTTCCTGGGCTGGCCGTGTCTCCTGGCTGCTCTGGAGTGATTGCGCAGGCAGGGGATGCGGCGCAGCTGTCAGGAGGATAAGCCCCAGGCTGAGGGGGAGATTGTGTGGTTGTTATTGCTGTCTGTCTCCTCTGGTGAGATATTCCCTGGTTTCCTGGGCTGGCCGTGTCTCCTGGCTGCTCTGGAGTGATTGCGCAGCCAGGGGATGCAGGGCAGCTGTCAGGAGGATAAGCCCCTGGCGGGGGGAGATTGTGTGGTTGTTATTGCTGTCTGTGCCCCCTCTAGTGAGATATTCCCTGGTTTCCTGGGCTGGCCGTGTCTCCTGGCTGCTCTGGAGTGATTGCGTAGGCAGAGGATGCGGTGCAGCTGTCAGGAGGATAAGCCCCTAGCGGAGGAGATTGTGTGGTTGTTATTGCTGTCTGTGCCCCCTCTAGTGAGATATTCCCTGGTTTCCTGGGCTGGCCGTGTTTCCTGGCTGCTCTGGAGTGATTGCGTAGGCAGAGGATGCGGTGCAGCTGTCAGGAGGATAAGCCCCTGGGGGGGGGAGATTGTGTGATTGTTATTGCTGTCTGTGGCTCCCCTTGTGAGATATTCCCTGGTTTCCTGGGCTGGCCGTGTCTCCTGGCTGCTCTGGAGTGATTGCGTAGGCAGAGGATGCGGTGCAGCTGTCAGGAGGATAAGCCCCTGGCGGAGGAGATTGTGTGGTTGTTATTGCTGTCTGTCTCCTCTGGTGAGATATTCCCTGGTTTCCTGGGCTGGCCGTGTCTCCTGGCTGCTCTGGAGTGATTGCGCAGGCAGGGGATGCGGCGCAGCTGTCAGGAGGATAAGCCCCAGGCGGGGGAGATTGTGTGGTTGTTATTGCTGTCTGTGCCCCCTCTAGTGAGATATTCCCTGGTTTCCTGGGCTTGCCGTGTCTCCTGGCTGCTCTGGAGGGATTGCGCAGGCAGGGGATGCGGTGCAGCTGTCAGGAGGATAAGCCCCTGGCGGGGGAGATTGGGCAGACAGGTATAATCCCCTCGCTGTTGGCGTCTCCTTGTAGACGGTGAGCTCCTCAGACATGCAGCCGTAACCTGCAGTGACACGGCCGCTCAGCATTTTGTTCCGCATGTAATTGTATTAATGCGAGCCGGCTGCGTCTAATTGTGCTGACAATGTGTGTGCGGCGCGCTCAGTGGTGCGTGACCCGGCCTGTGTGTGCTCAGCACATACAACATTACACCGCCATCAGCTGCGGGACCCTCCTGTGCCAGACTGCAGACCCAGAATCACTATCCTGAGATCAGAGGGTCCCTAACCCTTCCTGTGCCAGACTGCAGACCCAGAATCACTATCCTGAGATCAGAGGGTCCCTAACCCTTCCTGTGCCAGACTGCAGTCCCAGAATCACTATCCTGACAACAAGGGATCCCTAACCCCTCCTGTGCCAGACTGCAGACCCAGAATCACTATCCTGACAACAGGGGTCCCTAACCCTTCCTGTGCCAGACTGCAGACCCAGAATCACTATCCTGACAACAGGGGTTCCCTAACCCCTCCTGTGCCAGACTGCAGTCCCAGAATCACTATCCTGAGATCAGAGGGTCCCTAACCCTTCCTGTGCCAGACTGCAGTCCCAGAATCACTATCCTGACAACAGGGGTTCCCTAACCCCTCCTGTGCCAGACTGCAGTCCCAGAATCACTATCCTGACAACAAGGGATCCCTAACCCCTCCTGTGCCAGACTGCAGACCCAGAATCACTATCCTGACAACAGGGGTCCCTAACCCTTCCTGTGCCAGACTGCAGACCCAGAATCACTATCCTGACAACAGGGGTTCCCTAACCCCTCCTGTGCCAGACTGCAGTCCCAGAATCACTATCCTGAGATCAGAGGGTCCCTAACCCTTCCTGTGCCAGACTGCAGTCCCAGAATCACTATCCTGACAACAGGGGGTCCTTAACCCCTCCTGTGCCAGACTGCAGACCCAGAATCACTATCCTGACAACAGGGGTTCCCTAACCCCTCCTGTGCCAGACTGCAGACCCAGAATCACTATCCTGACAACAGGGGGTCCCTAACCCCTCCTGTGCCAGACTGCAGACCCAGAATCACTATCCTGACAACAGGAGTCCCTAACCCCTCCTGTGCCCTACTGCAGACACAGAATCACTATCCTGACAACAGGGGTTCCCTAACCCCTCCTGTGCCAGACTGCAGACCCAGAATCATAATCCTGACAACAGGGGGTCCCTAACCCCTCCCCCCCTCTCTCCCCGACCAGACTTCACACCCAGAATCACTATCCTGACAACAGGGGGTCCCTAACCCCTCCTGTGCCAGACTGCAGACCCAAAATCACTATCCTGACAACAAGGGATCCCTAACCCCTCCTATGCCAGACTGCAGACCCAGAATCACTATCCTGACAACTGAGGGTCCCTAACCACTCCAGTGCCAGACTGCAGACCCAGAATTACCATCCTGACAACAGGGGTCCCTAACCCCTCCAGTGCCAGACTGCAGACCCAGAATCACTATCCTGACAACAGGGGGTCCCTAACCCCTCCTGTGCCAGACTGCAGACCCAAAATCACTATCCTGACAACAAGGGATCCCTAACCCCTCCTATGCCAGACTGCAGACCCAGAATCACTATCCTGACAACTGAGGGTCCCTAACCACTCCAGTGCCAGACTGCAGACCCAGAATTACCATCCTGACAACAGGGGTCCCTAACCCCTCCAGTGCCAGACTGCAGACCCAGAATCACTATCCTGACAACAGGGGTCCCTAACCCCCCCCTGTGCCAGACTGCAGACCCAGAATCACTATCCTGACAATAGTGATGCTCGGATACCCCTTTTTAAAATCCGGATCTGATTCGGATCCGGATACCCCGATATCCGATCCAGGTCGGATATCCGAGTTCAAAATTTTCCGATCCGAATGCAAATCGGATATCCGACCACAGTATCCGGGCTATCCGGGCAAATTCGGATATCCGGATAGAAAAACCGGAAGCGGCCTTTAAATTGCTTTAAAAACGTTTTTAGGGTATATGAGGCATGTAGCATCATTATTTTGTAAAGGGGAACACTAATTGATGATGTGGGGACTTAAAATCCCCCCCCCCCCCCAAAAAAAAAAACTTGTAAATTAACATCAGGCCTAGGTTTCAGACAGCAGTCATGCAGCCCACATTGTGTCCAAAGTCCAACCGCACAACTGGGACATGACAGTTTTCAGCCCAGACGCCTCCAAAAAATTACACAGCAATTGTGTTTTGGGTTAAATATAGGTGGTACCAGCGGCCTGTGGCACCCTAGTGGTGGGAGCTGCACAGGCAGCAGGAGCAGGGCAATGCAGCAGCAGCAGGTGTAACGTGTGCCAGGAGCATGCCGGACGTGGCACGTGGCAAGTGCCAGTCAGACAGCAGAGAAGACACTAGTGCACACTGGCACTGCTCACAGCACAGCAGTTCTGTAGAAAGCTAACACAGTAGTACTACTACTCTAACAACTACTAGCACTGACTGCAGTACTACAGTACTAACTACACAATAGAAGAATCTAGCTAAACAATAGAACAGGTGTGACTAGATTACAGAGAGCAGATACAGGACAGGTATAGCAGTAAAGCTGGGCCTTGCTAACTACAAAATAGTACAAATCTATCTAACACAGAAGTAGTACAGTAGTAGGACAGGTGAGAGCACAGGTAACTAGAGACTAGAGCACAGAGCAGGGCAGGCTGCCTTGCTTAGGCACAGGGCCTAGCTGCTGGCTGCAGCTGCAGCAGTGACAGTCTCCCTCCCTAGTCCCTAATCACACAAACTAAACTGCCCAAAATACAATCTATCTACAATACAAAGCAATACAGGTGAATATCAACTGTTGGAGTGTAAAAACGCTAGGTGTATTGAGCAATAAATGCACAACTTGCACACAGACAAAAACATAGTCCCCAACAGTCCCGATTTCGTCGGGACTGTCCCTTTTTGGGGGGGCCCTCCCGCCATCCCGCGCTGCCCCCCCTTCTGTCCCGGCTGCTGGGCAGAGAGGGGAAAAAACCTGATCGAGGCACCAGCCCTGGGGATGGACGACCGCCGCCATTTCTCCCTCCCTCCCTTCTAATGTGCCCCCCAGTGTCGTCGCCCTCCCCCCCGCCTGCAGAGTTAAATGCGCAGGGGAGCGGGCTGTCATTTAATCTTACCATTGCCGTGCGTTTCAGCTGGTCTTCTCGGCTTCCTGCTTCCTGTGACGTCACAGGAAGCAGGAAGCCGAGAAGACCAGCTGAAACGCACGGCAATGGTAAGATTAAATGACAGCCCGCTCCCCTGCGCATTTAACTCTGCAGGCAGGGGGGGAGGGCGACGACACTGGGGGGCACATTAGAAGGGAGGGAGGGAGAAATGGCGGCGGTCGTCCATCCCCAGGGCTGGTGCCTCGATCAGGTTTTTTCTCGCCTCCTCCCCACCCACGGGCACCCTCAGGCTCCCCCCCCCCTTTCGGGAGTAAAATTAATATTAATAATATTAATTAAAATAAAAATATTTATTTAAAATAAAAATATAAAAAAATTGGTGGGCGTGACTAGGGGGTGTTAGGGGTGTGGTTAGGGGTGTGGCCTAAGTGTCCCGTTTTCTGTAGTTAAAATGTTGGGAGGTATGCAAAAAGCACTGGAGCAGTCTCTCAGTACAGTCAGTCAGTAAGTTGCAAGCAGGACGAGTGAGGCAACATGGCGCCCGCTATTTATAGAGGGGGTCTTGGCCAGGCTCCCCCTCTGTGATTGGCTGCAGTCAGAGGGCTGGGAGCCCTCTGATTCGCTTGTGAGGACTCGAGGTGACGTCTGACGTGACGCTATCCGAGCTGGTGACGCTATCCGAGCTCGGATAGCTAGGATATCTCCGGATAGCTGATTGCTATCCGAGTGCGCTCGGATAGCACAGCCCGGATAGTTAATACTATTCGAGCTCGAATAGTGAAAAAAGAGCTAGGATATCCGAGTATCTCGGATATCCGAGCTCGGATGACAACGGGGTCCCTAACCCCTCCAGTGCCAGACTGCTTAAGGTGGCCACTAATGGTCCAATTTCTAGCGAAAAATCTTTCGAGCAATCCGAAATTCTGATCGGAAGTGAAATTGTTCACTTCACCATCAACAAACCAATCTTTGCTTTCTATCAACCAACAAGAAAATCCTGTTTTTATAATCGCTCATAATCCATTGTGCCCATCAACAGAGATTATTTACAACCAATCCGATCAGAATTTCTGATCGCTCGAACTATTTTTCACTAGAAATTGGACCGTTAGTGGCCACCTTAACCCTTCCTGTGCCAGACTGCAGACCCAGAATCACTATCCTGACAACAAGGGATCCCTAACCCTTCCTGTGCCAGACTGCAGACCCAGAATCACTATCCTGACAACAACGGATCCCTAACCCCTCCTGTGCCAGACTGCAGACCCAGAATCACTATCCTGACAACAACGGATCCCTAACCCCTCCTGTGCCAGACTGCAGACACAGAATCACTATCCTGACAACAGGGGTCCCTAACCCCTCCTGTGCCAGACTGCAGACACAGAATCACTATCCTGACAACAGGGGTCCCTAACCCCTCCTGTGCCAGACTGCAGACACATAATCACTATCCTGACAACAACGGATCCCTAACCCCTCCTGTGCCAGACTGCAGACCCAGAATCACTATCCTGACAACAGGGGTCCCTAACCCCTCCTGTGCCAGACTGCAGACCCAGAATCACTATCCTGACAACAGGGGTTCCCTAACCCCTCCTGTGCCAGACTGCAGACCCAGAATCATAATCCTGACAACAGGGGGTCCCTAACCCCTCCTGTGCCAGACTGCAGACCCAGAATCACTATCCTGACAACAGGAGTCCCTAACCCCTCCTGTGCCCTACTGCAGACCCAGAATCACTATCCCGATAACTGAGGGTCCTTAACCCCTCCTGTGCCAGACTGCAGACACAGAATCACTATCCTGACAACAACGGATCCCTAACCCCTCCTGTGCCAGACTGCAGACCCAGAATCACTATCCTGACAACAGGGGTCCCTAACCCCTCCTGTGCCAGACTGCAGACCCAGAATCACTATCCTGACAACAGGGGTCCCTAACCCCTCCTGTGCCAGACTGCAGACACAGAATCACTATCCTGACAACAACGGATCCCTAACCCCTCCTGTGCCAGACTGCAGACCCAGAATCACTATCCTGACAACAGGGGTCCCTAACCCCTCCTGTGCCAGACTGCAGACACAGAATCACTATCCTGACAACTGAGGGTTCCTAACCCCTCCTGTGCCAGACTGCAGACCCAGAATCACTATCCTGACAACAGGGGTCCCTAACCCCTCCTGTGCCAGACTGCAGACCCAGAATCACTATCCTGACAACAGGGGTCCCTAACCCTTCCTGTGCCAGACTGCAGACCCAGAATCACTGTCCTGACAACAGGGGTCCCTAACCCCTCCTGTGCCAGACTGCAGACCCAGAATCACTATCTCTGCTCCTTCACAAGCATTCCAGCTAATGCTATGGAAGACCTCCGCAGTGAATGTCCTCCCTGTCATCACACATTGCAGCCTTACACTACATCCACACACTAGAGTAAACTCTGCCAGGGCAATACAGACCCCCTCAGGTGAGATATCTAGCATGTGTATGGGAGGCGAGCCCCCCAATGTCACCTAAAAATCCGGTATGCCAGATTTTTACGACATCCAATGCCCAAGCGGCCCACAAGCCGTTTGTCCTCCTACCCCAACCTCTCGCTTCACGCTGCCGCATCCTCTGCAGTGCTCTGTCCCTCCTCCTTCCCCCAAAGTAACAAGACGCCCCAGCCTGCTTCCCCTCATCCCCAAACTGTCACCCCAGAGATCCAATCCCGACCCTGCTGGGGAACGGCCCTCATATAGGTATACAAGGTTTAACCCCTTCCGTAATGCTCTACAATCGAAACTCCTTCCCTTCCATAATACTGTACAACCGAAACCCCTTCCCTTCCATAATACTCTACAGCCTTAACTCCTTCCCTTCCATAGTACACTACAGCCTTAACCCCTTCCATAATACACTACAACCTTAACCCCTTCCCTTCCATAACACTCTACAGCCTTAACCCCTTCCCTTCCATAATACTTTACAACTTTAACCCCTTCCATGATATTTCACAGAATTAACCTCTTCATTTCCATATTATTTTACAAAATTAACCTCTTCCCTTCCATAAGATTTCACAGAATTAATCTCTTCCCTTCCATAATATTTCACAGAATTAACCCCTTCCCTTCCATAATATTTTACAGAATTAACCTCTTCCCTTCCATAATATTTCACAGAATTAATCCCTTCCATAAGATTTCACAGAATTAACCTCTTCCCTTCCATAAGATTTCACAGAATTAACCTCTTCCCTTCCATAAGATTTCACAGAATTAACCTCTTCCCTTCCATAATATTTCACAGAATTAACCCCTTCCCTTCCATAAAATTTTACAGAATTAACCTCTTCCTTTCCATAAGATTTCACAGAATTAACCTCTTCCCTTCCATAATTTTTCACAGAATTGACCTCTTCCCTTCCATAATATTTCACAGAATTAACCCCTTCCCTTCTATAATATTACACAGAATTAACCCCTTCCCTTCTATAACAATTTACAGAATTAACCTCTTCCCTTCCATAATATTTTGCAAAATTAACCTCTTCCCTTCCATAATATTTTACAAAATGAACCTCTTCCCTTCCATAATTTTTCACATAATTAACCTCTTCCCTCCCGTAATATTTCACAGAATTAACCTCTTCCCTCCCGTAATATTTCACAGAATTAACCTCTTCCCTTCCATAGTATTTCACAGAATTAACCTCTTCCCTTCCATAATTTGTCACAGAATTAACCTCTTCCCTCCCGTAATATTTCACAGAATTAACCTCTTCCCTTCCATAATATTTCACAGAATTAACCCCTTCCCTTCCATAATATTTTACAGAATTAACCTCTTCCCTTCCATAATATTTCACAGAATTAATCCCTTCCATAAGATTTCACAGAATTAACCTCTTCCCTTCCATAAGATTTCACAGAATTAACCTCTTCCCTTCCATAAGATTTCACAGAATTAACCTCTTCCCTTCCATAATATTTCACAGAATTAACCCCTTCCCTTCCATAAAATTTTACAGAATTAACCTCTTCCTTTCCATAAGATTTCACAGAATTAACCTCTTCCCTTCCATAATTTTTCACAGAATTGACCTCTTCCCTTCCATAATATTTCACAGAATTAACCCCTTCCCTTCTATAATATTACACAGAATTAACCCCTTCCCTTCTATAACAATTTACAGAATTAACCTCTTCCCTTCCATAGTATTTTGCAAAATTAACCTCTTCCCTTCCATAATATTTTACAAAATGAACCTCTTCCCTTCCATAATTTTTCACATAATTAACCTCTTCCCTCCCGTAATATTTCACAGAATTAACCTCTTCCCTCCCGTAATATTTCACAGAATTAACCTCTTCCCTTCCATAGTATTTCACAGAATTAACCTCTTCCCTTCCATAATTTGTCACAGAATTAACCTCTTCCCTCCCGTAATATTTCACAGAATTAACCTCTTCCCTTCCATAATATTTCACAGAATTAACCCCTTCCCTTCCATAATATTTTACAGAATTAACCTCTTCCCTTCCATAATATTTCACAGAATTAATCCCTTCCATAAGATTTCACAGAATTAACCTCTTCCCTTCCATAAGATTTCACAGAATTAACCTCTTCCTTTCCATAAGATTTCACAGAATTAACCTCTTCCCTTCCATAATTTTTCACAGAATTGACCTCTTCCCTTCCATAATATTTCACAGAATTAACCCCTTCCCTTCTATAATATTACACAGAATTAACCCCTTCCCTTCTATAACAATTTACAGAATTAACCTCTTCCCTTCCATAGTATTTTGCAAAATTAACCTCTTCCCTTCCATAATATTTTACAAAATGAACCTCTTCCCTTCCATAATTTTTCACATAATTAACCTCTTCCCTCCCGTAATATTTCACAGAATTAACCTCTTCCCTCCCGTAATATTTCACAGAATTAACCTCTTCCCTTCCATAGTATTTCACAGAATTAACCTCTTCCCTTCCATAATTTGTCACAGAATTAACCTCTTCCCTCCCGTAATATTTCACAGAATTAACCTCTTCCCTTCCATAATATTTCACAGAATTAACCCCTTCCCTTCCATAATATTTTACAGAATTAACCTCTTCCCTTCCATAATATTTCACAGAATTAATCCCTTCCATAAGATTTCACAGAATTAACCTCTTCCCTTCCATAAGATTTCACAGAATTAACCTCTTCCCTTCCATAAGATTTCACAGAATTAACCTCTTCCCTTCCATAATATTTCACAGAATTAACCCCTTCCCTTCCATAAAATTTTACAGAATTAACCTCTTCCTTTCCATAAGATTTCACAGAATTAACCTCTTCCCTTCCATAATTTTTCACAGAATTGACCTCTTCCCTTCCATAATATTTCACAGAATTAACCCCTTCCCTTCTATAATATTACACAGAATTAACCCCTTCCCTTCTATAACAATTTACAGAATTAACCTCTTCCCTTCCATAGTATTTTGCAAAATTAACCTCTTCCCTTCCATAATATTTTACAAAATGAACCTCTTCCCTTCCATAATTTTTCACATAATTAACCTCTTCCCTCCCGTAATATTTCACAGAATTAACCTCTTCCCTCCCGTAATATTTCACAGAATTAACCTCTTCCCTTCCATAGTATTTCACAGAATTAACCTCTTCCCTTCCATAATTTGTCACAGAATTAACCTCTTCCCTCCCGTAATATTTCACAGAATTAACCTCTTCCCTTGCATATTATTTTACAAAATTAACCCCTTCCCTTCTATAATATTTTACAGACTTAACCCATTCCCTTCCATAAGATTTCACAGAATTAACCTCTTCCCTTCCATAATATTTCACAGAATTAACCCCTTCCCTTCTATAACAATTTATAGAATTAACCTCTTCCCTTCCATAATATTTCACAGAATTAACCTCTTCCCTTGCATATTATTTTACAAAATTAACCTCTTCCCTTCCATAATATTTCACAGAATTAACCTCTTCCCTTTCATAATTTTTCACAGAATTAACCCCTTCCCTTCCATAATATTTCACAGAATTAACCCCTTCCATTCTATAACAATTTACAGAATTAACCTCTTCCCTTCCATAATATTTTACAAAATTAACCTCTTCCCTTCCATAATATTTCACAGAATTAACCTCTTCCCTTCCATAGTATTTCACAGAATTAACCTCTTCCCTTCCATAGTATTTCACAGAATTAACCTCTTCCCTTCCATGGTATTTCACAGAATTAACCTCTTCCCTTCCATAATATTTTGCAAAATTAACCTCTTCCCTTCCATAGTATTTTACAGAATTAACCTCTTCCCTTCCATAATATTTTACAAAATTAACCTCTTCCCTTCCATAATTTTTCACAGAATTAACCTCTTCCCTCCTGTTTTATTTCACAGAATTAACCTCTTCCCTCCCGTAATATTTCACAGAATTATCCTCTTCCCTTCCATAGTATTTCACAGAATTAACCTCTTCCCTTCCATAGTATTTCACAGAATTAACCTCTTCCCTTCCATAATTTTTCACAGAATTAACCTCTTCCCTCCCGTAATATTTCACAGAATTAACCTCTTCCCTTGCATATTATTTTACAAAATTAACCCCTTCCCTTCTATAATATTTTACAGACTTAACCCATTCCCTTCCATAAGATTTCACAGAATTAACCTCTTCCCTTCCATAATATTTCACAGAATTAACCCCTTCCCTTCTATAACAATTTACAGAATTAACCTCTTCCCTTCCATAATATTTCACAGAATTAACCTCTTCCCTTGCATATTATTTTACAAAATTAACCTCTTCCCTTCCATAATATTTCACAGAATTAACCTCTTCCCTTTCATAATTTTTCACAGAATTAACCCCTTCCCTTCCATAATATTTCACAGAATTAACCCCTTCCCTTCTATAACAATTTACAGAATTAACCTCTTCCCTTCCATAATATTTTACAAAATTAACCTCTTCCCTTCCATAATATTTCACAGAATTAACCTCTTCCCTTCCATAGTATTTCACAGAATTAACCTCTTCCCTTCCATGGTATTTTACAGAATTAACCTCTTCCCTTCCATAATATTTCACAGAATTAACCCCTTCCCTTCCATAATATTTCACAGAATTAACCTCTTCCCTTCTATAACAATTTACAGAATTAACCTCTTACCTTCCATAATATTTTACAAAATTAACCTCTTCCCTTCCATAATATTTCACAGGATTAACCTCTTCCCTTCTATAACAATTTACAGAATTAACCTCTTCCCTTCCATAATATTTTACAAAATTAACCTCTTCCCTTCCATAATATTTCACAGAATTAACCCTTTCCCTTCTTTAACAATTTACAGAATTAACCTCTTCCCCTCCATAATTTTTCACAGAAAAGAACCTCTTCCCTTCTATAACAATTCACAGAATTAACCCCTTCCCTTCTATAACAATTTACAGAATTAACCTCTTCCCTTCCATAATATTTTACAAAATTAACCTCTTCCCTTCCATAGTATTTCACAGAGTTAACCTCTTCCCTTCCATAATTTTTCACAGAATTAACCTCTTCCCTTCTATATTACACAGAATTAACCCCTTCCCTTCCATAATATTTTACAGAATTAACCCCTTCCCTTCTATAATATTTTACAAAATTAACCTCTTCTCTTCCATAAGATTTCACAGAATTAACCCCTTCCCTTCAATAATATTTTACAGAATTAAGTTCTTCCCTTCCATATTATTTTACAAAATGAACCTCTTCCCTTCTATAGTACTTTACAACTTTAGTCCCATGTCCATAATACGCTACAGCCTTAACCCCTTCCCTTCCATAATACGCTACAGCCTTAACCCCTTCCCTTCCATAATACGCTACAGCCTTAACCCCTTCCCTTACATAATACGCTACAGCCTTAACCCCTTCCCTTCCATAATATGCTACAGCCTTAACCCCTTTCCTTCCATAATACGCTACAGCCTTAACCCCTTCCCTTCCATAATACTCTACAGCCTTAACCCCTTCCCTTCCATAATAATCTACAGCCTTAACACCTTACCCTCCATAGTACTCTACAGCCTTAACCCCTTCCCTTCCATAATACGCTACAGCCTTAACCCCTTCTCTTCCATAATACTCTACAGCCTTAACCCCTTCCCTTCCATAATCTTCTACAGCCTTAACCCCTTCCCTTCCATAACACTCTACAGCCTTAACCCCTTCCCTTCCATAATACTCTACAGCCTTAACCCCTTCCCTTCCATAATACTCTACAGCCTTAACCCCTTCCCTTCCATAATACTCTACAGCCTTAACCCCTTCACTTCCATAATACGCTACAGCCTCAACCCCTTCCCTTCCATAATACTCTACAGCCTTAACCCCTTCCCTTCCATAATACTCTACAGCCTTAACCCCTTCCCTTCCATAATACTCTACAGCCTTAACCCCTTCCCTTCCATAATATTCTACAGCCTTAACCCCTTCCCTTCCATAACACTCTACAGCCTTAACCCCTTCCCTTCCATAATACTCTACAGCCTTAACCCCTTCCCTTCCATAATACACTACAGCCTTAACCCCTTCCCTTCCATAATACTCTACAGCCTTAACCCCTTCCCTTCCATAATACACTACAGCCTTAACCCCTTCCCTTCCATAATACTCTACAGCCTTAACCCCTTTCCTTCCATAATACTCTACAGCCTTAACCCCTTCCCCTCCATAATACTCTACAGCCTTAACCCCTTCCCTTCCATAATATTCTACAGCCTTAACCCCTTCCCTTCCATAATACTCTACAGCCTTAACCCCTTCCCTTCCATAATACTCTACAGCCTTAACCCCTTCCCTTCCATAATACTCTACAGCCTTAACCCCTTTCCTTCCATAATACTCTACAGCCTTAACCCCTTCCCTTCTATAATACTATACAGCCTTAACCCCTTCCCTTCCACAATACTCTACAGCCTTAACCCCTTCTCTTCCATAATACTCTACAGCCTTAACCCCTTCCCTTCCATAATATTCTACAGCCTTAACCCCTTCCCTTCCATAATCTTCTACAGCCTTAACCCCTTCCCTTCCATAACACTCTACAGCCTTAACCCCTTCCCTTCCATAATACTCTACAGCCTTAACCCCTTCCCTTCCATAATACTCTACAGCCTTAACCCCTTCCCTTCCATAATACTCTACAGCCTTAACCCCTTCCCTTCCATAATACTCTACAGCCTTAACCCCTTCCCTTCCATAATATTCTACAGCCTTAACCCCTTCCCTTCCATAATATTCTACAGCCTTAACCCCTTCCCTTCCATAACACTCTACAGCCTTAACCCCTTCCCTTCCATAACACTCTACAGCCTTAACTCCTTCCCTTCCATAATACTCTACAGCCTTAACCCCTTCCCTTCCATAATACTCTACAGCCTTAACCCCTTCCCTTCCATAATACTCTACAGCCTTAACCCCTTCCCTTCCATAATATTCTACAGCCTTAACCCCTTCTTTTCCATAATACTTTACAGCTGTCACCTCCTCACACAAGGCTGCACTGAAGCTGACTACACATGCTCTGTAACTTATAATACAGGAGTGATCATTGCAGAGACTGACTGCTGAGCTCCCTGCTGTGCAGTCTGTTCTGTCCTGTGGAGAGGGGAAGGGGGAAGATGAGCGAGGGGTTTCGCTCTATAGGAACTACAATAATGTAACTTCAGTGATTGGGCGAGAGCAGTCCAGTGCATCATATCAATAATGACTTAATGGAGCCTAATTTTAGGCATTTTATGATATTTATACTCAAATTACACATTCATTTATTGGATCAGCCACACCAAGGATTGATGGATAGTGTAGTGTTGCATTCTTCGAAGTTCCTGCTCCTGAGGGTGTGTGGGGGGGGGGGAGAGAATGATGATTGAATGGGTGATTGGATGTATGGACCTTTACGTATAGCGCGCTTCATGTGTGTATGTGTGTGAAATAGTAGGTCTTGGGTGCCGCCGTGCTAGGTTTTATATGAAAGGAAAAAAGAAAAAAAAATGACACATTCACCCTAAGCAATTTTACACGATCATTTCAGGTGATAGAAATCTAGCATGTATGCGCAGCGTTAGTGTGCCTGAACTTCCTGTGACAGAGTAAGGGCCGCATCATGTGACAGCCGGGGCTGCATCATGTGACAGAGTAAGGGCCGCATCATGTGACAGAGTAAGGGCCGCATCATGTGACAGAGTAAGGGCAAGGGCCGCATCATGTGACAGAGTAAGGGCCGCATCATGTGACAGAGTAAGGGCTGCATCATGTGACAGAGTAAGGGCCGCATCATGTGACAGAGTAAGGGCTGCATCATGTGACAGAGTAAGGGCCGCATCATGTGACAGAATAAGGGCCGCATCATGTGACAGAGTAAGGGCCGCATCATGTGACAGAGTAAGGGCCGCATCATGTGACAGAGTAAGGGCAAGGGCCGCATCATGTGACAGAGTAAGGGCCGCATCATGTGACAGAGTAAGGGCAAGGGCCGCATCATGTGACAGAGTAAGGGCCGCATCATGTGACAGAGTAAGGGCTGCATCATGTGACAGAGTAAGGGCCGCATCATGTGACAGAGTAAGGGCCGCATCATGTGACAGAGTAAGGGCCGCATCATGTGACAGAGTAAGGGCTGCATCATGTGACAGAGTAAGGGCCGCATCATGTGACAGAGTAAGGGCCGCATCATGTGACAGAGTAAGGGCCGCATCATGTGACAGAGTAAGGGCCGCATCATGTGACAGAGTAAGGGCCGCATCATGTGACAGAGTAAGGGCCGCATCATGTGACAGAGTAAGGGCCGCATCATGTGACAGCGGCACCACAATGTCTCGCCTGCGACCAGCTTTATCTGATTTAGCGTGCAGCGGTCGTCATGACTCCCTGACTCAGCCAATAAGAAGACCTCACGGTCACTTTGCTGCGGCCTAGCGATCGGCTTTCTCAGCCACCAAATGTCACCCCGGGGAGTTACTGGCCTTACTACTAAAAATATGTCCCCATATTATTCACTGTTTTCATCTTTTGTTCCATCAGCCACATACGTATTTCATGTGAATAAAAGAACAATAAGTGACAGGAAATTCAAAAAGCCCAGTCCATGTCCATGTGCTCTGAGATCAGTAATCAGCACTGCAGCCTGACTCACACGGGAGGGCATGGCTCTAGGCAGGATTTAGGCCCGTGGCCCACTACCAGTGGTGTCGCTAGGGGGTTTGTTCCGGGGCACTGCCCCCGAACCTGTTGCCTTGGTGCCCCGGATCCATTCTCCCTCCCCCAGGGCCAATTCGGCCAATTCGAGCTTCAGGAGCGGAGAGGTGGGGGAAGGGGGCACAGGTACAGTAATTACAAGCTCACCTTCCTCCGCGATCCCCGCACAAAGCCTCCAGCTTCATTCTATTTCCTCCGCTCGTCCATCCTGATTACAGTGCTTCCTGTGATGATGTAATCGCATGTTACGCGCCGCACATTCATGCCCAGGGGTGCCCCGGATCTCCCTGGAACCTAGCAACGCCCCTGCCCACTACAAGTGGTGGTTTCTGGATTTTGGAAACAACGATTTCCAAATTGCTGAAGTACAGCAATTATGGCCACAGCACAGACCCAGCTTGCTTTCTCCAATTTATTATGCCTGATGAAGCAGGATTGAGACCTGCGAAATGCGTTGCACTTTGGAGTATTTAATAAATGTGAACCACATTCATGTTCTATATATGTTTTTCTACGAGGGAGGTAAGTCCACCAAACTTCCCTCTTTTAAACATTTTTTAAATACCCTTGTTGGCGCCTCTGTATACAAACCTGCAATCAGTCTAGTCCACCCTGGGTACAGGGGTGTATCCCCATCCGTTTCTATCTACAGAGAGCGACTTCTTATACCTGAGTGGGGTCAGGTTCTAATTCTCCCCACCTGCCTTTACAGTGGTTGTCTGAGTGGTAACCCGTGTTTGTGAGTATACCCATTGTGTTTCTTATAGACAGTGTGTTTGCAAAAGTATTCGGCCCCCTTGAAGTTTTCCACATTTTGTCACATTACTGCCACAAACATGAATCAATTTTATTGGAATTCCACGTGAAAGACCAACACAAAGTGGTGTACATGTGAGAAGTGGAATGAAAATCATACATGATTCCAAACATTTTTTACAAATAAATAACTGCAAAGTGGGGTGTGCGTAATTATTCGGCCCCTGAGACAATACTTTGTAAAACCACCTTTTGCTGCAATTACAGCTGCCAGTCTTTTAGCAAACAGTCTTTGGCAACAAACCGGGGACAAACAGAACCTCAGCAGTAGCAGGAGTAGCGCCTCAGGCGTTTGTTGCCTGGTGGAGCGGGCGTGGCCTGTGAAGGGCGTTGCCTTTTTGGGGTGCTGTATAATAAATGTAATTACTATTATACAGTCTTTCGTGTCTGCATATGGAGGTAAGTCCACCGCTTCCTCCAAGCAAATTTTAAAAGTTTTATCCACTTTTACCCTGCTGGCGCCTCTGTTCCCCGTTTGCTGTACCGTGTCCACCCCTGGTGGAGAGGTGATCTACCCCCTTTCGCATCTACAGAGAGCGACTTCTTATCCCTGAGTGAGGAGGACAGGTCTAATCTCCTCACCTGCCTATACAGTGGTTGCCTTTGTGGTAACCCACGTTTGTGAGTATACTCTTCTCACTGATTATCCTTACTAATTTTATGCTGAACATACTATACACTATATTGGGCTCTCGGTTTCTCTAACCTTGCCAGTCTTTTAGGGTATGTCTCTACCACCTTTGCACATCTAGAGACTGAAATCCTTGCCCATTCTTCTTTGCAAAACAGCTCCAGCTCAGTCAGATTAGATGGACAGCGTTTGCAAACAGCAGTTTTCAGATCTTGCCACAGATTCTCGATTGGATTTATATCTGGACTTTGACTGGGCCATTCTAACACATATCGTAGATATGTTTTGTTTTAAACCATTCCATTGTTGCCCTGGCTTTATGTTTAGGGTCATTGTCCTGCTGGAAGGTGAACCTCCGCCCCAGTCTCAAGTCTTTTGCAGTCTCCAAGAGGTTTTCTTCCAAGTTTGCCCTGTATTTGGTTCCATCTATCTTCCCATCAACTCTGACCAGCTTCCCTGTCCCTGCTGAAGAGAAGCACCCCCAGAGCATGATGCTGCCACCACCATATTTGACAGTGGGGATGGTGTGTTCAGAGTGATGTGCAGTGTTTGTTTTCTGCCACACATAGCGTTTTGCATTTTGGCCAAAAAACTCCATTTTGGTCTCATCTGACCAGAGCACCTTCTTCCACATGGTTGCTGTGTCCCCCACATGGCT
This sequence comes from Hyperolius riggenbachi, assembly GCF_040937935.1. Lineage (NCBI taxonomy): Eukaryota > Metazoa > Chordata > Amphibia > Anura > Hyperoliidae > Hyperolius > Hyperolius riggenbachi. The sequence goes on from NC_090648.1 coordinate 10,911,864, forward strand.
TGTGGCAAACTGCAAACAGGACTTCTTATGCTTTCTGTTAACAATGCCTTTCTTCTTGCCACTCTTCCATAAAGGCCAACTTTGTACAGTGCATGACTAATAGTTGTCCTATGGACAGAGTCTCCCACCTGAGCTGTAGGTCTCTGCAGCTCGTCCAGAGTCACCATGGGCCTCTTGGCTGCGTTTCTGATCAGCGCTCTCCTTGTTCGTCCTGTAAGTTTAGGTGGATGGCCTTGCCTTGGTAGGTTTACAGTTGTGCCATACTCCTTCCATTTCTGAATGATCGCTTGAACAGTGCTCCGTGGGATGTTCAAGCCTTTGGAAATCTTTTTGTAGCCTAATCCTGCTTTTAATTTCTCAATAACTTGATCCCTGACCTGTCTTGGACCTGTCTTGTGTGTTTTTTGGACTTCACGGTGTTGTTGCTTACAATATTCTCTTAGACAACCTCTGAGGCCCTCACAGAGCAGCTGTATTTGTAGTGACATTAGATTACACACAGGTGCACTCTATTTAGCCATTAGCACTCATCAGGCAATGTCTATGGGCAACTGACTGCACTCAGACCAAAGGGGGCTGAATAATTACGCACACACCACTTTGCAGTTATTGATTTGTAAAAAATGTTTGGAATCATGTATGATTTTCATTCCACTTCTCACGTGTACACAACTTTGTATTGGTCTTTCACGTGGAATTCCAATAAAATGGATTCATGTTTGTGGCAGTAATATAACAAAATGTGGAAAACTTCAAGGGGGCCGAATACTTTTGCAAGCCACTTTATGTTATGTTCATTCACGCCTACGTTCACGCCTAAACTTATCACGCCTAAACTTATCATACCTAAACTGAGTTTAGGCGTGATAAAGGGCTTTTCACCAGCGTGCTAACTGTTAGCACCGCTTTGTGAATCAGGCCCTATATGTGCTCACGCTCTGGAACAATGTTGTCTGAGTAACGTGTACACACCGGCCGATTGCACGATATCTGCCCAATAGTTGTCTAAGTTGATCTGCCAGTTGCATTGGGCGGGAATACCGGATATCGGTCACTCATCTTTGTTGTTTAGCTGCATTTTTTACGATTGTTGTTGTCATAAACGGGAAATCTGTCGTTCATTGAACGTTTCAGATGACTTTTACCTAGCATGTTTACAAGGCTTTAAAAGCTATGCCCAAACCTCGTCGGTAAGATCTCACCATGACTGTTCCAAGTGTACACGAGCCAAAGCCTTAGGTACACAACGTCACATACTTACCTAAAGAGAGTGAAGCCTCAGGATCCTATTAAGGCTTCCCTCGGTGGTCCCAAGCCCCCCGTTGCTGAGTGCGGTGCCCTTCCACATCCGCATTTGTGGCTGCGCTGTAGACACACAAGCCCGCCTGCGCAGTAGACACTAAAGCCCACCAGCGCAGTAGACACAAGCCCGCCTGCGCAGTAGACACACAAGCCCGCCTGCGCAGTAGACACTAAAGCCCACCAGCGCAGTAGACACTCAAGCCCGCCTGCGCAGTAGACACACAAGCCCGCCTGCGCAGTAGACACTAAAGCCCGCCTGCGCAGTAGACACTAAAGCCCACCAGCGCAGTAGACACACAAGCCCGCCTGCGCAGTAAACACACAAGCCCGCCAGTGCAGTAGACACACAAGCCCGCCTCCGCAGTAGACACACAAGCCCGCCTCCGCAGTAGACACACAAGCCCGCCTGCGCAGTAGACACACAAGCCCGCCTGCGCAGTAGACACTCAAGCCCGCCAGTGCAGTAGACACTAAAGCCCGCCTGCGCAGTAGACACACAAGCCTGCCTGCTCAGTAGACACACAAGCCCGCCTGCGCAGTAGACACACAAGCCCGCCTGCGCAGTAGACACTAAAGCCCGCCTGCGCAGTAGACACTAAAGCCCACCAGCGCAGTAGACACTCAAGCCCGCCTGCGCAGTAGACACAAGCCCGCCTGCGCAGTAGACACACAAGCCCGCCTGCGCAGTAGACACACAAGCCCGCCAGTGCAGTAGACTCATAAGCCCGCCTGCGCAGTAAACACACAAGCCCGCCAGTGCAGTAGACACACAAGCCCGCCTCCGCAGTAGACACACAAGCCCGCCTCCGCAGTAGACACACAAGCCCGCCTGCGCAGTAGACACACAAGCCCGCCTGCGCAGTAGACACTCAAGCCCGCCAGTGCAGTAGACACTCAAGCCCGCCAGTGCAGTAGACACTCAAGCCCGCCTGCGCAGTAGACACACAAGCCCGCCAGCGCAGTAGACACACAAGCCCGCCTCCGCAGTAGACACACAAGCCCGCCTGCGCAGTAGACACACAAGCCTGCCAGCGCAGTAGACACTCAAGCCCGCCTGCGCAGTAGACACTCAAGCCCGCCAGTGCAGTAGACACTCAAGCCCGCCTGCGCAGTAGACACACAAGCCCGCCTGCGCAGTAGACACACAAGCCTGCCAGCGCAGTAGACACACAAGCCCGCCTCCGCAGTAGACACACAAGCCCACCTGCGCAGTAGACACACAAGCCCGCCTGCGCAGTAGACACACAAGCCCACCTGCGCAGTAGACACACAAGCCTGCCTGCGCAGTAGACACTCAAGCCCGCCTGCGCAGTAGACACACAAGCCCGCCTGCGCAGTAGACACACAAGCCCGCCTGCGCAGTAGACACACAAGCCCGCCTGCGCAGTAGACACAAGCCCGCCTGCGCAGTAGACACACAAGCCTGCCAGCGCAGTAGACACTCAAGCCCGCCTGCTCAGTAGACACACAAGCCCGCCTGCGCAGTAGACACAAGCCCGCCTGCGCAGTAGACACACAAGCCTGCCTGCGCAGTAGACACACAAGCCCGCCTGCTCAGTAGACACACAAGCCCGCCTGCGCAGTAGACACACAAGCCCGCCTGCGCAGTAGACACACAAGCCCGCCAGTGCAGTAGACACTAAAGCCCGCCTGCGCAGTAGACACTCAAGCCCGCCAGCGCAGTAGACACTAAAGCCCGCCTGCGCAGTAGACACACAAGCCCGCCTGCGCAGTAGACACACAAGCCCGCCTGCGCAGTAGACACTCAAGCCCGCCAGCGCAGTAGACACTCAAGCCCGCCAGCGCAGTAGACACTAAAGCCCGCCTGCGCAGTAGACACACAAGCCCGCCTGCGCAGTAGACACACAAGCCCGCCTGCGCAGTAGACACTCAAGCCCGCCTGCGCAGTAGACACACAAGCCCGCCTGCGCAGTAGACACACAAGCCTGCCTGCGCAGTAGACACACAAGCCCGCCTGCGCAGTAGACACACAAGCCCACCTGCGCAGTAGACACACAAGCCCGCCAGTGCAGTAGACACACAAGCCCGCCAGTGCAGTAGACACACAAGCCTGCCTGCGCAGTAGACACACAAGCCCGCCTGCGCAGTAGACTCTTAAGCCCGCCTGCGCAGTAGACACACAAGCCTGCCAGCGCAGTAGACACACAAGCCCGCCTGCGCAGTAGACACACAAGCCCGCCAGCGCAGTAGACACACAAGCCCGCCTGCGCAGTAGACACACAAGCCCGCCTGTGCAGTAGACACACAAGCCTGCCTGCGCAGTAGACACACAAGCCCGCCTGTGCAGTAGACACACAAGCCCGCCTGCGCAGTAGACACACAAGCCCGCCAGCGCAGTAGACACACAAGCCTGCCTGCGCAGTAGACACTAAAGCCCGCCTGCGCAGTAGACACACAAGCCCGCCTGCGCAGTAGACACACAAGCCCGCCTGCGCAGTAGACACACAAGCCCGCCTGCGCAGTAGACACACAAGCCCGCCTGCGCAGTAGACACTCAAGCCCGCCAGTGCAGTAGACACTCAAGCCCGCCAGTGCAGTAGACACACAAGCCCGCCTGCGCAGTAGACACACAAGCCCGCCTGCGCAGTAGACACACAAGCCCGCCTGCGCAGTAGACACTCAAGCCCGCCAGTGCAGTAGACACTCAAGCCCGCCTCCGCAGTAGACACACAAGCCCGCCAGTGCAGTAGACACACAAGCCCGCCTGCGCAGTAGACACTCAAGCCCGCCTCCGCAGTAGACACACAAGCCCGCCAGTGCAGTAGACACACAAGCCCGCCAGTGCAGTAGACACTCAAGCCCGCCAGTGCAGTAGACACACAAGCCCGCCTGCGCAGTAGACACACAAGCCCGCCTGCGCAGTAGACACACAAGCCCACCTGCGCAGTAGACACACAAGCCTGCCTGCGCAGTAGACACTCAAGCCCGCCTGCGCAGTAGACACACAAGCCCGCCTGCGCAGTAGACACACAAGCCCGCCTCCGCAGTAGACACACAAGCCCACCTGCGCAGTAGACACACAAGCCCGCCTGCGCAGTAGACACACAAGCCCACCTGCGCAGTAGACACACAAGCCTGCCTGCGCAGTAGACACTCAAGCCCGCCTGCGCAGTAGACACACAAGCCCGCCTGCGCAGTAGACACACAAGCCCGCCTGCGCAGTAGACACACAAGCCCGCCTGCGCAGTAGACACAAGCCCGCCTGCGCAGTAGACACACAAGCCTGCCAGCGCAGTAGACACACAAGCCTGCCTGCGCAGTAGACACACAAGCCCGCCTGCTCAGTAGACACACAAGCCCGCCAGTGCAGTAGACACTCAAGCCCGCCAGGGCAGTAGACACACAAGCCCGCCTGCGCAGTAGACACACAAGCCCGCCTGCGCAGTAGACACACAAGCCCGCCTGCGCAGTAGACACTCAAGCCCGCCTCCGCAGTAGACACACAAGCCCGCCAGTGCAGTAGACACACAAGCCCGCCAGTGCAGTAGACACTCAAGCCCGCCAGTGCAGTAGACACACAAGCCCGCCTGCGCAGTAGACACACAAGCCCGCCTGTGCAGTAGACACACAAGCCCGCCAGCGCAGTAGACACACAAGCCCGCCAGCGCAGTAGACACACAAGCCCGCCAGTGCAGTAGACACACAAGCCCGCCTGCGCAGTAGACACACAAGCCTGCCTGCGCAGTAGACACACAAGCCCGCCTGCGCAGTAGACACTCAAGCCCGCCAGTGCAGTAGACACACAAGCCCGCCTGCGCAGTAGACACTCAAGCCCGCCAGTGCAGTAGACACACAAGCCCGCCTGCGCAGTAGACACTCAAGCCCGCCAGCGCAGTAGACACTAAAGCCCGCCTGCGCAGTAGACACACAAGCCCGCCTGCGCAGTAGACACTCAAGCCCGCCAGCGCAGTAGACACTAAAGCCCGCCTGCGCAGTAGACACTCAAGCCCGCCAGCGCAGTAGACACACAAGCCCGCCTGCGCAGTAGACACACAAGCCCGCCTGCGCAGTAGACACACAAGCCCGCCTGCGCAGTAGACACACAAGCCCGCCTGCGCAGTAGACACTCAAGCCCGCCAGTGCAGTAGACACTCAAGCCCGCCAGTGCAGTAGACACACAAGCCTGCCTGCGCAGCAGACACACAAGCCCGCCTGCGCAGTAGACACACAAGCCTGCCTGCGCAGTAGACACACAAGCCCGCCTGCGCAGTAGACTCTTAAGCCCGCCTGCGCAGTAGACACACAAGCCTGCCTGCGCAGTAGACACACAAGCCCGCCTGCGCAGTAGACACACAAGCCCGCCAGTGCAGTAGACACTAAAGCCCGCCTGCGCAGTAGACACTCAAGCCCGCCAGCGCAGTAGACACTAAAGCCCGCCTGCGCAGTAGACACACAAGCCCGCCTGCGCAGTAGACACACAAGCCCGCCTGCGCAGTAGACACTCAAGCCCGCCAGTGCAGTAGACACTCAAGCCCGCCAGCGCAGTAGACACTAAAGCCCGCCTGCGCAGTAGACACACAAGCCCGCCTGCGCAGTAGACACTCAAGCCCGCCTGCGCAGTAGACACACAAGCCCGCCTGCGCAGTAGACACACAAGCCTGCCTGCGCAGTAGACACACAAGCCCGCCTGCGCAGTAGACACACAAGCCCACCTGCGCAGTAGACACACAAGCCCGCCAGTGCAGTAGACACACAAGCCCGCCAGTGCAGTAGACACACAAGCCTGCCTGCGCAGTAGACACACAAGCCCGCCTGCGCAGTAGACTCTTAAGCCCGCCTGCGCAGTAGACACACAAGCCTGCCTGCGCAGTAGACAAACAAGCCCGCCTGCGCAGTAGACTCTTAAGCCCGCCAGCGCAGTAGACACTCAAGCCCGCCTGCGCAGTAGACACAAGCCTGCCTGCGCAGTAGACACACAAGCCCGCCAGTGCAGTAGACACACAAGCCCGCCAGTGCAGTAGACACACAAGCCCGCCAGTGCAGTAGACACACAAGCCCGCCAGTGCAGTAGACACACAAGCCCGCCAGTGCAGTAGACACACAAGCCCGCCTGCGCAGTAGACACACAAGCCCGCCTGCGCAGTAGACACACAAGCCCGCCTGCGCAGTAGACACACAAGCCCGCCTGTGCAGTAGACTCTTAAGCCCGCCTGCGCAGTAGACACACAAGCCCGCCTGCGCAGTAGACACTCAAGCCCGCCTGCGCAGTAGACACTCAAGCCCGCCAGCGCAGTAGACTCTTAAGCCCGCCTGCGCAGTAGACACACAAGCCCGCCTCCGCAGTAGACTCTTAAGCCCGCCTGCGCAGTAGACACACAAGCCCGCCTCCGCAGTAGACTCTTAAGCCCGCCTGCGCAGTAGACACACAAGCCCGCCTCCGCAGTAGACTCTTAAGCCCGCCAGCGCAGTAGACACTCAAGCCCGCCTGCGCAGTAGACACAAGCCTGCCTGCGCAGTAGACACACAAGCCCGCCAGTGCAGTAGACTCTTAAGCCCGCCTGCGCAGTAGACACTCAAGCCCGCCTGCGCAGTAGACTCTTAAGCCCGCCTGCGCAGTAGACACACAAGCCCGCCTGCGCAGTAGACTCTTAAGCCCGCCTGCGCAGTAGACACACAAGCCTGCCTGCGCAGTAGACACACAAGCCCGCCTGCGCAGTAGACTCTTAAGCCCGCCAGCGCAGTAGACTCTTAAGCCCGCCAGCGCAGTAGACACTCAAGCCCGCCTGCGCAGTAGACACAAGCCTGCCTGCGCAGTAGACACACAAGCCCGCCAGTGCAGTAGACACACAAGCCCGCCAGTGCAGTAGACACACAAGCCCGCCAGTGCAGTAGACACACAAGCCCGCCAGTGCAGTAGACACACAAGCCCGCCAGTGCAGTAGACACACAAGCCCGCCAGTGCAGTAGACACACAAGCCCGCCTGCGCAGTAGACACACAAGCCCGCCTGCGCAGTAGACACACAAGCCCGCCTGCGCAGTAGACACACAAGCCCGCCTGTGCAGTAGACTCTTAAGCCCGCCTGCGCAGTAGACACACAAGCCCGCCTGCGCAGTAGACACTCAAGCCCGCCTGCGCAGTAGACACTCAAGCCCGCCAGCGCAGTAGACTCTTAAGCCCGCCTGCGCAGTAGACACACAAGCCCGCCTCCGCAGTAGACTCTTAAGCCCGCCTGCGCAGTAGACACACAAGCCCGCCTCCGCAGTAGACTCTTAAGCCCGCCAGCGCAGTAGACACTCAAGCCCGCCTGCGCAGTAGACACAAGCCTGCCTGCGCAGTAGACACACAAGCCCGCCAGTGCAGTAGACTCTTAAGCCCGCCTGCGCAGTAGACACTCAAGCCCGCCTGCGCAGTAGACTCTTAAGCCCGCCTGCGCAGTAGACACACAAGCCCGCCTGCCCAGTAGACACACAAGCTCGCCAGTGCAGTAGACACACAAGCCCGCCTGCGCAGTAGACACAAGCCCGCCTGCGCAGTAGACACACAAGCCCGCGGGCTCGAGCTTCTAATGTGCGGTCATGAATGTGGAAGAAGAGCCGCGTGACCCCGATGCGGAGGGGGGGGGGGTCGCACTCAGCAATGGGGGGGGGGGGGGGGGGCTTGGGACCACCGAGTGAAGCCTCAATAAGATCCTGAGGCTCTGCTCTCTACTTCAGGTGAAGTATCTGTTTTTGGACCCGAGCTTCGGCTTAGGATCACTTTAATCACACTGATGGATTTGCAGAAGAGACGCTGGCGGCAGATTACGGCACTCCAGCGAGATAGATGCGGAGAGCTCATCCCCGACCGGCAGACGTCACCATCGGAGCTGGCGGCACGGGGTGAGGACGCGGTCACGGCTAAGCCCGTCTCTCTGCACTGACTGCCTCCACATCCCACACTGAGCCCCGGAACCTGAACACCGAACAACAGCCTCGTTACTCAGAGGAGCCAGTCACATGACCAACGCCAGAATAACCGTCCTGACCCGAAAATACGTCAGCATTTATCCCTCACACGCCCGCCGCCACCGGCTCCAGCAAACTCTGAACTCAGAACCTCCTCTATACTCTAAAAGATAAGCAACAGCATAATAAACTTTACAGAAAAACATGTCTGTTACAGCTGATACAAATCCTGCAATAAATCTACAGTGTGTCTACTTTCTGCTTTCACGGAAGCAGATAGAGGGTTAACATCCTGTGTTTACATATTAGCTGATCTGCTGTGGCAGTCAGCTGAAACAGCTAAAAGATCAAATTACACAGTCAGAGATGAAACAAGCTATACTCTCTAAATACATACAGGGTGCATATCTCTGTTTTCCTTCTGTCCTGTGCAAGGGTTCAGGTCCAACTGGTTACTGTTACATGAGCTTAAAGTAACCTAAAGTCAGGCTTTGATCAATAACATCATGCACCCGTATTTAACTTTTCGCTCTAATACATGAGCTTAGCTTTAACGCTGTTTACTGTTTTATTATAAGATGTCAGTGCTATATAAATACTAAATATTAATAATAGTTCAGCTTTATACCGTAATCTCTATAACAGATGTCAGGAGGAATGAAATATTCCCCATTGCTATTCTGTGGTGAGTGGAAGAGGCATTTCTGTGTGTGTGTGTGGGGGGGGGGGGGAGGAGTGCAGCATTATGGATAAAATTGCATATGTTGCCACTGCCAGGACTGCAAAGCTGGAGCCTCTGTTTCTAAGTTGAGATAGGGCTTAAACGCATACCTGAATGAACATGTGACATGATGAGATAAACATAGGTACATATAGTACTAGCCCTGGTAAGAAAGTATCTGAAGTCCCTTTCTGTTTTCCAGTGCAGCAAGGGTTAAATGACTTGAGTTGTTATCTTTGCAAAAGAGATTGTAGAGCAGCATGTTGAATTCAGTCCGGTTTCCTGAAAAGTAAATAGAAGCCCCGAGCCAGCTGAGAAACAGTGAGATACGTCTTCTAATGAGGCAGGAAAATACACAGGGTGATTACTTCTGCTTCATTTTCAGCTAATAAAGGCAGAGTGTGGATTCTAAGCAGAAGCAGTGACAGTCTGATGCAATAAGAGACTTCATTCTATGGGCAGCACGGTGGTGTAGTGGTTAGCGCTCTTGCCTTGCAGCGCCGGATGCCTGGTTTGAATCCCAGCCAGGACACTATCTGCATGGAGTTTGTATGTTCTGCCTGTGTCTGTGTGAGTTTTCTCCGGGCACTCCGGTTTCCTCCCACATTTCAAAAACACACAGATAAGCTTCCCCCTAAATTAGTCCTAGACTACTATATATACATTACATGATACATGCATAGATATATGGCCATGGTAGGGACTAGATTGTGAGCTCTGAGGGACAGTTAAGTGATAAGACTGTGTACAGCACTGTGGAAGATGTGGGCGCTATATAAAGAATAATAAAATGTTTTTAATGTTTATTTTCACTTCAGGTTGACTTTAGGTTTAGTTTGAGCCCTCCTGAGCATTACTACTGCTGATTATCGCGCTCCATGACCGGGGAAGGGTGTTGAACGCAGGTTAAACATTTGATTTTCACGCCAGTTTTTGCCCAGCGTGTGGCGCCAGTCTTAGCGGCTCGTGAATCCTCTCTGATGACTCACACGATGACAGAAGACGGCCACGCTAAACGTGGTACGACGGTGGAGAGCCTGGCAGTGCGGGGACTGCGCTGATTATAGCTCGCTGTCATGTTGCACCGCCGCCTCTCCGTACAATGCAGGACGGCGGCGCTTTCATCTGCCCACCGTGTTTAGCCAGAGAAACGAGCAGAATTGTCCCGCCGCGTATAAAAGACGAGACGCTGTCACAGCGCAGAGGGGCGCTTCACATGCTGAACGCTGGCGAGAATTTACAAAGGGGGGGAGAAGCTGAGAAGAGCATAAGAAAAGTGAAGAATTATGGGAAGTTCTGGATTTGCAACAATGCCGTTTTCTGTGAATGCAGATTTCACATTGTTTAACCGTTTCACATTCCTGGGTCTTACTCCTTAAAGGACAACTGAGGTGACATGATGATATAGACATGTGTATGTACAGTGCCTGGCTCACAAATCACTAGGCTGTGTTCCTTTTCTTCTTTCTATGTCTGAAAGAGTTAAATATCAGGTATGTAAGTGACGGTTTCTGTCCATGTCCGGACAGAATCAGACTGGGTCAGACTATAGCAAAACCCTCACTGATAAGTAATTATAGCCATAAAACACTTTCCTGTCAGTAAATGGCTTCTGAGAGCAGGAAAGAGATAAAAAGGGTCTATAATTCATGGATTTGAGCTCAAGCATACTTCAATGAAGGTGTCATTGAGCAGAGAAAATGAAACAGTAAAAAACTTCAATGCTAGATTTTCTATCTAACCAAAGGTCATTTTCTAGGAGAAGGAGGATGGATACAATTGTTTTTCTCATCCATTTGTTTTCACCTCGGATGTCCTTTAAGATTTCTGACAAATTGGGTGTTTCAGCTGTGTTTCTATTAATACAGCAATAACTTTTCAGCTGCGGCCTGGTCTACATGCGCTGCCATTTCCCCCCTGTTGTCTATAAAAATGTGTAAAGCATTTTATGGCCAGCTGTTCCCAGGTTCACACTATGCCCGTTTGTTAATTAGTTAGAGGTTAGGGTCCCTTCCAGAAGGATGGCCTCATTGCGGTGGAAAGGTCCAGTACAGAATACTTTGCATGCAAAAAGTCATACGTATATTGTTTTTTTTCAGGACAATATACTATTTCTTTGGGTAATATTTATATACCAGTATATTTTTTTTGAAGAATTGTTTAATTTTATATGCGTTTTACAGGGGAAAAATAGGCATAAATGTAGAAAATACAAATGTTTTACCCTTCCCAACCTTCACATGACACGTGCCACAGTTAGAAAATACCTCAAAATATATTTGGCTCATCACAGCTCAAATGATACCATATATGACATATTTAATTGCTAGCTGCATTATTGCCAGCCTGTTCGTCTGTAGCGATTGGATCTGATTGCTAGGGGCGCACAGTTTGGGAACCTTCAGAATGCAAAAATACTACAAAAATTGCACTCCTCCAATTTATAATGTTTTATCATCTATGGCTGTACTGATAGTAAAGTAGCTGCAGTGTATGCTGATACCTGCTACCACAAGTATGTACAGTATGAACTGTTACTCTGTGCCTGTGCTGATAGTAAACTAGCTACAGTGTGTGCTGATCTCTGCTACCTCCAGTATGTACAGTATACGCTGTTACTCTGTGCCTGTGCTGATAGTAAACTAGCTGCAGTGTGTGCTGATCTCTGCTACCACCAGTATGTACAGTATAAGCTGTTACTCTGTGCCTGTACTGATGGTAAACTAGCTGCAGTGTGTGCTGATCTCTGCTACCACCAGTATGTACAGTATACGCTGTTACTCTGTGCCTGTACTGATAGTAAACTAGCTGCAGTGTGTGCTGATCTCTGCTACCTCCAGTATGTACAGTATAGGCTGTTACTCTGTGCCTGTACTGATAGTAAACTAGCTGCAGTGTGTGCTGATCCCTGCCGCCACCCGTGTGTACAGTATAAGTTGTTACTCTGTGCCTGTACTGATAGTAAACTAGCTGCAGTGTGTGCTGATCTCTGCTACCACCAGTATGTACAGTATAAGCTTTTACTCTATGCCTGTACTGATAGTAAACTATCTGCAGTGTGTGCTGATCTCTGCTACCACCAGTATGTATAGCTGTTAGGCCCCGTTCACACTTGCGTTTTGGTATGCAAACGGACCGGATCCGGATCGGATAAGGACCTGATCCGGATCGGAACCGTACGGTTCCGATCCGGATCCGGTCTGTTTGCATCAGGAATGTATCAGGCTGCCATCCGGATCCATGGGGTAAAAACAGCGAAATTACTAATAAAATTGTTGGGGTCAGCAGAAGGTGCACCTGTAGAATCAGGTCCTCCGATGTTTAGGCCTCACCTCCACCTCTGACATACTGCCAAACAGCTCCAGCACGTTAGTCCCTGCTGCTCCACTGCTGCCCATGTGTCCCCATCCGAAATGGCCGCTAGAATACGCATAGGAAGTGGGGTAGAACGTCAGGTGTTTGTATCCTGTGTGTTCTGTGCTTGCCATTCCCCATAGGTTTCTATTTCCGGATGGTGCAGTCAGGCTCCGGTCCGGGTGTGTGGGCCGAATGATCCGGACCCGAAAAATAGCGCATGTTGGAAAAGTGTCCGGAGTCCGGATCCGATCCGGCTCCGTTCTGTACGGAACGTACGCATGTGAACGTCCGCATAGACTTTGCATTGCTATGCGGCCCCAGTATGTACAGTATAAGCTGTTACTCTGTGCATGTACTGATAGTAAACTAGCTGCAGTGTGTGCTGATCTCTGCTACCTCCAGTGTGTACAGAATAAGCTGTTACTCTGTGCTTACACTGATAGGAAACTGGCTGCAGTGTGTGCTGTTCTCTGCTACCCCCAGTATGTACAGTATAAGCTGTTACTCTGTGCCTGTACTGATAGTACAGGCACAGAGTAACACCCTGATCGATAACCTGGCGCAGCTCGGCGTCGACCCCACACTTCGCACATGGCTCAGGAGCTTCCTCACAGGCAGGACACAACAGGTTAAGCTGGAAAACTGCTCCTCGGGCGAGAGAACTACCAACACAGGGGCACCTCAAGGGTGTGTACTGTCCCCGCTTCTGTTCTCCATGTACACCAACAACTGCACCTCCGCCTCGGACTCCGTCAAGGTTATCAAATTTGCAGATGACACAACAATCATCGGTCTCATGGGCGGTAATGGAGAGCAAGACTACCGCAGTGAGATAGAGAGAATCTGCAACTGGTGCAAGAATAACAACCTTGTCCTTAATGCTGCAAAGACTGTGGAGCTGACTGTTGATTTCAGGAGGAACCCCCCCACTCTCCCACCAGTCTACATAGGCGACACCGAAGTCTCCAGAGTACCATCAGTCCGGTTCCTTGGCACAACCCTATCCGCCGACCTAAGATGGGGGCAGAACACCACCAAAATTCAGATGAAGGCACAACAAAGGCTATTTTTCCTGCGACAACTTAAAAAATTTGGAATGCCTCGGGAGCTGCTGACCAGTTTCTACACCGCCACCACGGAGTCTATACTTTGCTCTTCAGTAATCGTCTGGTATGCCAGCGCAACGGCCAGCGACAGACATAGACTGCAAAGAGTCATTAGTGAGGCAGAGAGGATCATTGGATTACCCCTACCACCTCTGGATCTCCTCCACACGGCCAGGATGAGGAAGAGGGCCACCAGGATCTCCTGCGACCCCTCCCACCCTGGCAGCCGCTTCTTTGAGCCTCTCCCATCCGGCCGGCGCTTCCGAACCATCCAATCCAAGACCACCAGGCGCAGGAACTCTTTCTTTCCCCAGGCTGTTCTACTGCTCAACAACACTGACACCTGACTATTCCCTCCTAGCCCGCAATCAGCAGGCTTGCCCCAGGTGCTGCTCTCCTGCCTTAATGTCTGCATCCAACTCTCACTACCACAATGATCGAAGACGTCGTACCTGTTAAGGCTGCTTGGACTCCGTCTAGGTTATCTTACTAAGGCAGCAGCATGTAAAATGGTAGCGATTGCAGACGTAGAATGTAAAATGTACTGTTAATCCTTTTAGTTTAGTCTGTGTATTTGTACTTGTAGCCATATATGTAAGATAGATAACTGTTGACGTGTATTTTGCCTTTGCCATGTATACCACAAGCAATTCCGAGTACGGTACCCCCACACTTGGCGAATAAATCCATCTTGTATCTTGTATCTTGTATCTTGTAGTAAACAAGCTGCAGTGTGTGCTGATCTCTGCTGCCTCCAGAGTGTACAGTATAAGCTGTTACTCTATTCCTGTAGTGATAGTAATCTAGCTGCAGTGTGTGCTGATCTTTGCTGCCTCCAGTATGTACAGTATAAGCTGTTACTCTGTTCCTGCACTCATAGTAAACTAGCTGCAGTGTGTGCTGATCTCTGCTGCCTCCAGAGTGTACAGTATAAGCTGTTACTCTGTTCCTGTAGTGATAGTAATCTAGCTGCAGCGTGTGCTGATCTCTGCTGCCTCCAGAGTGTACAGTATGAGCTGTTACTCTGTTCCTGCATTCATAGTAAACTAGCAGCAGCGTGTGCTGATCTCTGCTACCCCAGTATGTACAGTATAAGCTGTTACTCTGTGCCTGTACTGATAGGAAACCGGCCGCAGCGTGTGCTGTTCTCTGCTACCCCCAGTATAAGCTGTTACTCTGTGCCTGTACCGAAAGTAAACTAGCTGCAGCGTGTGTGTGTATGTATATATATATATATATATATATATATATATATATTATAAATGTGGTTTCATAATGGCATCTTTTGCTTCTAGTTGGGTTTTCAAGTTAGAATAGGTAAAATCATACGTTCAGATTGGAATTCCCCCTTTTTTTTTTCCTTTAAAATGAATGGCCTCAATTTATATTGTGCTGATATACCAAAAGAAAAAATATACCTGCAGAATTATACCCAGAATTCCTCCACTTCCTGTCTGGACAGGAAGTGACAGAAGTTCTCACCGATGGGAGACAGGACAGCATTACAAACCCACATGGGGCTTCCTCCCACTTACCACAGTGTAGAGTACAACAATAAATATTTTCCCAGGACTTGGCCCCTGCCGCCCTGCGACAGGAAATGACAGCCATGAAATTGCTGATTCGCCCATGCAGCATCTGCACCGGAGCTGTGGCGAGGGACAGAGAGGCTTCCAGGGGCTGGAGGAAGTCCCAGGTAATCTGGTAGATCTGTTTTTTTTTTTTTTTTAATCTGACCTGTCCTTTAACCTTTTGGGGACCGACGTAGGTTGAATCTACGTCCAGCAGGTGGTGCTGCCGCCCTGACTGGACGTTGATTCAACGTCCGCGCTAAAGAACCGTCCCGATGTGATCGTGAGCACCGGAGAGGGGAGATTAAGCTGTCACATGACAGCTGACAACTCCCCTCAGCAATCAGCAGCCATCGCGTATGGCTGCTGATCATGTGATCACTATGATCGCCGGCATGGCCGGATTTCAGGCAAGGCCACATAGGCCATGGGCTAGGGCACCAGGAAAGCAAGGGGCGGGCTGTGGGCAGCAGTAGCAGTTAGCCTGCTGAACATTCGTCCTGCTACATAGAGTTTGTACATAGCGGTGGGCGGCTACCAACATCCAGATCTGGCAGTCAGGGGATGAAAGGGCACTTACAGTGATTTTTGAGCTGCCTGTCACTCACTGAATGTGCCACTCGCCAAGAAGCTTACAATCTAATCCCTGCCATCATGTCACTAACTGTGCTCAGAGGAATTTATAATGTAATCCCTTCCCTGCAATCACTTCACTAACTGTCCTCAGAGGAGCCTACAATCTAATCCCTGCCAAGTTGGGGGGGAATTTTAGTACGCTGTCGGTCCGGGGGCGGCTGGTGAAAGTGGGCCTGGGGTGGTAAAAAATACAAATCCGGCCCTGATCGCCGGCGGATCATAGTGATCACTTACAGAGCTGCGGCGGTAGGGGGAAAGAAGTGGATCCACTCACCTTTCTGACGTTCCCCCGACGATCGGCGCTCTGGCCGGCAACCCCGCTTTCTCTGATGTAAGTGCCGGGTCCTGGCTTGATGACGTCATCAAGCTGCGACCCGGGACTTGGCGTCAGTACAAGCCGGGAAGCCAGCGAGAGCGGAGGTGTCCACAGCTGCTCATCGCTGGAGCCTGGGAGGTGAGTAGAGGCTGCCAGCAACACGGGGGACACCTGGTGGCCACATACCTACGTGCCCACAGTAGGGACTATACCTACATGCCCACAGTACGGATTCGGCTGCCTAACCCCCCCCCCCAACGCGCTCCCCCCCCCCCCCCCGCATGTAAAAAGCCTGGTCCTTAAAGAGAACCAGAGCTGAAAAGCTAAAACATTTTATACATACCTGGGGCTTCCTCCAGCCCCATAAGCCTGGATCACTCCAACGCCACCGTCCTCCGCTGCCTGTATTCGCCGGTACCGGGTCCCGTACTTTCAGCCAGTCGGCTAGTCGGCGGAAGCACGCGGCCAATTGTCCGCATCTCAGGTGCTCTCTCCTTATCCTTACGCGTGCGGCGCCTTACTGCGCAGCCGCATGCGTAAGGGTATGGAGGGAGCTTCTTGCATGCGGACAATTGGTCGCGTCCGCCGGAAGTGACGGGACCCGGTACCGGCGAAAGAGGAAGCGGAGGATTGCGGCGTGGGAGCGATCCAGGCTTATGGGGCGGGAGGAAGCCCCAGGTATGTATGAAATCTTTTTCTTTTTTTAAGTGTCCTTCCCCTCTGGTTCCCTTTAAGGGGGGGGTCGGCAGCTGGTCCCGAAGGGGTTAATGATATTTTACTATAACCTAACTATACTTACTATAATAAAATAAGTAATACTAAAATAATACTATATTTACTATAACCCTACTCTCACACAGACATTTCCGTTGCTGGCGATGCCCAACTTTAACCCCCCTGAAAGGTCTCTTACCTTAACGCCCTGTTTTGTTAGTGTAGAAAAAATAAGTATATGATTGTTTATGGTTTTACTTAACATAAAATACAAAAAAATAGGAGTTGGAACCTAAAAATAATGTATACATATAATGGTGGCCACTAACGATCCAATCTTTTTCATCCAATCTTACCATTTCTATGCAATAAACGGGAACTGCCTAAATTATCCATTCAGTATATTCACTCTATTCACTCTTACACTACATACAGGGTCGGACTGGGACACTGGGGGCCCACCAAAGAAATTTCAACCTGGGGCACACACATCCCATGATTGCGGGGAAAAAAGGGCGTGACCATGCACAAGAAGATGGGCGTGGTCATGATGTATTATGGACAGGGCCAAATGTACGTGATCTTAGCAGCATTGTAATTCAGAGACACTGCTACCCAGCAAAACTTTGCATAGAGTCCCCTCCTTCAATATAAACTAATGTCCTACTTTGCAGAGGTTGCGACCGCAGAGGTTGCAACCGCATCGGGGCCCTTGGGCCAAAGGGGCCCCGAAGGGCCCTCCCTCAACCACAGTATTACCTCTCTATTGGTCCTGTGCTCAAAATAATCACTTCTATAGATACTTTGAACAGTGGTAATCATTATTTTTGTGCTGCAGGCAGCAATTGGAGCTCTGTCAGACAAGGAGGGCGGGGGGGGCACCAGAGACCTGAAGGCGGGGCCTACCGAGGGAAAATACTGTACTACTGTGGCCCAGTCTGACCCTGACTACATAGATTTGGTAAAATTGGATGAAAGAAATCGGATCATTAGTGGCCACCTGAAGTTTGAGCAAGTTTGTTGAAAAGCAATAATTTGTAAATAGGTGAGAATCACAGAAGCTGCTCGTTGTGGTTCAAAAAGTCGAAATGTAAACCATGTTTTCCTGGGAAAGTCTAGAGAGCAGTTTTAGAAACAATTATACAGTTTTAGAAACTATTATTTGTTAAATAATAATGGCTTATTATAAATGATTTGGTTGGTAGGGAAATGAAAGTTAAAGAGAACCCGAGGTGGCTTGTAAGAATCCTATTAGCACACAGAGGCTGGGTCTACATGTAATGCCCAGCCTCTGTCGCTATACAGCTGCCCCCCAGGCCCCCCCTGCGCTCTGCTGTCCCCCCAAAATAAAACCACCGTGCTAGTGACATGCATCGTGTCGCTAGCAGGCTGATTACATCCACACTGTCACTCTCCGCCGCTCCCCTGCCTCCTCTATGTCACCGCTCCCCACCTGCGTCCCTTCCCTCCAATCAGCTTACAGAGGCAGGAAGAGAAGGGACGCAGGTGGGGAGCGGTGACATAGAGGAGGCGGGGGAGCAGCGGAGAGTGACAGTGTGGATGTAATCAGCCTGCTAGCGACACACTGCATGTCGCTAGCACTGTGGTTTTATTTTGGGGGGACAGCAGAGCGCAGGGGGGGTGCTGGGGGGGAGCAGTATAGCGACAGAGGCTGGGCATTACATGCAGACCCAGCCTCTGTGTGCTAATAGGATTCTTACAAGCCACCTGGGGGTTTTATATTGTGGTTAGTGGTTTTATATTGGCGCGGTGCCCTTTTTACATGCGTGGCGTCCTTAGAGACAAGATTTGCATTGAAGTGAATGGGACGCCCTTTATAATGGGCCATTATTACGCTGTACCCCAGAATGTTGTGGTCCCGCTGGGTAAGGACACCGCGTGTCATGGCGCTGACATGCGTGATATTAGGACATGCTGCTGGCGGACGGGACGCTGAGCTGATGGACAGGCGTGTGCCTGATAGAGGCCTGGCTGTCAGTAGAGGCAGGTAGACGTGTCTGTGGCAATGCAGGATGATATTTCTGCAGGCCGGGTCCATCCGCTCTCCATGGTGCTGACGTGTGATGTTAGGACATGCTGCTGGCGGGCAGGACGCTGAGCTGAGGGACAGGCGTGTGTCTGATAGAGGCCTGGCTGTCAGTAGAGGCAGGTAGACGTGTCTGTGGCAATGCAGGATGATATTTCTGCAGGCCGGGTCCATCCGCTCTCCATGGTGCTGACGTGTGATGTTAGGACATGCTGCTGGCGGGCGGGACGCTGAGCTGAGGGACAGGCGTGTGCCTGGTAGAGGCCTGGCTGTCAGTAGAGGCAGGTAGACGTGTCTGTGGCAATGCAGGATGATATTTCTGCAGGCCGGGTCCCTCCGCTCTCCATGGTGCTGACATGCGTGATGTTAGGACATGCTGCTGGCAGGACGCTGAGCTGAGGGACAGGCGTTTGCCTGATAGAGGCCTGGCTGTCAGTAGAGGCAGGTAGACGTGTCTGTGGCAATGCAGGATGATATTTCTGCAGGCCGGGTCCCTCCGCTCTCCATGGTGCTGACATGCGTGACGTTAGGACATGCTGGAGGGTGGGACGCTGAGCTGAGGGACAGACGTGTGCCTGATAGAGGCCTGGCTGTCAGTAGAGGCAGGTAGACGTGTCTGTGGCAATGCAGGATGATATTTCTGCAGGCCGGGTCCCTCCGCTCTCCATGGTGCTGACATGCGTGACGTTAGGACATGCTGGAGGGTGGGACGCTGAGCTGAGGGACAGACGTGTGCCTGATAGAGGCCTGGCTGTCAGTAGAGGCAGGTAGACGTGTCTGTGGCAATGCAGGATGATATTTCTGCAGGCCGGGTCCCTCCGCTCTCCATGGCGCTGACATGCGTGACGTTAGGACATGCTGGAGGGTGGGACGCTGAGCTGAGGGACAGACGTGTGCCTGATAGAGGCCTGGCTGTCAGTAGAGGCAGGTAGACGTGTCTGTGGCAATGCAGGATGATATTTCTGCAGGCCGGGTCCCTCCGCTCTCCATGGTGCTGACATGCGTGACGTTAGGAAATGCTGCTGGCGGGCGGGACGCTGAGCTGAGGGACAGGCGTGTGCCTGATAGAGGCTGGCTGTCAGTAGAGGCAGGTAGACGTGTCTGTGGCAATGCAGGATGATATTTCTGCAGGCCGGGTCCCTCCACTCTCCATGGTGCTGACATGCGTGATGTTAGGACATGCTGGCGGGCAGGACGCTGAGCTGAGGGACAGGCGTGTGCCTGATAGAGGCCTGGCTGTCAGTAGAGGCAGGTAGACGTGTCTGTGGCAATGCAGGATGATATTTCTGCAGGCCGGGTCCCTCCGCTCTCCATGGTGCTGACATGCGTGACGTTAGGACATGCTGGAGGGTGGGACGCTGAGCTGAGGGACAGACGTGTGCCTGATAGAGGCCTGGCTGTCAGTAGAGGCAGGTAGACGTGTCTGTGGCAATGCAGGATGATATTTCTGCAGGCCGGGTCCCTCCGCTCTCCATGGCGCTGACATGCGTGACGTTAGGACATGCTGGAGGGTGGGACGCTGAGCTGAGGGACAGACGTGTGCCTGATAGAGGCCTGGCTGTCAGTAGAGGCAGGTAGACGTGTCTGTGGCAATGCAGGATGATATTTCTGCAGGCCGGGTCCCTCCGCTCTCCATGGTGCTGACATGCGTGACGTTAGGAAATGCTGCTGGCGGGCGGGACGCTGAGCTGAGGGACAGGCGTGTGCCTGATAGAGGCTGGCTGTCAGTAGAGGCAGGTAGACGTGTCTGTGGCAATGCAGGATGATATTTCTGCAGGCCGGGTCCCTCCACTCTCCATGGTGCTGACATGCGTGATGTTAGGACATGCTGGCGGGCAGGACGCTGAGCTGAGGGACAGGCGTGTGCCTGATAGAGGCCTGGCTGTCAGTAGAGGCAGGTAGACGTGTCTGTGGCAATGCAGGATGATATTTCTGCAGGCCGGGTCCCTCCGCTCTCCATGGTGCTGACATGCGTGACGTCAGGGCATGCTGCTGGCGGGCAGGACGCTGAGCTGAGGGACAGGCGTGTGCCTGATAGAGGCCTGGCTGTCAGTAGAGGCAGGTAGACGTGTCTGTGGCAATGCAGGATGATATTTCTGCAGGCCGGGTCCCTCCGCTCTCCATGGCGCTGACATGCGTGATGTTAGGACATGCTGCTGGCAGGACTCTGAGCTGAGGGACAGGCGTGTGCCTGATAGAGGCCTGGCTGTCAGTAGAGGCAGGTAGACGTGTCTGTGGCAATGCAGGATGATATTTCTGCAGGCCGGGTCCCTCCGCTCTCCATGGTGCTGACATACGTGACGTCAGGACATGCTGCTGGCGGGCAGGACGCTGAGCTGAGGGACAGGCGTGTGTCTGATAGAGGCCTGGCTGTCAGTAGAGGCAGGTAGACGTGTCTGTGGCAATGCAGGATGATATTTCTGCAGGCCGGGTCCATCCGCTCTCCATGGTGCTGACGTGTGATGTTAGGACATGCTGCTGGCGGGCGGGACGCTGAGCTGAGGGACAGGCGTGTGCCTGGTAGAGGCCTGGCTGTCAGTAGAGGCAGGTAGACGTGTCTGTGGCAATGCAGGATGATAGTTCTGCAGGCCGGGTCCCTCCGCTCTCCATGGTGCTGACATGCGTGATGTTAGGACATGCTGCTGGCAGGACGCTGAGCTGAGGGACAGGCGTTTGCCTGATAGAGGCCTGGCTGTCAGTAGAGGCAGGTAGACGTGTCTGTGGCAATGCAGGATGATATTTCTGCAGGCCGGGTCCCTCCGCTCTCCATGGTGCTGACATGCATGACGTTAGGACATGCTGGCGGGCGGGACGCTGAGCTGAGGGACAGGCGTGTGTCTGATAGAGGCCTGGCTGTCAGTAGAGGCAGGTAGACGTGTCTGTGGCAATGCAGGATGATATTTCTGCAGGCCGGGTCCCTCCGCTCTCCATGGCGCTGACATGCGTGACGTTAGGGCATGCTGCTGGCGGGCAGGACGCTGAATTGAGGGACAGGCGTGTGCCTGGTAGAGGCCTGGCTGTCAGTAGAGGCAGGTAGACGTGTCTGTGGCAATGCAGGATGATATTTCTGCAGGCCGGGTCCCTCCGCTCTCCATGGTGCTGACATGCATGACGTTAGGACATGCTGCTGGCGGGTGGGATGCTGAACCGAGGGACAGGCGTGTGCCTGATAGAGGCCTGGCTGTCAGTAGAGGCAGGTAGACGTGTCTGTGGCAATGCAGGATGATATTTCTGCAGGCCGGGTCCCTCCGCTCTCCATGGTGCTGACATGCGTGATGTTAGGACATGCTGGCGGGCGGGACGCTGAGCTGAGGGACAGGCGTGTGCCTGATAGAGGCCTGGCTGTCAGTAGAGGCAGGTAGACGTGTCTGTGGCAATGCAGGATGATATTTCTGCAGGCCGGGTCCCTCCGCTCTCCATGGTGCTGACATGCATGACGTTAGGACATGCTGCTGGCAGGTGGGATGCTGAACCGAGGGACAGGCGTGTGCCTGATAGAGGCCTGGCTGTCAGTAGAGGCAGGTAGACGTGTCTGTGGCAATGCAGGATGATATTTCTGCAGGCCGGGTCCCTCCGCTCTCCATGGTGCTGACATGCATGACGTTAGGACATGCTGGCGGGCGGGACGCTGAGCTGAGGGACAGGCGTGTGTCTGATAGAGGCCTGGCTGTCAGTAGAGGCAGGTAGACGTGTCTGTGGCAATGCAGGATGATATTTCTGCAGGCCGGGTCCCTCCGCTCTCCATGGCGCTGACATGCGTGACGTTAGGGCATGCTGCTGGCGGGCAGGACGCTGAATTGAGGGACAGGCGTGTGCCTGGTAGAGGCCTGGCTGTCAGTAGAGGCAGGTAGACGTGTCTGTGGCAATGCAGGATGATATTTCTGCAGGCCGGGTCCCTCCGCTCTCCATGGTGCTGACATGCATGACGTTAGGACATGCTGCTGGCGGGTGGGATGCTGAACCGAGGGACAGGCGTGTGCCTGATAGAGGCCTGGCTGTCAGTAGAGGCAGGTAGACGTGTCTGTGGCAATGCAGGATGATATTTCTGCAGGCCGGGTCCCTCCGCTCTCCATGGTGCTGACATGCGTGATGTTAGGACATGCTGGCGGGCGGGACGCTGAGCTGAGGGACAGGCGTGTGCCTGATAGAGGCCTGGCTGTCAGTAGAGGCAGGTAGACGTGTCTGTGGCAATGCAGGATGATATTTCTGCAGGCCGGGTCCCTCCGCTCTCCATGGTGCTGACATGCATGACGTTAGGACATGCTGCTGGCGGGTGGGATGCTGAACCGAGGGACAGGCGTGTGCCTGATAGAGGCCTGGCTGTCAGTAGAGGCAGGTAGACGTGTCTGTGGCAATGCAGGATGATATTTCTGCAGGCCGGGTCCCTCCGCTCTCCATGGTGCTGACATGCGTGACGTTAGGACATGCTGCTGGCAGGTGGGACGCTGAGCTGAGGGACAGGCGTGTGCCTGATTGAGGCCTGGCTGTCAGTAGAGGCAGGTAGACGTGTCTGTGGCAATGCAGGATGATATTTCTGCAGGCCGGGTCCCTCCGCTCTTCATGGCGCTGACATGCGCGACGTTAGGACATGCTGCTGGCAGGTGGGACGCTGAGCTGAGGGACAGGCGTGTGCCTGATTGAGGCCTGGCTGTCAGTAGAGGCAGGTAGACGTGTCTGTGGCAATGCAGGATGATATTTCTGCAGGCCGGGTCCCTCCGCTCTCCATGGCGCTGACATGCGTGACGTTAGGACATGCTGCTGGCGGGTGGGACGCTGAGCTGAGGGACTGGCGTGTGCCTGATAGAGGCCTGGCTGTCAGTAGAGGCAGGTAGACGTGTCTGTGGCAATGCAGGATGATATTTCTGCAGGCCGGGTCCCTCCGCTCTCCATGGTGCTGACATGCGTGACGTTAGGACATGCTGCTGGTGGGCGGGACGCTGAGCTGATGGACAGGCGTGTGCCTAATAGAGGCCTGGCTGTCAGTAGAGGCAGGTAGACGTGTCTGTGGCAATGCAGGATGATATTTCTGCAGGCCGGGTCCCTCCGCTCTCCATGGTGCTGACATGCGTGACGTTAGGACATGCTGCTGGCGGGCGGGACGCTGAGCTGAGGGACAGGCGTGTGCCTGATAGAGGCCTGGCTGTCAGTAGAGGCAGGTAGACGTGTCTGTGGCAATGCAGGATGATATTTCTGCAGGCCAGGTCCCTCCGCTCTCCATGGCGCTGACATGCGTGATATTAGGACATGCTGCTGGTGGGCGGGACGCTGAGCTGATGGACAGGCGTGTGCCTAATAGAGGCCTGGCTGTCAGTAGAGGCAGGTAGACGTGTCTGTGGCAATGCAGGATGATATTTCTGCAGGCCGGGTCCCTCCGCTCTCCATGGTGCTGACATGCGTGACGTTAGGACATGCTGCTGGCGGGCGGGACGCTGAGCTGAGGGACAGGCGTGTGCCTGATAGAGGCCTGGCTGTCAGTAGAGGCAGGTAGACGTGTCTGTGGCAATGCAGGATGATATTTCTGCAGGCCAGGTCCCTCCGCTCTCCATGGCGCTGACATGCGTGATATTAGGACATGATGGCGGGCGGGACGCTGAGCTGAGGGACAGGCGTGTGCCTGATAGAGGCCTGGCTGTCAGTAGAGGCAGGTAGACGTGTCTGTGGCAATGCAGGATGATATTTCTGCAGGCCGGGTCCCTCCGCTCTCCATGGTGCTGAAGCAGCTGTACGCCGGGACACATCTCCAGCCAGCTCCCAGTCTAAGCTCAGGAGTTGTGTGCTGCTCGCCGAACATCTACAGACACCAACCCGAAAATAAAACAAAAGGATTTTCAAAGCGACCTGGGCCCATATGCAATTAACGTTTTCTCCTAGGAGATAATTTTTCATCTTCTATTTTAAATAACTGTAGGAACAGTCTTTCTATCCCTGTATCTCACTTTTATGGGCTGGCCTATGGCGTGCCCTGAAATGGGTTCATATGATTGTTAGTTACCCCGCTTATGACAATGGGCAGGTCCGTGCAGCACGGCGTTCTCACGCCAGGCTGCTGCGCAGTGTATTGGGGGATCATCCGCTGTTACTGTCCATGCAAGGTGCAGGGTGTGTGGTGTTGTGTGCTGCTTTGCGCTGCACATCCTGTTATGACCTCTCAGCCTTTTGCCTATAATTGTGCAGCAGCCAATCAGTGTTATGATCATGTTTGCAGCGTTTACTGCTGGCTGCAGTGGTATTGTAACCCAAGCAGTTCTGATGTCATTACATGCATTTTCTTGCATAGTTTGGTTTGCACTTAAACTAGTTGCTGATTCCATCTGCAGTCGCTCTGAAGTTAATGACAGTTTAATATGCTTTTGTGTAAACAAACATTGTCTGCTGCAATGGAGGGGCAATCCCTTTCCTGCAGGCTGCATATCATTGTCTGCCTTTTCCTGCTGTCAGCCTGTGATTAATTACCATTCACTTGTGTGGGAATCTGCAGGTCTGCTCCCATTGGATGACCTCAGTATAAAGAACTGCTTCCTGCAATGCTTGATGGGCTACCATAGTCTCAGATTCAGTCTGTTACTCTGCTCGTGCCCCACCTCGTTCCTAGTCCGTGTGGACTGCGCTGACTCCTGCGAAGGGGTCAGCGAGTCCTCCTAGTTCTGCTCTTGTTCTAGAATTTGTTACTTGCTTGTCTTGTGTCATATATTGGTTCATCGCCAATATATACGCATACTTGCGCATTTTGTTATTTTCCTTGTATTCGTGTTACGTTGATACATCAGTGTCGCTGATATATACGTACACGAACTGTTTATTCCCTGTGTTCAGTTAGTCAGCTTTCCAGCACGTTTTGGTAGTTTGCGCGTATCGTGAGCACCCGTGCTGAGCTAGTATCCTGCTCCTGGTCCTGTTTGTGGATTGCGTTCATCTCTGCGAGGAGATAACGAATCCTTCTGAATCCTGTCCTGTTACCGTTTGTGGATTGCGTTCATCTCTGCGAAGAGATAGCGAATCCTTCTGAGCCCTGTTCCCTGTATTGCTCCAGTGCAAGTCAGTGTTCCTGCTTATGTCATATATCGGTTCATTGCCGATATATACATATGTTAGTCAGACGTTACAAATAGTTTCATTGATAGCTGTAATTGTAATACGCTAGGAAAACATACTTATTGTATATTTGTCTGTGTTACGTTCATCTATCTTGATCCTGCTATTTCCTGACTATCCTGTCCTGTCTTTGTGAGGCACGCCATCGCTGCATACGCATTGGCTGCCTCATTCCAGTCTGTTTTATTGTGGACGCTTGCTGTCACTAAGTAGTGGCTAGTTAAGCAAGCGTTCATTCTGTCTACCTTAGGGATGAGCGTAATGACCTAATTACGAATTTCCGAAATTTCGCGAAATTACTACAATTACGATTTTAGCAGTAATCGAAATTTCTTAATTTTCGCAAATTACGCAAATTTTCGTAATTACGAAATTTAGTATTTTAAAGTTTGCAAAGGTTTCTATCCCTCTAGATGCCTAAAATGAATAACCGACCAACCTCCTCCTCCTCCTCCTCCTCCTCCTCCTCCTCCTCCTCCTCCTCCTCCTCCTCCTCCTCCTCCTCCTCTCTCTCTCTCTCTCTCTCTCTCTCTCTCTCTCCAGAGATCTGTAGTATTTCAAAACCATACTCACATTCATGACATGTCCAGGGATCAAACCCAGGCCAACCACATGGAAGACAGCTATGCTCACCACCATACCACCAAACACACACTAAATAGACTGCTAACCTAAATCTTACTTGTAGACAGTCATATGAGACACATGCTGGGTGCAGGGCTTTGTGATTGGACCATGGACCATGCGATAGAGTGAGGTGCAAAAATGAAATCATGCCTAGCAGAGGATGGTTTCACAGTGCTAAATGCTAGGCTGGCTGTGGTGCAATTGGTTAGTGTGTCTGGCTGGTAACAGCAAGGTTACAGGTTCAATTCCATCCAGGCATGTCTTTTCCTTTTGCGTTCAACAGTTGTCCAAACAGAGCCAACAGAGCCCCAGATAGCCATGTAGAGTTAGGTCACAGCTAGCCTGGCTGTGGTGCAATTGGTTAGTGTGTCTGGCTGGTAACAGCAAGGTTACAGGTTCAATTCCATCCAGGCATGTCTTTTCCTTTTGCGTTCAACAGTTGTCCAAACAGAGCCAACAGAGCCCCAGATAGCCACGTAGAGTTAGGTCACAGCTAGCCTGGCTGTGGTGCAATTGGTTAGTGTGTCTGGCTGGTAACAGCAAGGTTACAGG
This sequence comes from Hyperolius riggenbachi, assembly GCF_040937935.1. Classification (NCBI taxonomy): domain Eukaryota; kingdom Metazoa; phylum Chordata; class Amphibia; order Anura; family Hyperoliidae; genus Hyperolius; species Hyperolius riggenbachi. Next base: position 10,938,812 of record NC_090648.1, read on the forward strand.
TTCGATTCCATCCAGGCATGTCTTTTCCTTTTGCGTTCAACAGTTGTCCAAACAGAGCCAACAGAGCCCCAGATAGCCACGTAGAGTTAGGTCACAGCTAGCCTGGCTGTGGTGCAATTGGTTAGTGTGTCTGGCTGGTAACAGCAAGGTTACAGGTTCGATTCCATCCAGGCATGTCTTTTCCTTTTGCGTTCAACAGTTGTCCAAACAGAGCCAACAGAGCCCCAGATAGCCATGTAGAGTTAGGTCACAGCTAGCCTGGCTGTGGTGCAATTGGTTAGTGTGTCTGGCTGGTAACAGCAAGGTTACAGGTTTGATTCCATCCAGGCATGTCTTTTCCTTTTGCGTGCGCGCGCTGCGCCATTGAACCCCATGGGGTATTTTGCGTGCGTAAAACTTTACGCATGCAAAACTTTGTGCTCGGTGTTTGGACAACTGTTGAACGCAAAAGGAAAAGACATGCCTGGATGGAATCGAACCTGTAACCTTGCTGTTACCAGCCAGACGCACTAACCAATTGCACCACAGCCAGCCTAGCATTTAGCATTGTGAAACCATCCTCTGCTAGGCATGATTTCATTTTTGCACCTCACTCTATCGCATGGTCCATGGTCCAATCACAAAGCCCTGCACCCAGCATGTGTCTCATATGACTGTCTACAAGTAAGATTTAGGTTAGCAGTCTATTTAGTGTGTGTTTGGTGGTATGGTGGTGAGCATAGCTGTCTTCCATGTGGTTGGCCTGGGTTTGATCCCTGGACATGTCATGAATGTGAGTATGGTTTTGAAATACTACAGATCTCTGGAGAGAGAGAGAGAGAGAGAGAGAGAGAGAGAGAGAGAGAGAGAGAGAGAGAGAGAGAGAGAGAGAGAGAGAGAGAGGAGGAGGAGCTGGCTGTGCTATTCATTTTAGGCATCTAGAGGGATAGAAACCCTTACAAACCTGAAAAAGTAAAATTTCGGTTGGAGACACGAAATTCGTCATTACGGGAGTGAAATTTCGATTACGAAATTGTAAATTACGATTTGAAAATTAATTACGAAATTACGAATTTGGGTCGTAATGTTAAATTTCGCAGTCGTAATAAAAGCAGTTCGAAATTTCGAAAATTTCGGCTCATCTCTAGTCTACCTGTCCTGATCTCCTCAGTCCTGGTTTATGCGCTCAGCGCTACTTTGCGCTGAGACGTTATTACGAAAGTGTTGTTTGTGGCTGTTCGGATCTGCACCGGCTCTGTGCACCACAATCTCCTATTGGAGTCAGACAGTCCTCTCCTCCACTAAACTGGGGATATCCTGATCCCTTGTGCTGGTGTGTGTACCTCCTTCACGTCAGCTTATGTGTTGTATGCTGACTGTGGAGATTACACCTCCAAGCTTAACAATCAGGCTCCTGGATGGCTGCTAATGACGGCCATTTTCACAGAGGGTTACTGTATTAACAGATAGTCTATGGCTTCCTGCGTCCGCTGCCCCCTGTGGCATCCACCACACCGCCACACCCCTGAGGGAATGTCCATCACACCGCCACACCCCTGAGAGACCCTCCACCACACCGCCACACCCCTGAGGGACCGTCCATCACACCGTCACATCCCTGAGAGACCCTCAACCACACCGCTACACCCCTCAGGGACCGTCCACCACACCGCCACACCCCTGAGGGACCGTCCATCTCACTGCCACACCCCTGAGGGACCGTCCATCACACCACCACACCCCTCAGGGACCGTCCATCACACCACCACACCCCTGAGGGACCACCCATCACACCGCCACATCCCTGAGGGACCGCCCATCACGCCACCACACCCCTGAGGGACCGTCCACAATCTCTGGTGCCACTGCACGGGAGGCCACACCAGACACAGGCCTGTGGGAAGCTCACTCTGGGGAATCGCTGTTCTCAGATCTGGTTCTGCATGCTTTGCAGACGCGAGAGAGAGCAGAGAGTGAAGTCAGCGGTACACGGCGGCGACTTACACTGCTTGTCACGGCCGCGGCGCTCACGCATGAATCATCCTCTCATTCAGTTCATTCATTTTAATTAGCGCCATTTAGTAATCACTAGCGACTTTTTTTTTCTATAATTCGTTTTATCGTGCGTATAAAATACAGTGTTCAAATCGGGGCTCACACCCCATAAATCCCATCCAGCTCAGTGCAGTACACAGAGGGGAAAATGATGCATATACAACATACATATCATGAAGTAATTCTATAAATGTACATTTAAACTTAAAAACATGTAAATAATAAAGGGGCCAACATGACACCTCTCCCAGCCAACCAGATTAGTATGGAATTAAGGATACATGCTATGATCTTATCAGCTGCATTAACCACTTCCCATCAAGACCTTGTTTCCCACTTATGGACCAGAGCAGTTTTGACAGTTTAGCTATGTCCCTATTTGATCAGCAATAACTTTATCCCCACTTATGACACAGAAATGAAATATATATTGTTTTTTTCCAGACAAACTAGGCTTTCATTGTATGCTATTTTTCCCTTGAACAATTTTGTTTTCTATGAATTTTAATGGGAAAACAAGGAAAAAAATAGAAAAAATACATTATGTCTCAGTTTTACTAATTCAAATGTTAAAATATAAAGTGCTACTGTAGATAAGAAAACACAAATTTTGTTTGTCTATTCTTACCGCTTATCACAAAACTTAGATTATGTTCCTGTCACAATTTATAGTGAAGATATTGGATTCTGAAATAATGCTACAGAGTGTGTTTTTCACTATGAACTGAGAAAATAAAAGTATTTTTAATAGTAAAAATCAATCTCATTAGCTCAGGGAACTTATATTCCCATTCACCAATTAGTCCTGCATCAGATACCTATTACTTGGGGGTACCTCTAAATATTTAATACTGAGGAGAGCTCTGGCTACCTAATACTAAGGGACACCTGTAACTACCTATGACGGGCAAGGGAAGTAAGGGAGAAGTGACAGCTGGGACAGCCAGCACACTTGCAGTGCAGTTTGGTGGGGGTTTGTAGGCTCATGGAGGGCGGAGTCTAAGGTGCCAGGACATCTGTGCCTATAGGCTCCTGTGAGGCCAGAGGTCAGGCCTAGGTCAGAGGATAGCGTATCTTAAAGAGAACCCGAGGTATGTTTAACCACTTTACCCCCGCGCGTACGTATTTCTCCGCCCCTTTTTCCATCCTTTAACAACCAGGGACGGAGAAACACGTACTTTCCGCGTTCCCGACGCTGCCCGCGCTCCCGCTCGTAAACACGCCGCCCGCCGCTAGTAAACACGCCGCCGCCCGCTCGCCCAGAGATCAATGAACGGGAAAATCCATTCCCGTTCGTTGATCTAAGCCCCGCAATGATCAGCTGCTCTCCTATGGGCAGCGCGATCATTGTGAGAAAAAACTCACGTGTCCAGCCTCCTTATACTTCCTCCAAGCTTCCGGAAGGAAGCTTGGAGGTCGCATTAAAACAAAAATTTACTGTGGCCATCTTGTGGCCAAATAGTAAACTACACCCTACACATTTTTCACATGCAAATAAATGACTTTTACACATAAAATTAACTCATTACCTCCCACACTCCCCATTTTTATTTTTTTTTGTATTTAAAAAAAAATTAAAAAATTTACAATTAAAAAAAATACATAAATAATTACCTTAGGGACTGAACTTTTTAAATATTTATGTCAAGAGGGTATAACACTGTTACTTTATAAACTATGGGCTTGTAATTAGGGATGGACGCAAAAATGAAAAAAATGCACCTTTATTTCCAAATAAAATATTGGCGCCAAACATTGTGATAGGGACATAATTAAAAGGGCAAATACGTTTCATGGGTTTTAATTACAGTAGCATGCATTATTTAAAAACTATAATGGCCGAAAACTGAAAAATAATTATTTTTTTCCCCACATTTTTCCTATTTTCCCATTAAAACACATTTAGAAAAAAATAATTCTTGGCATAATGTCCCACCTAAAGAAAGCCTAATTGGTGGCGGAAAAAACAAGATATAGTTCATTTCATTGCGATAAGTAATGATAAAGTTATAGACGAATGAATGGAAGGAGCGCTGAAAGGTGAAAATTGCTCTGGTGCTCAGGGGGTAAAACCCCTCAGTGGTGAAGTGGTTAAAGAATGTTATCTGCATACAGAGGCTGGATCTGCCTATACAGCCCAGCCTCTGTTGCTATCCCAAACCCCACTTAGGTCCCCCCATCACTCTGCAATCCCTCATAAATCCCAGCCGTGCTGTGAGGCTGTGTTTACATCTGTAGTGTCAGTCTCAGCTGCTCCCCCGCCTCCTGCATAGCTCCGGTCCCTGCCCCCGTCCCTTCCCTCCAATCAGCAGGGAGGGAAGGGATGCAGGCGAGGACTGGAGTTCTGCAGGAGGCGGGGAGAGCAGCAGACTGACACTATAGAGATAAACACAGCCAGCTCTGACAAGCTGTTTGTCAGCAGCGTGGCTGTGATTTATGAGGGATTGCAGAGTGCAGGGGGACCTTAGGGGGGTTTGGAATAGCAACAGAGGCTGGGCTGTATAGGCAGATCCAGCCTCTGTATGCAGATAATATTCTTTAAACCCACCTCGGGTTCTCTTTAAGATTCCATCCAAACAGTCCATACTGTCCCAAATAGGGCACCCACTGTGGCAATAAAGTATCTTTTTAAACTGGACCACCTCGTTCACCAAGAATTTCCAATGTGCTCATTGTGGGCTATCAGTGGCAAACCATCACCTTCCTGACCAAGAACAAGGTTTCCCTCAGGAATATTCAGTGATAACGCTGACCATCCTCCTCATCCATCAAACCAAATAGACATAACTTGGGGTCCAAGGGGATGGGGATACCCCCAAATGTAGTCAGACAGCGCACCACCTGATCCCTAAAGGGAGGCACTCCGGGACACTGGCAGAGCAAATGAGAAAAGCCAGCATTGCTGCCACCATACCTCAGACTGTCAGCGTTATCCCGTAGTGACTTCTCTATCATAGTGACTGGCGCCCAGTATGCCTGGTGAATATATACAGTTATCACTAGCGACCTTTACTTTATCGTCATGCTTTTTTATGTATATATATATATATATTAGCCTTGAATGTAAAATAAGGTCATTGTCTTATTAACTCTTCTGTCATCCGAAGCAGCGAAGTCTGTAGTTCATCAGACAATTCAAATGACTTTTATCTAACGAGTGTACAAGGCTTTGCTTTTATAATCCCAACCACTCTGGTCCTTGAGACGGGGTCACGTGTGACATAGAGTGAAAAAGTAGCGTTTTAGGATGGTGCGTTTGCGGTTTGCTATTGCGTTTTTACCGCGTTTTGTGTTTGCGTTTTTTACGCAGATGCGTTTTTCATGCGCTTTGTATGCATTTTTTTTTATGTATGCAAATCATTAGGAAGATAACTGGAAGCGGAACCACATCAGAGATCTTTACTTTTTAATGAAAAACGCATTAAAAAAAAGCATGTTACCATAGACTTTCATTATGTGGGTTTGGCAGCCAGCCTGCATATTATACAACACTACAAGCGTCTGCAGAACGCTTACTGTACATCGCAGGTGGAACGCTGGTCCTTCTGCCTCCCATAGACTAACATTGCTGCATATTATACAACACTACCAGCGTCTGCAGAACACTTACTGTACATCGCAGGTGGAACGCTGGTCCTTCTGCCTCCCATAGACTAACATTGCTGCATATTATACAACACTACCAGCGTCTGCAGAACGCTTACTGTACATCGCAGGTGGAACGCTGGTCCTTCTGTCTCCCATAGACTAACATTGCTGCATATTATACAACACTACCAGCGTCTGCAGAACGCTTGCTGTACATCGCAGGTGGAACGCTGGTCCTTCTGCCTCCCATAGACTAACATTGCTGCATATTATACAACACTACCAGCGTCTGCAGAACGCTTGCTGTACATCGCAGGTGGAACGCTGGTCCTTCTGCCTCCCATAGACTAACATTGCTGCATATCATGTAACACTACCAGCGTCTGCAGAACGCTTACTGTACATCGCAGGTGGAACGCTGGTCCTTCTGCATCCCATAGACTAACATTGCTGCATATTATACAACACTACCAGCGTCTGCAGAACGCTTGCTGTACATCGCAGGTGGAACGCTGGTCATTCTGCCTCCCATAGACTAACATTGCTGCATATTATACAACACTACCAGCGTCTGCAGAACGCTTGCTGTACATCGCAGGTGGAACGCTGGTCCTTCTGCCTCCCATAGACTAACATTGCTGCATATTATACAACACTACCAGTGTCTGCAGAACGCTTACTGTACATCGCAGGTGGGACGCTGGTCCTTCTGCCTCCCATAGACTAACATTGCTGCATATTATACAACACTACCAGTGTCTGCAGAACGCTTACTGTACATCGCAGGTGGAACGCTGATCCTTCTGCCTCCCATAGACTAACATTGCTGCATATTATACAACACTACCAGCGTCTGCAGAACGCTTACTGTACATCGCAGGTGGAACGCTGGTCCTTCTGTCTCCCATAGACTAACATTGCTGCATATTATACAACACTACCAGCGTCTGCAGAACGCTTACTGTACATCGCAGGTGGAACGCTGATCCTTCTGCCTCCCATAGACTAACATTGCTGCATATTATACAACACTACCAGCGTCTGCAGAACGCTTACTGTACATCGCAGGTGGAACGCTGGTCCTTCTGCCTCCCATAGACTAACATTGCTGCATATTATACAACACTACCAGCGTCTGCAGAACGCTTACTGTACATCGCAGGTGGAACGCTGGTCCTTCTGCCTCCCATAGACTAACATTGCTGCATATTATACAACACTACCAGCGTCTGCAGAACGCTTGCTGTACATCGCAGGTGGAACGCTGGTCATTCTGCCTCCCATAGACTAACATTGCTGCATATTATACAACACTACCAGCATCTGCAGAACGCTTACTGTACATCACAGGTGGAACGCTGGTCCTTCTGCATCCCATAGACTAACATTGCTGCATATTATACAACACTACCAGCGTCTGCAGAACGCTTACTGTACATCGCAGGTGGAATGCTGGTCCTTCTGCCTCCCATAGACTAACATTGCTGCATATTATACAACACTACCAGCGTCTGCAGAACGCTTGCTGTACATCGCAGGTGGAACGCTGGTCCTTCTGCCTCCCATAGACTAAGATTGCTGCATATTATACAACACTACCAGCGTCTGCAGAACGCTTGCTGTACATCGCAGGTGGAACGCTGGTCCTTCTGCCTCCCATAGACTAACATTGCTGCATATTATACAACACTACCAGCGTCTGCAGAACGCTTACTGTACATCGCAGGTGGAACGCTGGTCATTCTGCCTCCCATAGACTAACATTGCTGCATATTATACAACACTACCAGCGTCTGCAGAACGCTTGCTGTACATCGCAGGTGGAACGCTGGTCCTTCTGCCTCCCATAGACTAACATTGCTGCATATTATACAACACTACAAGCGTCTGCAGAACGCTTACTGTACATCGCAGGTGGAACGCTGGTCCTTCTGCCTCCCATAGACTAACATTGCTGCATATTATACAACACTACCAGCGTCTGCAGAACGCTTACTGTACATCGCAGGTGGGACGCTGGTCCTTCTGCCTCCCATAGACTAACATTGCTGCATATTATACAACACTACAAGCGTCTGCAGAACGCTTGCTGTACATCGCAGGTGGAACGCTGGTCCTTCTGCCTCCCATAGACTAACATTGCTGCATATTATACAACACTACCAGCGTCTGCAGAACGCTTACTGTACATCGCAGGTGGAACGCTGGTCCTTCTGCCTCCCATAGATTAACATTGCTGCATATTATACAACACTACCAGCGTCTGCAGAACGCTTGCTGTACATCGCAGGTGGAACGCTGGTCATTCTGCCTCCCATAGACTAACATTGCTGCATATTATACAACACTACCAGCGTCTGCAGAACGCTTACTGTACATCGCAGGTGGAACGCTGGTCCTTCTGCCTCCCATAGACTAACATTGCTGCATATTATACAACACTACCAGCATCTGCAGAACACTTACTGTACATCGCAGGTGGAACGCTGGTCCTTCTGCCTCCCATAGACTAACATTGCTGCATATTATACAACACTACCAGCGTCTGCAGAACGCTTACTGTACATCGCAGGTGGAACGCTGGTCCTTCTGCCTCCCATAGACTAACATTGCTGCATATTATACAACACTACCAGCGTCTGCAGAACGCTTGCTGTACATCGCAGGTGGAACGCTGGTCCTTCTGCCTCCCATAGACTAACATTGCTGCATATTATACAACACTACCAGCGTCTGCAGAACGCTTGCTGTACATCGCAGGTGGAACGCTGGTCCTTCTGCCTCCCATAGACTAACATTGCTGCATATTATACAACACTACCAGCGTCTGCAGAACGCTTACTGTACATCGCAGGTGGGACGCTGGTCCTTCTGCCTCCCATAGACTAACATTGCTGCATATTATACAACACTACCAGTGTCTGCAGAACGCTTACTGTACATCGCAGGTGGAACGCTGATCCTTCTGCCTCCCATAGACTAACATTGCTGCATATTATACAACACTACCAGCATCTGCAGAACGCTTGCTGTACATCGCAGGTGGAACGCTGGTCCTTCTGCCTCCCATAGACTAACATTGCTGCATATTATACAACACTACCAGCGTCTGCAGAACGCTTACTGTACATCGCAGGTGGAACGCTGGTCCTTCTGCCTCCCATAGACTAACATTGCTGCATATTATACAACACTACCAGCGTCTGCAGAACGCTTACTGTACATCGCAGGTGGAACGCTGGTCCTTCTGCCTCCCATAGACTAACATTGCTGCATATTATACAACACTACCAGCGTCTGCAGAACGCTTACTGTACATCGCAGGTGGAACGCTGGTCCTTCTGCCTCCCATAGACTAACATTGCTGCATATTATACAACACTACCAGCGTCTGCAGAACGCTTGCTGTACATCGCAGGTGGAACGCTGGTCATTCTGCCTCCCATAGACTAACATTGCTGCATATTATACAACACTACCAGCATCTGCAGAACGCTTACTGTACATCACAGGTGGAACGCTGGTCCTTCTGCATCCCATAGACTAACATTGCTGCATATTATACAACACTACCAGCGTCTGCAGAACGCTTACTGTACATCGCAGGTGGAATGCTGGTCCTTCTGCCTCCCATAGACTAACATTGCTGCATATTATACAACACTACAAGCGTCTGCAGAACGCTTACTGTACATCGCAGGTGGAATGCTGGTCCTTCTGCCTCCCATAGACTAACATTGCTGCATATTATACAACACTACCAGCATCTGCAGAACGCTTACTGTACATCACAGGTGGAACGCTGGTCCTTCTGCATCCCATAGACTAACATTGCTGCATATTATACAACACTACCAGCGTCTGCAGAACGCTTACTGTACATCGCAGGTGGAATGCTGGTCCTTCTGCCTCCCATAGACTAACATTGCTGCATATTATACAACACTACCAGCGTCTGCAGAACGCTTACTGTACATCGCAGGTGGAACGCTGGTCCTTCTGCCTCCCATAGACTAACATTGCTGCATATTATACAACACTACCAGCATCTGCAGAACGCTTACTGTACATCGCAGGTGGAACGCTGGTCCTTCTGCCTCCCATAGACTAACATTGCTGCATATTATACAACACTACCAGCGTCTGCAGAACGCTTGCTGTACATCGCAGGTGGAACGCTGATCCTTCTGCCTCCCATAGACTAACATTGCTGCATATTATACAACACTACCAGCATCTGCAGAACGCTTACTGTACATCGCAGGTGGAACGCTGGTCCTTCTGCCTCCCATAGACTAACATTGCTGCATATTATACAACACTACCAGCGTCTGCAGAACGCTTGCTGTACATCGCAGGTGGAACGCTGGTCCTTCTGCCTCCCATAGACTAACATTGCTGCATATTATACAACACTACCAGCGTCTGCAGAATGCTTGCTGTACATCGCAGGTGGAACGCTGGTCCTTCTGCCTCCCATAGACTAACATTGCTGCATATTATACAACACTACCAGCGTCTGCAGAACGCTTACTGTACATCGCAGGTGGAACGCTGGTCCTTCTGCCTCCCATAGACTAACATTGCTGCATATTATACAACACTACCAGCGTCTGCAGAACGCTTACTGTACATCGCAGGTGGAACGCTGGTCCTTCTGCCTCCCATAGACTAACATTGCTGCATATTATACAACACTACAAGCGTCTGCAGAACGCTTACTGTACATCGCAGGTGGAACGCTGGTCCTTCTGCCTCCCATAGACTAACATTGCTGCATATTATACAACACTACCAGCGTCTGCAGAACGCTTGCTGTACATCGCAGGTGGAACGCTGGTCATTCTGCCTCCCATAGACTAACATTGCTGCATATTATACAACACTACCAGCGTCTGCAGAACGCTTACTGTACATCGCAGGTGGAACGCTGGTCCTTCTGCCTCCCATAGACTAACATTGCTGCATATTATACAACACTACCAGCGTCTGCAGAACGCTTACTGTACATCACAGGTGGAACGCTGGTCCTTCTGCCTCCCATAGACTAACATTGCTGCATATTATACAACACTACCAGTGTCTGCAGAACGCTTACTGTACATCGCAGGTGGAACGCTGGTCCTTCTGCCTCCCATAGACTAACATTGCTGCATATTATACAACACTACCAGCGTCTGCAGAACACTTACTGTACATCGCAGGTGGAACGCTGGTCCTTCTGCCTCCCATAGACTAACATTGCTGCATATTATACAACACTACCAGCGTCTGCAGAACGCTTACTGTACATCGCAGGTGGAACGCTGGTCATTCTGCCTCCCATAGACTAACATTGCTGCATATTATACAACACTACCAGCGTCTGCAGAACGCTTGCTGTACATCGCAGGTGGAACGCTGGTCCTTCTGCATCCCATAGACTAACATTGCTGCATATTATACAACACTACCAGCATCTGCAGAACGCTTACTGTACATCGCAGGTGGAACGCTGGTCCTTCTGCCTCCCATAGACTAACATTGCTGCATATTATACAACACTACCAGCGTCTGCAGAACGCTTACTGTACATCGCAGGTGGAACGCTGGTCCTTCTGCCTCCCATAGACTAACATTGCTGCATATTATACAACACTACAAGCGTCTGCAGAACGCTTACTGTACATCGCAGGTGGAATGCTGGTCCTTCTGCCTCCCATAGACTAACATTGCTGCATATTATACAACACTACAAGCGTCTGCAGAACGCTTGCTGTACATCGCAGGTGGAACGCTGGTCCTTCTGCATCCCATAGACTAACATTGCTGCATATTATACAACACTACCAGCGTCTGCAGAACGCTTGCTGTACATCGCAGGTGGAACGCTGGTCATTCTGCCTCCCATAGACTAACATTGCTGCATATTATACAACACTACCAGCGTCTGCAGAACGCTTACTGTACATCGCAGGTGGGACGCTGGTCCTTCTGCCTCCCATAGACTAACATTGCTGCATATTATACAACACTACCAGCGTCTGCAGAACGCTTGCTGTACATCGCAGGTGGAACGCTGGTCCTTCTGCCTCCCATAGACTAACATTGCTGCATATTATACAACACTACCAGCGTCTGCAGAACGCTTACTGTACATCGCAGGTGGAACGCTGGTCCTTCTGCCTCCCATAGACTAACATTGCTGCATATTATACAACACTACCAGCATCTGCAGAACGCTTGCTGTACATCGCAGGTGGAACGCTGGTCCTTCTGCCTCCCATAGACTAACATTGCTGCATATTATACAACACTACCAGCGTCTGCAGAACGCTTGCTGTACATCGCAGGTGGAACGCTGGTCCTTCTGTCTCCCATAGACTAACATTGCTGCATATTATACAACACTACCAGCGTCTGCAGAACGCTTGCTGTACATCGCAGGTGGAACGCTGGTCCTTCTGCCTCCCATAGACTAACATTGCTGCATATTATACAACACTACCAGCGTCTGCAGAACGCTTGCTGTACATCGCAGGTGGAATGCTGGTCTTTCTGCCTCCCATAGACTAACATTGCTGCATATTATACAACACTACCAGCGTCTGCAGAACGCTTGCTGTACATCGCAGGTGGGACGCTGGTCCTTCTGCCTCCCATAGACTAACATTGCTGCATATTATACAACACTACCAGCATCTGCAGAACGCTTACTGTACATCGCAGGTGGAATGCTGGTCCTTCTGCCTCCCATAGACTAACATTGCTGCATATTATACAACACTACAAGCGTCTGCAGAACGCTTACTGTACATCGCAGGTGGAACGCTGGTCCTTCTGCCTCCCATAGACTAACATTGCTGCATATTATACAACACTACCAGCGTCTGCAGAACGCTTACTGTACATCGCAGGTGGAACGCTGGTCCTTCTGCCTCCCATAGACTAACATTGCTGCATATTATACAACACTACCAGTGTCTGCAGAACGCTTACTGTACATCGCAGGTGGAACGCTGGTCATTCTGCCTCCCATAGACTAACATTGCTGCATATTATACAACACTACCAGCGTCTGCAGAACGCTTACTGTACATTGCAGGTGGAACGCTGGTCCTTCTGCCTCCCATAGACTAACATTGCTGCATATTATACAACACTACCAGCGTCTGCAGAACGCTTGCTGTACATCGCAGGTGGAACGCTGGTCCTTCTGCCTCCCATAGACTAACATTGCTGCATATTATACAACACTACCAGCGTCTGCAGAACGCTTGCTGTACATCGCAGGTGGAACGCTGATCCTTCTGCCTCTCATAGACTAACATTGCTGCATATTATACAACACTACCAGCGTCTGCAGAACGCTTGCTGTACATCGCAGGTGGAATGCTGGTCCTTCTGCCTCCCATAGACTAACATTGCTGCATATTATACAACACTACCAGCATCTGCAGAACGCTTGCTGTACATCGCAGGTGGAACGCTGGTCCTTCTGCCTCCCATAGACTAACATTGCTGCATATTATACAACACTACCAGCATCTGCAGAACGCTTGCTGTACATCGCAGGTGGAATGCTGGTCCTTCTGCCTCCCATAGACTAACATTGCTGCATATTATACAACACTACCAGCATCTGCAGAACGCTTGCTGTACATCGCAGGTGGAACGCTGGTCCTTCTGCCTCCCATAGACTAACATTGCTGCATATTATACAACACTACCAGCGTCTGCAGAACGCTTACTGTACATCGCAGGTGGGACGCTGGTCCTTCTGCCTCCCATAGACTAACATTGCTGCATATTATACAACACTACCAGCGTCTGCAGAACGCTTACTGTACATCGCAGGTGGAACGCTGGTCCTTCTGTCTCCCATAGACTAACATTGCTGCATATTATACAACACTACCAGCGTCTGCAGAACGCTTGCTGTACATCGCAGGTGGAACGCTGGTCCTTCTGTCTCCCATAGACTAACATTGCTGCATATTATACAACACTACCAGCGTCTGCAGAACGCTTACTGTACATCGCAGGTGGAATGCTGGTCCTTCTGCCTCTCATAGACTAACATTGCTGCATATTATACAACACTACCAGCATCTGCAGAACGCTTACTGTACATCGCAGGTGGAACGCTGGTCCTTCTGTCTCCCATAGACTAACATTGCTGCATATTATACAACACTACCAGCGTCTGCAGAACGCTTGCTGTACATCGCAGGTGGAACGCTGGTCCTTCTGCCTCCCATAGACTAACATTGCTGCATATTATACAACACTACCAGCGTCTGCAGAACGCTTACTGTACATCGCAGGTGGAACGCTGGTCATTCTGCCTCCCATAGACTAACATTGCTGCATATTATACAACACTACAAGCGTCTGCAGAACGCTTGCTGTACATCGCAGGTGGAACGCTGGTCCTTCTGCCTCCCATAGACTAACATTGCTGCATATTATACAACACTACCAGCGTCTGCAGAACGCTTACTGTACATCGCAGGTGGAACGCTGGTCCTTCTGCCTCCCATAGACTAACATTGCTGCATATTATACAACACTACCAGCGTCTGCAGAACGCTTGCTGTACATCGCAGGTGGAACGCTGGTCCTTCTGCCTCCCATAGACTAACATTGCTGCATATTATACAACACTACCAGCGTCTGCAGAACGCTTACTGTACATTGCAGGTGGAACGCTGGTCCTTCTGCCTCCCATAGACTAACATTGCTGCATATTATACAACACTACCAGCGTCTGCAGAACGCTTACTGTACATCGCAGGTGGAACGCTGGTCCTTCTGCATCCCATAGACTAACGTTGCTGCATATTATACAACACTACCAGCGTCTGCAGAACGCTTACTGTACATTGCAGGTGGAACGCTGGTCCTTCTGCCTCCCATAGACTAACATTGCTGCATATTATACAACACTACCAGCGTCTGCAGAACGCTTACTGTACATCGCAGGTGGAACGCTGGTCCTTCTGCCTCCCATAGACTAACATTGCTGCATATTATACAACACTACCAGCGTCTGCAGAACGCTTGCTGTACATCGCAGGTGGAACGCTGGTCCTTCTGCCTCCCATAGACTAACATTGCTGCATATTATACAACACTACCAGCGTCTGCAGAACGCTTGCTGTACATCACAGGTGGAACGCTGGTCATTCTGCCTCCCATAGACTAACATTGCTGCATATTATACAACACTACCAGCGTCTGCAGAACGCTTACTGTACATCGCAGGTGGAATGCTGGTCCTTCTGCCTCCCATAGACTAACATTGCTGCATATTATACAACACTACCAGCGTCTGCAGAACGCTTGCTGTACATCGCAGGTGGGACGCTGGTCCTTCTGCCTCCCATAGACTAACATTGCTGCATATTATACAACACTACCAGCGTCTGCAGAACGCTTACTGTACATCGCAGGTGGAACGCTGGTCATTCTGCCTCCCATAGACTAACATTGCTGCATAATATACAACACTACCAGCGTCTGCAGAACGCTTACTGTACATCGCAGGTGGAACGCTGGTCCTTCTGCCTCCCATAGACTAACATTGCTGCATATTATACAACACTACAAGCGTCTGCAGAACGCTTACTGTACATCGCAGGTGGAACGCTGGTCCTTCTGCCTCCCATAGACTAACATTGCTGCATATTATACAACACTACCAGCGTCTGCAGAACGCTTGCTGTACATCGCAGGTGGAACGCTGGTCCTTCTGCCTCCCATAGACTAACATTGCTGCATATTATACAACACTACCAGCGTCTGCAGAACGCTTGCTGTACATCGCAGGTGGAACGCTGGTCCTTCTGCCTCCCATAGACTAACATTGCTGCATATTATACAACACTACCAGCGTCTGCAGAACGCTTGCTGTACATCGCAGGTGGAACGCTGGTCCTTCTGCCTCCCATAGACTAACATTGCTGCATATTATACAACACTACCAGCGTCTGCAGAACGCTTACTGTACATCGCAGATGGAACGCTGGTCCTTCTGCCTCCCATAGACTAACATTGCTGCATATTATACAACACTACCAGCGTCTGCAGAACGCTTGCTGTACATCGCAGGTGGAACGCTGGTCCTTCTGCCTCCCATAGACTAACATTGCTGCATATTATACAACACTACCAGCGTCTGCAGAACGCTTACTGTACATCGCAGGTGGAACGCTGGTCCTTCTGCCTCCCATAGACTAACATTGCTGCATATTATACAACACTACCAGCGTCTGCAGAACGCTTACTGTACATCGCAGGTGGAACGCTGGTCCTTCTGCCTCCCATAGACTAACATTGCTGCATATTATACAACACTACCAGCGTCTGCAGAACGCTTACTGTACATCGCAGGTGGAACGCTGGTCCTTCTGCCTCCCATAGACTAACATTGCTGCATATTATACAACACTACCAGCGTCTGCAGAACGCTTACTGTACATCGCAGGTGGAACGCTGGTCCTTCTGTCTCCCATAGACTAACATTGCTGCATATTATACAACACTACCAGCGTCTGCAGAACACTTACTGTACATCGCAGGTGGAACGCTGGTCCTTCTGCCTCCCATAGACTAACATTGCTGCATATTATACAACACTACCAGCGTCTGCAGAACGCTTACTGTACATCGCAGGTGGAACGCTGGTCCTTCTGCCTCCCATAGACTAACATTGCTGCATATTATACAACACTACCAGCGTCTGCAGAACGCTTGCTGTACATCGCAGGTGGAACGCTGGTCCTTCTGCCTCCCATAGACTAACATTGCTGCATATTATACAACACTACCAGCGTCTGCAGAACGCTTACTGTACATCGCAGGTGGAACGCTGGTCCTTCTGCCTCCCATAGACTAACATTGCTGCATATTACACAACACTACCAGCGTCTGCAGAACGCTTACTGTACATCGCAGGTGGAACGCTGGTCATTCTGCCTCCCATAGACTAACATTGCTGCATATTATACAACACTACCAGCGTCTGCAGAACGCTTACTGTACATCGCAGGTGGAACGCTGGTCCTTCTGCCTCCCATAGACTAACATTGCTGCATATTATACAACACTACCAGCGTCTGCAGAACGCTTACTGTACATCGCAGGTGGAACGCTGGTCCTTCTGCATCCCATAGACTAACATTGCTGCATATTATACAACACTACCAGCGTCTGCAGAACGCTTACTGTACATCGCAGGTGGAACGCTGGTCCTTCTGCCTCCCATAGACTAACATTGCTGCATATTATACAACACTACCAGCGTCTGCAGAACGCTTACTGTACATCGCAGGTGGAACGCTGGTCCTTCTGCCTCCCATAGACTAACATTGCTGCATATTATACAACACTACCAGCGTCTGCAGAACGCTTACTGTACATCGCAGGTGGAACGCTGGTCCTTCTGCCTCCCATAGACTAACATTGCTGCATATTATACAACACTACAAGCGTCTGCAGAACGCTTGCTGTACATCGCAGGTGGAACGCTGGTCCTTCTGCCTCCCATAGACTAACATTGCTGCATATTATACAACACTACCAGCGTCTGCAGAACGCTTACTGTACATCGCAGGTGGAACGCTGGTCCTTCTGCCTCCAATAGACTAACATTGCTGCATATTATACAACACTACCAGCGTCTGCAGAACGCTTGCTGTACATCGCAGGTGGAACGCTGGTCCTTCTGCCTCCCATAGACTAACATTGCTGCATAAAACGCAACTCTGCAGGAAGGGAGGGGGAAGGAGAGGGAGCCTGATATGGGCCGCAGGCCCTAGTTTGCTCAGCGCTGGGCTAGCCTGAGAAATAAGAGTTGGACTGCAGGTTAGAATTAGGAGTTTAGTTCCAGGTTAGAGTTGGTGATTGGGATGAGGGATAGAGATAGGTGTGTGACTTATGTACAGTATATGCTTATGGTGACTCAATTATACCCATAATAACATCATAACGCCGCATACAACAGCAGCACTTCCTGTTTCCTGTCAGTGATGTGCTCATGTGATGTTATTGCCGCTCTAACATGTATGAGGTCCCAGAAGGCTCTTCGCTATTCACTGAACCTCACGTCTTTGTGTGTCAGAGATTGCTCATACTTTTGTCTGATCTCTTATAAAAATGCATCGATTCAGATGAACGAGTTCTCATGGACAAACAGACTCATCGTAAGCGGAGCAAGGTGGCCTCAGCCGCCCTCTCTGCCATCTTGGGGACTCTGGTGGTGGTTGGAGATGTTTGTACCATAGTAGCTCCAGGCTCTGATCCCATCTGTGTGTCCCTTCCCTCTTCCCCCCCCCCCCCCCCCCCCCACTTCTCCAGCCTTCCCCGCAATATACTGGAGGCTTAATGTAAAGCTCAGGAGAAGGAGTGGGAGGCCTTCATAATGGCCATGGCAGGTGTGCAGAGACCCGGGGATAACGCTCACCACTGGAGAAGCCATAAAATGCTTCCTATCTTCAGCCTCCAACAAACAATGAGGAAGCCTCTGCTGCAAGAGTGAAATGTAAGCGTTTATTCTCACAGCAAATCAACTCCAATCTCGGTTAAGGTACCCATACACTTATCGATTTTGATACCCTGCAGATTCCTCTCGGAATCAATTCCTTTAAAAAAAAGACCCAAACTCTTGCCCAGGACAGAAGGAAAACAAAGATAAGTGCACCCTGCATGTATTTAGAGAGTTCAGCCTGTCTAATCCCCCCTCATCTGTGACTAATCACAACTGTAATTTCATCTCTCATCTGTGTCAGCTGGCTGCAGAGCAGCTAATGTGTAAACACAGGATGGTAACCCTATGTCAGCTTCCATGAAAGCAGGAAGTAGACACACTGCAGAGTTATTGCAGGATTTGTATCGGCTGTAATAAAGAAATGTTTTTCTTTAAAGGTTATTATGCTGTTGCTTATCTTT
Organism: Hyperolius riggenbachi; assembly: GCF_040937935.1. Taxonomy (NCBI): domain Eukaryota; kingdom Metazoa; phylum Chordata; class Amphibia; order Anura; family Hyperoliidae; genus Hyperolius; species Hyperolius riggenbachi. The sequence goes on from NC_090648.1 coordinate 10,957,364, forward strand.
TAGAGCAGAGAGGAAGTTCTGAGTTCAGGTCCGCTTTAAAGGGGAATTGATCGTTTGGCCACATCGGGTGTATGGCCAGCTTTAGCAAGATTCTCATAAAATCACAAGCAAAGTTCACATTTCATGAAGTGTGAAAAGAATAACTTTTTTTTTTTTTCCTTGAATGCTTTGGCATGGTACACAACTAAGCTATAACAGGCGCTGTAGTTAATAGGCGCCCCCTTGTGTTTGGGAGTGTTTGCATCATTCATAGTTCGAAAAAAATGATCACAAGTCAATCAGGACACAGAGAAAGACAAAAAAGAGCAGATAAAATGACCGCATCAAATTGAGAAAATACTGCACTCACTCACACATCCACCCATATTCCCAGAAATAAACTTTGAGTCTTATGCCGGGAATACACAATGAGTTTTTTCAGCAGATTTACTGGCCGATCGATTTTCTGATCATTTTTCCAATAAATTTCCGTTCACTTCTATGAAAAAATCGATCAGAAAAACGATTGACATCAGATCAGACCTGTCAGAAATTAACTATCGAGTCATCTATCTGCCAAAAAACTCATTGGCTATCATTCATAAAGCATTACTGCATGCAGAAAACAGCTGACTTTCCCGATCACTTAGCAAAGTGTCAATTCATAAAAGCTGTTTCCGCATGAAAAGCTGACATTCCCAAGCAGTGAGGTAAATTACTGACTTGTGCGGTGATTATCTTAACACACATCAGTAAATGTCATTTCATAAAGATTAGAGCAGGCGGTAATGGCACGGAACATACCGCCTGCGTGGAAGTGGTAATAAGACAGCGATAAGAGCGCGGGACTGTGTCATATTAATGGAGACCCACAAGCAGAAGCAGTGAGATCTCCCCCCAGGCAGTAGCAGCAGAGCGATCGGAACAAACAAGGCTTCCCCTGAATACCTTAGGCTGTGTTTAACCTCTTGGGTTCCTGTTTTTGAGATATCTATGCGCTGGATGTGAAAATCACAAAGCGTGGCATATGTAGAGTTTCTTGAAGTTCTTCTGCGCTGTGTCAGTTAAATAGATTGTTAAGAAATACTAATGGACAGATTCAGAGCAGATTCAGGGCAAGCAGAGGCAGTATAACAAAACATGCACATCTAATGGGAAATTGGGGCTGCCTCTTTTATTGTAATGCTGTCTCTGCACGGAGAAATGTAACAACTCAGCCAGCTGCTCTTCTTATGTTACCGCCAGCTTAGTTCGGTAAATCCCAGCACTTCTATCACAGCCAGGGCCGGCGCTACCATTAAGGCAAAGTAGGCAGCTGCCCCAGGGCCCCAGAGCTTGTAGGGGCCCCCAGGGGCTACAAGAGGAAACAAAAAATTTCAAATCGGCCTTATAGTTTTTGAGAAAATTGATTTTAAAGTTTCAAAGGAAAAAAAAACACATTTAAAAACCTGCCGACTATAATGGTAAATAGCAAATCCACCTTAAATGCTAGAAACCCTAAATTTGCAGGATATGTTAAGGAGATCATTAGGAATAAGAGGAAAAAACAATTTTTCAAAAAGACCTTATAGTTTTTGAGAAAATCGATTTTAAAGTTTCGAAGGAAAAAAGTATACTTTTAAATGCGGTAAATGTCACTTTTAGTAGCAATCCTAACGGTAGTGTAATTTTACATGCATCAAACGAAAGCGCAATACATTTCCTGACAGGGTTTCCAGGGGGTCTATACGCAGCCGCAGCGCTTTGGCCAGGGATCGCTATACAGCCGCAATATGGCTGTATGAAGATCCCTGGCATTTTTTCCTATTTTCCCAATTTTTTTTTTTATGTTTAGAGTGTAGGAATTTTTTTAAAAAAAAATTATGTGGGGTCTCCCCTCCTGAAACTTTTAACCCCTTGTCCCCCATGCAGGCTGGGATAGCCAGAATGTGGAGCTCCGACCGATTAGGACTTCACACCCTGACTATACCAGCTGCAAAAAAGGTCCCCTAATGCCGATTTTTGTTCCAGGGTATATGTTGGGGGGGCCCCCCTGGTTTATTTTGCCCTGGGGCCCCATTGTTGCTTAAACCGGCCCTGATCACAGCTGTAAAGATTTTTATGAGTTAGCACACAGAAGTCTAAAATACTGAATGCGATATTTTCCTGACTAGATTTTTTTTTACCGCACAGCCTTTTATGAATGATAGCCCATTGTGTATGAATCCTATTTCTGTTCCTCTTCCTCCTCCCTTCCTTTAGTGACAATAGAGGCCCACAGTTGCTGTAACTCTATATCACTAGTATGCATGTTATCTTCGGCTCCTAGGAAACGACACACCTCATATGCCCATCCTGTTATGGAGGACATTTTCCAATACTTTAATATCAGTTTATTTGCCACAAGAATACCGTATTTGATGAAATTATGCAAATTATGAAAAGAATAACTTCTGCTTCTGGTCGCCTGGACATCCTTTATGACGCGCCCGCGTCTGCACTCGTCTGGCATCGCTTCTTACAACTAGTCAGTGTCAGAGTGATAGCGCTAATCTACCAACACTGATTTGTGAGAATCTTGCTATCCGATCGTTCAGCAATTATCTTGAGAATCTACTAGTGACACAGTCCTTCATCGTTCCCTGCCTGACGCTGTGATCACTTGTCTCCAGTACTGTTTGAGTCACAACGGGAACCAGCATGCAGCCAGTGGAGTCAGAGCACCTGATCTGCATACTGCTTCTGAGTCAGTGACTACGGGTGCTGAGCGCAAAGGATTACCCTGACAGGCAGGAAGCAGGCTCCATCAGTCTGCAATCCGCAGAAGCTGTCTGAGATGTGACGTATTTGTGCTCAGGATGTAGAGTCATTTCTGTGCTTAAGTATCACTCAGGGACACATAAGACTCCATTTGCCTAAAACACTACATATGGGCATGATTCACTAACAAAAATAACACACCTTATCAGAGTTAACATGCCTTATCAGAGTAGCATAGCGAGCACTACGAACGTATGCCTGCTAATTGGCAATGGCGAGAGCTCCACTCGTCCTGCCCTGAGCCCCTGCGGGTCCAATCACTTTAAGGGCCCTTTTCCACTAGCAATCGCTAGCGTTCACGCTGAACGCTAGTGATTGCTGAATCGCAATTACCGGCGATTCCCCGACGTTCGCGGCCGCGATTTATCTATGCTATGCACTGCATAGCAAAATCGCGGCAAATATCGCTCCGCCGCGCGTTCGCGTTCCTGGCAAAAACGAATCGCGGTAGTGGAAATGACCTACCGCGATTCCTATGTTAAAAAGCAAACCGTAGCGATTGTAAAATCGCTAGCGGTTTGCGTTTTTACGATTCAGCCAGCGCAAACGCGCTGGTGGAAAAGGGCCATAACCATTTACTGACATCCTAACGTATTAAAACGTCATGCTTACCGCTATTAACAGCAACATGACGTTTTATTACGTCCCGCGTTCCCGCCGATGCTACCGCCGTGTGTGCGCCGCTACCGCCGCTGTTTCTGTCGGGCTTTCGTGCTGGGTGATTGGGGAAGAGGACCGAACGGTCCTCTACCCAATCGCAGTGCACTGCCTGGAGTGAATGGACGTGACCGCGAACATCGGCTACGTCCATTCACAATCAGGGCCGGCGCTACCATTAAGGCAAAGGAGGCAGCTGCCCCAGGGCCCCAGAGCTTGTAGGGGCCCCCAGTGGCTACAAGAGGAAAAACATTTTTCAAATCGGCCTTATAGTTTTTGAGAAAATCGATTTTAAAGTTTCAAAGGGAAAAAAACACATTTAAAAACCTGCCGACTTTAATGGTTAATAGCAAATCCACCTTAAATGCTAGAAACCCTAAATTTGCAGGATATGGTAAGGAGATCATTAGGAATAAGAGGAAAAAACAATTTTTCAAAAAGACCTTATAGTTTTTGAGAAAATCGATTTTAAAGTTTAGAAGGAAAAAAGTATAGTTTTAAATGCGGTAAATGTAACTTTTAGTAGCAAACCTAACGGTAGTGTAATTTTACATGCATCAAACGAAAGCGCAATAAATTTCCTGACGGGGTTTCCAGGGGGTCTATACGCAGCCGCAGCGCTTTGGCCAGGGATCGCTATACAGCCGCAATATGGCTGTATGAAGATCCCTGGCATTTTGTCCTATTTTCCCAATTTTTTTTTCTGTTTAGAGTGTGGGAATTAAAAAAAAAAAAATTATGTGAAGTCCCCCCTCTTGAAACTTTTTAACCCCTTGTCCCCCATGCAGGCTGGGATAGCCAGAATGTGGAGCTCTGACCGATTGGGACTTCACACCCTGACTATACCAGCTGCAAAAAAGGTCCCCTAATGCCGATTTTTGTTCCGGGGTATATGTTGGGGGGCCCCCCAGGTTTATTTTGCCCTGGGGCCCCATTGTTGCTTAAACCGGCCCTGTTCACAATAACAGGAAATGTAACAATTAAATAAAGTGAAGAAAAAAAAAAAGTGAACATTTCCTATAAGTGTTCACTAGCGCCATCTTGTGGCCAAAAAGTATATTACACCTACAAAATACATTCATTTTCAAGTACATACAGATCTTAATAAAATTACACTTCCAACCCTCCCCCCCCCCCCCCCCCAAAAAAAAAAAACCACTTGTTAAAAAAAAAAAAAAAAGTCAGCTAAAAAAAAAAAAAAAATAGTTGCCTTAGGGACTCAGCTTTGTTAATTTATATTTTATGGGAGGAAATTAATTTTAATTTATTACATAGGGGCTTGTAATTATGGCCAGAATAAAAAAAAACACAACAGAAAAATAACACTTATATTTCAAAATAATATACTGTCGCCATACATTGTGATAGGGACATCATTTAAACTGTTTAATAATCGGGACAACTTGGCAAATAAAACAAGTTTGTTTTATCCACAGGAGAATGTTTAATTTTAAAACTATAATGGTTGAAAACTGAGATATAATGATTTTTTTTCTTTTTTTCTGTTTTTCTCATTAAAACGCATTTAGAATAAAAAAAATCTTAGCAAAATGTACTATCCACAGAAAGCCTAATTGGTGGCGAAAAAAACGAGGTATAGATCATTTTCTTGTGATAAGTAGTAATAAAGTTATTAGGGAATAAAAGGGAGGAGCACTGACAACTGAAAATTGCTCTGGTCCGTTAGGATAAAAACCCTTGGGGGTGAACTGGTTAAAGGACATTATCCCCACACTTTGATTGGCCCAATAGGCTGCCTGTCAAGTTTCCTGTCAAGTGACAGGCAGCCTACTGGGCCAATTAAAGTGCGGGGATAATGCCCTTTAATTGGACCCGCAGGGGCTCAGGGCAGGACGAGTGAAGCTCTCGTCATTGCCAATTTGCAGGCATAAGTTTGTAATGCTCGCTATGCTACTCTGATAAGGTGTGTTAACTCGGATAAGGCATGCTATTTGTCTTAGTGAATCAAGTCCTATGTGATAGTTTTGGGTGATCGTTTGCTAACTATCGCAGTATAGATATAACGCTGGGCTCCCTGTGGCACAACAGGTTCTGTCATATAGAGAGGGGAGGAGGAGCTACAGAAGGAAGTACAATAGCAGCCAACCAAGTATTATCTGACTAAAGAAGAAGGAGCCGGCATGACGGACAGACGGTTTCCACAATACATTGGGAAAGGGAGTAGTCAGCATGAAGGCAACTGTCTATCCATCGTACTGGAAAATACAAAAGCAGAGGAGGAGCGCTCTCTGGACCGTAGGAGTGATTGTTAGACCATGTTAGGACAGATTTCACCTGAGGAAGTGAGGGACTGACCTCCATGAGACGTGTTGCATTTACAAATAAACCCTCATTGTTGCTACAAACTGCTCTGGAGATCCATATAGCCTCTTGAGCAGTGTTATTCCACACACATTTATGGCTTTCTCGCCCAAATCTTTGTTCCACCACCACAGAAATGATGCTGAAGATCTCCAAGACCACACCTTCTCAGTCCCAACATAAGCATGACTGTACAAGATGGGACACTCAATGACCACCAGGTGAGATCTGTCCTAACATGGCACAGCACCATACATACGGTCCTAGAGAAAGTTGCTTTTGTACTCCAACATACCGCATACATTAGGGACGAGCCCCCAAAATTGGAACCGTTCCAGTTTTATCATCGGAACTTAGCGGTTCTGAGTAAGAATGTGAATATTGGTAATTGCTCAGTTCCGAGTACCGCCTTCCATTAAAGTCAATGGCGCCCACTTCCATGGTTAATTACAAAGCCCCCATACATGCAAAGGTTGCCACGTACGTCAGGGATTAGTCGGGAAAAAAAACATTTATGGAAAAAATCATGTCGTTTTCAGAAAATCGAGTTTAAAGTTTCATTGGAAAAATGTTTTTAATCTGTAAATGGGACTTTGCTGCGGTACGCGGGACTGTATTCTGAGTTCTGTGTACACATTGTATACACTTCATGAAAACAGCCAGCTCGGGGCCCCCCTCCCGAGCCTCTGTAACCCCTTGTCACCCATACAGGCTGGGATGGCCAGAATTCGGGTGGGGGGGGACCGTGGGCGTGTGTGGGGCTCCTCTGCCTGAGCTATACCAGCCCACATGGTCCATGGTATGGGGGAGTTCTGGAGGAGGAGAGGGGCGGCAATGGCCATATTCCTACTAATCTCCCTGACATACGCAGTTAATTTGGTGATGATACCGCGTATGGGGGTTTTGTTATTAACCACAGAAATCAGGACTAGTGATGAGCACAATTTCCCGTAACCGTAATTTTGCATGGTAATTTGCGATCATGATGCAAAATCATAATGAAAAATTTTGGGAAAATTCATAATTAATCTCATTTGTAAACATAATCTGGAACCGAAATTTTGTGTCAACTTCAGCAAACAAAAAACTTATTAAACTCAAAACTAATAAAATATCCATTGCATTTTTAAAATCGATTTTCTCAAAAACTACAAAGTTGTTGTTTTTTTTAAATGTTTTTGTGTTATTCTCAGTGTTCTCCTTATACGTAGCAATTTTGGTGACGATAGCATGTATGGGAGCTTTGCTTTTCACCGCTAAAGTTGGCACAAAGTGATGCGAAAATAAGGAAAGTTACGAATGTATTACACGAAATCAATTAAATATTCAATTTGTAATTACGTGTGGCTGTAATTGTGAAAATGTATGCAACATTTTCCGTAATCGTAACTAGCAGATTCTGATCATCACTAATCGGCACCATTGACTTCAATAAAATATGCCTTCAGAAAATCAGAACACGAAATTTGTATTTACTGGCGGAAACACGGAATTCCAACAAATTCCAATCATCCCTAGTGGTAATAACAGCTTAACCACCTTACAAAACCAAACCTCCCTTTTGTCTTTGTCCTTATTAACCACATCTTCTAACCACATCTCCACATTATACAGAACTATGAATAAGATGGGCTTCAGCCTGTAAGGTTTCCTCTTTCTGCCCCATGGATGGAACAAAAGGAAAGAGGTCCTAGTAAGTCAAGCGCCGGAGCAAAAAGCAATTATTGTCTTGATGGTTATAAACAGTCCCCACGGCCTACAGTCATTCCAGGCCTTGGGATGTTCCTGCTGCTGGTTGACGTGACAAAACTCCTGATCTCCCTCTATTAGCGATGTACGATGTCACAGTAATGACAAGATATGGTGCACCCAAGGGACTCCAGAGAAAATTGCCTTCATGGCTCAGAGATGCGTGTAAGGCAGGTTCCGGAATTCCACGAGTTAAGTGTTCCTCTAACAATTCTCACCTTCCCTCCCAATTATCACCAATCACCTCCCCCCCCCCCCCCCATCCTCCCATCCTCACACCTTGCATCACTATTACGATTTCACGGTCTAAATTTATACCCCACTTCTGGCGCCTGACACCGTGTGACTGACGGAGATAAAGGCCTGAACAAGAGGGACGTGGAGCATTAATCATGAATAAAAAAAACAAAAGGACTTAAAGCGTGATTTTCAAAAACTCAACACTTTGTCATAATAACCTTTTGTGCGGTAAGGAACAAAAATGCCTTTTCAACATGACACACGATTGAAACATCTGATATCTACATTTGTGTATGGTTTCTTTTCCTAAGATGGCTGCCATTGTCCAGTCAGTGCACTTCCTGCAGCACGTGACTTCACTTCCTGTTTCCTGTGACATTGTTATACATTCATTATGCATGCATTGAAAGCAGCTGTTCGCAAGGTGCAAGAGCCCCAGATATTTGCCCCATTTGTGACTTTGAAGGCATTTTTGTTTTTTATTCTTTTTTCCTCTTTTTGGCCTTCACTTGAATACTTTTTTCTACTTTTCTTTCTTGTTATTTGTTTTCTTTTTTTCTTGCATTTTCTTATTTGATATTTGGCAAAATGATTTAAGAAAAATTACAAGAAATTGTTTTACTTTTCAACAAAAAATAATCATTTTGATTGATTTTGATCTTTGGCTCTTAATTTTCCTCCCTGACTTACCAAAATGTCCTCCTCTTCTTGTGTGAATGTTTTTTTCCCTCTTTTCTGGGGAGTAGTTTAATTTTTAGCCGAACATAAATTCTCTTGCGAAGGGAAGAGAGAGGGGATTCATATCTTTTTGTTTTTCTTTCTTTCTTTTTTTTCTGTTTTTGCCCATTTTTTTATTATTATTTTTTGTTGTTGTTGATTTGTGGAGTTTATCCAAAGCATACATTCTTTCAAAGCTCGAAATGTTGTCATTTATGTTCTACCAGAACAGTCATCTAAAAGAACACACGGTTGGTCAACCAAAATGGAACATTTACTTACTGAAACAATGTGGTATGTGTCTAAATGTCTGATTGATTTGGGGGATTGTTGTCCATTTTTTTTTATGACACCAGAGGTGATGGATCCTTGATGGGGACATCTGGAAGGTAGTCTGAGTGTGATGTTCCTCTTCCCAACATCTGGAGCCTTTCAGCATTTTTGAACCTGTTCCCGTCAGTAATATACGACGGAGGGACCAGGGTCTCCTCTATAAGGTGCTGTCGAAATGCAGAAGTATGGACCTCTGGTAAACACACACTGTCAACAGTCCTAACAAGAGTTGGAAAAAACACACTGCTGCTTAGGGTGGGCAGACACTGAGGGTGGGCAAAATGGCTAAAGGGAACATTTGCCCAACATTCACCATTTTATGGCAGCCTGAAGGTCAAATTTTTAACACTATTGTCCTGCAATGTTAGCGTCTAACGTACAAACCCCAGACTAAGATGCTATCTTCATGGAGTTTGTGGATTCTACTTAATCTTTCCTCTGGGCACTCCAGTTTTCTCAAAGAGCCGAAAACAAGCTAAATATTTTTGTGATAGTTCTAATCTATCTAGGTCATGGGATAGGCAAGTATAAAAAAATTAAAGTCATTTAAAGCGGGCACCTTTTTCTGTTCTAGATGTCACATGATGATCGTAACCCGCTAATTACGATTACCTGAAATTTTGCGTAAATTTATGCAATTACAGCCATACGTAATTACTTAAGCATTCAACTGATTTTGTGCAATCCATTCGTAATTTCTTATAAAATTTAGCTACATTTTCATGTATTTTTTTGCCAAATTTAGCAGTTAATATCAAAGCCCCCATACATGCTACTGTCTCCAAAATCATGATGGATGTTAAAGATAAAGGTGGGAACAAGCCCAAAAAAATAATGTTTCCAAAAGACCTTGTAGTTTTTTTTAAAAAAATTTTTTAAAGCGGATCCAAGATGAAAAACTAACTATAACAAGTAACTTGTCTATATATCTTGTCTAAAGTTTAGATAGTTTACACAGCAAATCTAGCTGCAAACAGCTTCAATAGAATATGATTATTTCTTCCTGTGATACAATGACAGCAGCCATGTTGTTTTGTAAACATTACACACAGGCAAGCTTATCTGCAACTTCAGTCTGAAAAAAACCTAATCCCCCCTCCTCCTCCCCTCTGCCTCTGAAACCTCTGGCTAGTAATACCTGCCGCTCCTTATGCCCAGACTGAGCTCCCATGAGCCCTTGCTACTGTCTGAAAATGCCAAGGCTCATTGAAAAACTGTGGGCGAGGCTTGTTTATTGTATAGAGAATTAGAGTATTAAAACAAAAACAAAAAAGTATTTGGCTTGAGGAATGCCCTATAAACTATAGGAAAGGAACACAATTATGCAATGAGTAAAAGTTCGTCTCAGATCCACTTGCAAAGGTAAATGTTTTTTTTAAACTGTCAATTTAGTGGAGTTTGAGTTTAAAAACTACAAGGTCTTTTTGAAATATTTTTTCCAAACTTTTCCCCACTATTCCCCTTAACATACAAAACAATCTTGGTGACGATAGCATGTATGTGGGCTTAGCTATTAACCAAATTACGAGAAAATTACTCAAAACTGCAAAATTACCATTCCTGATTACGATTACAAACTAAATGAATTACGGTACACTTTTACCCGAAATTTCACTTTACGATTTTGCATCGTAATTGCAAAGCGAAATTATGATTATGTGAAATTTTTGCTCATCACTACTCCTGCACGGTTACTTTGTCCCTTTTTTGTCCCTATATTGTTGTAGTAGTAAAAGCTTCCGATCCCCAGAGTATACGAATGAGGAAAATTAGTCAAAATTATTTAAAATCATCCTTAATAATTATAACAGCTCAAATTATATACAGTAAGCTAGTAGTCATTTTAAAATCTATTCAAAAACATCTGGATTAGTTCTTCTCAAGGGAAAGCCCAGATCCACCAAATCATTTTTGCTGGTCGTTCCGCTGACAGTCATGACCTCTATTAGGTTGTCCAACTTTCTGACCATCATTCAACTTACTTTTTCTCTTAAGTTTTCTCCTAGGAAATGATTTTTCATTTTCTGTTTAAAATAATTTTTCAGTGCTCTGCAACTCAAAAAGTACCGGACCCCCCCCCCTCCCCACCCCGAAAGAGCGAAGACATTTTTCAGTTAGGAAATTATGGATGAGGTTAATGGAGGTAGAAGAATTAGTTCCACAAGAATTGGGTCTATATTTTAGAAGCATAGATAGAGTTGGGGGAAGAAAGAGAAATAGATTTTGGGGTAGGAGAATTATGGTTTAGATACCTAAGACCAGAGTTAAAGGAATTAAGGTAATCAGGAGACGGGGGATGCAAAAAAATATACATACCTGGGGCTTCTGCTAGCTCAAATCTGTCTGATCAGTCCCTCGCCGTCCTCCTCCACTGCCTGGAGCATCCGCAGTTTGCCCCAGAAAGTCCTCCAGTTCAGGACGTTCTGCACATGCGCAGCCCAGCCACAATCGCGCCCCTGTGTTGCTCCCGCCTTCGGGAGTATTCTGTGCCTGCGCAGTACTGTGCAGACTTAGAACACTCCCGGAGGGGGTTAAAGGAAGCCCAACGTGTGTATTTTTTTTCCCATTCTTAGCTACACTTTAAGGCATTAGAATAGTGAAATCTACAGGCTGAGCGTGTTACACTGACTTTTCCTAAGAAACGCAGGTCAATAAAGTTTCCCTAACTACTTAAAGAGACTCTGAAGCGAGAATAAATCTCGCTTCAGAGCTCATAAACCGCCGCTATAGCGCCGCTAAACGGGGGTCCCTTCACCCCCAAACCCCCCACTGCGACACTTGGTCGCAGACTTGGTCGCTCCTGGAGGCAGGGCTAACGGCAGCAGCCCTGCCTCCAGTCGCGTCTATCAGCGGCGCATCGCCGCCTCTCCCCCGCCCCTCTCAGTGAAGGAAGACTGAGAGGGGCGGGGAGAGGCGGAGATACGCGCTGCCAGACGCGCGTGGGGCAGGGCTGCGGCGGTTAGCCCTGCCCCAACCAGGAAGCGCTCCCCCGCTGAAACGAGGGGATTTGGGGGTGAAGGGACCCCCGTTTAGCGGCGCGATAGCGGCGGTTTAGCAGGGGCACACGTGCCCCTGCTAACTATGAGGTCTGAAGCGAGATTTATTCTCGCTTCAGACTCTCTTTAAGGCAGTGAAGTTTCTGTAACCACTCAGGTTAGTAAAGTAATGGTAACATTTTAAGTCAGTGAAATTCACCTCAGATCATGATTATTATTTATTGGATTTATAAAGTGCCAACATATTACGCAGCTCTGGACAATAAATAAACTTACAGCCAATGATAATGCAATACTTTACTACAATGATAACACAAAACAGGTAATAAGCAATAAGATACTGTACATCATGCTAGGTCATGGACTGAGGTAGTGGTCCAGGTAATACAAATTCACTTTGTTCTGTGGGCAGGATGTATGATCAAGTATAATACACACGGAGGGAGGGACCTGCCATAGGCTTACAATCTAAAGGAGGGAGGGGTTACACAATAGGAGGGGTCTGCATAGAGAGGTTCTCGGCAGAGAAAGTTAGGGCAGCGGGGAGGTGAGGTTTGCCTTCTTGAACAGGTGAGTTTTGGGGCTTGTTTGAAGGTGCTGAAGGGCAGTGGGAGAGAGTTCCATAGGATGGAGGCAGCTCTAGTGAAGGTCTGTAGTTGCATATCGGTGTGCGAGATGCATGGGGTGGTTAGGAGGATGTCGTTGTAGGAGCATAGTGGGCGGCCAGAGATGTAGCTTGGGCAGGACTGTATAGATTTGCAGAAAGAGAAAAAAATAGATTTGCAGTCCACACATAGGATCTTGAAGCTGAGTCTGAAGCAGATTGGGAGTCGGTGAAGGGATTTGTGTTGGGGAGTCGAAGTGTAACCAGGGGAGGAACATGTACAGTATGAGAGGTGTAAGCAGGGGAGGGGACATCCCCAGTATGAGAGGTGTGAGCAGGGAAGGTGACATCCACAGTATGAGAGGTGTAAGCAGGGGAGGGGACATGCACAGTATGAGAGAAGTAAGCAGGGGAGGGGACAGCCACAGTATGAGAGAAGTAAGCAGGGGAGGGGACAGCCACAGTATGAGAGGTGTAAGCAGGGGAGGGGACAGCCACAGTATGAGAGGTGTAAGCAGGGGAGGGGACATCCACAGTATGAGAGGTGTAAGCAGGGGAGGGGACATCCACAGTATGAGAGGTGTAAGCAGGGGAGGGGACATCCACAGTATGAGAGGTGTAAGCAGGGGAGGGGACATCCACAGTATGAGATGTGTAAGCAGGGGAGGGGACATCCACAGTATGAGAGGTGTAAGCAGGGGAGGGGACATCCACAGTATGAGAGGTGTAAGCAGGGGAGGGGACATCCACAGTATGAGAGGTGTAAGCAGGGGAGGGGACATCCACAGTATGAGAGGAGTAAGCAGGGGAGGGGACATCCACAGTATGAGAGGTGTAAGCAGGGGAGGGGACATCCACAGTATGAGAGGTGTAAGCAGGGGAGGGGACATCCACAGTATGAGAGGTGTAAGCAGGGGAGGGGACATCCACAGTATGAGAGGTGTAAGCAGGGGAGGGGACATCCACAGTATGAGAGGTGTAAGCAGAGGAGGGGACATCCAAAGTATGAGAGGTGTAAGCATGGGAGGGGACAGCCACAGTATGAGAGGTGTAAGCAGGGGAGGGGACATCCACAGTATGAGAGGTGTAAGCAGGGGAGGAGACATGCACAGTATGAGAGGTGTAAGCAGGGGAGGAGACATGCACAGTATGAGAGGTGTAAGCATGGGAGAGGACAGCCACAGTATGAGAGGAGTAAGCAGGGGAGGGGACATCCACAGTATGACAGGTGTAAGCAGGGGAGGGGACATCCACAGTATGAGATGTGTAAGCAGGGGAGGGGACATCCACAGTATGAGAGGTGTAAGCAGGGGAGGGGACATCCACAGTATGAGAGGTGTAAGCAGGGGAGGGGACATCCACAGTATGAGAGGTGTAAGCAGGGGAGGGGACATCCACAGTATGAGAGGTGTAAGCAGGGGAGGGGACATCCACAATATGAGAGGTGTAAGCAGGGGAGGGGACATCCACAGTATGAGAGGTGTAAGCAGAGGAGGGGACATCCAAAGTATGAGAGGTGTAAGCATGGGAGGGGACAGCCACAGTATGAGAGGAGTAAGAAGGGGAGGGGACATCCACAGTATGAGAGTTGTACGCAACAGAGGAGGGAACATCCACAGTATGAGAGAAGTAAGCAGGGGAGGGGACATCCACAGTATGAGAAAAGTAAGCAGGGGAGGGGAAAGCCACAGTATGAGAGTTGTAAGCAGGCCAGGGGATATCCACAGTATGAAAGGTGTAAGCATGGGAGGGGACAGCCACAGTATGAGGTGTAAGCAGGGGAGGGGATATCCACAGTATGAAAGGTGTAAGCATGGGAGGGGACAGCCACAGTATGAGAGGAGTAAGCAGGGGAGAGGACATCCACAGTATGAGAGTTGTAAGCAGGGGAGGGGATATCCACAGTATGAAAGGTGTAAGCGTGGGAGGGGACATCCACAGCATGACAGGTGTAAGCAGAAGAAGAGGTGACATCCACAGTATGAGAGGTGTAAGCAGGGGAGGGGACATCCACAGTATGAGAGGAGTAAGCAGGGGAGGGGACATCCACAGTATGAGAGTTGTAAGCAGGAGAGGAGGGAACATCCACAGTATGAGAGGTGTAAGCAGGGGAGGAGGGGACATCCTCAGTATGAGAGGTGTAAGAAGGAGAGGGGACATCCACAGTATGAGAGGTGTAAGCAGGGGAGGGGACATCCCCAGTATGAGAGGTGTAAGCCGGAGAGGAGGGGACATCCACAGTATGAGAGAAGTAAGCAGGGGAGGGGACATCCACAGTATGAGAGGTGTAAGCTGGAGAGGAGGGGATATCCACAGTATGAGAGACGTAAGCAGGGGAGGAGGGGACATCCACAGTATGAGAAGTGTAAGCATTGGAGGGGACAGCCACAGTATGAGAGGTGTAAGCAGGGGAGGGGACATCCACAGTATAAGAGAAGTAAGCAGGGGAGGGGACATCCACAGTATGAGAGGTGTAAGCAGGGGAGAGGGACAGCCACAGTATGAGAGGTGTAAGCAGGGGAGGGGACATCCACAGTATGAGAGGTGTAAGCAGGAGAGGAGGGGACATCCACAGTATGAGAGGTGTAAGCAGGAGAGGAGGGGACATCCACAGTATGAGAGGTGTAAGCAGGAGAAGAGGGGACATCCACAGTATGAGAGAAGTAAGCAGGGGAGGGGACATCCACAGTATGAGAGGTGTGCGTAGTGGAGGAGGGGACAGCCACAGTATGAGAGAAGTAAGCAGGAGAAGGAACAGCCACAGTATAAGAGGTGTAAGCAGTGGAGGGGACATCCACAGTATGAGAGGTGTAAGCAGGGGAGAGGACATCCACAGTATGAGAGGTGTAAGCAGGGGAGGGGACAGCCACAGTATGAGAGGTATAAGCATTGGAGGGGACAGCCACAGTATGAGAGGTGAGAGGTGTAAGCAGGGGAGGGGACATCCACAGTATGAGAGAAGTAAGCAGGGTACGGGACCTCCACAGTATGAGAGGTGTACGCAGGGGTGGGGACATGCTTAGTGTGAGTGGTGTAAGCAGAGGAGGGGACAGCCACAGTATGAGAGGTGTAAGCAGGGGAGGGGACATCCACAGTAGGAGAGGTGTAAGCAGGGGAGAGGACATCCACAGTAGGAGAGGTGTAAGTAGGGGAGGGGAAATCTACAGGAGGGGACATCCACAGTATAAATGGTGTAAACAGGGGAGGGGACAGCAGCAGTATGACAGGTGTAAGCAGGGGAGGGGACAGCCACAGTATGAGAGGTGTAAGCAAGGGAGGGGACATCCACAGTAGGGGAGGCGTAAATAGGGGAGGGGAAATCTACAGGAGGGGACATCCACAGTATAAGTGGTGTAAACAGGGGAGGGGACATACACAGTATGAGAGGTGTAAGCAGGGGAGGGGACATCCACAGTATGAGAGGTGTAAGCAGAGGAGGAGAGGACATCCACAGTATAAGAGGTGTAAGCAGAGGAGGAGGGGACATGCACAGTATGAGAGGTGTAAGCAGGAGAGGAGGGGACATCCACAGTATGAAAGGTGTAAGCAGAGGAGGAGGGGACATCCACAGTATGGGAGGTGTAAGCAAGGGAGGAGACATCCACAGTATGAGAGGTGTAAGCAGGGGAGGGGACAGCCACAGTATGAGAGGTGTAAGCAGAGGAGGAGGTGACATCCACAGTATGAGAGGCGTAAGCAGAGGAGGAGGGGACATCCACAGTATGAGAGGTGTAAGCAGAGGAGAGATAATAGTGCCAGGCAGGGATAGTGGAGAGATAATAGTGCAAGGCAGGGATAGTGGAGAGATAAGTGACTTGATTTACTAACAGGTGCTAACTCAGTTAGCACGTCTTAAGGCTTTGGACGTGCAAAATAGGCTGCTAAGTAGTTTGCACGTCCAAAGCTGTTACTGATCGCGCGCGAAGCGTAGTGCTGCGCGATGTGCGCGAAACGTCGCACCCCGTGTGCTGGAAACGTTGCACCAGCTGCGCCCGAAACGGCGCATCGGGTGCACCCGAAACGTCACACCGACGTGCCATTTCGACCGCACCCGATGCGCCAGTTAAAACGTTTCCAGCGCACCGGGTGCGACGTTTTGCGCCCACCGCGCAGCACTAATCTTCTGCGCAGGGATAGTGGAGAGATAATAGGGCCAGGCAGGGATAGTGGGGAGATAATGGTGTCAGGCAGGGAGAGTAAACAGATAAAAGTGCCAGGCAGGGATATTAGAAAGATAATAGTGCCAGGCAGGGATAGTGGGGAGATAATAGTGTCAGGCAGGGATAGTGGAGAGATAATAGTGTCAGGCAGGGATAGTGGAGAGATAATAGTGTCAGGCAGGGATATTGGAGAGATAATAGTGCCAGGCAGGGATAGTGGGGAGATAATAGTGCCAGGCAAGGATAGTGGAGAGATAATAGTGTCAGGCAGGGGTAGTGGGGAGATAATAGTGTCAGGTAAGGATAGTGGAGAGATAATAGTGCCAGGCAGGGATAGTGGAGAGATAATAGTGCCAGGCAGGGATAGTGGAGAGATAATAGTGTCAGGCAGGGATAGTGGAGAAATAATGGTGTCAGGCAGGGATAGTGGAGACATAATCGTGCCAGGCAGGGATAGTGGAGAGATAATAGTGCCAGGCGGGGATAGTAAAGAGATAATAGTGTCAGGCAGGGATAGTAGAGAGATAATAATGTCAGGCAGGGATAGTGGAGAGATAATAGTGTCAGGCAGGGATAGTGGAGAGAGAATAGTGTCAGGCAGGGATAGTGGAGAGATAATCGTGCCAGGCGGGGATAGTAAAGAGATAATAGTGCCAGGAGTGGATACTGGAGAGATAATAGTGTCAGGCAGGGATAGTGGAGAGATAATAGTGTCAGGCAGGTATAGTGGAGAGATAATAGTGTCAGGCAGTGATAGTGGAGAGAGAATAGGGTGAGGCAGGGATAGTGGAGAGATAATAGTGTCAGGCAGTGATAGTGGAGAGAGAATAGGGTGAGGCAGGGATAGTGGAGAGATAATAGTGTCAGGCACGGATAGTGGAGAGATAATAGTGCTAGGCAGGGATAGTGGAGAGATAGTGGTGTCAGGCAGGGATAGTGGATAGATAATAGTGTCAGGCAGGGATAGTGGAGAGATAGTGGTGTCAGGCTGGGATAGTGGAGAGATAATAGTGCCAGGCAGGGATAGTGGAGAGATAGTGGTGTCAGGTAGGGATAGTGGAGAGAGAATAGTGTCAGGCAGGGATAGTGGAGAGAAAATACTGTCAGGAAGGAATTGAGGAGATAGTGGTGCCAGGCAGGGATAGTGGAGAGATAGTGGTGTCAGGTAGGGATAGTGGAGAGATAATAATGTCAGGCAGGGATAGTGAATAGATAATAGAGTCAGGCAGGGATAGTAAACTAAACAGATAATAGTGTCAGGCAGGGATAGTGGGGAGATAATAGTGTCAGGCAGTGATAGTGGAGAGATAACAGTGCCAGGCAGGGATAGTGGGGAGATAATAGTGTCAGGCAGTGATAGTGGAGAGATAATAGTGCCAGGCAGGAATAGTGGAGAGATAATAGTGTCAGGCAGGAATAGTGGCTGGAAAGTGTAATGGTTAAGGGCTCTGCCTCTGACACAGGAGACCTGGGTTCGAATCTCGGCTCTGCCTGCTCAGTAAGCACGCATCTATTCAGTAGGAGACCTTGGGCAAGACTCCCTAACACTGCTACTGCCTATATAGCGCGTCTTAGTGACTGCAGCTCTGGCGCTTTGAGTCCGCCAGGAGAAAAGCGCAATATAAAATGTGCTGTGTTTGTTTGTTAATAGAGAGATAATAGTGCCAGGCGGGGTTAGTGAAACGTTAATAGTGCCAGGCATGGATAGTGGGGAGATAATAGTGTCAGGTAGGGATACTGAAGAGATATTAGTGTCAGGCAGGGATAATGGAGAGATAATAGAGCCAGGCAGGGATAGTGGAGAGATAATGGTGTCAGGCAGGGATAGTGGAGAAATAATAGTGCCAGGCAGGGATAGTGGAGAGATATTAGGGCCAGGCAGGAATAGTGAAGAGATAATAGTGTCCGGGTGGGATAGTGAAAGGATAATAGTGTCAGGCAGGGACAGTGGAGAGGTAATAGTGCCAGGCAGGTATAGTGGAGAGGTAATAGTGCCAGGCAGGGATAGTGGAGAGGTAATAGTGCCAGGCAGGGATAGTGGAGAGATAATGGTGTCAGGCAGGGATAGTGGTGAAATAATAGTGTCTGGCAGAGATAGTGGAGAGATAATAGTGCCAGGCAGTGATAGTGGGGAGATAATAGTGCCAGGCAGGGATAGTGGAGAGGTCATAGTTCCAGGCAGGGATAGTGGAGAGATAATAGTGTCAGGCAGGGATAGTGGAGAGATAATAGTGCCAGGCAGGGATATTGGAGAGATAATCGTGCCAGGCAGGGATAGTGGAGAGGTAATAGTGCCAGGCAGGGATAGTGGAGAGATAATAGTGCCAGGCAGGGATATTGGAGAGATAATAATGCCAGGCAAGGATAGTGGAGAGATAATAGTGCCAAGCAGGGATAGTGGTGAGATAATAGTATCAGGCAGGGATAGTGGAGAGATAATGGTGTCTGGCAGGGATAGTGGAGAGATAATAGTGCCAGGCAGGAATAGTGGAGAGATAATAGTGCCAGGTAGGGATAGTGGAGTGATAATAGTGTCAGGCAGGGATTGTGTAGAGATAATAGTGTCAGGCAGGGATAGTGGATGGATAATAGTGTCAGGCAGGTATAGTGGAGAGATAATAGTGCCAGGCAGGGATAGTGGAGCGATAATAGTGTCAGGCAGGGATAGTGGACAGATAATAGTATCAGGCAGGGTAAGTGGGTTGATAATAGTGTCAGTTAGGGATAGTGGAGAGATAATAGTGTCAGGCAGGGATTGTGTAGAGATAATAGTGTCAGGCAGGGATAGTGGAGAGATAATACAGTAGTGTCAGGTAGGGATAGTGGAGAGATAATAGTGTCAGGCAGGAATAGTGGAGGGATAATAGTGTCAGGCGGGGATTGTGGAGAGATAATAGTGTCAGGCAAGGATAGTGCAGAGATAATAGTGTCAGGCAGGGATACTGAAGAAATAATAGTGTCATGCAGGGATAGTGGAGTGATAATAGTGCCAGGCAGGGATAGTGGAGAGATAATAGTGTCAGACAGTGATAGTGGGGAGATAATAGGGCCAGGGGGGGATAGTGCAGAGATCATAGTGCCAGGCAGGGATAGTGAAGAGATATTTGTGCCAGGCAGGGATAGTGGAGAGATAATAGTGCCAGGCAGGGATAGTGCAGAGATAGTAGTGCCAGGTGGGGTTAGTGAAGAGATAATAGTGCCAGGCAGGGACAGTGGAGAGATATTAGGGCCAGGCAGGAATAGTGAAGAGATAATAGTGTCAGGCAGGGATAGTGGAGAGATAATAGTGTCAGACAGTGATAGTGGAGAGATAATGGTGTCTGGCAGGGATAGTGGAGAAATAATAGTGCCAGGCAGGGATAGTGAAGAGATAATAGTGCCAGGCAGGGATTGTGTAGAGATAATAGTGTCAGGCAGGGAAAGTGGAGAGATAATAGTGTCAGGCAGGGATACTGAAGAGATAATAGTGTCAGACAGTGATAGTGGAGATATAATAGTGTAAGGCAGGGATAGTGGAGAGATAATAGTGTCAGGCAGGGATAGTGCAGAGATAATAGTGTCATGCAGGGATAGTGAAGAGATAATAGTGCCAGGCAGGGATAGTGGAGAGATAATTGTGTCAGACAGTGATAGTGGAGAGATAATAGTGTCAGACAGGGATAGTGGAGGGATAATAGTGTCAGGCAGGGATAGTGGAGGGATAATAGTGTCAGACAGGGATAGTGGAGGGATAATAGTGTCAGGCAGGGATAGTGGAGAGATAATAGTGTCAGGCAGGGATAGTGGATGGATAATAGTGTCAGGCAGGTATAGTGGGGAGATAATAGTGCAAGGCAGGAATAGTGCAGAGATAATAGTGCTAGGCGGGGTTACTGAAGAGATAATAGTGTCAGGCACGGATAGTGGAGAGATAATAGTGCCAAACATGGATAGTGGCGAGATTATAGTGTCAGGCAGGGATAGGGGAGAGATAATAGTGCAAGGCAGGGATAGTGGTGAGATAATAGTGCCAAACAGGGATAGTGGCGAGATTATAGTGTCAGGCAGGGATAGTGGAGTGATAATAGTGGCAGGCAGAGATAGTGGGGAGATAATAGTGTCAGGCAGGGATAGTGGAGAAAAAATGGTGTCAAGCAGGGACAGTGGAGAGATAATAATGTCAGGCAGGGATACTGAAGAGATAATAGTGTCATGCAGGGATAGTGGAAAGATGATAGTGTCAGGCAGGGATAGTGGAGAGATAATACTGTCAGGCAGAATAGTGGAGAGATAATGGTTCCAGGCAGGGATAGTGAAGAGATAATAGTATCCGGGAGGGATAGTGGAGAGATAATAGTGCCAGGCAGGTCTAGTGGAGAGATAATAGTGTCAGGCAGGGATAGTGGAGGGATAATACTGCCAGGCAGAGATAGTGGAGAGATAATGGTGTCTGGCAGGGATAGTGGAGAGATAATAGTGCCAGGCAGGAATAGCGAAGAGAAAATAGTGTCCGGGAGGGATAGTGAAGAGATTATAGTGTCAGGCAGGGATAGTGGAGAGATAATACTGCCAGGCAGGGATAGTGGAGAGATAATGGTGTCTGGCAGGGATAGTGGAGAGATAATAGTGCCAGGCAGGGATAGTGGAGAGATAATAGTGCCAGGTGGGAATAGTGAAGAGATAATAGTGTCAGGCAGGGATAGTGGAGAGATAATAGTGTCAGGTAGGGATAGTGGAGAGATAATAGTGTCAGGCAGGGATAGTGGAGAGATAATAGTGCCAGGCAGGGATAGTGGGGAGATAATATTGTGAGGCAGGGATAATGGAGAAATAATGGTGTCAGGCAAGGATAGTGGGGAGATAATAGTGTCAGGCAGGGATAGTGGAGAGATAGTGGTGTCAGGCTGGGATAGTGGAGAGGCAGGGATAGTGGAGAGATAGTGGTGTCAGGTAGGGATAGTGGAGAGATAGTGGTGTCAGGTAGGGATAGTGGAGAGAGAATAGTGTCAGGCAGGGATAGTGGAGAGAAAATACTGTCAGGAAGGAATTGAGGAGAGATAATAGTGTCAGGCAGGGATAGTGAATAGATAATAGAGTCAGGCATGGATAGTAAACTAAACAGATAATAGTGTCAGGCAGGGATAGTGGGGAGATAATAGTGCCAGGCAGTGATAGTGGAGAGATAATAGTGCCAGGCAGGGATAGTGGGGAGATAATAGTGTCAGGCAGTGATAGTGGAGAGATAATAGTGCCAGGCAGGAATAGTGGAGAGATAATAGTGTCAGGCAGGAATAGTGGCTGGATAGTGTAATGGTTAAGGGCTCTGCCTCTGACACAGGAGACCTGGGTTCGAATCTCGGCTCTGCCTGCTCAGTAAGCACGCATCTATTCAGTAGGAGACCTTGGGCAAGACTCCCTAACACTGCTACTGCCTATATAGCGCGTCTTAGTGACTGCAGCTCTGGTGCTTTGAGTCCGCCAGGAGAAAAGCGCAATATAAATGTTCTGTGTTTGTTTGTTAATAGAGAGATAATAGTGCCAGGCGGGGTTAGTGAAAAGTTAATAGTGCCAGGCATGGATAGTGGAGAGATAATAGTGTCAGGCAGGGATAGTGGAAAGATAGTAGTGTCAGGTAGGGATAGTGAAGAGATACTAGTGTCAGGCAGGGATAATGGAGAGATAATAGAGCCAGGCAGGGATAGTGGTGAGATAATAGTGTCAGGCAGGGATAGTGAAGTGGAGACATTATAGTGTCAGGCAGGGATAGTGGAGAAATAATAGTGCCAGGCAGGGATAGTGGAGAGATATTAGGGCCAGGCAGGAATAGTGAAGAGATAATAGTGTCCGGGTGGGATAGTGAAAGGATAATAGTGTCAGGCAGGGACAGTGGAGAGGTAATAGTGCCAGGCAGGTATAGTGGAGAGGTAATAGTGCCAGGCAGGAATAGTGGAGAGGTAATAGTGCCAGGCAGGGATAGTGGAGAGGTAATAGTGCCAGGCAGGGATAGTGGAGAGATAATGGTGTCAGGCAGGGATAGTGGTGAAATAATAGTGTCTGGCGGAGATAGTGGAGAGATAATAGTGCCAGGCAGGGATATTGGAGAGATAATAGTGCCAGGCAGGGATAGTGGAGAGGTAATAGTGCCAGGCAGGCATAGTGGAGAGATAATAGTGTCAGACAGTGATAGTGGAGAGATAATGGTGTCTGGCAGGGATAGTGGAGAGATAATAGTGCCAGGCAGGAATAGTGGAGAGATAATAGTGCCAGGTAGGGATAGTGGAGAGATAATAGTGTCAGGCAGGGATTGTGTAGAGATAATAGTGTCAGGTAGGGATAGTGGAGAGATAATACAGTAGTGTCAGGTAGGGATAGTGGAGAGATAATAGTGTCAGGCAGGGATAATGAAGATATAATATTGTCAGGCAGGGATAGTGGATGGATAATAGTGTCAGGCAGGTACAGTGGAGAGATAATAGTGCCAGGCAGGGATAGTGGAGAGATAATAGTGTCAGGCAGGGATAGTGGACAGATAATAGTATCAGGCAGGGATAGTGGAGAGATAATAGTGTCAGGCAGGGATAGTGGACAGATAATAGTGTCAGGCAGGGTAAGTGGGTTGATAATAGTGTCAGTTAGGGATAGTGGAGAGATAATTGTGTCAGGCAGGGATTGTGTAGAGATAATAGTGTCAGGCAGGGATAGTGGAGAGATAATACAGTAATGTCAGGTAGGGATAGTGGAGAGATACTAGGGTCAGGCAGGAATAGTGGAGGGATAATAGTGTCAGGCGGGGATAGTGGAGAAATAATAGTGTCAGGCAAGGATAGTGCAGAGATAATAGTGTCAGGCAGGGATACTGAAGAAATAATAGTGTCATGCAGGGATAGTGGAGTGATAATAGTGCCAGGCAGGGATAGTGGAGAGATAATAGTGTCAGACAGGGACAGTGGGGAGATAATAGTGCCAGGCAGGGATAGTGGAGAGATAATAGTGCCAGGCAGGGATATTGGGGAGATAATAGTGTCAGGCGGGGTTAGTGAAGAGATATTTGTGCCAGGCAGGTATATTGGAGAGATAATAGTGCCAGGCGGGGTTAGTGAAGAGATATTTGTGCCAGGCAGGTATATTGGAGAGATAATAGTGCCAGGCAGGGATAGTGCAGAGATAGTAGTGCCAGGTGGGGTTAGTGAAGAGATAATAGTGCCAGGCAGGGATACTGGAGAAATAATAGTGTCAGGCAGGGATAGTGGAGAGATAATGGTGTCTGGCAGGGATAGTGGAGAGATAATAGTGCCAGGCAGGGATAGTGGAGAGATAATAGTGCCAGGTGGGAATAGTGAAGAGATAATAGTGTCAGGCAGGGATAGTGGAGAGATAATAGTGTCAGGCAGGGACAGTGGAGAGATATTAGGGCCAGGCAGGAATAGTGAAGAGATAATAGTGTCAGGCAGGGATAGTGGAGAGATAATAGTGTCAGACAGTGATAGTGGAGAGATAATGGTGTCTGGCAGGGATAGTGGAGAAATAATAGTGCCAGGCAGGGATAGTGAAGAGATAATAGTGTCAGGCAGGGATAGTGGGGAAATAATAGTGTCAGGCAGGGATAGTGGAGAGATAATAGTGTCAGGCAGGGATTGTGTACAGATAATAGTGTCAGGCAGGGATTGTGTACAGATAATAGTGTCAGGCAGGGATAGTGGAGATATAATAGTGTCAGGCAGGGATAGTGGAGAGATAATAGTGTCAGGCAGGGATAGTGCAGAGATAATAGTGTCAGGCAGGGATAGTGGAGAGATAATAGTGTCAGGCAGGGATAGTGGTGAGATAATAGTGTCAGGCAGGGATACTGAAGAGATAATAGTGTCAGACAGTGATAGTGGAGAGATAATAGTGTAAGGCAGGGATAGTGGAGAGATAATAGTGTCAGGCAGGGATAGTGCAGAGATAATAGTGTCAGGCAGGGATATTGAAGAGATAAGTGTCATGCAGGGATAGTGAAAAGATAATTGTGTCAGACAGTGATAGTGGAGAGATAATAGTGTCAGACAGGGATAGTGGATGGATAATAGTGTCAGGCAGGGATAGTGGAGAGATAATTGAGTCAGACAGTGATAGTGGAAAGATAATAGTGTCAGACAGGGATAGTGGAGAGATAATAGTGTTAGGCAGGGATAGTGCAGAGATAATAGTGTCAGGCAGGGATAGTGGAGAGATAAGTGTCATGCAGGGATAGTGAAGAGATAATAGTGCCAGGCAGGGATAGTGGAGAGATAATTGTGTCAGACAGTGATAGTGGAGAGATAATAGTGTCAGACAGGGATAGTGGAGAGATAATAGTGTCAGGCAGGGATAGTGGAGAGATAATTGAGTCAGACAGTGATAGTGGAAAGATAATAGTGTCAGACAGGGATAGTGGAGAGATAATAGTGTTAGGCAGGGATAGTGGGGAGATAATAGTGCAAGGCAGGAATAGTGCAGAGATAATAGTGCTAGGCGGGGTTACTGAAGAGATAGTAGTGCCAGGCAGAGATAGAGGAGAGATAATAGCGTCAGGCAAGGATAGTGGAGAGATAATAATGCCAAACATGGATAGTGGCGAGATTGTAGTGTCAGGCAGGGATAGAGGAGAGATAATAGTGCCAAACAGGGATAGTGGCGAGATTATAGTGTCAGGTAGGGATAGTGGAGTGATAATAGTGGCAGGCAGAGATAGTGGGGAGATAATAGTGTCAGGCAGGGATACTGAAGAGATAATAGTGTCATGCAGGGATAGTGGAAAGATGATAGTGGCAGGCAGGGTTAAAGGGGAGATAATAGTGTCAGGCAGAATAGTGGAGAGATAATGGTTCCAGGCAGGGATAGTGGAGGGATAATAGTGTCAGGCAGGGATAGTGAAGAGATATTAGGGCCAGGCAGGAATAGTGAAGAGAAAATAGTGTCCGGGAGGGATAGTGAAGAGATTATAGTGTCAGGCAGGGATAGTGGAGAGATAATACTGCCAGGCAGGGATAGTGGAGAGATAATGGTGTCTGGCAGGGATAGTGGAGAGATAATAGTGCCAGGCAGGGATAGTGGAGAGATAATAGTGCCAGGTGGGAATAGTGAAGAGATAATAGTGCCAGGCAGGGATTGTGTAGAGATAATAGTTACAGGCAGGGATAGTGAAGAGATAATAGTGTCAGGTAGGGATAGTGGAGAGATAATAGTGCCAGGCAGGGATTGTGTAGAGATACTACTGTCAGGCAGGGATAGTGGAGAGATAATAGTGCCAGGCAGGGAGAGTGGGGAGATAATATTGTGAGGCAGGGATAATGGAGAAATAATGGTGTCAGGCAAGGATAGTGGGGAGATAATAGTGTCAGGCAGGGATAGTGGATGGATAATAGTGTCCGGGAGGGATAGTGGAGAGATAATAGTGCCAGGCATGGATAGTGTAGAGATAATAATGGCAGGCAGGGATAGTAGAGAGATAATAGTGTCAGGCAGGGATAGTGGAGAGATAATAGTGTCAGGCAGGGATAGTGGAGAGATAATAGTGTCAGGCAGGGATAGTGGAGAGATAATAGTGTCAGGCAGGGATAGTGGAGAGATAATAGTGTCAGGCAGGGATAGTGGAGAAATAATATTGCCAGGCAGGGATAGTGGAGAGATAATAGTGTCAGGCAGGGATAGTGGAGAGATAATAGTGTCAGGCAGGGATAGTGGAGAGATAATAGTGTCAGGCAGGGATAGTGCAGAGATAATAGTGTCAGGCAGGGATAGTGGAGATATAATAGTGTCAGGTAGGGATAGTGGAGAGATGATACTGTCAGGCAGGGATAGTGGAGAGATAATAGTGTCAGGCAGGGATAGTGAAGAGATAATAGTGCCAGGCTGGGATTGTGTAGAGATAATAGTGTCAGGCAGGGATAGTGGAGATATAATAGTGTCAGGTAGGGATAGTGGAGAGATAATACTGTCAGGCAGGGATAGTGGAGAGATAATAGTGTGAGGCAGGGATAGTGCAGAGATAATAGTGTCAGGCAGCGATACTGAAGAGATAATAGTGTCATGCAGGGATAGTGGAGAGATAATAGTGCCAGGCAGGGATAGTGGAGAGATAATAGTGCCAGGCAGGGATAATGGAGAGATAATAGTGCCAAGCAGGGATAGTGGAGAGATAATAGTGTCAGACAGTGATAGTGGAGAGATAATGGTGTCTGGCAGGGATAGTGGAGAAATGTTAGTGTCAGGTAGGGATACTGAAGAGATAATAGTGTCATGCAGGGATAGTGGAGAGATAATATTGCCAGGCAGGGATAGTGGAGAGATAATAGTGTCAGCAGGCCCGTTTTTAGCGCCGTGCGGCCCGTGCCGCCGCCTGGGGCGCTGTTGGGAGGTGGGCGCTGAAATGGAGGGGGGAGCCGGAGCCGCGGGGAGGGCAACCCGACCTCTCCCTCCCTCTCCCCGGGCCGCCCTCCGTGCTCCCCCCTCAGATGCAGAGCGCAGCAGCAGCAGCAGCCAGGGAGGAAGCGCTGTAAACAACATACCTCCCTGCGTTCCAAGCGCTGCTCTCTCGCCGCCGGTCTCTTCCTCTCTTCCTCTCAGGGATAGTTGTGAAATAATAGTGTCAAGCAGGGATAGTGGAGAGATAATAGTTTCAGGCAGGGATAGTGGTGAAATAATAGTGCCAGGCAGGGATAGTGGAGAGATAATAGTGTCAGGCAGGGATAGTGGAGAGAAAATAGTGTCAGGCAGGGATAGTGGTGAAATAATGGTGCCAGGCAGGGATAGTGGAGAGATAATACTGCCAGGCAGGGATAGTGGAGAGATAATAGTGCCAGGCAGGGATAGTGGAGAGATAATAGTGTCAGGCAGGGATTGTGTAGAGATAATAATGCCAGGCAGGGATAGTGGAGAGTTAATAGTGCCAGGCAGGGATAGTGGTGAAATAATAGTGCCAGGCAGGGATAGTGGAGAGATAATAGTGTCAGGCAGGGATAGTGGAGATATAATAGTGTCAGGCAGGGATAGTGGAGAGATAATAGTGCCAGGCAGGGATAGTTGGGAGATAATAGTGTCAGGCAGGGACAGTGGAGAGATAATAGTGTCAGGCAGGGATAGTGGAGATATAATAGTGTCAGGCAGGGATAGTGGTGAAATAATAGTGTCAGGCAGGGATAGTGGAGAGATAATAGTGCCAGACAGGGATAGTTGGGAGATAATAGTGTCAGGCAGGGATAGTGGAGAGATAATAGTGTCAGGCAGGGATAGTGGTGAAATAATAGTGCCAGGCAGGGATAGTGGAGAGATAATAGTGTCAGGCAGGGATTGTGTAGAGATAATAATGTCAGGCAGGGATAGTGGAGAGTTAATAGTGCCAGGCAGGGATAGTGGTGAAATAATAGTGCCAGGCAGGGATAGTAGAGAGATAATAGTGTCAGGCAGGGATAGTGGAAATATAATAGTGCCAGGCAGGGATAGTGGAGAGATAATAGTGTCAGGCAGGGATAGTGGAGAAATAATAGTGCCAGGCAGGGATAGTGAAGAGATAATAGTGTCAGGCAGGGATAGTTGTGAAATAATAGTGTCAAGCAGGGATAGTGGAGAGATAATAGTTTCAGGCAGGGATAGTGGTGAAATAATAGTGTCAGGCAGGGATAGTGGAGAGATAATAGTGCCAGGCAGGGATAGTGGGGAGATAATAGTGTCAGGCAGGGATAGTGGAGGGATAATAGTGTCAGGCAGGGATAGTGGAGATATAATAGTGTCAGGCAGGGATAGTGGTGAAATAATAGTGTCAGGCAGGGATAGTGGAGATATAATAGTGTCAGGAAGGTATAGTGTAGAGATAATAGTGCCAGGCAGGGATAATTGTGTCAGGGATATTGGAGAGATAATAGTGTCAGGCAGGGGTAATGGAGAAATAATGGTTTTCAGGCAAGGTTAGTGGGGAGATAATAGTGCCAGGCAGGGATAGTGGGGAGATAATAGTGTCAGGCAGGGATAGTGGAGATATAATAGTGTCAGGCAGGGATAGTGGTGAAATAATAGTGTCAGGCAGGGATAGTGGAGAGATAATAGTGTCAGGCAGGGATAGTGGTGAAATAATAGTGCCAGGCAGGGATAGTGGAGAGATAATAGTGTCAGGCAGGGATAGTGGAGAGATAATAGTGTCAGGCAGGGATAGTGGTGAAATAATAGTGTCAGGCAGGGATAGTGGAGAGATAATAGTGTCAGGCAGGGATAGTGGTGAAATAATAGTGCCAGGCAGGGATAGTGGAGAGATAATAGTGTCAGGCAGGGATAGTGGAGAGATAATAGTGTCAGGCAGGGATAGTGGAGATATAATAGTGTCAGGCAGGGATAGTGGTGAAATAATAGTGTCAGGCAGGGATAGTGGAGAGATAATAGTGTCAGGCAGGGATAGTGGTGAAATAATAGTGCCAGGCAGGGATAGTGGAGAGATAATAGTGTCAGGCAGGGATAGTGGAGAGATAATAGTGTCAGGCAGGGATAGTGGTGAAATAATAGTGCCAGGCAGGGATAGTGGAGAGATAATAGTGTCAGGCAGGGATAGTGGAGAGTTAATAGTGCCAGGCAGGGATAGTGGTGAAATAATAGTGCCAGGCAGGGATAGTGAAGAGATAATAGTGTCAGGCAGGGATAGTGGAGAGATAATAGTGTCAGGCAGGGATAGTGGAGAGATAATAGTGTCAGGCAGGGATAGTGGAGAAATAATAGTGCCAGGCAGGGATAGTGAAGAGATAATAGTGTCAGGCAGGGATAGTTGTGAAATAATAGTGTCAAGCAGGGATAGTGGAGAGATAATAGTTTCAGGCAGGGATAGTGGTGAAATAATAGTGTCAGGCAGGGATAGTGGAGAGATAATAGTGCCAGGCAGGGATAGTGGGGAGATAATAGTGTCAGGCAGGGATAGTGGAGGGATAATAGTGTCAGGCAGGGATAGTGGAGATATAATAGTGTCAGGCAGGGATAGTGGTGAAATAATAGTGTCAGGCAGGGATAGTGGAGAGATAATAGTGTCAGGCAGGGATAGTGGTGAAATAATAGTGCCAGGCAGGGATAGTGGAGAGATAATAGTGTCAGGCAGGGATAGTGGAGAGATAATAGTGTCAGGCAGGGATAGTGGTGAAATAATAGTGCCAGGCAGGGATAGTGGAGAGATAATAGTGTCAGGCAGGGATAGTGGAGAGTTAATAGTGCCAGGCAGGGATAGTGGTGAAATAATAGTGCCAGGCAGGGATAGTGAAGAGATAATAGTGTCAGGCAGGGATAGTGGAGAGATAATAGTGTCAGGCAGGGACAGTGGAGAGATATTAGGGCCAGGCAGGAATAGTGAAGAGATAATAGTGTCAGGCAGGGATAGTGGAGAGATAATGGTGTCAGACAGTGATAGTGGAGAGATAATGGTGTCTGGCAGGGATAGTGGAGAAATAATAGTGCCAGGCAGGGATAGTGAAGAGATAATAGTGTCAGGCAGGGATAGTGGGGAAATAATAGTGTCAGGCAGGGATAGTGGAGAGATAATAGTGTCAGGCAGGGATTGTGTACAGATAATAGTGTCAGGCAGGGATTGTGTACAGATAATAGTGTCAGGCAGGGATAGTGGAGATATAATAGTGTCAGGCAGGGATAGTGGAGAGATAATAGTGTCAGGCAGGGATAGTGCAGAGATAATAGTGTCAGGCAGGGATAGTGGAGAGATAATAGTGTCAGGCAGGGATAGTGGTGAGATAATAGTGTCAGGCAGGGATACTGAAGAGATAATAGTGTCAGACAGTGATAGTGGAGAGATAATAGTGTAAGGCAGGGGTAGTGGAGAGATAATAGTGTCAGGCAGGGATAGTGCAGAGATAATAGTGTCAGGCAGGGATATTGAAGAGATAAGTGTCATGCAGGGATAGTGAAAAGATAATAGTGCCAGGCAGGGATAGTGGAGAGATAATTGTGTCAGACAGTGATAGTGGAGAGATAATAGTGTCAGACAGGGATAGTGGATGGATAATAGTGTCAGGCAGGGATAGTGGAGAGATAATTGAGTCAGACAGTGATAGTGGAAAGATAATAGTGTCAGACAGGGATAGTGGAGAGATAATAGTGTTAGGCAGGGATAGTGGGGAGATATTAGTGTCAGGCAGGGATAGTGCAGAGATAATAGTGTCAGGCAGGGATATTGAAGAGATAAGTGTCATGCAGGGATAGTGAAGAGATAATAGTGCCAGGCAGGGATAGTGGAGAGATAATTGTGTCAGACAGTGATAGTGGAGAGATAATAGTGTCAGACAGGGATAGTGGGGGGATAATAGTGTCAGGCAGGGATAGTGGAGAGATAATTGAGTCAGACAGTGATAGTGGAAAGATAATAGTGTCAGACAGGGATAGTGGAGAGATAATAGTGTTAGGCAGGGATAGTGGGGAGATAATAGTGCAAGGCAGGAATAGTGCAGAGATAATAGTGCTAGGCGGGGTTACTGAAGAGATAGTAGTGCCAGGCAGAGATAGAGGAGAGATAATAGCGTCAGGCAAGGATAGTGGAGAGATAATAATGCCAAACATGGATAGTGGCGAGATTGTAGTGTCAGGCAGGGATAGAGGAGAGATAATAGTGCAAGGCAGGGATAGTGGTGAGATAATAGTGCCAAACAGGGATAGTGGCGAGATTATAGTGTCAGGCAGGGATAGTGGAGTGATAATAGTGGCAGGCAGAGATAGTGGGGAGATAATAGTGTCAGGCTGGGATACTGAAGAGATAATAGTGTCATGCAGGGATAGTGGAAAGATGATAGTGGCAGGCAGGGTTAAAGGGGAGATAATAGTGTCAGGCAGGGATAGTGGAGAGATAATAGTGTCAGGCAGGGATAGTGGAGAGATAATAGTGCCAGGCAGGGATAGTGGAGAGATAATAGTGTCAGGCCGGGATAGTGAAGAGATAATAGTGTCCGGGAGGGATAGTGGAGAGATAATAGTGTCAGGCAGGGATAGTGGAGGGATAATAGTGTCAGGCAGGGATAGTGAAGAGATATTAGGGCCAGGCAGGAATAGTGAAGAGAAAATAGTGTCCGGGAGGGATAGTGAAGAGATTATAGTGTCAGGCAGGGATAGTGGAGAGATAATACTGCCAGGCAGGGATAGTGGAGAGATAATGGTGTCTGGCAGGGATAGTGGAGAGATAATAGTGCCAGGCAGGGATAGTGGAGAGATAATAGTGCCAGGTGGGAATAGTGAAGAGATAATAGTGCCAGGCAGGGATTGTGTAGAGATAATAGTTACAGGCAGGGATAGTGAAGAGATAATAGTGTCAGGTAGGGATAGTGGAGAGATAATAGTGCCAGGCAGGGATTGTGTAGAGATACTACTGTCAGGCAGGGATAGTGGAGTGATAATAGTGCCAGGCAGGGAGAGTGGGGAGATAATATTGTGAGGCAGGGATAATGGAGAAATAATGGTGTCAGGCAAGGATAGTGGGGAGATAATAGTGTCAGGCAGGGATAGTGGATGGATAATAGTGTCAGGCAGGGATAGTGGAGAGATAATAGTGCCAGGCATGGATAGTGGAGAGATAATAATGGCAGGCAGGGATAGTAGAGAGATAATAGTGTCAGGCAGGGATAGTGGAGAGATAATAGTGTCAGGCAGGGATAGTGGAGAGATAATAGTGCCAGGCAGGGATAGTGGAGAGATAATGGTGTCTGGCAGGGATAGTGGAGAAATAATATTGCCAGGCAGGGATAGTGGAGAGATAATAGTGTCAGTCAGGGATAGTGGAGAGATAATAGTGTCAGGCAGGGATAGTGGAGAGATAATAGTGTCAGGCAGGGATAGTGGAGATATAATAGTGTCAGGTAGGGATAGTGGAGAGATGATACTGTCAGGCAGGGATAGTGGAGAGATAATAGTGTCAGGCAGGGATAGTGAAGAGATAATAGTGCCAGGCTGGGATTGTGTAGAGATAATAGTGTCAGGCAGGGATAGTGGAGATATAATAGTGTCAGGTAGGGATAGTGGAGAGATAATACTGTCAGGCAGGGATAGTGGAGAGATAATAGTGTGAGGCAGGGATAGTGCAGAGATAATAGTGTCAGGCAGCGATACTGAAGAGATAATAGTGTCATGCAGGGATAGTGGAGAGATAATAGTGCCAGGCAGGGATAGTGGAGAGATAATAGTGCCAGGCAGGGATAATGGAGAGATAATAGTGCCAAGCAGGGATAGTGGAGAGATAATAGTGTCAGACAGTGATAGTGGAGAGATAATGGTGTCTGGCAGGGATAGTGGAGAAATGTTAGTGTCAGGTAGGGATACTGAAGAGATAATAGTGTCATGCAGGGATAGTGGAGAGATAATATTGCCAGGCAGGGATAGTGGAGAGATAATAGTGTCAGCAGGCCCGTTTTTAGCGCCGTGCGGCCCGTGCCGCCGCCCGGGGCGCTGTTGGGAGGTGGGCGCTGAAATGGAGGGGGGAGCCGGAGCCGCGGGGAGGGCAACCCGACCTTTTCCCTCCCTCTCCCCGGGCCGCCCTCCGTGCTCCCCCCTCAGATGCAGAGCGCAGCAGCAGCAGCAGCCAGGGAGGAAGCGCTGTAAACAACATACCTCCCTGCGTTCCAAGCGCTGCTCTCTCGCCGCCGGTCTCTTCCTCTCTTCCTCTCAGGGATAGTTGTGAAATAATAGTGTCAAGCAGGGATAGTGGAGAGATAATAGTTTCAGGCAGGGATAGTGGTGAAATAATAGTGTCAGGCAGGGATAGTGGAGAGATAATAGTGCCAGACAGGGATAGTTGGGAGATAATAGTGTCAGGCAGGGATAGTGGTGAGATAATAGTGTCAGGCAGGGATAGTGGTGAAATAATAGTGCCAGGCAGGGATAGTGGAGAGATAATAGTGTCAGGCAGGGATAGTGGAG
Source organism: Hyperolius riggenbachi (assembly GCF_040937935.1). NCBI lineage: Eukaryota > Metazoa > Chordata > Amphibia > Anura > Hyperoliidae > Hyperolius > Hyperolius riggenbachi. The sequence continues at coordinate 10,990,801 of NC_090648.1, forward strand.
AGAAAATAGTGTCAGGCAGGGATAGTGGTGAAATAATGGTGCCAGGCAGGGATAGTGGAGAGATAATACTGCCAGGCAGGGATAGTGGAGAGATAATAGTGCCAGGCAGGGATAGTGGAGAGATAATAGTGTCAGGCAGGGATTGTGTAGAGATAATAATGTCAGGCAGGGATAGTGGAGAGTTAATAGTGCCAGGCAGGGATAGTGGTGAAATAATAGTGCCAGGCAGGGATAGTGGAGAGATAATAGTGTCAGGCAGGGATAGTGGAGATATAATAGTGTCAGGCAGGGATAGTGGAGAGATAATAGTGCCAGGCAGGGATAGTTGGGAGATAATAGTGTCAGGCAGGGACAGTGGAGAGATAATAGTGTCAGGCAGGGATAGTGGAGATATAATAGTGTCAGGCAGGGATAGTGGTGAAATAATAGTGTCAGGCAGGGATAGTGGAGAGATAATAGTGCCAGACAGGGATAGTTGGGAGATAATAGTGTCAGGCAGGGATAGTGGAGAGATAATAGTGTCAGGCAGGGATAGTGGTGAAATAATAGTGCCAGGCAGGGATAGTGGAGAGATAATAGTGTCAGGCAGGGATTGTGTAGAGATAATAATGTCAGGCAGGGATAGTGGAGAGTTAATAGTGCCAGGCAGGGATAGTGGTGAAATAATAGTGCCAGGCAGGGATAGTAGAGAGATAATAGTGTCAGGCAGGGATAGTGGAAATATAATAGTGCCAGGCAGGGATAGTGGAGAGATAATAGTGTCAGGCAGGGATAGTGGAGAAATAATAGTGCCAGGCAGGGATAGTGAAGAGATAATAGTGTCAGGCAGGGATAGTTGTGAATTAATAGTGTCAAGCAGGGATAGTGGAGAGATAATAGTTTCAGGCAGGGATAGTGGTGAAATAATAGTGTCAGGCAGGGATAGTGGAGAGATAATAGTGCCAGGCAGGGATAGTGGAGATATAATAGTGCCAGGCAGGGATAGTGGAGAGATAATAGTGCCAGGCAGGGATATTGGGGAGATAATAGTGTCAGGCAGGGATAGTGGAGATATAATAGTGTCAGGAAGGTATAGTGTAGAGATAATAGTGCCAGGCAGGGATAATTGTGTCAGGGATATTGGAGAGATAATAGTGTCAGGCAGGGGTAATGGAGAAATAATGGTTTTCAGGCAAGGTTAGTGGGGAGATAATGGTGTCAGGCAGGGATAGTGGAGGGATAATAGTGTCAGGCAGGGATAGTGGAGATATAATAGTGTCAGGCAGGGATAGTGGTGAAATAATAGTGTCAGGCAGGGATAGTGGAGAGATAATAGTGTCAGGCAGGGATAGTGGAGAGATAATAGTGTCAGGCAGGGATAGTGGTGAAATAATAGTGCCAGGCAGGGATAGTGGAGAGATAATAGTGTCAGGCAGGGATAGTGGAGAGATAATAGTGTCAGGCAGGGATAGTGGTGAAATAATAGTGCCAGGCAGGGATAGTGGAGAGATAATAGTGTCAGGCAGGGATAGTGGAGAGTTAATAGTGCCAGGCAGGGATAGTGGTGAAATAATAGTGCCAGGCAGGGATAGTGGAGAGATAATAGTGTCAGGTAGGGATAGTGGAGATATAATAGTGTCAGGCAGGGATAGTGGAGAGATAATAGTGCCAGGCAGGGATAGTTGGGAGATAATACTGCCAGGCAGGGATAGTGGAGAGATAATAGTGTCAGACAGTGATAGTGGAGAGATAATAATGTCAGGCAGGGATAGTGGATGGATAATAGTGTCAGGCAGGGATAGTGGAGAGATAATAGTGTCAGGCAGGGATAGTGGAGATATAATAGTGTCAGGCAGGGATAGTGGTGAAATAATAGTGTCAGGCAGGGATAGTGGAGAGATAATAGTGTCAGGCAGGGATAGTGGAGAGATAATAGTGTCAGGCAGGGATAGTGGAGAGATAATAGTGCCAGGCAGGGATAGTGGGGAGATATTAGTGTCAGGCAGGGATAGTGGAGAGATAATAGTGTCAGGCAGGGATAGTGGTGAAATAATAGTGCCAGGCAGGGATAGTGGAGAGATAATAATGTCAGGCAGGGATAGTGGAGATATAATAGTGTCAGGCAGGGATAGTGGTGAAATAATAGTGCCAGGCAGGGATAGTGGAGAGATAATACTGCCAGGCAGGGATAGTGGAGAGATAATAGTGTCAGGCGGGGATAGTGGTGAAATAATAGTGCCAGGCAGGGATAGTGGAGAGATAATACTGCCAGGCAGGGATAGTGGGGAGATAATAGTGTCAGGCGGGGATAGTGGGGAGATAATAGTGTCAGGCAGGGATAGTTGTGAAATAATAGTGTCAAGCAGGGATAGTGGAGAGATAATAGTGTCAGGGAGGGATAGTGGAGAAATAATAGTGTCAAGCAGGGATAGTGGAGAGATAATAGTGTCAGGGAGGGATAGTGGAGAAATAATAGTGCCAGGCAGGGATAGTGGGGAGATAATAGTGTCAGGCAGGGATAGTGGGGAGATAATAGTGTCAGGCAGGGATAGTGGAGAGATAATAGTGTCAGACAGGGATAGTGGAGATATAATAGTGCCAGGCAGGGATAGTGGAGAGATAATAGTGCCAGGCAGGGATAGTGGGGAGATAATAGTGCTAGGCGCGGTTACTGAAGAGATAGTAGTGCCAGGCAGGGATAGTGGAGAGATAATAGTGTCCGGCAGGGATAGTTGTGAAATAATAGTACCAGGCAGGGATAGTGGTGAAATAATAGTGCCAGGCAGGGATAGTGGAGAGATAATAGTGCCAGGCAGGGATAGTGGGGAGATAATAGTGCCAGGCAGGGATAGTGGTGAAATAATAGTGCCAGGCAGGGATATTGGAGAGATAATAGTGCCAGGCAGGGATAGTGGGGAGATAATAGTGTCAGGCAGGGATAGTGGAGAGATAATAGTGTCAGGCAGGGATAGTGGTGAAATAATAGTGCCAGGCAGGGATAGTGGAGTGATAATAGTGCCAGGCAGGAATAGTGAAGAGATAATAGTGTCAGGCAGGGATTGTGTAGAGATAATAATGTCAGGCAGAAATAGTGGAGAGTTAATAGTGCCAGTCAGGGATAGTGGTGAAGTAATAGTGCCAGGCAGGGATAGTGGTGAGATAATAGTGTCAGGCAGGGATAGTGGAGAGATAATAATGTCAGGCAGGGATAGTGGAGAGATAATAGTGTCAGGCAGGGATAGTGGAATGATAATAGTGCCAGGCAGGGATAGTGGAGAGATAATAGTGCCAGGCAGGGATATTGGGGAGATAATAGTGTCAGGCAGGGATAGTGGAGAGATAATAGTGTCAGGCAGGGATAGTAGTGAAATAATAGTGCCAGGCAGGGATAGTGGAGAGATAATAGTGTCAGGCAGGGATAGTGGAGAGATAATAGTGTCAGCTGTCAGGCAGGGATAGTGGAGAGATAATAGTGTCAGGCAGGGATAGTGGTGAAGTAATAGTGCCAGGCAGGGATAGTGGAGAGATACTAGTGCCAGGCAGGGATAGTGGAGAGATAATAATGTCAGGCAGGAATAGTGGAGAGATAATAGTGCCAGGCAGGGATAGTTTAGAGATAATAGTGTCAGGCAGGGATAGTGGTGAAATAATAGTCCCAGGCTGGGATAGTGGAGAGATAATAGTGTCAGGCAGGGATAGTGGAGAGATAATAATGTCAGACAGGGACAGTGGAGAGATAATAGTGCCAGGCAGGGATAGTGAAGAGATAATAGTTTCAGACAGGGATAGTGGAGAGATAATACTGCCAGGCAGGGATAGTGGAGAGATAATAGTGTCAGGCAGGGATAGTGAAGAGATAATAGTGTCAGGCAGGTATAGTGGAGAGATAATAGATTCAGGCCGGGATTGTGTAGAGATAATAATGTCAGGCATGGATAGTGGAGAGTTAATAGTGCCAGGCAGAGATAGTGGTGAAATAATAGTGCCAGGCAGGGATAGTGGAGAGATAATAGTGTCAGGCAGGGATTGTGGAGAGATAATAGTGCCAGGCAGGGATAGTGGAGAGATAATAGTGTCAGGCAGGGATAGTGGAGATATAATAGTGCCAGGCAGGGATAGTGGAGAGTAGGGTTGCCAGGTCGGCTGATGGAGAAAACCGGACAGGGGGTGGAGTTAGGGGTGGAGTTAGGGGCGGAGTCAGAAGCGCACTTTTATGTAGAGTGGGGCTAAGCAATGGGCTTTTTTTAAAAAAAAATTTATAGTATTTATATCGCACTGACATCTTCTGCAGCACATTACAGAGTACATAGCCATGTCACTAACTGTCCTCACCAGTAGTACTGGTCCAGTGCACATAAGAGACAGTTTTTCACCAGTAACTGCACATAAGAGACAGCTTTTCACCAGTAAATGCACATTATAAGAGACACCTTTTCGCCAGTAAATGCACATAATAAGAGACAGCTTTTCCCCAGTAAATGCACAAGAGACAGCTTTTCACCAGTAAATGCACATAATAAGAGACAGCTTTTCACCAGTAAATGCACAAAAGAGACAGCTTTTCACCACTAAATGCACATAATGACAAACAGCCAGTGTTCCCAGTATATGTAGCCAGGGATATATGTGCCCAGTATATGTAGCCAGGGGGTATATATGTCCCAGTATATGTAGGCAGGGGTGTAAATGTCCCAGTATATGTAGCCAGGGGGTATATGTGCCCAGAATAGGTAGCCAGGGGGTATATGTGCCCAGAATAGGTAGCCAGGAGCTATATGTGCCCAGAATAGGTAGCCAGGGGCTATATGTGCCCAGAATAGGTAGCCAGGGGCTATATGTGCCCAGAATAGGTAGCCAGGGGCTATATGTGCCCAGAATAGGTAGCCAGGGGCTATATGTGCCCGGAATAGGTAGCCAGGGGCTATATGTGCCCAGAATAGGTAGCCAGGGGCTATATGTGCCCAGAATAGGTAGCCAGGGGCTATATGTGCCCAGAATAGGTAGCCAGGGGCTATATGTGCCCAGAATAGGTAGCCAGGGGGTATATATGTGCCCGGAATAGGTAGCCAGGGGGTATATGTGCCCGGAATAGGTAGCCAGGGGCTATATGTGCCCAGAATAAGTAGCCAGGAGCTATATGTGCCCAGAATAGGTAGCCAGGGGCTATATGTGCCCAGAATAGGTAGCCAGGGGCTATATGTGCCCAGAGAATAGGTAGCCAGGGGCTATTTGTGCCCAGAATAGGTAGCCAGGGGGTATATGTGCCCGGAATAGGTAGCCAGGGGCTATATGTGCCCAGAATAGGTAGCCAGGTGCCCCCCGCAGGAGGAGAACAGTGCAGAGAGAGAGCTGGGAGCAGCGGTGGAGAAGGGGGGCAATCTCCCCCCCCTTGCCTTCCCTCACCTTAGGGTGCTGTCTCTCTCCCCTGCTGTCTCCTCCATCATGTGCAGCAGGCTGGCGGGTGGAACTTACCTCTGTCGCAGGCGCCGGAAGTTCGGGTCCCGCAGCCGCTGAGATTTGACTCAAAAAAGATCCGGATCAAAGATCCGAAACATTCATGAGCCGGACAACACTATTCAGACTGATAGTGTTGTCCGGCTCATGAATGATTCGGATCTTTGATCCGGATCTTTTTTGAGTCAAATCTCTCTCAGCGGCTGCGGGACCCGAACTTCCGGCGCTGGAGCGACACAGAGGTAAGTTCCGCCCGCAGCCACTCGCCAGCTTGCACTTCATATTGGAGGAGACAGCGGGGGAGAGAGAGCACCCTAAGGTGAGGGAAGGGGGGGGAGATTGCCCCCCTTCTCCACCGCTGCTCCCAGCTCTCTCTCTGCTGCGCTGTTCTCCTCCTGCGCTGCGGGGGGCGCTAAAACCGGACAACTTAATTGTCCGGTTTAGCATGTTTTTTTACACCGGACACAGGGGCCAAAAACCGGACTGTCCGGTGTAAAACCGGACACCTGGCAACCCTAGTGGAGAGATAATAGTGCCAGGCAGGGATAGTGGGGAGATAATAGTGCCAGGCAGGGATAGTGGGGAGATAATAGTGTCAGGCAGGGATAGTGGAGAGATAATAGTGTCAGGCAGGGATAGTGGTGAAATAATAGTGCCAGGCAGGGATAGTGGAGAGATAATAGTGCCAGGCAGGGATAGTGGAGATATAATAGTGTCAGGCAGGGTTTGTGTAGAGATAATAATGTCAGGCAGGGATAGTGGAGAGATAATAGTGCCAGGCAGGGATATTGGGGAGATAATAGTGTCAGGCAGGGATAGTGGAGAGATAATAGCGTCAGGCAGGGATAGTGGAGAGATAATAGTGCCAGGCAGGGATAGTGGAGAGATAATAGCATCAGGCAGGGATAGTGGAGAGATAATAATGTCAGGCAGGGATAGTGGAGAGATAATAGTGCCAGGCAGGTGTAGTGGGGAGATATTAGGGCCAGGCAGGGATAGTGGAGAGATAATAGTGTCAGGCAGGGATAGTGGAGAGATAATACTGCCAGGCAGGGATAGTGGAGAGATAATAGTGTCAGGCAGGGATAGTGGAGAGATAATAGTGCCAGGCAGGGATAGTGGAGAGATAATACTGCCAGGCAGGGATAGTGGAGAGATAATAGTGTCAGGCAGGGATAGTGGAGAGATAATAGTGCCAGGCAGGGATAGTGGAGAGATAATAGTGCCAGGCAGGGATAGTGGTGAGATAATAGTGTCAGGCAGGGATAGTGGAGAGATATTAGGGCCAGGCAGGGATAGTGGAGAGATAATAGTGTCAGGCAGGGATAGTGGAGAGATAATAATGTCAGGCAGGGATAGTGGAGAGGTAATAGTGACAGGCAGAGATAGAGGAGAGATAATAGTGCCAGGCAGGGATAGTGGACGGAGCAGTGCTTTTCAGCGCTGCTAGATTTGGGCGCAGCCAGCGCCGCCATAGACTGTAATGGGAATCAGTCTATAGCGGCGCTCAGTGAGGAAGGTCGGCTCCGTCAGAAGACGGAGCCGAAGTTGCTTAAAAAACACAATAATTCGGCCTCCAGCAATCGCTGGAAGCCGAATTATTTCATTCCCCCACTATCCATGTCGGCCTGGAGGGGGAATAGTAATTAAAACGCCCCGGACTTGTGCAGAAGCAGGACCAGCCATTTAACAGCTGGATCCTGCGCCCAAGTCTACCAGCGCCGTATTCAAATGTACGCATAGTGGAGAGATAATAGTGTCAGGCAGGGATAGTGGAGAGATAATAGTGCCAGGCAGGGATAGTGGAGAGATAATAGTGCCAGGCAGGGATTGTGGAGAGATAATAGTGTCAGCCTGTCAGGCAGGGATAGTGGAGAGATAATAATGTCAGGCAGGGATAGTGGAGAGATAATAGTGTCAGGCAGGGATAGTGGAGAGATAATAGTGTCAGGCAGGGATAGTGGAGAGATAATAGTGTCAGGCAGGGATAGTGGAGGGATAATAGTGTCAGGCAGGGATAGTGGAGAGATAATAGTGTCAGGCAGGGATAGTGGAGAGATAATAGTGTCAGGCAGGGATAGTGGAGAGATAATAGTGTCAGGTAGGGATAGTGGAGGGATAATAGTGTCAGGCAGGGATAGTGGAGAGATAATAGTGCCAGGCAGGGATAGTGGAGAGATAATACTTCCAGGCAGGGATAGTGGAAAGATAATAGTTTCAGGCAGGGATAGTGGAGGGATAATAGTGCCAGGCAGGGATAGTGGAGAGATAATAGTGTCAGGCAGGGATAGTGGAGAGATAATAGTGCCAGGCAGGGATAGTGGAGAGATAATAGTGCCAGGCAGGGATAGTGGAGAGATAATACTTTCAGGCAGGGATAGTGGAGAGATAATTGTGTCAGGCAGGGATAGTGGAGAGATAATAGTGCCAGGCAGGGATAGTGGAGAGATAATACTTCCAGGCAGGGATAGTGGAGAGATAATTGTGTCAGGCAGGGATAGTGGAGAGATAATAGTGCCAGGAGTGGATACTGGAGAGATAATAGTGCCAGGCAGGGATAGTGGAGAGATAATACTTCCAGGCAGGGATAGTGGAGAGATAATAGTGTCAGGCAGGGATAGTGGATGGATAATAGTGCCAGGCAGGGATAGTGGATAGATAATAGTGTCAGGCAGGGATAGTGGAGGGGTAATAGTGTCAGGCAGGGATAATGGAGAGATAATAGTGCCAGGCAGGGATAGTGGAGAGATAATAGTGTCAGGCAGGGATAGTGGAGAGATAATAATGTCAGGCAGGGATAGTGGAGAGATAATAGTGCCAGGCAGGGATAGTGAAGAGAAAGCTGACAGCTTACTCCTTTTTTGTTAAGTAAGCCAATAAATGGTATCCTGATTTAAACCTTTTTGCTAATCAGCAGGTCAGCACTGGGCCACCTGAGTTCAGTTTTTGTTGATTTTGATTGGTCCGGTTCCAAATGACGTGGCATTTGCATGCAAGTCATGAATGTTATTATGTTCCTGATGATCTATAACAGCTGCAAGGGAGAAAATTGTTTACAAAATTTACACACAAATCATCGACTTGGATACTATGCCACATTAGATTCACGTGCATTGTTGCCTCACTAGGAGCAGTGGTTTTCACCCAAGCAAGAGCCCAGGAAGGTCAATCTGTCTGAGGTCGCATTCACAGTGCCACGTTGTGGAGCTGCGTTATAAAGTCTTATAACGCAGCTTACCGCACTGCAATGATAATCCTAGTTCACAGTGCGACATTAATGTTGCGTTGAAAAATGGTGCGTTTTGGCAACTCACTGCTTGCAGTGCATTACCTCTAAACGCAGACACGTTGCAAGTTTAATATCGCATTAAACCACAACGTCCCACTGTGAATATGCCCTAAAGCCACCCTTTTTTATAAACAGACCCCCATTCCCAGTCTTTTCTGGATCCCGAGAGGGCTACACTTTTTTTTTGCCGTAACAGATTCACGTAATGAAAAGATCAAATGAGGTAAACCGGGAGATATGGAGTTATCTCATTCATGTAGAATAGATCATGTTAACCAGAGGTCTCTATGTGCCCGACAGGTTGTCTCCCAGAGGTGGAGGGAATATTCTGCTCCAACCAAATGAGGTTAGGTCAGATCTCTGAGCGGAGCTCACGCGTATCCTTCCTTGTTTGGAATTTCGACACAGTTTGTTGATTTCTGTGCGCTTATTTTATGTTCTGTATCCAGAATCTTCCTGAAAAACAAATCCAGTCTATCTTTTGGAAGTGGGCAAACACTGAAATGGATTGAGGGAGATTGAGGGAAATCTCCAAACGTCAATGCGTGCACAATGAAGACTGAATTTTTGGGCGGGTACCACACTTTATCCGTTTATAGTGAGATCCACAAGAGTGTTGCCATTGTTCACTAATAACTTGCCCTGGGGCAGTCCATCAAATGTTAAAACCGCCACTAACTCCTAACAAAACACAAAGAGAGGAGGACAACAGGCCCACACTCCAAAGATAACCATACACATGAGATATCTGTCATGTCTATGGGCATCCGCACACTGCTGTCTGTGAAAATCTCCAGGTGACCGTTGTGAATGAAATTTTTTTTCATCTATTTCTTGTTCCCCTTGAGAGAAAACTGGTTCTGGAAGAGGACACCCTGTTTTCCCACCTTTTTCAACCATAGCTATAAACCTGCTCGCCCAAGTATGTCATCTATGGAAAGATCTCTCGAGACTTGGATCATGCCTGGACCTCCAATCTTGTCAATGGCTGACCGTTTTTTAGGGGAGCACAAATGGGAACAATGGATTTGTCCACAAGTTATGTTCTCAGGGTTAGGTCAAATACATGTTAGCAAAAGTCACATGACAGGTGGAGGAAATGGTTACTTAGGGTTTGAGTTACTATTATGACTAGTTCTTGAGTTACTATTACGACTGGTTACAGGTTCATGTTATGGGAGGGCTAGGATAGTTACAGGTTAGTATAATGTCAGGAGTGGAAACTATTGTAAAATATGATTTTAGGGCGAAAGGACACAAAATTGGATTTTCGTGACCAAAAGATAAATGTACCCAATGGCAGTAGATGAAGATGACGGGTTATTGGTCCTTCACTTCCCAAAATGAGATGTTAATCAGGAGATGCACCATTGTTCTCTAGAACTATTGTGGTTAAGAACTTGTACGCTCCTGTTCACAGAGCATACATGTACAAGTATGATCGATATTTCTATAATCGAAAATAAATTGAGAAATATTGAACTTATATTTACCACCTTGCAGCACCTGATATTGATGAACAGCTTGGTGCTAACTTCAATCCTGCAGAAACCTCATCCACCCAGTGCTGGGCCGAAATTACGCATGAGCGTAATTACGCATCATAATTCAATGTAAATTTACGCGTAACTTACGGTCTTACGCGTAATTATTTACGCGTAAGCGGTAAAGTGGTATCGTAATTACACTGTCTACCGTAATTGCTAGGTATGCGTAATTTTACGAACACTTACGCGTAATTATTTACGCGTAAGCGGTAAAGTGGTATCGTAATTACACTGTCTACCATAATTGCTAGGTATGCGTAATTTTACGAACACTTACGCGCAATTTTACGCGTAATTACTAACGTAATTAATAATGTGCTTCTGCAACACGATGGACTGTAATGCTTGATACAATATGGGCAATGGGCATATCTCCCTGATCTCTCATCAACTTCTGTCCCCAAACCGACTAGAAAACTATCATGGAGACAAAATGACGAGATAAGATGGTCGTAAGATGGACAGTTTGGGAATACAAGATGGTTAGCTTTACATTTTGAACCTCTAGGATATAATGACTTGTTCTGGTCTAATTTTCACTGACAATTAACGTGTGTGGTTTCAGTAGGTAAATGGTCCACTTTTCTTCTTTTTTTTTTTTTAAATATATATATTTTTTAATAGTTGCTCAGAGAGGATAGCATGGTGGGAAGGATATTGTGGAATGACAGGTAGAGGGGCGGGAGGGAGGGACAGACACCATCCAAAAACTAGTAACTGCATTTTAGGCAGGGGTTAAATGTAAAATAAACTAAAGTGAATTTTTACGACTGTTGGGCAGCAACACCTAGCTTCCCCAGGGAGCTCCAGTTCTCGTTGCTTCTGCCTTCATCTTGGTGTTGGATCCCAAAGCTTTTCTACTGGGATCAAGTTAGACAACACCAGTTTCTGACAGTGGGTATTCATATCTAGGCCAGACATTTAGCAAGCATCAATCAAAACTCTTTTTTTAGATTAGTTTTTTTAGGCTTAGGATACACTGGCATGGGGTTAGGACTTATAGTTTCTGCTGTCGGTGTCCCCTCTTGTGAAAATTTTCTTTCACTTCCTGTTCCAGAGACACAACAAAAGGAAGTTTCCAGTTAGATGTAATTTTCTGTAAGAATGGTCAATGTTCTGGTGTGATCTATCCAAAGTGGCAAGTGTGTACAACAGAGACGTATCTCCAACTCCCATTATGGTGACAGCCATATATTTCGGAAATTCACTAATCCATTAATTCACTAATTATAAGGAACCACTTGTCTCAAAAATATAGAAAGGGAAAATTTCCTCAATCGGGGACACAAACAGCAAGAAAATCCTGGCAGAGGGGTTTGGTTGAACAGGGTCTACATGAAAAGGGCGCCGGTAAAAAAGGGCGCCTGGTGGAGCCCATATATATACCAACTTCGGCTACAAAAAAGACGCTTGGTGTAGCCCATATAAAAACTTCGGCTACAAAAAAAAAGAGCGCCTGGTGTAGCCCATATACAAACTTCGGCTAGAAAAAAACTCCGGGATGTGTTAATTACTATTCCCCCTCCAGGCCGCCATGGATAGTGGGGTAATGAAATAATTCGGCTTACAGTGCTTGTAGCCCATATAAAAACTTCGGCTACAAAAAAAAGTCAATAATATGGGCTACAAAGGGGCACCTTACTGTAGCCGAAAAAAATATGGGCTACAAAGGGGAGCCCGCTTGTAGCCGAAAACCTTGTAGCCGAAAAAATATGGGCTACAAAGGGGAGCCCGCTTGTAGCCTATATCAAAACTCGGGCGCCCTTTTCTACACCTTGTAGCCCATATTTCCAGAAATAACATTGATGTCTATGGCGGCGCCCTTTTCATACAGGCAGCTCGGGCGCCCTGTTCAACCGATCCCGGTTGAACAAGCTAGATTCTCAGCCAAGATGGCCCAAAACATCATCAAAGGATTACTTCTCACAAGACTTATGGGAAGTAGTGTGAGTGTGTGTGTGGGGGGGGGGGGGATGGGGGGGGGGCACAGAAGGTTTTTGGGGAGTGGCAGAAGGAAGAAGGGGGAGGGGCTGTAGTGGTCAGTAAGCTGTATAAGTTGGATCTCTGTGTGCTTTGTGCATTGCTTAGTTGTAAGCAGTGGTGCCTCAGTAACCACCTAAAATGGTCATAGGGCAGATGACGGGCTCTGTTCAGGAATTGAGTTTTAAGTTGCACTTCAGCATCACCAGAGATGGAGAGTGTAGAAGTGATTTAATGAGGGAGATCTGGAAGATGGGAAAGGAAGGGATGACTAGGTTAGTTAAGAAGAGAAGATCGCTGCTAGAGCATGTAGGATGTGCAGCAACATATCCAGAAGGCAAATTGTAGGGAGATTTGTAGGTAAGAAAAGCTTGAACTTTACCGTTTGTTGATGGACAACCAGCCGAGGAACGGATAGAGGGGAGCAGCAGAAAAGAGATGGCAATATGGAGAAAACTTATAGGACACAATATACACATCTGTGGGAGGAGTTATAAATGTAGGTGGAGCTAGCTATGTGAGAAGTTAGAGGATGGAATTATACTGAGTGACAGTAAGAGAGCAGTTCTAAGTGTGGGAGGAGCTCTAAATGTAGGTGGGACTAGCTATGGTGAGAAGTTAGCGTATAACTGGAGGAAGTAATGATGGAGTTATACTGAGTAAGGGAGCAGTTATAAGACAGTGTGGGTGGAGTTATAAATGTAGGAGGAGCTGGGCATGGTGAAAAGTTAGCATGTAAATGGAGTAGGGAATGATGAAGTTATACTGAATATGGAAGCAGAAATAGTACAATGTGGGAGGAGTTATAAATGTAGGCGGAGCTAGCTATAGTGAGAAGTTAGCGTATAACTGAAGGAGGCAATGATGGAGTTATACTGAGTGATAGTAAGGGAGCAGCTCTAACATATTGTGGGAGGAGTTATAAATGAAGGCGGGGCTAGCTATAGTGAGAAGTTAGCGTATAACTGGAGGAGGTAATGATGGAGTTATATTGAGTATGGAAGCAGAAATAGTACAATGTGGGTGGAGTTATAAATGTAGGCGGGGCTAGCTATGGTGAGAAGTTAGCGTATAACTGGAGGAGGTAATGATGGAGTTATATTGAGTATGGAAGCAGAAATAGTACAATGTGGGTGGAGTTATAAATGTAGGCAGGGCTAGCTATAGTGAGAAGTTAGTGTATAACTGGAGGAGGTAATGATGGAGTTATATTGAGTATGGAAGCAGAAATAGTACAATGTGGGTGGAGTTATAAATGTAGGCGGGGCTAGCTATAGTGAGAAGTTAGCGTATAACTGGAGGAGGTAATGATGGAGTTATATTGAGTATGGAAGCAGAAATAGTACAATGTGGGTGGAGTTATAAATGTAGGCGGGGCTAGCTATGGTGAGAAGTTAGTGTATAACTGGAGGAGGTAATGATGGAGTTATATTGAGTATGGAAGCAGAAATAGTACAATGTGGGTGGAGTTATAAATGTAGGCGGGGCTAGCTATGGTGAGAAGTTAGCGTATAACTGGAGGAGGTAATGATGGAGTTATACTGAGTATGGAAGCAGAAATAGTACAATGTGGGTGGAGTTATAAATGTAGGCGGGGCTAGCTATGGTGAGAAGTTAGCGTATAACTGGAGGAGGTAATGGTGGAGTTATACTGAGTATGGAAGCAGAAATAGTACAATGTGGGTGGAGTTATAAATGTAGGCGGGGCTAGCTATGGTGAGAAGTTAGCGTATAACTGGAGGAGGTAATGGTGGAGTTATACTGAGTATGGAAGCAGAAATAGTACAATGTGGGTGGAGTTATAAATGTAGGCGGAGCTAGCTATGGTGAGAAGTTAGCGTATAACTGGAGGAGGTAATGATGGAGTTATACTGAATATGGAAGCAGAAATAGTACAATGTGGGTGGAGTTATAAATGTAGGCGGGGCTAGCTATGGTGAGAAGTTAGCGTATAACTGGAGGAGGTAATGGTGGAGTTATACTGAGTATGGAAGCAGAAATAGTACAATGTGGGTGGAGTTATAAATGTAGGCGGGGCTAGCTATGGTGAGAAGTTAGCGTATAACTGGAGGAGGTAATGGTGGAGTTATACTGAGTATGGAAGCAGAAATAGTACAATGTGGGTGGAGTTATAAATGTAGGCGGGGCTAGGTATGGTGAGAAGTTAGCGTATAACTGGAGGAGGTAATGGTGGAGTTATACTGAGTATGGAAGCAGAAATAGTACAATGTGGGTGGAGTTATAAATGTAGGCGGGGCTAGGTATGGTGAGAAGTTAGTGTATAACTGGAGGAGGTAATGGTGGAGTTATATTGAGTATGGAAGCAGAAATAGTACAATGTGGGTGGAGTTATAAATGTAGGCGGAGCTAGCTATAGTGAGAAGTTAGCGTATAACTGAAGGAGGCAATGATGGAGTTATACTGAGTGATAGTAAGGGAGCAGCTCTAACATATTGTGGGAGGAGTTATAAATGTAGGCGGGGCTAGCTATAGTGAGAAGTTAGCGTATAACTGGAGGAGGTAATGGTGGAGTTATACTGAGTATGAAAGCAGAAATAGTACAATGTGGGTGGAGTTATAAATGTAGGCGGGGCTAGCTATGGTGAGAAGTTAGTGTATAACTGGAGGAGGTAATGATGGAGTTATATTGAGTATGGAAGCAGAAATAGTACAATGTGGGTGGAGTTATAAATGTAGGCGGGGCTAGCTATAGTGAGAAGTTAGCGTATAACTGGAGGAGGTAATGATGGAGTTATACTGAATATAGAAGCAGAAATAGTACAATGTGGGTGGAGTTATAAATGTAGGCGGGGCTAGCTATGGTGAGAAGTTAGCGTATAACTGGAGGAGGCAATGATGGAGTTATATTGAGTGATAGTAAATGAGCAGCTGTAAGATATTGTGGGAGGAGTTATAAATGTAGGCGGGGCTAGCTATGGTGAGAAGTTAGCGTATAACTGGAGGAGGTAATGGTGGAGTTATACTGAGTATGGAAGCAGAAATAGTACAATGTGGGTGGAGTTATAAATGTAGGCGGGGCTAGGTATGGTGAGAAGTTAGCGTATAACTGGAGGAGGTAATGGTGGAGTTATACTGAGTATGGAAGCAGAAATAGTACAATGTGGGTGGAGTTATAAATGTAGGCGGGGCTAGCTATGGTGAGAAGTTAGCGTATAACTGGAGGAGGTAATGATGGAGTTATATTGAGTATGGAAGCAGAAATAGTACAATGTGGGAGGAGTTATAAATGTAGGCGGGGCTAGCTATGGTGAGAAGTTAGCGTATAACTGGAGGAGGTAATGGTGGAGTTATATTGAGTATGGAAGCAGAAATAGTACAATGTGGGTGGAGTTATAAATGTAGGCGGGGCTAGGTATGGTGAGAAGTTAGCGTATAACTGGAGGAGGTAATGGTGGAGTTATACTGAGTATGGAAGCAGAAATAGTACAATGTGGGTGGAGTTATAAGTGTAGGCGGGGCTAGCTATGGTGAGAAGTTAGCGTATAACTGGAGGAGGTAATGGTGGAGTTATACTGAATATGGAAGCAGAAATAGTACAATGTGGGTGGAGTTATAAATGTAGGCGGGGCTAGCTATGGTGAGAAGTTAGTGTATAACTGGAGGAGGTAATGGTGGAGTTATACTGAATATGGAAGCAGAAATAGTACAATGTGGGTGAAGTAATAAATGTAGGCGGGGCTAGCTATGGTGAGAAGTTAGCATATAACTGGAGGAGGTAATGGTGGAGTTATACTGAATATGGAAGCAGAAATAGTACAATGTGGGTGGAGTTATAAATGTAGGCGGGGCTAGGTATGGTGAGAAGTTAGTGTATAACTGGAGGAGGTAATGGTGGAGTTATACTGAGTGATAGTAAGGGAGCAGCTCTAACATATTGTGGGAGGAGTTATAAATGTAGGTGGGGCAAGCTATGGTGAGAAGTTAGCGTATAACTGGAGGAGGTAATGATGGAGTTATACTGAGTACGGAAGCAGAAATAGTACAATGTGGGTGGAGTTATAAATGTAGGCGGGGCTAGCTATGGTGAGAAGTTAGCGTATAACGGGAGGAGGTAATGATGGAGTTATATTGAGTATGGAAGCAGAAATAGTACAATGTGGGTGGAGTTATAAATGTAGGCGGGGCTAGCTATGGTGAGAAGTTAGCATATAACTGGAGGAGGTAATGGTGGAGTTATACTGAATATGGAAGCAGAAATAGTACAATGTGGGTGGAGTTATAAATGTAGGCGGGGCTAGCTATGGTGAGAAGTTAGTGTATAACTGGAGGAGGTAATGGTGGAGTTATACTGAGTGATAGTAAGGGAGCAGCTCTAACATATTGTGGGAGGAGTTATAAATGTAGGTGGGGCTAGCTATGGTGAGAAGTTAGCGTATAACTGGAGGAGGTAATGATGGAGTTATACTGAGTATGGAAGCAGAAATAGTACAATGTGGGTGGAGTTATAAATGTAGGCGGGGCTAGCTATGGTGAGAAGTTAGTGTATAACTGGAGGAGGTAATGGTGGAGTTATACTGAGTGATAGTAAGGGAGCAGCTCTAACATATTGTGGAAAGAGTTATAAATGTAGGCGGGGCTAGCTATAGTGAGAAGTTAGCGTATAACTGGAGG
Source organism: Hyperolius riggenbachi (assembly GCF_040937935.1). Classification (NCBI taxonomy): domain Eukaryota; kingdom Metazoa; phylum Chordata; class Amphibia; order Anura; family Hyperoliidae; genus Hyperolius; species Hyperolius riggenbachi. Next base: position 11,007,682 of record NC_090648.1, read on the forward strand.
AGGCAATGATGGAGTTATATTAAGTGATAGTAAGGGTGGAACTCTAACATATTGTGGGAGGAGTTATAAATGTAGGCGGGGCTAGCTATGGTGAGAAGTTAGTGTATAACTGGAGGAGGTAATGATGGAGTTATACTGAATATGGAAGCAGAAATAGTACAATGTGGGTGGAGTTATAAATGTAGGCGGGGCTAGCTATAGTGAGAAGTTAGTGTATAACTGGAGGAGGTAATGGTGGAGTTATACTGAGTATGGAAGCAGAAATAGTACAATGTGGGTGGAGTTATAAATGTAGGCGGGGCTAGGTATGGTGAGAAGTTAGTGTATAACTGGAGGAGGTAATGGTGGAGTTATACTGAGTATGGAAGCAGAAATAGTACAATGTGGGTGGAGTTATAAATGTAGGCGGAGCTAGCTATGGTGAGAAGTTAGCGTATAACTGGAGGAGGTAATGATGGAGTTATACTGAATATGGAAGCAGAAATAGTACAATGTGGGTGGAGTTATAAATGTAGGCGGGGCTAGCTATGGTGAGAAGTTAGCGTATAACTGGAGGAGGTAATGGTGGAGTTATACTGAGTATGGAAGCAGAAATAGTACAATGTGGGTGGAGTTATAAATGTAGGCGGGGCTAGGTATGGTGAGAAGTTAGCGTATAACTGGAGGAGGTAATGGTGGAGTTATACTGAGTATGGAAGCAGAAATAGTACAATGTGGGTGGAGTTATAAATGTAGGCGGGGCTAGGTATGGTGAGAAGTTAGCGTATAACTGGAGGAGGTAATGATGGAGTTATACTGAGTATGGAAGCAGAAATAGTACAATGTGGGTGGAGTTATAAATGTAGGCGGGGCTAGCTATGGTGAGAAGTTAGCGTATAACTGGAGGAGGTAATGGTGGAGTTATACTGAGTATGGAAGCAGAAATAGTACAATGTGGGTGGAGTTATAAATGTAGGCGGGGCTAGCTATGGTGAGAAGTTAGCGTATAACTGGGGGAGGTAATGATGGAGTTATATTGAGTATGGAAGCAGAAATAGTACAATGTGGGTGGAGTTATAAATGTAGGCGGGGCTAGCAATGGTGAGAAGTTAGCGTATAACTGGAGGAGGTAATGGTGGAGTTATACTGAATATGGAAGCAGAAATAGTACAATGTGGGTGGAGTTATAAATGTAGGCGGGGCTAGCTATGGTGAGAAGTTAGTGTATAACTGGAGGAGGTAATGGTGGAGTTATACTGAGTGTGGAAGCAGAAATAGTACAATGTGGGTGGAGTTATAAATGTAGGCGGCGCTAGCTATGGTGAGAAGTTAGTGTATAACTGGAGGAGGTAATGGTGGAGTTATACTGAGTGATAGTAAGGGAGCAGCTCTAACATATTGTGGGAGGAGTTATAAATGTAGGTGGGGCAAGCTATGGTGAGAAGTTAGCGTATAACTGGAGGAGGTAATGATGGAGTTATACTGAGTACGGAAGCAGAAATAGTACAATGTGGGTGGAGTTATAAATGTAGGCGGGGCTAGCTATGGTGAGAAGTTAGCGTATAACTGGAGGAGGTAATGGTGGAGTTATACTGAGTATGGAAGCAGAAATAGTACAATGTGGGTGGAGTTATAAATGTAGGCGGGGCTAGCTATGGTGAGAAGTTAGCGTATAACTGGAGGAGGTAATGATGGAGTTATATTGAGTATGGAAGCAGAAATAGTACAATGTGGGTGGAGTTATAAATGTAGGCGGGGCTAGCTATGGTGAGAAGTTAGCGTATAACTGGAGGAGGTAATGATGGAGTTATATTGAGTATGGAAGCAGAAATAGTACAATGTGGGTGGAGTTATAAATGTAGGCGGGGCTAGCTATGGTGAGAAGTTAGCGTATAACTGGAGGAGGTAATGGTGGAGTTATACTGAGTGATAGTAAGGGAGCAGCTCTAACATATTGTGGGAGGAGTTATAAATGTAGGTGGGGCAAGCTATGGTGAGAAGTTAGCGTATGACTGGAGGAGGTAATGATGGAGTTATATTGAGTATGGAAGCAGAAATAGTACAATGTGGGTGGAGTTATAAATGTAGGCGGGGCTAGCTATGGTGAGAAGTTAGCGTATAACTGGAGGAGGTAATGGTGGAGTTATACTGAGTATGGAAGCAGAAATAGTACAATGTGGGTGGAGTTATACATGTAGGCGGGGCTAGCTATGGTGAGAAGTTAGTGTATAACTGGAGGAGGCAATGATGGAGTTATATTGAGTATGGAAGCAGAAATAGTACAATGTGGGTGGAGTTATAAATGTAGGCGGGGCTAGCTATGGTGAGAAGTTAGCGTATAACTGGAGGAGGTAATGGTGGAGTTATACTGAATATGGAAGCAGAAATAGTACAATGTGGGTGGAGTTATAAATGTAGGCGGGGCTAGCTATGGTGAGAAGTTGGCGTATAACTGGAGGAGGTAATGGTGGAGTTATACTGAGTGATAGTAAGGGAGCAGCTCTAACATATTGTGGGAGGAGTTATAAATGTAGGTGGGGCAAGCTATGGTGAGAAGTTAGCGTATAACTGGAGGAGGTAATGGTGGAGTTATACTGAGTATGGAAGCAGAAATAGTACAATGTGGGTGGAGTTATAAATGTAGGCGGGGCTAGCTATGGTGAGAAGTTAGTGTATAACTGGAGGAGGTAATGGTGGCGTTATACTGAGTGATAGTAAGGGAGCAGCTCTAACATATTGTGGGAGGAGTTATAAATGTAGGCGGGGCTAGCTATAGTGAGAAGTTAGTGTATAACTGGAGGAGGCAATGATGGAGTTATACTGAGTATGGAAGCAGAAATAGTACAATGTGGGTGGAGTTATAAATGTAGGCGGAGCTAGCTATGGTGAGAAGTTAGCGTATAACTGGAGGAGGTAATGATGGAGTTATACTGAATATGGAAGCAGAAATAGTACAATGTGGGTGGAGTTATAAATGTAGGCGGGGCTAGCTATAGTGAGAAGTTAGCGTATAACTGGAGGAGGTAATGGTGGAGTTATACTGAGTATGGAAGCAGAAATAGTACAATGTGGGTGGAGTTATAAATGTAGGCGGGGCTAGCTATGGTGAGAAGTTAGCGTATAACTGGAGGAGGTAATGATGGAGTTAAACTGAGTGATAGTAAGGGAGCAGCTGTAAGATATTGTGGGAGGAGTTATAAATGTAGGCGGGGCTAGCTATGGTGAGAAGTTAGCGTATAACTGGAGGAGGTAATGATGGAGTTATATTGAGTGATAGTAAGGGAGCAGCTGTAAGATATTGTGGGAGGAGTTATAAATGTAGGCGGGGCTAGCTATGGTGAGAAGTTAGCGTATAACTGGAGGAGGTAATGGTGGAGTTATATTGAGTGATAGTAAGGGAGCAGCTGTAAGATATTGTGGGAGGAGTTATAAATGTAGGCGGGGCTAGCTATGGTGAGAAGTTAGCGTATAACTGGAGGAGGTAATGGTGGAGTTATACTGAGTATGGAAGCAGAAATAGTACAATGTGGGTGGAGTTATAAATGTAGGCGGGGCTAGCTATGGTGAGAAGTTAGCGTATAACTGGAGGAGGTAATGGTGGAGTTATACTGAGTATGGAAGCAGAAATAGTACAATGTGGGTGGAGTTATAAATGTAGGCGGAGCTAGCTATGGTGAGAAGTTAGCGTATAACTGGAGGAGGTAATGATGGAGTTATACTGAATATGGAAGCAGAAATAGTACAATGTGGGTGGAGTTATAAATGTAGGCGGGGCTAGCTATGGTGAGAAGTTAGTGTATAACTAGAGGAGGCAATGATGGAGTTATACTGAATATGGAAGCAGAAATAGTACAATGTGGGAGGAGTTATAAATGTAGGCGGGGCTATCTATGGTGAGAAGTTAGCGTATAACTGGAGGAGGTAATGGTGGAGTTATACTGAGTATGGAAGCAGAAATAGTACAATGTGGGTGGAGTTATAAATGTAGGCGGGGCTAGGTATGGTGAGAAGTTAGCGTATAACTGGAGGAGGTAATGATGGAGTTATATTGAGTGATAGTAAGGGTGGAGCTCTAACATATTGTGGGAGGAGTTATAAATGAAGGCGGGGCTAGCTATAGTGAGAAGTTAGCGTATAACTGAAGGAGGCAATGATGGAGTTATATTGAGTGATAGTAAGGGTGGAGCTCTAACATATTGTGGGAGGAGTTATAAATGAAGGCGGGGCTAGCTATAGTGAGAAGTTAGCGTATAACTGGAGGAGGCAATGATGGAGTTATATTGAGTGATAGTAAGGGTGGAGCTCTAACATATTGTGGGAGGAGTTATAAATGAAGGCGGGGCTAGCTATAGTGAGAAGTTAGCGTATAACTGAAGGAGGCAATGATGGAGTTATATTGAGTGATAGTAAGGGTGAAGCTCTAACATATTGTGGGAGGAGTTATAAATGTAGGCGGGGCTAGCTATGGTGAGAAGTTAGCGTATAACTGAAGGAGGCAATGATGGAGTTATATTGAGTGATAGTAAGGGTGGAGCTCTAACATATTGTGGGAGGAGTTATAAATGTAGGCGGGGCTAGCTATGGTGAGAAGTTAGCGTATAACTGGAGGAGGCAATGATGGAGTTATATTGAGTGATAGTAAGGGAGCAGTTATAACATATTGTGGGAGGAGTTATAAATGTAGGCGGGGCTAGCTATAGTGAGAAGTTAGCGTATAACTGGAGGAGATAATGATGGAGGTATATTGAGTGATAGTAAGGTGGCAGCTGTAAGATATTGTGGGAGGAGTTATAAATGTAGGCGGGGCTAGCTATGGTGAGAAGTTAGCGTATAACTGGAGGAGGTAATGATGGAGTTATACTGAATATGGAAGCAGAAATAGTACAATGTGGGTGGAGTTATAAATGTAGGCGGGGCTAGCTATTGTGAGAAGTTAGCGTATAACTGGAGGAGGTAATGATGGAGTTATACTGAGTATGGAAGCAGAAATAGTACAATGTGGGTGGAGTTATAAATGTAGGCGGGGCTAGCTATAGTGAGAAGTTAGCGTATAACTGGAGGAGGTAATGGTGGAGTTATACTGAGTATGGACGCAGAAATAGTACATTGTGGGTGGAGTTATAAATGTAGGCGGGGCTAGCTATGGTGAGAAGTTAGCATATAACTGGAGGAGGCAATGATGGAGTTATATTGAGTGATAGTAAGGGAGCAGCTATAACATATTGGGGGAGGAGTTATAAATGTAGGCGGAGCTAGCTATAGTGAGAAGTTAGCGTATAACTGGAGGAGGCAATGATGGAGTTATATTGAGTGATAGTAAGAGAGCAGTTATAACATATTGTGGGAGGAGTTATAAATGTAGGCGGGGCTAGGTATGGTGAGAAGCATATTGGGGGAGGAGTTATAAATGTAGGCGGGGCTAGCTATAGTGAGAAGTTAGCGTATAACTGGAGGAGATAATGATGGAGGTATATTGAGTGATAGTAAGGGTGGAGCTCTAACATATTGTGGGAGGAGTTATAAATGTAGGCAGAGCTAGCTATAGTGAGAAATTAGCGTATAACTGGAGGAGGTAATGATGGAGTTATATTGAGTGATAGTAAGGGTGGAGCTCTAACATATTGTGGGAGGAGTTATAAATGAAGGCGGGGCTAGCTATAGTGAGAAGTTAGCGTATAACTGGAGGAGGCAATGATGGAGTTATATTGAGTGATAGTAAGGGTGGAGCTCTAACATATTGTGGGAGGAGTTATAAATGAAGGCGGGGCTAGCTATAGTGAGAAGTTAGCGTATAACTGGAGGAGGCAATGATGGAGTTATATTGAGTGATAGTAAGGTTGGAGCTCTAACATATTGAGGGAGGAGTTATAAATGTAGGCGGGGCTAGCTATAGTGAGAAGTTAGCGTATAACTAGAGGAGGCAATGATGGAGGTATATTGAGTGATAGTAAGGGTGGAGCTCTAACATATTGTGGGAGGAGTTATAAATGTAGGCGGAGCTAGCTATGGTGAGAAGTTAGCGTATAACTGGAGGCGGTAATGATGGAGTTATATTGAGTATGGAAGCAGAAATAGTACAATGTGGGTGGAGTTATAAATGTAGGCGGAGCTAGCTATAATGAGAAATTAGCGTATAACTGGAGGAGGCAATGATGGAGTTATATTGAGTGATAGTAAGGGTGGAGCTCTAACATATTGGGGGAGGAGTTATAAATGAAGGCGGGGCTAGCTATAGTGAGAAGTTAGCGTATAACTGGAGGAGGCAATGATGGAGTTATATTGAGTGATAGTAAGGGTGGAGCTCTAACATATTGAGGGAGGAGTTATAAATGTAGGCGGGGCTAGCTATAGTGAGAACTTAGCGTATAACTGGAGGAGATAATGATGGAGGTATATTGAGTGATAGTAAGGGGGCAGCTGTAAGATATTGTGGGAGGAGTTATAAATGTAGGCGGGGCTAGCTATAGTGAGAAGTTAGCGTATAACTGGAGGAGGTAATGGTGGAGTTATACTGAGTATGGACGCAGAAATAGTGCAATGTGGGTGGAGTTATAAATGTAGGCGGGGCTAGGTATGGTGAGAAGTTAGCGTATAACTGGAGGAGGCAATGATGGAGTTATATTGAGTGATAGTAAGGGTGGAGCTCTAACATATTGAGGGAGGAGTTATAAATGTAGGCAGTGTGGGAGGAGCTATACATGTAGGCGGAGCTAGCTATGGTGAGAAGTGAGTGTATAAGTGTAGCAGGTAATGATGATGGTATACCAGAGGTGTATCTGGGTAATATAGCGCTTATGGAAAAAACTGACATTTCTCCCCGGTCAGACCACCTTATCCCATAATAATAACAGCTTCTTTTCTAGCAATGAAACAAGTCCCCCGGTATAGTCAGCCCCCCAGTATAAGTAGCCCCCCCCCCCCCCCGTATAGTTAGCCCCGCCCCCTAGTAAATGTAACCAGATGTGGCACCCTAGTATAGGTAGACAGAGATACTTTAACCAGTAAAGGTAGCCCCCAGCTTAGGTTGCCCTCCCAGTATATGTGATTAGAGGTTCCCCTCAGTATCCGTAACCCCCCAGTATAGATTTGGCAGGTGTCCCCCCAGTATAAGTACTTCCCTCCCCCAGTTATCCCCTCAGTATAGGTGGTGACAGGTGTTCCCCCAGTACAATTACCCCCCCCCCCCCAGTATAGGTAGTGAAAGATGATCTCTAGTAAAAGCAGGTACAAACACCTGAGAGGCATCCCTCAGTATGTTGGTGGAGTATGAGGGAGGAGGGGGAGCCATGGTGCTGTGGCACCCATGACACAAGCCCTGCTTGTACCCCTCTAGATACTCCTCTGTAGTAACAGTAATGGAGCAGTTATAAGACAGCAGGGGAGGAGTTATAAATGTAGGCGGAGCTAGCTACGGTACAAAGCTAGAGTGTAACTGGAGGAGGTAGTGATGGAGTTATATTTAGTGACAGTAAGGGAGCAGGTATAAGACATTGTGGGTGGAGTTATAAATGTAGGCGGAGCTAGCTACGGTACAAAGCTAGAGTGTAACTGGAAGAGGTAGTGATGGAGTTATATTTAGTGACAGTAAGGGAGCAGTTATAAGACAGCAGGGGAGGAGTTATAAATGTAGGCGGAGCTAGCTACGGTACAAAGCTAGAGTGTAACTGGAGGAGGTAGTGATGGAGTTATATTTAGTGGCAGTAAGGGAGCAGTTATAAAACATTGTGGGTGGAGTTATAAATGTAGGCGGAGCTACCTACGGCACAAAGCTAGAGTGTACCTGGAGGAGGTAGTGATGGAGTTATATTTAGTGACAGTAAGGGAGCAGGTATAAAACATTGTGGGTGGGGTTATAAATGTAGGCGGAGCTACCTACGGCACAAAGCTAGAGTGTACCTGGAGGAGGTAGTGATGGAGTTATATTTAGTGACAGTAAGGGAGCAGGTATAAGACATTGTGGGTGGAGTTATAAATGTAGGCGGAGCTAGCTACGGTACAAAGCTAGAGTGTAACTGGAAGAGGTAGTGATGGAGTTATATTTAGTGACAGTAAGGGAGCAGTTATAAGACAGCAGGGGAGGAGTTATAAATGTAGGCGGAGCTAGCTACGGTACAAAGCTAGAGTGTACCTGGAGGAGGTAGTGATGGAGTTATATTTAGTGGCAGTAAGGGAGCAGGTATAAAACATTGTGGGTGGAGTTATAAATGTAGGCGGAGCTACCTACGGCACAAAGCTAGAGTGTACCTGGAGGAGGTAGTGATGGAGTTATATTTAGTGACAGTAAGGGAGCAGGTATAAGACATTGTGGGTGGAGTTATAAATGTAGGCGGAGCTAGCTACGGTACAAAGCTAGACTGTAACTGGAAGAGTTAGTGATGGAGTTATATTTAGTGACAGTAAGGGAGCAGTTATAAGACAGCAGGGGAGGAGTTATAAATGTAGGCAGAGCTAGCTACGGTACAACGCTAGAGTGTACCTGGAGGAGGTAGTGATGGAGTTATATTTAGTGACAGTAAGGGAGCAGGTATAAGACAGCAGGGGAGGAGTTATAAATGTAGGCGGAGCTAGCTACGGTACACAGCTAGAGTGTACCTGGAGGAGGTAGTGATGGAGTTATATTTAGTGACAGTAAGGGAGCAGTTATAAGACAGCAGGGGAGGAGTTATAAATGTAGGCGGAGCTAGCTACGGTACAAAGCTAGAGTGTAACTGGAAGAGGTAGTGATGGAGTTATATTTAGTGACAGTAAGGGAGCAGGTATAAGACAGCAGGGGAGGAGTTATAAATGTAGGCGGAGCTAGCTACGGTACAAAGCTAGAGTGTACCTGGAGGAGGTAGTGATGGAGTTAAATTTAGTGACAGTAAGGGAGCAGTTGTAAGACAGCAGGGGAGGAGTTATAAATGTAGGCGGTGCTAGCTATGGCACAAAGCTAGAGTGTACCTGGAGGAGGTAGTGATGGAGTTATATTTAGTGACAGTAAGGGAGCAGTTATAAGACAGCAGGGGAGGAGTTATAAATGTAGGCGGAGCTAGCTACGGTACAAAGCTAGAGTGTAACTGGAAGAGGTAGTGATGGAGTTATATTTAGTGACAGTAAGGGAGCAGGTATAAGACAGCAGGGGAGGAGTTATAAATGTAGGCGGAGCTAGCTACGGTACAAAGCTAGAGTGTAACTGGAAGAGGTAGTGATGGAGTTATATTTAGTGACAGTAAGGGAGCAGGTATAAGACAGCAGGGGAGGAGTTATAAATGTAGGCGGAGCTAGCTACGGTACAAAGCTAGAGTGTAACTGGAAGAGGTAGTGATGGAGTTATATTTAGTGACAGTAAGGGAGCAGGTATAAGACAGCAGGGGAGGAGTTATAAATGTAGGCGGAGCTAGCTACGGTACAAAGCTAGAGTGTAACTGGAAGAGGTAGTGATGGAGTTATATTTAGTGACAGTAAGGGAGCAGGTATAAGACAGCAGGGGAGGAGTTATAAATGTAGGCGGAGCTAGCTACGGTACAAAGCTAGAGTGTAACTGGAAGAGGTAGTGATGGAGTTATATTTAGTGACAGTAAGGGAGCAGGTATAAGACAGCAGGGGAGGAGTTATAAATGTAGGCGGAGCTAGCTACGGTACAAAGCTAGAGTGTAACTGGAAGAGGTAGTGATGGAGTTATATTTAGTGACAGTAAGGGAGCAGTTATAAGACAGCAGGGGAGGAGTTATAAATGTAGGCGGAGCTAGCTACGGTACAAAGCTAGAGTGTAACTGGAAGAGGTAGTGATGGAGTTATATTTAGTGACAGTAAGGGAGCAGTTATAAGACAGCAGGGGAGGAGTTATAAATGTAGGCGGAGCTAGCTACGGTACAAAGCTAGAGTGTAACTGGAAGAGGTAGTGATGGAGTTATATTTAGTGACAGTAAGGGAGCAGTTATAAGACAGCAGGGGAGGAGTTATAAATGTAGGCGGAGCTAGCTACGGTACAAAGCTAGAGTGTAACTGGAAGAGGTAGTGATGGAGTTATATTTAGTGACAGTAAGGGAGCAGTTATAAGACAGCAGGGGAGGAGTTATAAATGTAGGCGGAGCTAGCTACGGTACAAAGCTAGAGTGTAACTGGAAGAGGTAGTGATGGAGTTATATTTAGTGACAGTAAGGGAGCAGTTATAAGACAGCAGGGGAGGAGTTATAAATGTAGGCGGAGCTAGCTACGGTACAAAGCTAGAGTGTAACTGGAAGAGGTAGTGATGGAGTTATATTTAGTGACAGTAAGGGAGCAGGTATAAGACAGCAGGGGAGGAGTTATAAATGTAGGCGGAGCTAGCTACGGTACAAAGCTAGAGTGTACCTGGAGGAGGTAGTGATGGAGTTAAATTTAGTGACAGTAAGGGAGCAGTTGTAAGACAGCAGGGGAGGAGTTATAAATGTAGGCGGTGCTAGCTATGGCACAAAGCTAGAGTGTACCTGGAGGAGGTAGTGATGGAGTTATATTTAGTGACAGTAAGGGAGCAGTTATAAGACAGCAGGGGAGGAGTTATAAATGTAGGCGGAGCTAGCTACGGTACAAAGCTAGAGTGTAACTGGAAGAGGTAGTGATGGAGTTATATTTAGTGACAGTAAGGGAGCAGGTATAAGACAGCAGGGGAGGAGTTATAAATGTAGGCGGAGCTAGCTACGGTACAAAGCTAGAGTGTAACTGGAAGAGGTAGTGATGGAGTTATATTTAGTGACAGTAAGGGAGCAGGTATAAGACAGCAGGGGAGGAGTTATAAATGTAGGCGGAGCTAGCTACGGTACAAAGCTAGAGTGTAACTGGAAGAGGTAGTGATGGAGTTATATTTAGTGACAGTAAGGGAGCAGGTATAAGACAGCAGGGGAGGAGTTATAAATGTAGGCGGAGCTAGCTACGGTACAAAGCTAGAGTGTAACTGGAAGAGGTAGTGATGGAGTTATATTTAGTGACAGTAAGGGAGCAGGTATAAGACAGCAGGGGAGGAGTTATAAATGTAGGCGGAGCTAGCTACGGTACAAAGCTAGAGTGTAACTGGAAGAGGTAGTGATGGAGTTATATTTAGTGACAGTAAGGGAGCAGGTATAAGACAGCAGGGGAGGAGTTATAAATGTAGGCGGAGCTAGCTACGGTACAAAGCTAGAGTGTAACTGGAAGAGGTAGTGATGGAGTTATATTAAGTGACAGTAAGGGAGCAGTTATAAGACAGCAGGGGAGGAGTTATAAATGTAGGCGGAGCTAGCTACGGTACAAAGCTAGAGTGTAACTGGAAGAGGTAGTGATGGAGTTATATTTAGTGACAGTAAGGGAGCAGTTATAAGACAGCAGGGGAGGAGTTATAAATGTAGGCGGAGCTAGCTACGGTACAAAGCTAGAGTGTACCTGGAGGAGGTAGTGATGGAGTTATATTTAGTGACAGTAAGGGAGCAGTTATAAGACAGCAGGGGAGGAGTTATAAATGTAGGCGGAGCTAGCTACGGTACAAAGCTAGAGTGTAACTGGAAGAGGTAGTGATGGAGTTATATTTAGTGACAGTAAGGGAGCAGTTATAAGACAGCAGGGGAGGAGTTATAAATGTAGGCGGAGCTAGCTACGGTACAAAGCTAGAGTGTAACTGGAAGAGGTAGTGATGGAGTTATATTTAGTGACAGTAAGGGAGCAGTTATAAGACAGCAGGGGAGGAGTTATAAATGTAGGCGGAGCTAGCTACGGTACAAAGCTAGAGTGTAACTGGAAGAGGTAGTGATGGAGTTATATTTAGTGACAGTAAGGGAGCAGTTATAAGACAGCAGGGGAGGAGTTATAAATGTAGGCGGAGCTAGCTACGGTACAAAGCTAGAGTGTAACTGGAAGAGGTAGTGATGGAGTTATATTTAGTGACAGTAAGGGAGCAGTTATAAGACAGCAGGGGAGGAGTTATAAATGTAGGCGGAGCTAGCTACGGTACAAAGCTAGAGTGTAACTGGAAGAGGTAGTGATGGAGTTATATTTAGTGACAGTAAGGGAGCAGTTATAAGACAGCAGGGGAGGAGTTATAAATGTAGGCGGAGCTAGCTACGGTACAAAGCTAGAGTGTAACTGGAAGAGGTAGTGATGGAGTTATATTTAGTGACAGTAAGGGAGCAGTTATAAGACAGCAGGGGAGGAGTTATAAATGTAGGCGGAGCTAGCTACGGTACAAAGCTAGAGTGTAACTGGAAGAGGTAGTGATGGAGTTATATTTAGTGACAGTAAGGGAGCAGTTATAAGACAGCAGGGGAGGAGTTATAAATGTAGGCGGAGCTAGCTACGGTACAAAGCTAGAGTGTACCTGGAGGAGGTAGTGATGGAGTTATATTTAGTGACAGTAAGGGAGCAGTTATAAGACAGCAGGGGAGGAGTTATAAATGTAGGCGGAGCTAGCTACGGTACAAAGCTAGAGTGTACCTGGAGGAGGTAGTGATGGAGTTATATTTAGTGACAGTAAGGGAGCAGGTATAAGACAGCAGGGGAGGAGTTATAAATGTAGGAGGTGCTAGCTACGGTACAAAGCTAGAGTGTAACTGGAAGAGGTAGTGATGGAGTTATATTTAGTGACAGTAAGGGAGCAGTTATAAGACAGCAGGGGAGGAGTTATAAAGAAAAAAACATGAATAAACTAAAATTCAGTATTTCGGCGGATCGCTCAGGAACAGCCGTATCAGTCCGCAGTCCACAGACAGTCCGCCGACAGACTGTACACACGCCGGACTGTCGCTGGAACGCCCACCCAGCGGGAGGTGACGGCGGACCCGTCGTTGCCTCCAGTCCGGCGTGTGTACGGACCTTTAGAGCCATTTTTGGCAGAGATTGAACGTGTTTGTTGTCATTGTTAGAAGTTATTAATAAAGCTTTTCTTACTTAAGGGGGGATCAGTTTTTAAGTCATTGTTCCTCAGAATTTTTTGCTTTGTTTTTGCAAAAACAGGTTTTGAAAAAAAAAATAGGCGTCTCCCAAACCTCCCTTTGTTAAGTGTATTTTGTAAACTTGCTTTTTCTTTTTTTTTTTGTATTGAAAGGAAAAAAAAAAAAGAAATGTTGAAAAAATTGTTTTTTATGACCTTTTCTTGAATCTATTTTTTTTTCTTTCTCTCTTTCCCCCTTTCTCTCTCTCCCTCGGTTCTTTTTTTTATCTTTTTCTTTTTTTATCTTTTGTCTTTTCTTTTTTTTCATATTATTTTTTCTTTTTTTTTCTTTTTTATACATATATATTTTTTTCGCCTTGACCTCCAGGTCCCCTTTCCAAATCTCGGGAGGAGTCCAGAAAATCACAGCACACTCCAGACGAAGGTAGATCTCAAAGACTTTTCTTGATTACTTTTTTCTTCTTTATCTTTTTGTTTTTGGGGCATTTTGCATGATGTGTAATTTTTTTCTCAATGAATTGGAATCTCTGTGTCTACTGTATTGTTTTTGATGTAGGATGCTCGTTTATTGCTGTTCTATAAGCACTGTTGTATCGTGGTGTGCTGGTGGGATACAAGACGGGATGGGAAACACAATATGATACACACTTTACACTTTTTTACTGAAACACCATCTTTCTTTCCCAACAATGACTCTTTAGGACCTTTGGGGCACCTGCTGATTTATGTGTGATGTGAAGTCTCTTCACTTTTTTCAGGCGATTAGTTCCTTTACAATTGATGCTTAAAAACTGCTCCAGCATTTTCTGATAATACCTAAAAGGTTCCATCCAACTATAAACTGGTATCTCAACACCCAACAGTTGGCAAGCTTGTCCATCAGTTGCTTTACTCTTGGGATATCCGGTGGGGGACATCTTTTGTCCAAGGTCATCTTTGTTCTCGCAAGGTCCAAAGAGGTCTCCCTACAGTTTCTAATGATGAGCAAAAAGGTTCTTCTGATAAGCTAATAAGTCACTTGTAGGAGGCAAAGGGTGGCCTTACGAAATAGATGCCTGAATAAGTTGACCCATTAGACCAGCAGTTGAGTTTGTTCAGTAACATGTTGGGAGATTTTTTTTCCACTTCCTTAAAAGTTACTTATATTTAGTTTGAAGAAAATACATTTGTCCACTGAGTTTAATCGCTGTAATAAAACAAGAAAAAGAAAAACATACCTTCAGAAACAACAACCAAATCAAAACCAAAAAATACAAAAAAGACTCTAAACCTTGAATGGACCAGCACTATCGATTTTCTCATCTATCACTGATGGTGGTGCGGGGCAAGGGGGGCATTGAATGACATTTCCAGAGATGTCTCCACAGAACGTCAATCCTTAATTACTTCAGCCAGACAACCTTTCAGAGGCTTCCTCTCCTTTTTCTACTGGGGAGGAGAGAGAAAGTACCCAAAACTTTACTCACAGGCCAGATTACCTCTCATGGCAAACGTTTCTCAGCACACATGTTTTCTTGGTGTCACTGAGGTGGTTTATTATTAATCTTTTCTGGAGACATCGAGGGAAGAGTCATTTGACCTACATCCTTCATCTGTGGAATGTAATGATATTAAATAAAGGTTCGGTTTTGTGATCAGGATAGTGGAGCTATTATTGCTCCTGGGCATTGAGGCTGGGCATCCAGGATTTTCTCCATCGAGTTCTGTCTCTGTTGTGACTCTGATTTCGAAGCAGATGGAATGACGGGAGGCTTATCTAGTAAGACCTGAAATGCTGTGGTGGGCAGGACTTTCTCCAGGAACAGACAGAGATCTTACCATGGGATTCTCTGAGAGAACTAGCGGTCCACAGATCACCTACATCAGTGACGAGAGAGGCAGGTCTGGAGGACTTAACCCAAACATAAACCACACAATAACCCCAAGTCAACAAGAATAATATGAGAAATGCAGATAAAAGAATAAATGCTGTATTAATACTAATGTATATGAAATGCCTTCAACAAGCAAGCATGACTGTAAATAAAGACACATATCAGGAAGTCACACTACATGGTTACCACCATGATACCACCCATATCAGGAGGCCCCACCACATGGTTACCACCTTGTTACCACCCTTATCAGGAAGCCCCACTACATGGTTACCACCTTGTTACCACCTATATCAGGAGGCCCCACCACATGGTTACCACCTTGTTACCACTCATATCAGAAGACCCCACTACATGGTTACCACCACATGCTGTACATAAACACGCAAACCATCCGTATTTGGAAATAATTTCAGGATTAGGGCAATTTCCATGCTAGTATTTTGGAGTAGGGGTCACCAGATCCATCATAGTTAGTGATCCACGTCTTATTGCATTCATTCATGGTGCTTATGAGAACCACACTAAAAAGTGCAATGATTCCGGCCCTCTGGGATTGGTGTACACTGATAAGGATGTTAGCTCAAAGATGTGCACTGAGTAAAGGTCTAGTCTACAGAAAAGTGTTTGTAAGTTTTGAAATAATTAAATAGTCACATCCAGATAAAAGTATTAAGTAGCTAGGTGCCTCAAGGTAGAAAAATAGCCAGGTGCCTCAAGAATAAAGAAATGGTCAGGTGCCTCAAGGTAAAAAAATAGCCAGGCACCTCGAGATTAAAGAAATGGCCAGGTGCCTCAAGGTAAAAAAATAGCCAGGCACCTCAAGAAAAAAGAAAAAGCCAGAACCTCAAGATAAAAGAGATAGCCAGGTGCCTCAAGATAAAAGAGATAGCCAGGTGCCTCAAGATAAAAGAGATAGCCAGGTGCCTCAAGATAAAAGAGATAGCCAGGTGCCTCAAGATAAAGGAAATAGCCAGGTGCCTCAAGATAAAAGAGATAGCCAGGTGCCTCAAGATAAAAGAAATAGCCAGGTGCCTCAAGATAAAGGAAATAGCCAGGTGCCTCAAGATCAAAGAAATAGCCAGGTGCCTCAAGATAAAAGAAATAGCCAGGTGCCTCAAGATAAAGGAAATAGCCAGGTACCTCAGATCAAAGAAATAGCCAGGTGCCTCAAGATAAAAGAAATAGCCAGGTGCCTCAAGATAAAGGAAATAGCCAGGTACCTCAAGATAAAAGAGATAGCCATGTGCCTCAAGATAAAAGAAATAGCCAGGTGCCTTAAGATAAAAGAGATAGCCAGGTGCCTCAAGATAAAAGAGATAGCCAGGTGCCTCAAGATAAAAGAGATAGCCAGGTGCCTCAAGATAAAAGAGATAGCCAGGTACCTCAAGATAAAAGAGATAGCCAGGTACCTCAAGATAAAAGAGATAGCCAGGTGCCTCAAGATACAAGAAATAGCCAGGTGCCTCAAGATCAAAGAAATAGCCAGGTGCCTCAAGATAAAAGAGATAGCCAGGTACCTCAAGATAAAAGAGATAGCCAGGTGCCTCAAGATAAAGGAAATAGTCAGGTGCCTCAAGATAAAAGAAATAGCCAGGTGCCTCAAGATAAAGGAAATAGCCAGGTGCCTCAAGATAAAAGAGATAGCCAGGTGCCTCAAGATAAAGGAAATAGCCAGGTGCCTCAAGATAAAGGAAATAGCCAGGTGCCTCAAGATAAAAGAGATAGCCAGGTGCCTCAAGATAAAGGAAATAGCCAGGTGCCTCAAGATAAAGGAAATAGCCAGGTGCCTCAAGATAAAGAAAATAGCCAGGTGCCTCAAGATAAAATAAATAGCCAGGTGCCTCAAGATAAAAGAGATAGCCAGGTGCCTCAAGATAAAAGAGATAGCCAGGTGCCTCAAGATAAAGGAAATAGCCAGGTGCCTCAAGATAAAAGAGATAGCCAGGTGCCTCAAGATAAAGGAAATAGCCAGGTGCCTCAAGATAAAAGAGATAGCCAGGTGCCTCAAGATAAAAGAGATAGCCAGGTGCCTCAAGATAAAAGAGATAGCCAGGTGCCTCAAGATAAAGGAAATAGTCAGGTGCTTCAAGATAAAAGAGATAGCCAGGTGCCTCAAGATAAAGGAAATAGCCAGGTGCCTCAAGATAAAGGAAATAGCCAGGTGCCTCAAGATACAAGAGATAGCCAGGTGCCTCAAGATAAAGGAAATAGCCAGGTACCTCAAGATAAAAGAGATAGCCAGGTGCCTCAAGATAAAGGAAATAGCCAGGTGCCTCAAGATAAAGGAAATAGCCAGGTGCCTCAAGATAAAGAAAATAGCCAGGTGCCTCAAGATAAAAGAAATAGCCAGGTGCCTCAAGATAAAAGAGATAGCCAGGTGCCTCAAGATAAAAGAGATAGCCAGGTGCCTCAAGATCAAAGAAATAGCCAGGTGCCTCAAGATAAAGGAAATAGCCAGGTGCCTCAAGATAAAAGAAATAGCCAGGTGCCTCAAGATAAAGGAAATAGTCAGGTGCCTCAAGATAAAGGAAATAGCCAGGTGCCTCAAGATAAAGGAAATAGTCAGGTGCCTCAAGATAAAAGAGATAGTCAGGTGCCTCAAGATCAAAGAAATAGCCAGGTGCCTCAAGATAAAGGAAATAGCCAGGTGCCTCAAGATAAAAGAGATAGTCAGGTGCCTCAAGATCAAAGAAATAGTCAGGTGCCTCAAGATAAAAGAAATAGCCAGGTGCCTCTAGATAAAGGAAATAGTCAGGTGCCTCAAGATAAAGGAAATAGTCAGGTGCCTCAAGATAAAGGAAATAGCCAGGTGCCTCAAGATAAAAGAAATAGCCAGGTACCTCTAGATAAAAGATATAGTCAGGTGCCTCAAGATAAAGGAAATAGTCAGGTGCCTCAAGATAAAAGAGATAGCCAGGTGCCTCAAGATAAAGGAAATAGTCAGGTGCCTCAAGATAAAGGAAATAGCCAGGTGCCTCAAGATAAAAGAAATAGCCAGGTACCTCTAGATAAATGAGATAGTCAGGTGCCTCAAGATAAAGGAAATAGTCAGGTGCCTCAAGATAAAAGAGATAGCCAGGTGCCTCAAGATAAAGGAAATAGTCAGGTGCCTCAAGATAAAGGAAATAGTCAGGTGCCTCAAGATAAAAGAGATAGCCAGGTGCCTCAAGATAAAGGAAATAGTCAGGTGCCTCAAGATAAAGGAAATAGCCAGGTGCCTCAAGATAAAAGAAATAGCCAGGTGCCTCAAGATAAAAGAGATAGCCAGGCGCCTCAAGATAAAAGAGATAGCCAGGTGCCTCAAGATAAAGGAAATAGCCAGGTGCCTCAAGATAAAAGAGATAGTCAGGTGCCTCAAGATAAAGGAAATAGCCAGGTGCCTCAAGATAAAGGAAATAGCCAGGTGCCTCAAGATAAAGGAAATAGTCAGGTGCCTCAAGATAAAAGAGATAGCCAGGTGCCTCAAGATAAAGGAAATAGTCAGGTGCCTCAAGATCAAAGAAATAGCCAGGTGCCTCAAGATAAAAGAGATAGCCAGGTGCCTCAAGATAAAGGAAATAGTCAGGTGCCTCAAGATAAAAGAGATAGCCAGGTGCCTCAAGATAAAGGAAATAGTCAGGTGCCTCAAGATAAAAGAGATAGTCAGGTGCCTCAAGATAAAGGAAATAGTCAGGTGCCTCAAGATAAAGGAAATAGCCAGGTGCCTCAAGATAAAAGAGATAGCCAGGTGCCTCAAGATAAAAGAGATAGCCAGGTGCCTCAAGATAAAGGAAATAGTCAGGTGCCTCAAGATAAAAGAGATAGCCAGGTGCCTCAAGATAAAGGAAATAGTCAGGTGCCTCAAGATAAAGGAAATAGTCAGGTGCCTCAAGATAAAGGAAATAGTCAGGTGCCTCAAGATAAAAGAGATAGCCAGGTGCCTCGAGATAAAAGAGATAGTCAGGTGCCTCAAGATAAAGGAAATAGTCAGGTGCCTCAAGATAAAAGAGATAGCCAGGTGCCTTAAGATAAAGGAAATAGCCAGGTGCCTCAAGATAAAAGAGATAGCCAGGTGCCTCAAGATAAAGGAAATAGCCAGGTGCCTCAAGATAAAGGAAATAGCCAGGTGCCTCAAGATAAAGGAAATAGCCAGGTGCCTCAAGATAAAAGAAATAACCAGGTGCCTCAAGATAAAGGAAATAGCCAGGTGCCTCAAGATAAAGGAAATAGCCAGGTGCCTCAAGATAAAGGAAATAGCCAGGTGCCTCAAGATAAAGGAAATAGCCAGGTGCCTCAAGATAAAAGAGATAGTCAGGTGCCTCAAGATAAAGGAAATTGTCAGGTGCCTCAAGATAAAGGAAATAGTCAGGTGCCTCAAGATAAAAGAAATAGCCAGGTGCCTCAAGATAAAAGAGATAGTCAGGTGCCTCAAGATAAAGGAAATAGCCAGGTGCCTCAAGATAAAAGAGATAGCCAGGTGCCTCAAGATAAAAGAAATAGCCAGGTGCCTCAAGATAAAAGAGATAGCCAGGTGCCTCAAGATCAAAGAATTAGCCAGGTGCCTCAAGATAAAAGAGATAGCCAGGTGCCTCAAGATCAAAGAAATAGCCAGGTGCCTCAAGATAAAGGAAATAGCCAGGTGCCTCAAGATAAAAGAGATAGCCAGGTGCCTCAAGATAAAAGAAATAGCCAGGTGCCTCAAGATAAAAGAGATAGCCAGGTGCCTCAAGATCAAAGAAATAGCCAGGTGCCTCAAGATAAAAGAGATAGCCAGGTGCCTCAAGATAAAGGAAATAGCCAGGTGCCTCAAAATAAAAGAAATAGCCAGGTACCTCAAGATAAAAGAAATAGCCAGGTGCCTCAAGATAAAAGAGATAGCCAGGTGCCTCAAGATAAAGGAAATAGCCAGGTTCCTCAAAATAAAAGAAATAGCCAGGTGCCTCAAGATCAAAGAAATAGCCAGGTGCCTCAAGATAAAAGAGATAGTCAGGTGCCTCAAGATAAAGGAAATAGTCAGGTGCCTCAAGATAAAAGAAATAGCCAGGTGCCTCAAGATAAAAGAGATAGTCAGGTGCCTCAAGATAAAGGAAATAGTCAGGTGCCTCAAGATAAAAGAGATAGCCAGATGCCTCAAGATAAAGGAAATAGCCAGGTGCCTCAAGATAAAAGAGATAGCCAGGTGCCTCAAGATAAAGGAAATAGCCAGGTGCCTCAAGATAAAGGAAATAGCCAGGTGCCTCAAGATAAAGGAAATAGCCAGGTGCCTCAAAATAAAAGAGATAGCCAGGTGCCTCAAGATAAAAGAAATAGCCAGGTGCCTCAAGATAAAAGAGATAGCCCGGCGCCTCAAGATAAAAGAGATAGCCAGGTGCCTCAAGATAAAGGAAATAGTCAGGTGCCTCAAGATAAAAGAGATAGTCAGGTGCCTCAAAATAAAAGAGATAGCCAGATGCCTCAAGATAAAGGAAATAGCCAGGTGCCTCAAGATAAAGGAAATAGTCAGGTGCCTCAAGATAAAGGAAATAGCCAGGTGCCTCAAGATAAAAGAGATAGTCAGGTGCCTCAAGATAAAGGAAATAGCCAGGTGCCTCAAGATAAAGGAAATAGCCAGGTGCCTCAAGATAAAGGAAATAGTCAGGTGCCTCAAGATAAAGGAGATAGCCAGGTGCCTCAAGATAAAGGAAATAGCCAGGTGCCTCAAGATAAAGGAAATAGCCAGGTGCCTCAAGATAAAGGAAATAGCCAGGTGCCTCAAGATAAAGGAAATAGCCAGGTGCCTAAAGATAAAAGAGATAGCCAGGTGCCTCAAGATAAAGGAAATAGCCAGGTGCCTCAAGATAAAAGAGATAGCCAGGTGCCTCAAGATAAAAGAAATAGCCAGGTGCCTCAAGATAAAGGAAATAGCCAGGTACCTCAAGATCAAAGAAATAGCCAGGTGCCTCAAGATAAAAGAAATAGCCAGGTGCCTCAAGATAAAGGAAATAGCCAGGTACCTCAGATCAAAGAAATAGCCAGGTGCCTCAAGATAAAAGAAATAGCCAGGTGCCTCAAGATAAAGGAAATAGCCAGGTACCTCAAGATAAAAGAGATAGCCATGTGCCTCAAGATAAAAGAAATAGCCAGGTGCCTTAAGATAAAAGAGATAGCCAGGTACCTCAAGATAAAAGAGATAGCCAGGTGCCTCAAGATAAAAGAGATAGCCAGGTGCCTCAAGATAAAAGAGATAGCCAGGTGCCTCAAGATAAAAGAGATAGCCAGGTGCCTCAAGATAAAAGAGATAGCCAGGTGCCTCAAGATAAAAGAGATAGCCAGGTGCCTCAAGATAAAGGAAATAGTCAGGTGCCTCAAGATAAAGGAAATAGCCAGGTGCCTCAAGATAAAAGAGATAGTCAGGTGCCTCAAGATAAAAGAAATAGCCAGGTGCCTCAAGATACAAGAAATAGCCAGGTGCCTCAAGATCAAAGAAATAGCCAGGTACCTCAAGATAAAAGAGATAGCCAGGTGCCTCAAGATAAAGGAAATAGCCAGGTGCCTCAAGATAAAAGAGATAGCCAGGTGCCTCAAGATAAAGGAAATAGCCAGGTGCCTCAAGATAAAGGAAATAGCCAGGTGCCTCAAGATAAAAGAGATAGCCAGGTGCCTCAAGATAAAAGAGATAGCCAGGTGCCTCAAGATAAAGAAAATAGTCAGGTGCCTCAAGATAAAAGAGATAGCCAGGTGCCTCAAGATAAAAGAGATAGCCAGGTGCCTCAAGATAAAGGAAATAGTTAGGTGCTTCAAGATAAAAGAGATAGCCAGGTGCCTCAAGATAAAGGAAATAGCCAGGTGCCTCAAGATAAAGGAAATAGCCAGGTGCCTCAAGATAAAGGAAATAGCCAGGTGCCTCAAGATAAAGGAAATAGCCAGGTGCCTCAAGATAAAAGAAATAGCCAGGTGCCTCAAGATAAAAGAGATAGCCAGGTGCCTCAAGATAAAAGAGATAGCCAGGTGCCTCAAGATCAAAGAAATAGCCAGGTGCCTCAAGATAAAGGAAATAGCCAGGTGCCTCAAGATAAAAGAAATAGCCAGGTGCCTCAAGATAAAAGAGATAGTCAGGTGCCTCAAGATCAAAGAAATAGCCAGGTGCCTCAAGATAAAGGAAATAGCCAGGTGCCTCAAGATAAAAGAAATAGCCAGGTGCCTCTAGATAAAGGAAATAGCCAGGTGCCTCAAGATAAAGGAAATAGTCAGGTGCCTCAAGATAAAGGAAATAGCCAGGTGCCTCAAGATAAAAGAAATAGCCAGGTACCTCTAGATAAAAGATATAGCCAGGTGCCTCAAGATAAAGGAAATAGTCAGGTGCCTCAAGATAAAAGAGATAGCCAGGTGCCTCAAGATAAAGGAAATAGTCAGGTGCCTCAAGATAAAGGAAATAGCCAGGTGCCTCAAGATAAAAGAAATAGCCAGGTACCTCTAGATAAAAGAGATAGTCAGGTGCCTCAAGATAAAGGAAATAGTCAGGTGCCTCAAGATAAAAGAGATAGCCAGGTGCCTCAAGATAAAGGAAATAGTCAGGTGCCTCAAGATAAAGGAAATAGTCAGGTGCCTCAAGATAAAAGAGATAGCCAGGTGCCTCAAGATAAAGGAAATAGTCAGGTGCCTCAAGATAAAGGAAATAGCCAGGTGCCTCAAGATAAAAGAAATAGCCAGGTGCCTCAAGATAAAAGAGATAGCCAGGCGCCTCAAGATAAAAGAGATAGCCAGGTGCCTCAAGATAAAGGAAATAGCCAGGTGCCTCAAGATAAAAGAGATAGTCAGGTGCCTCAAGATAAAGGAAATAGCCAGGTGCCTCAAGATAAAGGAAATAGCCAGGTGCCTCAAGATAAAGGAAATAGTCAGGTGCCTCAAGATAAAAGAGATAGCCAGGTGCCTCAAGATAAAGGAAATAGTCAGGTGCCTCAAGATAAAAGAGATAGCCAGGTGCCTCAAGATAAAGGAAATAGTCAGGTGCCTCAAGATAAAAGAGATAGCCAGGTGCCTCAAGATAAAGGAAATAGCCAGGTGCCTCAAGATAAAAGAAATAGCCAGGTGCCTCAAGATAAAGGAGATAGCCAGGTGCCTCAAGATAAAGGAAATAGCCAGGTGCCTCAAGATAAAGGAAATAGCCAGGTGCCTCAAGATAAAAGAGATAGCCAGGTGCCTCAAGATAAAGGAAATAGTCAGGTGCCTCAAGATCAAAGAAATAGCCAGGTGCCTCAAGATAAAAGAGATAGCCAGGTGCCTCAAGATAAAGGAAATAGTCAGGTGCCTCAAGATAAAAGAGATAGCCAGGTGCCTCAAGATAAAGGAAATAGTCAGGTGCCTCAAGATAAAAGAGATAGTCAGGTGCCTCAAGATAAAGGAAATAGTCAGGTGCCTCAAGATAAAGGAAATAGCCAGGTGCCTCAAGATAAAAGAGATAGCCAGGTGCCTCAAGATAAAAGAGATAGCCAGGTGCCTCAAGATAAAGGAAATAGTCAGGTGCCTCAAGATAAAAGAGATAGCCAGGTGCCTCAAGATAAAGGAAATAGTCAGGTGCCTCAAGATAAAGGAAATAGTCAGGTGCCTCAAGATAAAGGAAATAGTCAGGTGCCTCAAGATAAAAGAGATAGCCAGGTGCCTCGAGATAAAAGAGATAGTCAGGTGCCTCAAGATAAAGGAAATAGTCAGGTGCCTCAAGATAAAAGAGATAGCCAGGTGCCTCAAGATAAAGGAAATAGTCAGGTGCCTCAAGATAAAGGAAATAGCCAGGTGCCTCAAGATAAAAGAGATAGTCAGGTGCCTCAAGATAAAGGAAATAGTCAGGTGCCTCAAGATAAAAGAGATAGCCAGGTGCCTCAAGATAAAGGAAATAGTCAGGTGCCTCAAGATAAAGGAAATAGTCAGGTGCCTCAAGATCAAAGAAATAGCCAGGTGCCTCAAGATAAAAGAGATAGTCAGGTGCCTCAAGATAAAGGAAATAGTCAGGTGCCTCAAGATAAAAGAGATAGCCAGGTGCCTCAAGATAAAGGAAATAGTCAGGTGCCTCAAGATAAAGGAAATAGCCAGGTGCCTCAAGATAAAAGAGATAGTCAGGTGCCTCAAGATAAAGGAAATAGCCAGGTGCCTCAAGATAAAGGAAATAGCCAGGTGCCTCAAGATAAAGGAAATAGCCAGGTGCCTCAAGATAAAAGAGATAGCCAGGTGCCTCAAGATAAAGGAAATAGCCAGGTGCCTCAAGATAAAGGAAATAGCCAGGTGCCTCAAGATAAAGGAAATAGCCAGGTGCCTCAAGATAAAAGAAATAACCAGGTGCCTCAAGATAAAGGAAATAGCCAGGTGCCTCAAGATAAAGGAAATAGCCAGGTGCCTCAAGATCAAAGAAATAGCCAGGTGCCTCAAGATAAAGGAAATAGCCAGGTGCCTCAAGATAAAAGAGATAGTCAGGTGCCTCAAGATAAAGGAAATTGTCAGGTGCCTCAAGATAAAAGAAATAGCCAGGTGCCTCAAGATAAAAGAGATAGTCAGGTGCCTCAAGATAAAGGAAATAGCCAGGTGCCTCAAGATAAAAGAGATAGCCAGGTCCCTTAAGATAAAAGAGATAGCCAGGTGCCTCAAGATAAAAGAGATAGCCAGGTGCCTCAAGATAAAGGAAATAGCCAGGTGCCTCAAGATAAAGGAAATAGCCAGGTGCCTCAAGATAAAAGAGATAGCCAGGTGCCTCAAGATAAAAGAAATAGCCAGGTGCCTCAAGATAAAAGAGATAGCCAGGTGCCTCAAGATCAAAGAATTAGCTAGGTGCCTCAAGATAAAAGAGATAGCCAGGTGCCTCAAGATCAAAGAAATAGCCAGGTGCCTCAAGATAAAGGAAATAGCCAGGTGCCTCAAGATAAAAGAGATAGCCAGGTGCCTCAAGATAAAAGAAATAGCCAGGTGCCTCAAGATAAAAGAGATAGCCAGGTGCCTCAAGATCAAAGAAATAGCCAGGTGCCTCAAGATAAAAGAGATAGCCAGGTGCCTCAAGATCAAAGAAATAGCCAGGTGCCTCAAGATAAAAGAGATAGCCAGGTGCCTCAAGATAAAGGAAATAGCCAGGTGCCTCAAAATAAAAGAAATAGCCAGGTACCTCAAGATAAAAGAAATAGCCAGGTGCCTCAAGATAAAAGAGATAGCCAGGTGCCTCAAGATAAAGGAAATAGCCAGGTGCCTCAAAATAAAAGAAATAGCCAGGTGCCTCAAGATCAAAGAAATAGCCAGGTGCCTCAAGATAAAAGAGATAGTCAGGTGCCTCAAGATAAAGGAAATAGTCAGGTGCCTCAAGATAAAAGAAATAGCCAGGTGCCTCAAGATAAAAGAGATAGTCAGGTGCCTCAAGATAAAGGAAATAGTCAGGTGCCTCAAGATAAAAGAGATAGCCAGATGCCTCAAGATAAAGGAAATAGCCAGGTGCCTCAAGATAAAAGAGATAGCCAGGTGCCTCAAGATAAAGGAAATAGCCAGGTGCCTCAAGATAAAGGAAATAGCCAGGTGCCTCAAGATAAAGGAAATAGCCAGGTGCCTCAAAATAAAAGAGATAGCCAGGTGCCTCAAGATAAAAGAAATAGCCAGGTGCCTCAAGATAAAAGAGATAGCCCGGCGCCTCAAGATAAAAGAGATAGCCAGGTGCCTCAAGATAAAGGAAATAGTCAGGTGCCTCAAGATAAAAGAGATAGCCAGGTGCCTCAAGATAAAGGAAATAGTCAGGTGCCTCAAGATAAAGGAAATAGCCAGGTGCCTCAAGATAAAAGAGATTGTCAGGTGCCTCAAGATAAAGGAAATAGCCAGGTGCCTCAAGATAAAGGAAATAGCCAGGTGCCTCAAGATAAAGGAAATAGTCAGGTGCCTCAAGATAAAGGAGATAGCCAGGTGCCTCAAGATAAAGGAAATAGCCAGGTGCCTCAAGATAAAGGAAATAGCCAGGTGCCTCAAGATAAAGGAAATAGCCAGGTGCCTCAAGATAAAGGAAATAGTCAGGTGCCTCAAGATAAAAGAGATAGCCAGATGCCTCAAGATAAAGGAAATAGCCAGGTGCCTCAAGATAAAAGAGATAGCCAGGTGCCTCAAGATAAAGGAAATAGCCAGGTGCCTCAAGATAAAGGAAATAGCCAGGTGCCTCTAGATAAAGGAAATAGCCAGGTGCCTCAAGATAAAAGAAATAACCAGGTGCCTCAAGATAAAGGAAATAGCCAGGTGCCTCAAGATAAAGGAAATAGCCAGGTGCCTCAAGATCAAAGAAATAGCCAGGTGCCTCAAGATAAAGGAAATAGCCAGGTGCCTCAAGATAAAAGAGATAGTCAGGTGCCTCAAGATAAAGGAAATAGCCAGGTGCCTCAAGATAAAAGAAATAACCAGGTGCCTCAAGATAAAGGAAATAGCCAGGTGCCTCAAGATAAAGGAAATAGCCAGGTGCCTCAAGATCAAAGAAATAGCCAGGTGCCTCAAGATAAAGGAAATAGCCAGGTGCCTCAAGATAAAAGAGATAGTCAGGTGCCTCAAGATAAAGGAAATTGTCAGGTGCCTCAAGATAAAGGAAATAGTCAGGTGCCTCAAGATAAAAGAAATAGCCAGGTGCCTCAAGATAAAGGAAATAGCCAGGTGCCTCAAGATAAAAGAAATAGCCAGGTGCCTCAAGATAAAGGAAATAGCCAGGTGCCTCAAGATAAAAGAGATAGTCAGGTGCCTCAAGATAAAGGAAATAGCCAGGTGCCTCAAGATAAAAGAGATAGCCAGGTCCCTTAAGATAAAAGAGATAGCCAGGTGCCTCAAGATAAAAGAGATAGCCAGGTGCCTCAAGATAAAGGAAATAGCCAGGTGCCTCAAGATAAAGGAAATAGCCAGGTGCCTCAAGATAAAAGAAATAGCCAGGTGCCTCAAAATAAAAGAAATAGCCAGGTACCTCAAGATAAAAGAAATAGCCAGGTGCCTCAAGATAAAAGAGATAGCCAGGTGCCTCAAGATCAAAGAAATAGCCAGGTGCCTCAAGATAAAAGAGATAGTCAGGTGCCTCAAGATAAAGGAAATAGTCAGGTGCCTCAAGATAAAGGAAATAGTCAGGTGCCTCAAGATAAAAGAGATAGCCAGGTGCCTCAAGATAAAAGAGATAGTCAGGTGCCTCAAGATAAAGGAAATAGCCAGGTACCTCAAGATCAAAGAAATAGCCAGGTGCCTCAAGATAAAAGAGATAGCCAGGTGCCTCAAGATAAAGGAAATAGCCAGGTGCCTCAAGATAAAAGAGATAGCCAGGTGCCTCAAGATAAAGGAAATAGCCAGGTGCCTCAAGATAAAGGAAATAGCCAGGTGCCTCAAGATAAAGGAAATAGCCAGGTGCCTCAAGATAAAAGAAATAGCCAGGTGCCTCAAGATAAAAGAGATAGCCCGGCGCCTCAAGATAAAAGAGATAGCCAGGTGCCTCAAGATAAAAGAGATAGTCAGGTGCCTCAATATAAAAGAGATAGCCAGGTGCCTCAAAATAAAAGAGATAGCCAGATGCCTCAAAATAAAAGAGATAGCCAGGTGCCTCAAGATAAAAGAGATAGTCAGGTGCCTCAAGATAAAAGAGATAGCCAGGTGCCTCAAGATCAAAGAAATAGCCAGGTGCCTCAAGATAAAGGAAATAGCCAGGTGCCTCAAGATAAAAGAAATAGCCAGGTGCCTCAAGATAAAAGAGATAGTCAGGTGCCTCAAGATCAAAGAAATAGCCAGGTGCCTCAAGATAAAGGAAATAGCCAGGTGCCTCAAGATAAAAGAAATAGCCAGGTGCCTCTAGATAAAGGAAATAGTCAGGTGCCTCAAGATAAAGGAAATAGTCAGGTGCCTCAAGATAAAGGAAATAGCCAGGTGCCTCAAGATAAAAGAAATAGCCAGGTACCTCTAGATAAAAGATATAGCCAGGTGCCTCAAGATAAAGGAAATAGTCAGGTGCCTCAAGATAAAAGAGATAGCCAGGTGCCTCAAGATAAAGGAAATAGCCAGGTGCCTCAAGATAAAGGAAATAGTCAGGTGCCTCAAGATAAAGGAAATAGTCAGGTGCCTCAAGATCAAAGAAATAGTCAGGTGCCTCAAGATAAAAGAGATAGCCAGGTGCCTCAAGATAAAGGAAATAGTCAGGTGCCTCAAGATAAAGGAAATAGCCAGGTGCCTCAAGATAAAAGAGATAGTCAGGTGCCTCAAGATAAAGGAAATAGCCAGGTGCCTCAAGATAAAGGAAATAGCCAGGTGCCTCAAGATAAAGGAAATAGTCAGGTGCCTCAAGATAAAGGAGATAGCCAGGTGCCTCAAGATAAAGGAAATAGCCAGGTGCCTCAAGATAAAGGAAATAGCCAGGTGCCTCAAGATAAAGGAAATAGCCAGGTGCCTCAAGATAAAGGAAATAGTCAGGTGCCTCAAGATAAAAGAGATAGCCAGATGCCTCAAGATAAAGGAAATAGCCAGGTGCCTCAAGATAAAAGAGATAGCCAGGTGCCTCAAGATAAAGGAAATAGCCAGGTGCCTCAAGATAAAGGAAATAGCCAGGTGCCTCAAGATAAAAGAAATAACCAGGTGCCTCAAGATAAAGGAAATAGCCAGGTGCCTCAAGATAAAGGAAATAGCCAGGTGCCTCAAGATCAAAGAAATAGTCAGGTGCCTCAAGATACAGGAAATAGCCAGGTGCCTCAAGATAAAAGAGATAGTCAGGTGCCTCAAGATAAAGGAAATTGTCAGGTGCCTCAAGATAAAGGAAATAGTCAGGTGCCTCAAGATAAAAGAAATAGCCAGGTGCCTCAAGATAAAAGAGATAGTCAGGTGCCTCAAGATAAAGGAAATAGCCAGGTGCCTCAAGATAAAAGAGATAGCCAGGTCCCTTAAGATAAAAGAGATAGCCAGGTGCCTCAAGATAAAGGAAATAGCCAGGTGCCTCAAGATAAAGGAAATAGCCAGGTGCCTCAAGATAAAGGAAATAGTCAGGTGCCTCAAGATAAAGGAAATAGCCAGGTGCCTCAAGATAAAAGAGATAGCCAGGTGCCTCAAGATAAAAGAGATAGCCAGGTGCCTCAAGATAAAGGAAATAGCCAGGTGCCTCAAGATAAAGGAAATAGCCAGGTGCCTCAAGATAAAAGAGATAGCCAGGTGCCTCAAGATAAAAGAAATAGCCAGGTGCCTCAAGATAAAAGAGATAGCCAGGTGCCTCAAGATCAAAGAAATAGCCAGGTGCCTCAAGATAAAAGAGATAGCCAGGTGCCTCAAGATAAAAGAGATAGTCAGGTGCCTCAAGATAAAAGAAATAGCCAGGTGCCTCAAGATAAAAGAGATAGCCAGGTGCCTCAAGATAAAAGAGATAGCCAGGTGCCTCAAGATAAAAGAGATAGCCAGGTGCCTCAAGATCAAAGAAATAGCCAGGTGCCTCAAGATAAAAGAGATAGCCAGGTGCCTCAAGATAAAGGAAATAGCCAGGTGCCTCAAAATAAAAGAAATAGCCAGGTGCCTCAAGATCAAAGAAATAGCCAGGTGCCTCAAGATAAAAGAGATAGTCAGGTGCCTCAAGATAAAGGAAATAGTCAGGTGCCTCAAGATAAAAGAAATAGCCAGGTGCCTCAAAATAAAAGAAATAGCCAGGTGCCTCAAGATAAAAGAAATAGCCAGGTGCCTCAAGATAAAAGAGATAGTCAGGTGCCTCAAGATAAAGGAAATAGCCAGGTGCCTCAAGATAAAAGAGATAGCCAGGTGCCTCAAGATAAAAGAAATAGCCAGGTGCCTCAAGATAAAAGAGATAGCCAGGTGCCTCAAGATCAAAGAAATAGCCAGGTGCCTCAAGATAAAAGAGATAGCCAGGTGCCTCAAGATAAAGGAAATAGCCAGGTGCCTCAAAATAAAAGAAATAGCCAGGTGCCTCAAGATCAAAGAAATAGCCAGGTGCCTCAAGATAAAAGAGATAGTCAGGTGCCTCAAGATAAAGGAAATAGTCAGGTGCCTCAAGATAAAAGAAATAGCCAGGTGCCTCTAGATAAAAGAGATAGTCAGGTGCCTCAAGATAAAGGAAATAGTCAGGTGCCTCAAGATAAAAGAGATAGCCAGATGCCTCAAGATAAAGGAAATAGCCAGGTGCCTCAAGATAAAAGAGATAGCCAGGTGCCTCAAGATAAAGGAAATAGCCAGGTGCCTCAAGATAAAGGAAATAGCCAGGTGCCTCAAGATAAAGGAAATAGCCAGGTGCCTCAAAATAAAAGAGATAGCCAGGTGCCTCAAGATAAAAGAAATAGCCAGGTGCCTCAAGATAAAAGAGATAGCCAGGTGCCTCAAGATAAAGGAAATAGTCAGGTGCCTCAAGATAAAAGAGATAGCCAGGTGCCTCAAGATAAAGGAAATAGTCAGGTGCCTCAAGATAAAGGAAATAGCCAGGTGCCTCAAGATAAAAGAGTTAGTCAGGTGCCTCAAGATAAAGGAAATAGCCAGGTGCCTCAAGATAAAGGAAATAGCCAGGTGCCTCAAGATAAAGGAAATAGTCAGGTGCCTCAAGATAAAGGAAATAGCCAGGTGCCTCAAGATAAAAGAGATAGCCAGGTGCCTCAAGATAAAGGAAATAGTCAGGTGCCTCAAGATAAAAGAGATAGCCAGGTGCCTCAAGATAAAGGAAATAGTCAGGTGCCTCAAGATAAAGGAAATAGCCAGGTGCCTCAAGATAAAAGAGTTAGTCAGGTGCCTCAAGATAAAGGAAATAGCCAGGTGCCTCAAGATAAAGGAAATAGCCAGGTGCCTCAAGATAAAGGAAATAGTCAGGTGCCTCAAGATAAAGGAGATAGCCAGGTGCCTCAAGATAAAGGAAATAGCCAGGTGCCTCAAGATAAAGGAAATAGCCAGGTGCCTCAAGATAAAGGAAATAGCCAGGTGCCTCAAGATAAAGGAAATAGCCAGGTGCCTCAAGATAAAGGAAATAGTCAGGTGCCTCAAGATAAAAGAGATAGCCAGATGCCTCAAGATAAAGGAAATAGCCAGGTGCCTCAAGATAAAAGAGATAGCCAGGTGCCTCAAGATAAAGGAAATAGCCAGGTGCCTCAAGATAAAGGAAATAGCCAGGTGCCTCAAGATAAAGGAAATAGCCAGGTGCCTCAAGATAAAAGAAATAACCAGGTGCCTCAAGATAAAGGAAATAGCCAGGTGCCTCAAGATAAAGGAAATAGCCAGGTGCCTCAAGATAAAAGAGATAGCCAGGTGCCTCAAGATCAAAGAAATAGCCAGGTGCCTCAAGATAAAGGAAATAGCCAGGTGCCTCAAGATAAAAGAGATAGTCAGGTGCCTCAAGATAAAGGAAATTGTCAGGTGCCTCAAGATAAAGGAAATAGTCAGGTGCCTCAAGATAAAAGAAATAGCCAGGTGCCTCAAGATAAAAGAGATAGTCAGGTGCCTCAAGATAAAGGAAATAGCCAGGTGCCTCAAGATAAAAGAGATAGCCAGGTCCCTTAAGATAAAAGAGATAGCCAGGTGCCTCAAGATAAAAGAGATAGCCAGGTGCCTCAAGATAAAGGAAATAGCCAGGTGCCTCAAGATAAAGGAAATAGCCAGGTGCCTCAAGATAAAGGAAATAGCCAGGTGCCTCAAAATAAAAGAAATAGCCAGGTACCTCAAGATAAAAGTAATAGCCAGGTGCCTCAAGATCAAAGAAATAGCCAGGTGCCTCAAGATAAAAGAGATAGTCAGGTGCCTCAAGATCAAAGAAATAGCCAGGTGCCTCAAGATAAAAGAGATAGTCAGGTGCCTCAAGATAAAGGAAATAGTCAGGTGCCTCAAGATAAAAGAAATAGCCAGGTGCCTCAAGATAAAAGAGATAGTCAGGTGCCTCAAGATAAAGGAAATAGCCAGGTGCCTCAAGATAAAAGAGATAGCCAGGTGCCTCAAGATAAAGGAAATAGTCAGGTGCCTCAAGATAAAAGAGATAGTCAGGTGCCTCAAGATAAAGGAAATAGTCAGGTGCCTCAAGATAAAGAAAATAGCCAGGTGCCTCAAGATAAAAGAGATAGCCAGGTGCCTCAAGATAAAAGAGATAGCCAGGTGCCTCAAGATAAAGGAAATAGTCAGGTGCCTCAAGATAAAAGAGATAGCCAGGTGCCTCAAGATAAAGGAAATAGTCAGGTGCCTCAAGATAAAGGAAATAGTCAGGTGCCTCAAGATAAAGGAAATAGTCAGGTGCCTCAAGATAAAAGAGATAGCCAGGTGCCTCGAGATAAAAGAGATAGTCAGGTGCCTCAAGATAAAGGAAATAGTCAGGTGCCTCAAGATAAAAGAGATAGCCAGGTGCCTTAAGATAAAGGAAATAGCCAGGTGCCTCAAGATAAAAGAGATAGTCAGGTGCCTCAAGATAAAGGAAATAGTCAGGTGCCTCAAGATAAAAGAGATAGCCAGGTGCCTCAAGATAAAGGAAATAGTCAGGTGCCTCAAGATAAAGGAAATAGTCAGGTGCCTCAAGATCAAAGAAATAGCCAGGTGCCTCAAGATAAAAGAGATAGTCAGGTGCCTCAAGATAAAGGAAATAGTCAGGTGCCTCAAGATAAAAGAGATAGCCAGGTGCCTCAAGATAAAGGAAATAGTCAGGTGCCTCAAGATAAAGGAAATAGCCAGGTGCCTCAAGATAAAAGAGATAGTCAGGTGCCTCAAGATAAAGGAAATAGCCAGGTGCCTCAAGATAAAGGAAATAGCCAGGTGCCTCAAGATAAAGGAAATAGTCAGGTGCCTCAAGATAAAGGAGATAGCCAGGTGCCTCAAGATAAAGGAAATAGCCAGGTGCCTCAAGATAAAGGAAATAGCCAGGTGCCTCAAGATAAAGGAAATAGCCAGGTGCCTCAAGATAAAGGAAATAGTCAGGTGCCTCAAGATAAAGGAAATAGTCAGGTGCCTCAAGATAAAAGAGATAGCCAGGTGCCTCGAGATAAAAGAGATAGTCAGGTGCCTCAAGATAAAGGAAATACTCAGGTGCCTCAAGATAAAAGAGATAGCCAGGTGCCTCAAGATAAAGGAAATAGCCAGGTGCCTCAAGATAAAAGAGATAGTCAGGTGCCTCAAGATAAAAGAGATAGTCAGGTGCCTCAAGATAAAGGAAATAGTCAGGTGCCTCAAGATAAAAGAGATAGCCAGGTGCCTCAAGATAAAGGAAATAGTCAGGTGCCTCAAGATAAAAGAGATAGCCAGGTGCCTCAAGATAAAGGAAATAGCCAGGTGCCTCAAGATAAAAGAGATAGTCAGGTGCCTCAAGATAAAGGAAATAGCCAGGTGCCTCAAGATAAAGGAAATAGCCAGGTGCCTCAAGATAAAGGAAATAGTCAGGTGCCTCAAGATAAAGGAGATAGCCAGGTGCCTCAAGATAAAGGAAATAGCCAGGTGCCTCAAGATAAAGGAAATAGCCAGGTGCCTCAAGATAAAGGAAATAGCCAGGTGCCTCAAGATAAAGGAAATAGTCAGGTGCCTCAAGATAAAAGAGATAGCCAGATGCCTCAAGATAAAGGAAATAGCCAGGTGCCTCAAGATAAAAGAGATAGCCAGGTGCCTCAAGATAAAGGAAATAGCCAGGTGCCTCAAGATAAAGGAAATAGCCAGGTGCCTCAAGATAAAGGAAATAGCCAGGTGCCTCAAGATAAAAGAAATAACCAGGTGCCTCAAGATAAAGGAAATAGCCAGGTGCCTCAAGATAAAGGAAATAGCCAGGTGCCTCAAGATCAAAGAAATAGCCAGGTGCCTCAAGATAAAGGAAATAACCAGGTGCCTCAAGATAAAAGAGATAGTCAGGTGCCTCAAGATAAAGGAAATTGTCAGGTGCCTCAAGATAAAGGAAATAGTCAGGTGCCTCAAGATAAAAGAAATAGTCAGGTGCCTCAAGATAAAAGAGATAGCCAGGTGCCTCAAGATAAAGGAAATAGCCAGGTGCCTCAAGATAAAGGAAATAGCCAGGTGCCTCAAGATAAAAGAGATAGCCAGGTGCCTCAAGATAAAAGAAATAGCCAGGTGCCTCAAGATAAAAGAGATAGCCAGGTGCCTCAAGATCAAAGAATTAGCCAGGTGCCTCAAGATAAAAGAGATAGCCAGGTGCCTCAAGATCAAAGAAATAGCCAGGTGCCTCAAGATAAAGGAAATAGCCAGGTGCCTCAAGATAAAAGAGATAGCCAGGTGCCTCAAAATAAAAGAAATAGCCAGGTGCCTCAAGATAAAAGAGATAGCCAGGTGCCTCAAGATCAAAGAAATAGCCAGGTGCCTCAAGATAAAAGAGATAGCCAGGTGCCTCAAGATCAAAGAAATAGCCAGGTGCCTCAAGATAAAAGAGATAGCCAGGTGCCTCAAGATAAAGGAAATAGCCAGGTGCCTCAAAATAAAAGAAATAGCCAGGTGCCTCAAGATCAAAGAAATAGCCAGGTGCCTCAAGATAAAAGAGATAGTCAGGTGCCTCAAGATAAAGGAAATAGTCAGGTGCCTCAAGATAAAAGAAATAGCCAGGTGCCTCAAGATAAAAGAGATAGTCAGGTGCCTCAAGATAAAGGAAATAGTCAGGTGCCTCAAGATAAAAGAGATAGCCAGATGCCTCAAGATAAAGGAAATAGCCAGGTGCCTCAAGATAAAAGAGATAGCCAGGTGCCTCAAGATAAAGGAAATAGCCAGGTGCCTCAAGATAAAGGAAATAGCCAGGTGCCTCAAAATAAAAGAAATAGCCAGGTACCTCAAGATAAAAGAAATAGCCAGGTGCCTCAAGATAAAGGAAATAGCCAGGTGCCTCAAGATAAAGGAAATAGTCAGGTGCCTCAAGATAAAGGAAATAGCCAGGTGCCTCAAGATAAAAGAGATAGCCAGGTGCCTCAAGATAAAAGAGATAGCCAGGTGCCTCAAGATAAAGGAAATAGCCAGGTGCCTCAAGATAAAGGAAATAGCCAGGTGCCTCAAGATAAAGGAAATAGCCAGGTGCCTCAAAATAAAAGAGATAGCCAGGTGCCTCAAGATAAAAGAAATAGCCAGGTGCCTCAAGATAAAAGAGATAGCCCGGCGCCTCAAGATAAAAGAGATAGCCAGGTGCCTCAAGATAAAGGAAATAGTCAGGTGCCTCAAGATAAAAGAGATAGCCAGGTGCCTCAAGATAAAGGAAATAGTCAGGTGCCTCAAGATAAAGGAAATAGCCAGGTGCCTCAAGATAAAAGAGATAGTCAGGTGCCTCAAGATAAAGGAAATAGCCAGGTGCCTCAAGATAAAGGAAATAGCCAGGTGCCTCAAGATAAAGGAAATAGTCAGGTGCCTCAAGATAAAGGAGATAGCCAGGTGCCTCAAGATAAAGGAAATAGCCAGGTGCCTCAAGATAAAGGAAATAGCCAGGTGCCTCAAGATAAAGGAAATAGCCAGGTGCCTCAAGATAAAGGAAATAGTCAGGTGCCTCAAGATAAAAGAGATAGCCAGATGCCTCAAGATAAAGGAAATAGCCAGGTGCCTCAAGATAAAAGAGATAGCCAGGTGCCTCAAGATAAAGGAAATAGCCAGGTGCCTCAAGATAAAGGAAATAGCCAGGTGCCTCTAGATAAAGGAAATAGCCAGGTGCCTCAAGATAAAAGAAATAACCAGGTGCCTCAAGATAAAGGAAATAGCCAGGTGCCTCAAGATAAAGGAAATAGCCAGGTGCCTCAAGATCAAAGAAATAGCCAGGTGCCTCAAGATAAAGGAAATAGCCAGGTGCCTCAAGATAAAAGATAGTCAGGTGCCTCAAGATAAAGGAAATTGTCAGGTGCCTCAAGATAAAGGAAATAGTCAGGTGCCTCAAGATAAAAGAAATAGCCAGGTGCCTCAAGATAAAAGAGATAGTCAGGTGCCTCAAGATAAAGGAAATAGCCAGGTGCCTCAAGATAAAAGAGATAGCCAGGTCCCTTAAGATAAAAGAGATAGCCAGGTGCCTCAAGATAAAAGAGATAGCCAGGTGCCTCAAGATAAAGGAAATAGCCAGGTGCCTCAAGATAAAGGAAATAGCCAGGTGCCTCAAGATAAAGGAAATAGCCAGGTGCCTCAAAATAAAAGAAATAGCCAGGTACCTCAAGATAAAAGAAATAGCCAGGTGCCTCAAGATAAAAGAGATAGCCAGGTGCCTCAAGATCAAAGAAATAGCCAGGTGCCTCAAGATAAAAGAGATAGTCAGGTGCCTCAAGATAAAGGAAATAGTCAGGTGCCTCAAGATAAAGGAAATAGTCAGGTGCCTCAAGATAAAAGAGATAGCCAGGTGCCTCAAGATAAAAGAGATAGTCAGGTGCCTCAAGATAAAGGAAATAGCCAGGTACCTCAAGATCAAAGAAATAGCCAGGTGCCTCAAGATAAAAGAGATAGCCAGGTGCCTCAAGATAAAGGAAATAGCCAGGTGCCTCAAGATAAAAGAGATAGCCAGGTGCCTCAAGATAAAGGAAATAGCCAGGTGCCTCAAGATAAAGGAAATAGCCAGGTGCCTCAAGATAAAGAAAATAGCCAGGTGCCTCAAAATAAAAGAGATAGCCAGGTGCCTCAAGATAAAAGAAATAGCCAGGTGCCTCAAGATAAAAGAGATAGCCCGGCGCCTCAAGATAAAAGAGATAGCCAGGTGCCTCAAGATAAAAGAGATAGTCAGGTGCCTCAATATAAAAGAGATAGCCAGGTGCCTCAAAATAAAAGAGATAGCCAGATGCCTCAAAATAAAAGAAATAGCCAGGTGCCTCAAGATAAAAGAGATAGCCAGGTGCCTCAAGATAAAGGAAATAGCCAGGTGCCTCAAGATAAAGGAAATAGCCAGGCGCCTCAAAATAAAAGAAATAGACAGGTGCCTCAAGATAAAAGAGATAGCCAGGTGCCTCAAGATCAAAGAAATAGCCAGGTGCCTCAAGATAAAGGAAATAGCCAGGTGCCTCAAGATAAAAGAAATAGCCAGGTGCCTCAAGATAAAAGAGATAGTCAGGTGCCTCAAGATCAAAGAAATAGCCAGGTGCCTCAAGATAAAGGAAATAGCCAGGTGCCTCAAGATAAAAGAAATAGCCAGGTGCCTCTAGATAAAGGAAATAGTCAGGTGCCTCAAGATAAAGGAAATAGTCAGGTGCCTCAAGATAAAGGAAATAGCCAGGTGCCTCAAGATAAAGGAAATAGCCAGGTGCCTCAAGATAAAAGAAATAGCCAGGTACCTCTAGATAAAAGATATAGCCAGGTGCCTCAAGATAAAGGAAATAGTCAGGTGCCTCAAGATAAAAGAGATAGCCAGGTGCCTCAAGATAAAGGAAATAGTCAGGTGCCTCAAGATAAAGGAAATAGCCAGGTGCCTCAAGATAAAAGAAATAGACAGGTACCTCTAGATAAAAGAGATAGTCAGGTGCCTCAAGATAAAGGAAATAGTCAGGTGCCTCAAGATAAAAGAGATAGCCAGGTGCCTCAAGATAAAGGAAATAGTCAGGTGCCTCAAGATAAAGGAAATAGTCAGGTGCCTCAAGATAAAAGAAATAGCCAGGTGCCTCAAGATCAAAGAAATAGCCAGGTGCCTCAAGATAAAGGAAATAGCCAGGTGCCTCAAGATAAAAGAAATAGCCAGGTGCCTCAAGATAAAGGAAATAGCCAGGTGCCTCAAGATAAAAGAGATAGCCAGGCGCCTCAAGATAAAAGAGATAGCCAGGTGCCTCAAGATAAAGGAAATAGCCAGGTGCCTCAAGATAAAAGAGATAGTCAGGTGCCTCAAGATAAAGGAAATAGCCAGGTGCCTCAAGATAAAGGAAATAGTCAGGTGCCTCAAGATAAAAGAGATAGCCAGGTGCCTCAAGATAAAGGAAATAGTCAGGTGCCTCAAGATAAAAGAGATAGCCAGGTGCCTCAAGATAAAGGAAATAGTCAGGTGCCTCAAGATAAAAGAGATAGCCAGGTGCCTCAAGATAAAGGAAATAGTCAGGTGCCTCAAGATCAAAGAAATAGCCAGGTGCCTCAAGATAAAAGAGATAGCCAGGTGCCTCAAGATAAAGGAAATAGTCAGGTGCCTCAAGATAAAAGAGATAGCCAGGTGCCTCAAGATAAAGGAAATAGTCAGGTGCCTCAAGATAAAGGAAATAGCCAGGTGCCTCAAGATAAAAGAGATAGCCAGGTGCCTCAAGATAAAAGAGATAGCCAGGTGCCTCAAGATAAAGGAAATAGTCAGGTGCCTCAAGATAAAGGAAATAGTCAGGTGCCTCAAGATAAAGGAAATAGTCAGGTGCCTCAAGATAAAAGAGATAGCCAGGTGCCTCGAGATAAAAGAGATAGTCAGGTGCCTCAAGATAAAGGAAATAGTCAGGTGCCTCAAGATAAAAGAGATAGCCAGGTGCCTCAAGATAAAGGAAATAGTCAGGTGCCTCAAGATAAAGGAAATAGTCAGGTGCCTCAAGATCAAAGAAATAGCCAGGTGCCTCAAGATAAAAGAGATAGTCAGGTGCCTCAAGATAAAGGAAATAGTCAGGTGCCTCAAGATAAAAGAGATAGCCAGGTGCCTCGAGATAAAAGAGATAGTCAGGTGCCTCAAGATAAAGGAAATAGTCAGGTGCCTCAAGATAAAAGAGATAGCCAGGTGCCTCAAGATAAAGGAAATAGTCAGGTGCCTCAAGATAAAAGAGATAGTCAGGTGCCTCAAGATAAAGGAAATAGCCAGGTGCCTCAAGATAAAGGAAATAGCCAGGTGCCTCAAGATAAAGGAAATAGTCAGGTGCCTCAAGATAAAGGAGATAGCCAGGTGCCTCAAGATAAAGGAAATAGCCAGGTGCCTCAAGATAAAGGAAATAGCCAGGTGCCTCAAGATAAAGGAAATAGCCAGGTGCCTCAAGATAAAAGAGATAGCCAGGTGCCTCAAGATAAAGGAAATAGTCAGGTGCCTCAAGATAAAGGAAATAGTCAGGTGCCTCAAGATCAAAGAAATAGCCAGGTGCCTCAAGATAAAAGAGATAGTCAGGTGCCTCAAGATAAAGGAAATAGTCAGGTGCCTCAAGATAAAAGAGATAGCCAGGTGCCTCAAGATAAAGGAAATAGTCAGGTGCCTCAAGATAAAAGAGATAGTCAGGTGCCTCAAGATAAAGGAAATAGCCAGGTGCCTCAAGATAAAGGAAATAGCCAGGTGCCTCAAGATAAAGGAAATAGTCAGGTGCCTCAAGATAAAGGAGATAGCCAGGTGCCTCAAGATAAAGGAAATAGCCAGGTGCCTCAAGATAAAGGAAATAGCCAGGTGCCTCAAGATAAAGGAAATAGCCAGGTGCCTCAAGATAAAGGAAAAAGTCAGGTGCCTCAAGATAAAGGAAATAGTCAGGTGCCTCAAGATAAAGGAAATAGTCAGGTGCCTCAAGATAAAAGAGATAGCCAGGTGCCTCGAGATAAAAGAGATAGTCAGGTGCCTCAAGATAAAGGAAATAGTCAGGTGCCTCAAGATAAAAGAGATAGCCAGGTGCCTCAAGATAAAGGAAATAGCCAGGTGCCTCAAGATAAAAGAGATAGTCAGGTGCCTCAAGATAAAGGAAATAGTCAGGTGCCTCAAGATAAAAGAGATAGCCAGGTGCCTCAAGATAAAGGAAATAGTCAGGTGCCTCAAGATAAAGGAAATAGTCAGGTGCCTCAAGATCAAAGAAATAGCCAGGTGCCTCAAGATAAAAGAGATAGTCAGGTGCCTCAAGATAAAGGAAATAGTCAGGTGCCTCAAGATAAAAGAGATAGCCAGGTGCCTCAAGATAAAGGAAATAGTCAGGTGCCTCAAGATAAAGGAAATAGCCAGGTGCCTCAAGATAAAAGAGATAGTCAGGTGCCTCAAGATAAAGGAAATAGCCAGGTGCCTCAAGATAAAGGAAATAGCCAGGTGCCTCAAGATAAAGGAAATAGTCAGGTGCCTCAAGATAAAGGAGATAGCCAGGTGCCTCAAGATAAAGGAAATAGCCAGGTGCCTCAAGATAAAGGAAATAGCCAGGTGCCTCAAGATAAAGGAAATAGCCAGGTGCCTCAAGATAAAGGAAATAGTCAGGTGCCTCAAGATAAAAGAGATAGTCAGGTGCCTCAAGATAAAAGAAATAGCCAGGTGCCTCAAAATAAAAGAAATAGCCAGGTGCCTCAAGATAAAAGAAATAGCCAGGTGCCTCAAGATAAAAGAGATAGTCAGGTGCCTCAAGATAAAGGAAATAGCCAGGTGCCTCAAGATAAAAGAGATAGCCAGGTGCCTCAAGATAAAAGAAATAGCCAGGTGCCTCAAGATAAAAGAGATAGCCAGGTGCCTCAAGATCAAAGAAATAGCCAGGTGCCTCAAGATAAAAGAGATAGCCAGGTGCCTCAAGATAAAGGAAATAGCCAGGTGCCTCAAAATAAAAGAAATAGCCAGGTGCCTCAAGATCAAAGAAATAGCCAGGTGCCTCAAGATAAAAGAGATAGTCAGGTGCCTCAAGATAAAGGAAATAGTCAGGTGCCTCAAGATAAAAGAAATAGCCAGGTGCCTCAAGATAAAAGAGATAGTCAGGTGCCTCAAGATAAAGGAAATAGTCAGGTGCCTCAAGATAAAAGAGATAGCCAGATGCCTCAAGATAAAGGAAATAGCCAGGTGCCTCAAGATAAAAGAGATAGCCAGGTGCCTCAAGATAAAGGAAATAGCCAGGTGCCTCAAGATAAAGGAAATAGCCAGGTGCCTCAAGATAAAGGAAATAGCCAGGTGCCTCAAAATAAAAGAGATAGCCAGGTGCCTCAAGATAAAAGAAATAGCCAGGTGCCTCAAGATAAAAGAGATAGCCAGGTGCCTCAAGATAAAGGAAATAGTCAGGTGCCTCAAGATAAAAGAGATAGCCAGGTGCCTCAAGATAAAGGAAATAGTCAGGTGCCTCAAGATAAAGGAAATAGCCAGGTGCCTCAAGATAAAAGAGTTAGTCAGGTGCCTCAAGATAAAGGAAATAGCCAGGTGCCTCAAGATAAAGGAAATAGCCAGGTGCCTCAAGATAAAGGAAATAGTCAGGTGCCTCAAGATAAAGGAAATAGCCAGGTGCCTCAAGATAAAAGAGATAGCCAGGTGCCTCAAGATAAAGGAAATAGTCAGGTGCCTCAAGATAAAAGAGATAGCCAGGTGCCTCAAGATAAAGGAAATAGTCAGGTGCCTCAAGATAAAGGAAATAGCCAGGTGCCTCAAGATAAAAGAGTTAGTCAGGTGCCTCAAGATAAAGGAAATAGCCAGGTGCCTCAAGATAAAAGAAATAGCCAGGTGCCTCAAGATAAAAGAGATAGTCAGGTGCCTCAAGATAAAGGAAATAGTCAGGTGCCTCAAGATAAAAGAGATAGCCAGATGCCTCAAGATAAAGGAAATAGCCAGGTGCCTCAAGATAAAAGAGATAGCCAGGTGCCTCAAGATAAAGGAAATAGCCAGGTGCCTCAAGATAAAGGAAATAGCCAGGTGCCTCAAGATAAAGGAAATAGCCAGGTGCCTCAAAATAAAAGAGATAGCCAGGTGCCTCAAGATAAAAGAAATAGCCAGGTGCCTCAAGATAAAAGAGATAGCCAGGTGCCTCAAGATAAAGGAAATAGTCAGGTGCCTCAAGATAAAAGAGATAGCCAGGTGCCTCAAGATAAAGGAAATAGTCAGGTGCCTCAAGATAAAGGAAATAGCCAGGTGCCTCAAGATAAAAGAGTTAGTCAGGTGCCTCAAGATAAAGGAAATAGCCAGGTGCCTCAAGATAAAGGAAATAGCCAGGTGCCTCAAGATAAAGGAAATAGTCAGGTGCCTCAAGATAAAGGAAATAGCCAGGTGCCTCAAGATAAAAGAGATAGCCAGGTGCCTCAAGATAAAGGAAATAGTCAGGTGCCTCAAGATAAAAGAGATAGCCAGGTGCCTCAAGATAAAGGAAATAGTCAGGTGCCTCAAGATAAAGGAAATAGCCAGGTGCCTCAAGATAAAAGAGTTAGTCAGGTGCCTCAAGATAAAGGAAATAGCCAGGTGCCTCAAGATAAAGGAAATAGCCAGGTGCCTCAAGATAAAGGAAATAGTCAGGTGCCTCAAGATAAAGGAGATAGCCAGGTGCCTCAAGATAAAGGAAATAGCCAGGTGCCTCAAGATAAAGGAAATAGCCAGGTGCCTCAAGATAAAGGAAATAGCCAGGTGCCTCAAGATAAAGGAAATAGCCAGGTGCCTCAAGATAAAGGAAATAGTCAGGTGCCTCAAGATAAAAGAGATAGCCAGATGCCTCAAGATAAAGGAAATAGCCAGGTGCCTCAAGATAAAAGAGATAGCCAGGTGCCTCAAGATAAAGGAAATAGCCAGGTGCCTCAAGATAAAGGAAATAGCCAGGTGCCTCAAGATAAAGGAAATAGCCAGGTGCCTCAAGATAAAAGAAATAACCAGGTGCCTCAAGATAAAGGAAATAGCCAGGTGCCTCAAGATAAAGGAAATAGCCAGGTGCCTCAAGATCAAAGAAATAGCCAGGTGCCTCAAGATAAAGGAAATAGCCAGGTGCCTCAAGATAAAAGAGATAGTCAGGTGCCTCAAGATAAAGGAAATTGTCAGGTGCCTCAAGATAAAGGAAATAGTCAGGTGCCTCAAGATAAAAGAAATAGCCAGGTGCCTCAAGATAAAAGAGATAGTCAGGTGCCTCAAGATAAAGGAAATAGCCAGGTGCCTCAAGATAAAAGAGATAGCCAGGTCCCTTAAGATAAAAGAGATAGCCAGGTGCCTCAAGATAAAAGAGATAGCCAGGTGCCTCAAGATAAAGGAAATAGCCAGGTGCCTCAAGATAAAGGAAATAGCCAGGTGCCTCAAGATAAAGGAAATAGCCAGGTGCCTCAAAATAAAAGAAATAGCCAGGTACCTCAAGATAAAAGAAATAGCCAGGTGCCTCAAGATCAAAGAAATAGCCAGGTGCCTCAAGATAAAAGAGATAGTCAGGTGCCTCAAGATCAAAGAAATAGCCAGGTGCCTCAAGATAAAAGAGATAGTCAGGTGCCTCAAGATAAAGGAAATAGTCAGGTGCCTCAAGATAAAAGAAATAGCCAGGTGCCTCAAGATAAAAGAGATAGCCAGGTGCCTCAAGATAAAGGAAATAGTCAGGTGCCTCAAGATAAAAGAGATAGTCAGGTGCCTCAAGATAAAGGAAATAGTCAGGTGCCTCAAGATAAAGGAAATAGCCAGGTGCCTCAAGATAAAAGAGATAGCCAGGTGCCTCAAGATAAAAGAGATAGCCAGGTGCCTCAAGATAAAGGAAATAGTCAGGTGCCTCAAGATAAAAGAGATAGCCAGGTGCCTCAAGATAAAGGAAATAGTCAGGTGCCTCAAGATAAAGGAAATAGTCAGGTGCCTCAAGATAAAGGAAATAGTCAGGTGCCTCAAGATAAAAGAGATAGCCAGGTGCCTCGAGATAAAAGAGATAGTCAGGTGCCTCAAGATAAAGGAAATAGTCAGGTGCCTCAAGATAAAAGAGATAGCCAGGTGCCTTAAGATAAAGGAAATAGCCAGGTGCCTCAAGATAAAAGAGATAGTCAGGTGCCTCAAGATAAAGGAAATAGTCAGGTGCCTCAAGATAAAAGAGATAGCCAGGTGCCTCAAGATAAAGGAAATAGTCAGGTGCCTCAAGATAAAGGAAATAGTCAGGTGCCTCAAGATCAAAGAAATAGCCAGGTGCCTCAAGATAAAAGAGATAGTCAGGTGCCTCAAGATAAAGGAAATAGTCAGGTGCCTCAAGATAAAAGAGATAGCCAGGTGCCTCAAGATAAAGGAAATAGTCAGGTGTCTCAAGATAAAGGAAATAGCCAGGTGCCTCAAGATAAAAGAGATAGTCAGGTGCCTCAAGATAAAGGAAATAGCCAGGTGCCTCAAGATAAAGGAAATAGCCAGGTGCCTCAAGATAAAGGAAATAGTCAGGTGCCTCAAGATAAAGGAGATAGCCAGGTGCCTCAAGATAAAAGAGATAGCCAGGTGCCTCAAGATAAAGGAAATAGCCAGGTG
The DNA here is from genome assembly GCF_040937935.1 of Hyperolius riggenbachi. Lineage (NCBI taxonomy): Eukaryota > Metazoa > Chordata > Amphibia > Anura > Hyperoliidae > Hyperolius > Hyperolius riggenbachi. The sequence continues at coordinate 11,051,333 of NC_090648.1, forward strand.
CCTCAAGATAAAGGAAATAGCCAGGTGCCTCAAGATAAAGGAAATAGCCAGGTGCCTCAAGATAAAGGAAATAGTCAGGTGCCTCAAGATAAAGGAAATAGTCAGGTGCCTCAAGATAAAAGAGATAGCCAGGTGCCTCGAGATAAAAGAGATAGTCAGGTGCCTCAAGATAAAGGAAATACTCAGGTGCCTCAAGATAAAAGAGATAGCCAGGTGCCTCAAGATAAAGGAAATAGCCAGGTGCCTCAAGATAAAAGAGATAGTCAGGTGCCTCAAGATAAAGGAAATAGTCAGGTGCCTCAAGATAAAAGAGATAGCCAGGTGCCTCAAGATAAAGGAAATAGTCAGGTGCCTCAAGATAAAGGAAATAGTCAGGTGCCTCAAGATCAAAGAAATAGCCAGGTGCCTCAAGATAAAAGAGATAGTCAGGTGCCTCAAGATAAAGGAAATAGTCAGGTGCCTCAAGATAAAAGAGATAGCCAGGTGCCTCAAGATAAAGGAAATAGTCAGGTGCCTCAAGATAAAGGAAATAGCCAGGTGCCTCAAGATAAAAGAGATAGTCAGGTGCCTCAAGATAAAGGAAATAGCCAGGTGCCTCAAGATAAAGGAAATAGCCAGGTGCCTCAAGATAAAGGAAATAGTCAGGTGCCTCAAGATAAAGGAGATAGCCAGGTGCCTCAAGATAAAGGAAATAGCCAGGTGCCTCAAGATAAAGGAAATAGCCAGGTGCCTCAAGATAAAGGAAATAGCCAGGTGCCTCAAGATAAAGGAAATAGTCAGGTGCCTCAAGATAAAAGAGATAGCCAGATGCCTCAAGATAAAGGAAATAGCCAGGTGCCTCAAGATAAAAGAGATAGCCAGGTGCCTCAAGATAAAGGAAATAGCCAGGTGCCTCAAGATAAAGGAAATAGCCAGGTGCCTCAAGATAAAGGAAATAGTCAGGTGCCTCAAGATAAAGGAAATAGTCAGGTGCCTCAAGATAAAGGAAATAGCCAGGTGCCTCAAGATAAAGGAAATAGCCAGGTGCCTCAAGATAAAAGAAATAACCAGGTGCCTCAAGATAAAGGAAATAGCCAGGTGCCTCAAGATAAAGGAAATAGCCAGGTGCCTCAAGATCAAAGAAATAGCCAGGTGCCTCAAGATAAAGGAAATAGCCAGGTGCCTCAAGATAAAAGAGATAGTCAGGTGCCTCAAGATAAAGGAAATTGTCAGGTGCCTCAAGATAAAGGAAATAGTCAGGTGCCTCAAGATAAAAGAAATAGCCAGGTGCCTCAAGATAAAAGAGATAGTCAGGTGCCTCAAGATAAAGGAAATAGCCAGGTGCCTCAAGATAAAAGAGATAGCCAGGTCCCTTAAGATAAAAGAGATAGCCAGGTGCCTCAAGATAAAAGAGATAGCCAGGTGCCTCAAGATAAAGGAAATAGCCAGGTGCCTCAAGATAAAGGAAATAGCCAGGTGCCTCAAGATAAAAGAGATAGCCAGGTGCCTCAAGATAAAAGAAATAGCCAGGTGCCTCAAGATAAAAGAGATAGCCAGGTGCCTCAAGATCAAAGAATTAGCCAGGTGCCTCAAGATAAAAGAGATAGCCAGGTGCCTCAAGATCAAAGAAATAGCCAGGTGCCTCAAGATAAAGGAAATAGCCAGGTGCCTCAAGATAAAAGAGATAGCCAGGTGCCTCAAAATAAAAGAAATAGCCAGGTGCCTCAAGATAAAAGAGATAGCCAGGTGCCTCAAGATCAAAGAAATAGCCAGGTGCCTCAAGATAAAAGAGATAGCCAGGTGCCTCAAGATCAAAGAAATAGCCAGGTGCCTCAAGATAAAAGAGATAGCCAGGTGCCTCAAGATAAAGGAAATAGCCAGGTGCCTCAAAATAAAAGAAATAGCCAGGTACCTCAAGATAAAAGAAATAGCCAGGTGCCTCAAGATAAAAGAGATAGCCAGGTGCCTCAAGATAAAGGAAATAGCCAGGTGCCTCAAAATAAAAGAAATAGCCAGGTGCCTCAAGATCAAAGAAATAGCCAGGTGCCTCAAGATAAAAGAGATAGTCAGGTGCCTCAAGATAAAGGAAATAGTCAGGTGCCTCAAGATAAAAGAAATAGCCAGGTGCCTCAAGATAAAAGAGATAGTCAGGTGCCTCAAGATAAAGGAAATAGTCAGGTGCCTCAAGATAAAAGAGATAGCCAGATGCCTCAAGATAAAGGAAATAGCCAGGTGCCTCAAGATAAAAGAGATAGCCAGGTGCCTCAAGATAAAGGAAATAGCCAGGTGCCTCAAGATAAAGGAAATAGCCAGGTGCCTCAAGATAAAGGAAATAGCCAGGTGCCTCAAAATAAAAGAGATAGCCAGGTGCCTCAAGATAAAAGAAATAGCCAGGTGCCTCAAGATAAAAGAGATAGCCCGGCGCCTCAAGATAAAAGAGATAGCCAGGTGCCTCAAGATAAAGGAAATAGTCAGGTGCCTCAAGATAAAAGAGATAGCCAGGTGCCTCAAGATAAAGGAAATAGTCAGGTGCCTCAAGATAAAGGAAATAGCCAGGTGCCTCAAGATAAAAGAGATAGTCAGGTGCCTCAAGATAAAGGAAATAGCCAGGTGCCTCAAGATAAAGGAAATAGCCAGGTGCCTCAAGATAAAGGAAATAGTCAGGTGCCTCAAGATAAAGGAGATAGCCAGGTGCCTCAAGATAAAGGAAATAGCCAGGTGCCTCAAGATAAAGGAAATAGCCAGGTGCCTCAAGATAAAGGAAATAGCCAGGTGCCTCAAGATAAAGGAAATAGTCAGGTGCCTCAAGATAAAAGAGATAGCCAGATGCCTCAAGATAAAGGAAATAGCCAGGTGCCTCAAGATAAAAGAGATAGCCAGGTGCCTCAAGATAAAGGAAATAGCCAGGTGCCTCAAGATAAAGGAAATAGCCAGGTGCCTCTAGATAAAGGAAATAGCCAGGTGCCTCAAGATAAAAGAAATAACCAGGTGCCTCAAGATAAAGGAAATAGCCAGGTGCCTCAAGATAAAGGAAATAGCCAGGTGCCTCAAGATCAAAGAAATAGCCAGGTGCCTCAAGATAAAGGAAATAGCCAGGTGCCTCAAGATAAAAGAGATAGTCAGGTGCCTCAAGATAAAGGAAATTGTCAGGTGCCTCAAGATAAAAGAAATAGCCAGGTGCCTCAAGATAAAAGAGATAGTCAGGTGCCTCAAGATAAAGGAAATAGCCAGGTCCCTTAAGATAAAAGAGATAGCCAGGTGCCTCAAGATAAAAGAGATAGCCAGGTGCCTCAAGATAAAGGAAATAGCCAGGTGCCTCAAGATAAAGGAAATAGCCAGGTGCCTCAAGATAAAGGAAATAGCCAGGTGCCTCAAAATAAAAGAAATAGCCAGGTACCTCAAGATAAAAGAAATAGCCAGGTGCCTCAAGATAAAAGAGATAGCCAGGTGCCTCAAGATCAAAGAAATAGCCAGGTGCCTCAAGATAAAAGAGATAGTCAGGTGCCTCAAGATAAAGGAAATAGTCAGGTGCCTCAAGATAAAGGAAATAGTCAGGTGCCTCAAGATAAAAGAGATAGCCAGGTGCCTCAAGATAAAAGAGATAGTCAGGTGCCTCAAGATAAAGGAAATAGCCAGGTACCTCAAGATCAAAGAAATAGCCAGGTGCCTCAAGATAAAAGAGATAGCCAGGTGCCTCAAGATAAAGGAAATAGCCAGGTGCCTCAAGATAAAAGAGATAGCCAGGTGCCTCAAGATAAAGGAAATAGCCAGGTGCCTCAAGATAAAGGAAATAGCCAGGTGCCTCAAGATAAAGGAAATAGCCAGGTGCCTCAAAATAAAAGAGATAGCCAGGTGCCTCAAGATAAAAGAAATAGCCAGGTGCCTCAAGATAAAAGAGATAGCCCGGCGCCTCAAGATAAAAGAGATAGCCAGGTGCCTCAAGATAAAAGAGATAGTCAGGTGCCTCAATATAAAAGAGATAGCCAGGTGCCTCAAAATAAAAGAGATAGCCAGATGCCTCAAAATAAAAGAAATAGCCAGGTGCCTCAAGATAAAAGAGATAGCCAGGTGCCTCAAGATAAAGGAAATAGCCAGGTGCCTCAAGATAAAGGAAATAGCCAGGCGCCTCAAAATAAAAGAAATAGACAGGTGCCTCAAGATAAAAGAGATAGCCAGGTGCCTCAAGATCAAAGAAATAGCCAGGTGCCTCAAGATAAAGGAAATAGCCAGGTGCCTCAAGATAAAAGAAATAGCCAGGTGCCTCAAGATAAAAGAGATAGTCAGGTGCCTCAAGATCAAAGAAATAGCCAGGTGCCTCAAGATAAAGGAAATAGCCAGGTGCCTCAAGATAAAAGAAATAGCCAGGTGCCTCTAGATAAAGGAAATAGTCAGGTGCCTCAAGATAAAGGAAATAGTCAGGTGCCTCAAGATAAAGGAAATAGCCAGGTGCCTCAAGATAAAGGAAATAGCCAGGTGCCTCAAGATAAAAGAAATAGCCAGGTACCTCTAGATAAAAGATATAGCCAGGTGCCTCAAGATAAAGGAAATAGTCAGGTGCCTCAAGATAAAAGAGATAGCCAGGTGCCTCAAGATAAAGGAAATAGTCAGGTGCCTCAAGATAAAGGAAATAGCCAGGTGCATCAAGATAAAAGAAATAGACAGGTACCTCTAGATAAAAGAGATAGTCAGGTGCCTCAAGATAAAGGAAATAGTCAGGTGCCTCAAGATAAAAGAGATAGCCAGGTGCCTCAAGATAAAGGAAATAGTCAGGTGCCTCAAGATAAAGGAAATAGTCAGGTGCCTCAAGATAAAAGAGATAGCCAGGTGCCTCAAGATAAAGGAAATAGTCAGGTGCCTCAAGATAAAGGAAATAGCCAGGTGCCTCAAGATAAAGGAAATAGTCAGGTGCCTCAAGATAAAGGAGATAGCCAGGTGCCTCAAGATAAAGGAAATAGCCAGGTGCCTCAAGATAAAGGAAATAGTCAGGTGCCTCAAGATAAAGGAAATATTCAGGTGCCTCAAGATCAAAGAAATAGCCAGGTGCCTCAAGATAAAAGAGATAGTCAGGTGCCTCAAGATAAAGGAAATAGTCAGGTGCCTCAAGATAAAAGAGATAGCCAGGTGCCTCGAGATAAAAGAGATAGTCAGGTGCCTCAAGATAAAGGAAATAGTCAGGTGCCTCAAGATAAAAGAGATAGCCAGGTGCCTCAAGATAAAGGAAATAGTCAGGTGCCTCAAGATAAAAGAGATAGTCAGGTGCCTCAAGATAAAGGAAATAGCCAGGTGCCTCAAGATAAAGGAAATAGCCAGGTGCCTCAAGATAAAGGAAATAGTCAGGTGCCTCAAGATAAAGGAGATAGCCAGGTGCCTCAAGATAAAGGAAATAGCCAGGTGCCTCAAGATAAAGGAAATAGCCAGGTGCCTCAAGATAAAGGAAATAGCCAGGTGCCTCAAGATAAAAGAGATAGCCAGGTGCCTCAAGATAAAAGAGATAGCCAGGTGCCTCAAGATAAAGGAAATAGTCAGGTGCCTCAAGATAAAGGAAATAGTCAGGTGCCTCAAGATCAAAGAAATAGCCAGGTGCCTCAAGATAAAAGAGATAGTCAGGTGCCTCAAGATAAAGGAAATAGTCAGGTGCCTCAAGATAAAAGAGATAGCCAGGTGCCTCAAGATAAAGGAAATAGTCAGGTGCCTCAAGATAAAAGAGATAGTCAGGTGCCTCAAGATAAAGGAAATAGCCAGGTGCCTCAAGATAAAGGAAATAGCCAGGTGCCTCAAGATAAAGGAAATAGTCAGGTGCCTCAAGATAAAGGAGATAGCCAGGTGCCTCAAGATAAAGGAAATAGTCAGGTGCCTCAAGATAAAGGAAATAGTCAGGTGCCTCAAGATAAAAGAGATAGCCAGGTGCCTCAAGATAAAGGAAATAGCCAGGTGCCTCAAGATAAAGGAAATAGCCAGGTGCCTCAAGATAAAGGAAATAGCCAGGTGCCTCAAGATAAAGGAAATAGTCAGGTGCCTCAAGATAAAGGAAATAGTCAGGTGCCTCAAGATAAAAGAGATAGCCAGGTGCCTCGAGATAAAAGAGATAGTCAGGTGCCTCAAGATAAAGGAAATAGTCAGGTGCCTCAAGATAAAAGAGATAGCCAGGTGCCTCAAGATAAAGGAAATAGCCAGGTGCCTCAAGATAAAAGAGATAGTCAGGTGCCTCAAGATAAAGGAAATAGTCAGGTGCCTCAAGATAAAAGAGATAGCCAGGTGCCTCAAGATAAAGGAAATAGTCAGGTGCCTCAAGATAAAGGAAATAGTCAGGTGCCTCAAGATCAAAGAAATAGCCAGGTGCCTCAAGATAAAAGAGATAGTCAGGTGCCTCAAGATAAAGGAAATAGTCAGGTGCCTCAAGATAAAAGAGATAGCCAGGTGCCTCAAGATAAAGGAAATAGTCAGGTGCCTCAAGATAAAGGAAATAGCCAGGTGCCTCAAGATAAAAGAGATAGTCAGGTGCCTCAAGATAAAGGAAATAGCCAGGTGCCTCAAGATAAAGGAAATAGCCAGGTGCCTCAAGATAAAGGAAATAGTCAGGTGCCTCAAGATAAAGGAGATAGCCAGGTGCCTCAAGATAAAGGAAATAGCCAGGTGCCTCAAGATAAAGGAAATAGCCAGGTGCCTCAAGATAAAGGAAATAGCCAGGTGCCTCAAGATAAAGGAAATAGTCAGGTGCCTCAAGATAAAAGAGATAGCCAGATGCCTCAAGATAAAGGAAATAGCCAGGTGCCTCAAGATAAAAGAGATAGCCAGGTGCCTCAAGATAAAGGAAATAGCCAGGTGCCTCAAGATAAAGGAAATAGCCAGGTGCCTCAAGATAAAAGAAATAACCAGGTGCCTCAAGATAAAGGAAATAGCCAGGTGCCTCAAGATCAAAGAAATAGTCAGGTGCCTCAAGATAAAGGAAATAGCCAGGTGCCTCAAGATAAAAGAGATAGTCAGGTGCCTCAAGATAAAGGAAATTGTCAGGTGCCTCAAGATAAAGGAAATAGTCAGGTGCCTCAAGATAAAAGAAATAGCCAGGTGCCTCAAGATAAAAGAGATAGTCAGGTGCCTCAAGATAAAGGAAATAGCCAGGTGCCTCAAGATAAAAGAGATAGCCAGGTCCCTTAAGATAAAAGAGATAGCCAGGTGCCTCAAGATAAAAGAGATAGCCAGGTGCCTCAAGATAAAGGAAATAGCCAGGTGCCTCAAGATAAAGGAAATAGCCAGGTGCCTCAAGATAAAAGAGATAGCCAGGTGCCTCAAGATAAAAGAAATAGCCAGGTGCCTCAAGATAAAAGAGATAGCCAGGTGCCTCAAGATCAAAGAAATAGCCAGGTGCCTCAAGATAAAAGAGATAGCCAGGTGCCTCAAGATCAAAGAAATAGCCAGGTGCCTCAAGATAAAAGAGATAGCCAGGTGCCTCAAGATAAAGGAAATAGCCAGGTGCCTCAAAATAAAAGAAATAGTCAGGTGCCTCAAGATCAAAGAAATAGCCAGGTGCCTCAAGATAAAAGAGATAGTCAGGTGCCTCAAGATAAAGGAAATAGTCAGGTGCCTCAAGATAAAAGAAATAGCCAGGTGCCTCAAAATAAAAGAAATAGCCAGGTGCCTCAAGATAAAAGAAATAGCCAGGTGCCTCAAGATAAAAGAGATAGCCAGGTGCCTCAAGATAAAAGAAATAGCCAGGTGCCTCAAGATAAAAGAGATAGTCAGGTGCCTCAAGATAAAGGAAATAGCCAGGTGCCTCAAGATAAAAGAGATAGCCAGGTGCCTCAAGATAAAAGAAATAGCCAGGTGCCTCAAGATAAAAGAGATAGCCAGGTGCCTCAAGATCAAAGAAATAGCCAGGTGCCTCAAGATAAAAGAGATAGCCAGGTGCCTCAAGATAAAGGAAATAGCCAGGTGCCTCAAAATAAAAGAAATAGCCAGGTGCCTCAAGATCAAAGAAATAGCCAGGTGCCTCAAGATAAAAGAGATAGTCAGGTGCCTCAAGATAAAGGAAATAGTCAGGTGCCTCAAGATAAAAGAAATAGCCAGGTGCCTCAAGATAAAAGAGATAGTCAGGTGCCTCAAGATAAAGGAAATAGTCAGGTGCCTCAAGATAAAAGAGATAGCCAGATGCCTCAAGATAAAGGAAATAGCCAGGTGCCTCAAGATAAAAGAGATAGCCAGGTGCCTCAAGATAAAGGAAATAGCCAGGTGCCTCAAGATAAAGGAAATAGCCAGGTGCCTCAAGATAAAGGAAATAGCCAGGTGCCTCAAGATAAAGGAAATAGTCAGGTGCCTCAAGATAAAAGAGATAGCCAGATGCCTCAAGATAAAGGAAATAGTCAGGTGCCTCAAGATAAAAGAGATAGCCCGGCGCCTCAAGATAAAAGAGATAGCCAGGTGCCTCAAGATAAAGGAAATAGTCAGGTGCCTCAAGATAAAAGAGATAGCCAGGTGCCTCAAGATAAAGGAAATAGTCAGGTGCCTCAAGATAAAGGAAATAGCCAGGTGCCTCAAGATAAAAGAGTTAGTCAGGTGCCTCAAGATAAAGGAAATAGCCAGGTGCCTCAAGATAAAAGAAATAGCCAGGTGCCTCAAGATAAAAGAGATAGTCAGGTGCCTCAAGATAAAGGAAATAGTCAGGTGCCTCAAGATAAAAGAGATAGCCAGATGCCTCAAGATAAAGGAAATAGCCAGGTGCCTCAAGATAAAAGAGATAGCCAGGTGCCTCAAGATAAAGGAAATAGCCAGGTGCCTCAAGATAAAGGAAATAGCCAGGTGCCTCAAGATAAAGGAAATAGCCAGGTGCCTCAAAATAAAAGAGATAGCCAGGTGCCTCAAGATAAAGGAAATAGCCAGGTGCCTCAAAATAAAAGAAATAGCCAGGTGCCTCAAGATCAAAGAAATAGCCAGGTGCCTCAAGATAAAAGAGATAGTCAGGTGCCTCAAGATAAAGGAAATAGTCAGGTGCCTCAAGATAAAAGAAATAGCCAGGTGCCTCAAGATAAAAGAGATAGTCAGGTGCCTCAAGATAAAGGAAATAGTCAGGTGCCTCAAGATAAAAGAGATAGCCAGATGCCTCAAGATAAAGGAAATAGCCAGGTGCCTCAAGATAAAAGAGATAGCCAGGTGCCTCAAGATAAAGGAAATAGCCAGGTGCCTCAAGATAAAGGAAATAGCCAGGTGCCTCAAGATAAAGGAAATAGCCAGGTGCCTCAAGATAAAGGAAATAGTCAGGTGCCTCAAGATAAAAGAGATAGCCAGATGCCTCAAGATAAAGGAAATAGTCAGGTGCCTCAAGATAAAAGAGATAGCCCGGCGCCTCAAGATAAAAGAGATAGCCAGGTGCCTCAAGATAAAGGAAATAGTCAGGTGCCTCAAGATAAAAGAGATAGCCAGGTGCCTCAAGATAAAGGAAATAGTCAGGTGCCTCAAGATAAAGGAAATAGCCAGGTGCCTCAAGATAAAAGAGTTAGTCAGGTGCCTCAAGATAAAGGAAATAGCCAGGTGCCTCAAGATAAAAGAAATAGCCAGGTGCCTCAAGATAAAAGAGATAGTCAGGTGCCTCAAGATAAAGGAAATAGTCAGGTGCCTCAAGATAAAAGAGATAGCCAGATGCCTCAAGATAAAGGAAATAGCCAGGTGCCTCAAGATAAAAGAGATAGCCAGGTGCCTCAAGATAAAGGAAATAGCCAGGTGCCTCAAGATAAAGGAAATAGCCAGGTGCCTCAAGATAAAGGAAATAGCCAGGTGCCTCAAAATAAAAGAGATAGCCAGGTGCCTCAAGATAAAAGAAATAGCCAGGTGCCTCAAGATAAAAGAGATAGCCAGGTGCCTCAAGATAAAGGAAATAGTCAGGTGCCTCAAGATAAAAGAGATAGCCAGGTGCCTCAAGATAAAGGAAATAGTCAGGTGCCTCAAGATAAAGGAAATAGCCAGGTGCCTCAAGATAAAAGAGTTAGTCAGGTGCCTCAAGATAAAGGAAATAGCCAGGTGCCTCAAGATAAAGGAAATAGCCAGGTGCCTCAAGATAAAGGAAATAGTCAGGTGCCTCAAGATAAAGGAGATAGCCAGGTGCCTCAAGATAAAGGAAATAGCCAGGTGCCTCAAGATAAAGGAAATAGCCAGGTGCCTCAAGATAAAGGAAATAGCCAGGTGCCTCAAGATAAAGGAAATAGCCAGGTGCCTCAAGATAAAGGAAATAGTCAGGTGCCTCAAGATAAAAGAGATAGCCAGATGCCTCAAGATAAAGGAAATAGCCAGGTGCCTCAAGATAAAAGAGATAGCCAGGTGCCTCAAGATAAAGGAAATAGCCAGGTGCCTCAAGATAAAGGAAATAGCCAGGTGCCTCAAGATAAAGGAAATAGCCAGGTGCCTCAAGATAAAAGAAATAACCAGGTGCCTCAAGATAAAGGAAATAGCCAGGTGCCTCAAGATAAAGGAAATAGCCAGGTGCCTCAAGATCAAAGAAAGAGCCAGGTGCCTCAAGATAAAGGAAATAGCCAGGTGCCTCAAGATAAAAGAGATAGTCAGGTGCCTCAAGATAAAGGAAATTGTCAGGTGCCTCAAGATAAAGGAAATAGTCAGGTGCCTCAAGATAAAAGAAATAGCCAGGTGCCTCAAGATAAAAGAGATAGTCAGGTGCCTCAAGATAAAGGAAATAGCCAGGTGCCTCAAGATAAAAGAGATAGCCAGGTCCCTTAAGATAAAAGAGATAGCCAGGTGCCTCAAGATAAAAGAGATAGCCAGGTGCCTCAAGATAAAGGAAATAGCCAGGTGCCTCAAGATAAAGGAAATAGCCAGGTGCCTCAAGATAAAGGAAATAGCCAGGTGCCTCAAAATAAAAGAAATAGCCAGGTACCTCAAGATAAAAGAAATAGCCAGGTGCCTCAAGATCAAAGAAATAGCCAGGTGCCTCAAGATAAAAGAGATAGTCAGGTGCCTCAAGATCAAAGAAATAGCCAGGTGCCTCAAGATAAAAGAGATAGTCAGGTGCCTCAAGATAAAGGAAATAGTCAGGTGCCTCAAGATAAAAGAAATAGCCAGGTGCCTCAAGATAAAAGAGATAGCCAGGTGCCTCAAGATAAAGGAAATAGTCAGGTGCCTCAAGATAAAAGAGATAGTCAGGTGCCTCAAGATAAAGGAAATAGTCAGGTGCCTCAAGATAAAGGAAATAGCCAGGTGCCTCAAGATAAAAGAGATAGCCAGGTGCCTCAAGATAAAAGAGATAGCCAGGTGCCTCAAGATAAAGGAAATAGTCAGGTGCCTCAAGATAAAAGAGATAGCCAGGTGCCTCAAGATAAAGGAAATAGTCAGGTGCCTCAAGATAAAGGAAATAGTCAGGTGCCTCAAGATAAAGGAAATAGTCAGGTGCCTCAAGATAAAAGAGATAGCCAGGTGCCTCGAGATAAAAGAGATAGTCAGGTGCCTCAAGATAAAGGAAATAGTCAGGTGCCTCAAGATAAAAGAGATAGCCAGGTGCCTTAAGATAAAGGAAATAGCCAGGTGCCTCAAGATAAAAGAGATAGTCAGGTGCCTCAAGATAAAGGAAATAGTCAGGTGCCTCAAGATAAAAGAGATAGCCAGGTGCCTCAAGATAAAGGAAATAGTCAGGTGCCTCAAGATAAAGGAAATAGTCAGGTGCCTCAAGATCAAAGAAATAGCCAGGTGCCTCAAGATAAAAGAGATAGTCAGGTGCCTCAAGATAAAGGAAATAGTCAGGTGCCTCAAGATAAAAGAGATAGCCAGGTGCCTCAAGATAAAGGAAATAGTCAGGTGTCTCAAGATAAAGGAAATAGCCAGGTGCCTCAAGATAAAAGAGATAGTCAGGTGCCTCAAGATAAAGGAAATAGCCAGGTGCCTCAAGATAAAGGAAATAGCCAGGTGCCTCAAGATAAAGGAAATAGTCAGGTGCCTCAAGATAAAGGAGATAGCCAGGTGCCTCAAGATAAAAGAGATAGCCAGGTGCCTCAAGATAAAGGAAATAGCCAGGTGCCTCAAGATAAAGGAAATAGCCAGGTGCCTCAAGATAAAGGAAATAGCCAGGTGCCTCAAGATAAAGGAAATAGTCAGGTGCCTCAAGATAAAAGAGATAGCCAGGTGCCTCGAGATAAAAGAGATAGTCAGGTGCCTCAAGATAAAGGAAATACTCAGGTGCCTCAAGATAAAAGAGATAGCCAGGTGCCTCTAGATAAAGGAAATAGCCAGGTGCCTCAAGATAAAAGAGATAGTCAGGTGCCTCAAGATAAAGGAAATAGTCAGGTGCCTCAAGATAAAAGAGATAGCCAGGTGCCTCAAGATAAAGGAAATAGTCAGGTGCCTCAAGATAAAGGAAATAGTCAGGTGCCTCAAGATCAAAGAAATAGCCAGGTGCCTCAAGATAAAAGAGATAGTCAGGTGCCTCAAGATAAAGGAAATAGTCAGGTGCCTCAAGATAAAAGAGATAGCCAGGTGCCTCAAGATAAAGGAAATAGTCAGGTGCCTCAAGATAAAGGAAATAGCCAGGTGCCTCAAGATAAAAGAGATAGTCAGGTGCCTCAAGATAAAGGAAATAGCCAGGTGCCTCAAGATAAAGGAAATAGCCAGGTGCCTCAAGATAAAGGAAATAGTCAGGTGCCTCAAGATAAAGGAGATAGCCAGGTGCCTCAAGATAAAGGAAATAGCCAGGTGCCTCAAGATAAAGGAAATAGCCAGGTGCCTCAAGATAAAGGAAATAGCCAGGTGCCTCAAGATAAAGGAAATAGTCAGGTGCCTCAAGATAAAAGAGATAGCCAGATGCCTCAAGATAAAGGAAATAGCCAGGTGCCTCAAGATAAAAGAGATAGCCAGGTGCCTCAAGATAAAGGAAATAGCCAGGTGCCTCAAGATAAAGGAAATAGCCAGGTGCCTCAAGATAAAGGAAATAGTCAGGTGCCTCAAGATAAAGGAAATAGTCAGGTGCCTCAAGATAAAGGAAATAGCCAGGTGCCTCAAGATAAAGGAAATAGCCAGGTGCCTCAAGATAAAAGAAATAACCAGGTGCCTCAAGATAAAGGAAATAGCCAGGTGCCTCAAGATAAAGGAAATAGCCAGGTGCCTCAAGATCAAAGAAATAGCCAGGTGCCTCAAGATAAAGGAAATAGCCAGGTGCCTCAAGATAAAAGAGATAGTCAGGTGCCTCAAGATAAAGGAAATTGTCAGGTGCCTCAAGATAAAGGAAATAGTCAGGTGCCTCAAGATAAAAGAAATAGCCAGGTGCCTCAAGATAAAAGAGATAGTCAGGTGCCTCAAGATAAAGGAAATAGCCAGGTGCCTCAAGATAAAAGAGATAGCCAGGTCCCTTAAGATAAAAGAGATAGCCAGGTGCCTCAAGATAAAAGAGATAGCCAGGTGCCTCAAGATAAAGGAAATAGCCAGGTGCCTCAAGATAAAGGAAATAGCCAGGTGCCTCAAGATAAAAGAGATAGCCAGGTGCCTCAAGATAAAAGAAATAGCCAGGTGCCTCAAGATAAAAGAGATAGCCAGGTGCCTCAAGATCAAAGAATTAGCCAGGTGCCTCAAGATAAAAGAGATAGCCAGGTGCCTCAAGATCAAAGAAATAGCCAGGTGCCTCAAGATAAAGGAAATAGCCAGGTGCCTCAAGATAAAAGAGATAGCCAGGTGCCTCAAAATAAAAGAAATAGCCAGGTGCCTCAAGATAAAAGAGATAGCCAGGTGCCTCAAGATCAAAGAAATAGCCAGGTGCCTCAAGATAAAAGAGATAGCCAGGTGCCTCAAGATCAAAGAAATAGCCAGGTGCCTCAAGATAAAAGAGATAGCCAGGTGCCTCAAGATAAAGGAAATAGCCAGGTGCCTCAAAATAAAAGAAATAGCCAGGTACCTCAAGATAAAAGAAATAGCCAGGTGCCTCAAGATAAAAGAGATAGCCAGGTGCCTCAAGATAAAGGAAATAGCCAGGTGCCTCAAAATAAAAGAAATAGCCAGGTGCCTCAAGATCAAAGAAATAGCCAGGTGCCTCAAGATAAAAGAGATAGTCAGGTGCCTCAAGATAAAGGAAATAGTCAGGTGCCTCAAGATAAAAGAAATAGCCAGGTGCCTCAAGATAAAAGAGATAGTCAGGTGCCTCAAGATAAAGGAAATAGTCAGGTGCCTCAAGATAAAAGAGATAGCCAGATGCCTCAAGATAAAGGAAATAGCCAGGTGCCTCAAGATAAAAGAGATAGCCAGGTGCCTCAAGATAAAGGAAATAGCCAGGTGCCTCAAGATAAAGGAAATAGCCAGGTGCCTCAAGATAAAGGAAATAGCCAGGTGCCTCAAAATAAAAGAGATAGCCAGGTGCCTCAAGATAAAAGAAATAGCCAGGTGCCTCAAGATAAAAGAGATAGCCCGGCGCCTCAAGATAAAAGAGATAGCCAGGTGCCTCAAGATAAAGGAAATAGTCAGGTGCCTCAAGATAAAAGAGATAGCCAGGTGCCTCAAGATAAAAGAGATAGTCAGGTGCCTCAAGATAAAGGAAATAGCCAGGTGCCTCAAGATAAAGGAAATAGCCAGGTGCCTCAAGATAAAGGAAATAGTCAGGTGCCTCAAGATAAAGGAGATAGCCAGGTGCCTCAAGATAAAGGAAATAGCCAGGTGCCTCAAGATAAAGGAAATAGCCAGGTGCCTCAAGATAAAGGAAATAGCCAGGTGCCTCAAGATAAAGGAAATAGTCAGGTGCCTCAAGATAAAAGAGATAGCCAGATGCCTCAAGATAAAGGAAATAGCCAGGTGCCTCAAGATAAAGGAAATAGCCAGGTGCCTCAAGATAAAGGAAATAGTCAGGTGCCTCAAGATAAAGGAGATAGCCAGGTGCCTCAAGATAAAGGAAATAGCCAGGTGCCTCAAGATAAAGGAAATAGCCAGGTGCCTCAAGATAAAGGAAATAGCCAGGTGCCTCAAGATAAAGGAAATAGTCAGGTGCCTCAAGATAAAAGAGATAGCCAGATGCCTCAAGATAAAGGAAATAGCCAGGTGCCTCAAGATAAAAGAGATAGCCAGGTGCCTCAAGATAAAGGAAATAGCCAGGTGCCTCAAGATAAAGGAAATAGCCAGGTGCCTCTAGATAAAGGAAATAGCCAGGTGCCTCAAGATAAAAGAAATAACCAGGTGCCTCAAGATAAAGGAAATAGCCAGGTGCCTCAAGATAAAGGAAATAGCCAGGTGCCTCAAGATCAAAGAAATAGCCAGGTGCCTCAAGATAAAGGAAATAGCCAGGTGCCTCAAGATAAAAGAGATAGTCAGGTGCCTCAAGATAAAGGAAATTGTCAGGTGCCTCAAGATAAAAGAAATAGCCAGGTGCCTCAAGATAAAAGAGATAGTCAGGTGCCTCAAGATAAAGGAAATAGCCAGGTCCCTTAAGATAAAAGAGATAGCCAGGTGCCTCAAGATAAAAGAGATAGCCAGGTGCCTCAAGATAAAGGAAATAGCCAGGTGCCTCAAGATAAAGGAAATAGCCAGGTGCCTCAAGATAAAGGAAATAGCCAGGTGCCTCAAAATAAAAGAAATAGCCAGGTACCTCAAGATAAAAGAAATAGCCAGGTGCCTCAAGATAAAAGAGATAGCCAGGTGCCTCAAGATCAAAGAAATAGCCAGGTGCCTCAAGATAAAAGAGATAGTCAGGTGCCTCAAGATAAAGGAAATAGCCAGGTGCCTCAAGATAAAAGAGATAGCCAGGTGCCTCAAGATAAAGGAAATAGCCAGGTGCCTCAAGATAAAGGAAATAGCCAGGTGCCTCAAGATAAAGGAAATAGCCAGGTGCCTCAAAATAAAAGAGATAGCCAGGTGCCTCAAGATAAAAGAAATAGCCAGGTGCCTCAAGATAAAAGAGATAGCCCGGCGCCTCAAGATAAAAGAGATAGCCAGGTGCCTCAAGATAAAAGAGATAGTCAGGTGCCTCAATATAAAAGAGATAGCCAGGTGCCTCAAAATAAAAGAGATAGCCAGATGCCTCAAAATAAAAGAAATAGCCAGGTGCCTCAAGATAAAAGAGATAGCCAGGTGCCTCAAGATAAAGGAAATAGCCAGGTGCCTCAAGATAAAGGAAATAGCCAGGCGCCTCAAAATAAAAGAAATAGACAGGTGCCTCAAGATAAAAGAGATAGCCAGGTGCCTCAAGATCAAAGAAATAGCCAGGTGCCTCAAGATAAAGGAAATAGCCAGGTGCCTCAAGATAAAAGAAATAGCCAGGTGCCTCAAGATAAAAGAGATAGTCAGGTGCCTCAAGATCAAAGAAATAGCCAGGTGCCTCAAGATAAAGGAAATAGCCAGGTGCCTCAAGATAAAAGAAATAGCCAGGTGCCTCTAGATAAAGGAAATAGTCAGGTGCCTCAAGATAAAGGAAATAGTCAGGTGCCTCAAGATAAAGGAAATAGCCAGGTGCCTCAAGATAAAGGAAATAGCCAGGTGCCTCAAGATAAAAGAAATAGCCAGGTACCTCTAGATAAAAGATATAGCCAGGTGCCTCAAGATAAAGGAAATAGTCAGGTGCCTCAAGATAAAAGAGATAGCCAGGTGCCTCAAGATAAAGGAAATAGTCAGGTGCCTCAAGATAAAGGAAATAGCCAGGTGCCTCAAGATAAAAGAAATGGACAGGTACCTCTAGATAAAAGAGATAGTCAGGTGCCTCAAGATAAAGGAAATAGTCAGGTGCCTCAAGATAAAAGAGATAGCCAGGTGCCTCAAGATAAAGGAAATAGTCAGGTGCCTCAAGATAAAGGAAATAGTCAGGTGCCTCAAGATAAAAGAAATAGCCAGGTGCCTCAAGATCAAAGAAATAGCCAGGTGCCTCAAGATAAAGGAAATAGCCAGGTGCCTCAAGATAAAAGAAATAGCCAGGTGCCTCAAGATAAAGGAAATAGCCAGGTGCCTCAAGATAAAAGAGATAGCCAGGCGCCTCAAGATAAAAGAGATAGCCAGGTGCCTCAAGATAAAGGAAATAGCCAGGTGCCTCAAGATAAAAGAGATAGTCAGGTGCCTCAAGATAAAGGAAATAGCCAGGTGCCTCAAGATAAAGGAAATAGCCAGGTGCCTCAAGATAAAGGAAATAGTCAGGTGCCTCAAGATAAAAGAGATAGCCAGGTGCCTCAAGATAAAGGAAATAGTCAGGTGCCTCAAGATAAAAGAGATAGCCAGGTGCCTCAAGATAAAGGAAATAGTCAGGTGCCTCAAGATAAAAGAGATAGCCAGGTGCCTCAAGATAAAGGAAATAGTCAGGTGCCTCAAGATCAAAGAAATAGCCAGGTGCCTCAAGATAAAAGAGATAGCCAGGTGCCTCAAGATAAAGGAAATAGTCAGGTGCCTCAAGATAAAAGAGATAGCCAGGTGCCTCAAGATAAAGGAAATAGTCAGGTGCCTCAAGATAAAGGAAATAGCCAGGTGCCTCAAGATAAAAGAGATAGCCAGGTGCCTCAAGATAAAAGAGATAGCCAGGTGCCTCAAGATAAAGGAAATAGTCAGGTGCCTCAAGATAAAGGAAATAGTCAGGTGCCTCAAGATAAAGGAAATAGTCAGGTGCCTCAAGATAAAAGAGATAGCCAGGTGCCTCGAGATAAAAGAGATAGTCAGGTGCCTCAAGATAAAGGAAATAGTCAGGTGCCTCAAGATAAAAGAGATAGCCAGGTGCCTTAAGATAAAGGAAATAGCCAGGTGCCTCAAGATAAAATAGATAGTCAGGTGCCTCAAGATAAAGGAAATAGTCAGGTGCCTCAAGATAAAAGAGATAGCCAGGTGCCTCAAGATAAAGGAAATAGTCAGGTGCCTCAAGATAAAGGAAATATTCAGGTGCCTCAAGATCAAAGAAATAGCCAGGTGCCTCAAGATAAAAGAGATAGTCAGGTGCCTCAAGATAAAGGAAATAGTCAGGTGCCTCAAGATAAAAGAGATAGCCAGGTGCCTCGAGATAAAAGAGATAGTCAGGTGCCTCAAGATAAAGGAAATAGTCAGGTGCCTCAAGATAAAAGAGATAGCCAGGTGCCTCAAGATAAAGGAAATAGTCAGGTGCCTCAAGATAAAAGAGATAGTCAGGTGCCTCAAGATAAAGGAAATAGCCAGGTGCCTCAAGATAAAGGAAATAGCCAGGTGCCTCAAGATAAAGGAAATAGTCAGGTGCCTCAAGATAAAGGAGATAGCCAGGTGCCTCAAGATAAAGGAAATAGCCAGGTGCCTCAAGATAAAGGAAATAGCCAGGTGCCTCAAGATAAAGGAAATAGCCAGGTGCCTCAAGATAAAAGAGATAGCCAGGTGCCTCAAGATAAAAGAGATAGCCAGGTGCCTCAAGATAAAGGAAATAGTCAGGTGCCTCAAGATAAAGGAAATAGTCAGGTGCCTCAAGATCAAAGAAATAGCCAGGTGCCTCAAGATAAAAGAGATAGTCAGGTGCCTCAAGATAAAGGAAATAGTCAGGTGCCTCAAGATAAAAGAGATAGCCAGGTGCCTCAAGATAAAGGAAATAGTCAGGTGCCTCAAGATAAAAGAGATAGTCAGGTGCCTCAAGATAAAGGAAATAGCCAGGTGCCTCAAGATAAAGGAAATAGCCAGGTGCCTCAAGATAAAGGAAATAGTCAGGTGCCTCAAGATAAAGGAGATAGCCAGGTGCCTCAAGATAAAGGAAATAGCCAGGTGCCTCAAGATAAAGGAAATAGCCAGGTGCCTCAAGATAAAGGAAATAGCCAGGTGCCTCAAGATAAAGGAAATAGTCAGGTGCCTCAAGATAAAGGAAATAGTCAGGTGCCTCAAGATAAAAGAGATAGCCAGGTGCCTCGAGATAAAAGAGATAGTCAGGTGCCTCAAGATAAAGGAAATAGTCAGGTGCCTCAAGATAAAAGAGATAGCCAGGTGCCTCAAGATAAAGGAAATAGCCAGGTGCCTCAAGATAAAAGAGATAGTCAGGTGCCTCAAGATAAAGGAAATAGTCAGGTGCCTCAAGATAAAAGAGATAGCCAGGTGCCTCAAGATAAAGGAAATAGTCAGGTGCCTCAAGATAAAGGAAATAGTCAGGTGCCTCAAGATCAAAGAAATAGCCAGGTGCCTCAAGATAAAAGAGATAGTCAGGTGCCTCAAGATAAAGGAAATAGTCAGGTGCCTCAAGATAAAAGAGATAGCCAGGTGCCTCAAGATAAAGGAAATAGTCAGGTGCCTCAAGATAAAGGAAATAGCCAGGTGCCTCAAGATAAAAGAGATAGTCAGGTGCCTCAAGATAAAGGAAATAGCCAGGTGCCTCAAGATAAAGGAAATAGCCAGGTGCCTCAAGATAAAGGAAATAGTCAGGTGCCTCAAGATAAAGGAGATAGCCAGGTGCCTCAAGATAAAGGAAATAGCCAGGTGCCTCAAGATAAAGGAAATAGCCAGGTGCCTCAAGATAAAGGAAATAGCCAGGTGCCTCAAGATAAAGGAAATAGTCAGGTGCCTCAAGATAAAAGAGATAGCCAGATGCCTCAAGATAAAGGAAATAGCCAGGTGCCTCAAGATAAAAGAGATAGCCAGGTGCCTCAAGATAAAGGAAATAGCCAGGTGCCTCAAGATAAAGGAAATAGCCAGGTGCCTCAAGATAAAAGAAATAACCAGGTGCCTCAAGATAAAGGAAATAGCCAGGTGCCTCAAGATCAAAGAAATAGTCAGGTGCCTCAAGATAAAGGAAATAGCCAGGTGCCTCAAGATAAAAGAGATAGTCAGGTGCCTCAAGATAAAGGAAATTGTCAGGTGCCTCAAGATAAAGGAAATAGTCAGGTGCCTCAAGATAAAAGAAATAGCCAGGTGCCTCAAGATAAAAGAGATAGTCAGGTGCCTCAAGATAAAGGAAATAGCCAGGTGCCTCAAGATAAAAGAGATAGCCAGGTCCCTTAAGATAAAAGAGATAGCCAGGTGCCTCAAGATAAAAGAGATAGCCAGGTGCCTCAAGATAAAGGAAATAGCCAGGTGCCTCAAGATAAAGGAAATAGCCAGGTGCCTCAAGATAAAAGAGATAGCCAGGTGCCTCAAGATAAAAGAAATAGCCAGGTGCCTCAAGATAAAAGAGATAGCCAGGTGCCTCAAGATCAAAGAAATAGCCAGGTGCCTCAAGATAAAAGAGATAGCCAGGTGCCTCAAGATCAAAGAAATAGCCAGGTGCCTCAAGATAAAAGAGATAGCCAGGTGCCTCAAGATAAAGGAAATAGCCAGGTGCCTCAAAATAAAAGAAATAGTCAGGTGCCTCAAGATCAAAGAAATAGCCAGGTGCCTCAAGATAAAAGAGATAGTCAGGTGCCTCAAGATAAAGGAAATAGTCAGGTGCCTCAAGATAAAAGAAATAGCCAGGTGCCTCAAAATAAAAGAAATAGCCAGGTGCCTCAAGATAAAAGAAATAGCCAGGTGCCTCAAGATAAAAGAGATAGCCAGGTGCCTCAAGATAAAAGAAATAGCCAGGTGCCTCAAGATAAAAGAGATAGTCAGGTGCCTCAAGATAAAGGAAATAGCCAGGTGCCTCAAGATAAAAGAGATAGCCAGGTGCCTCAAGATAAAAGAAATAGCCAGGTGCCTCAAGATAAAAGAGATAGCCAGGTGCCTCAAGATCAAAGAAATAGCCAGGTGCCTCAAGATAAAAGAGATAGCCAGGTGCCTCAAGATAAAGGAAATAGCCAGGTGCCTCAAAATAAAAGAAATAGCCAGGTGCCTCAAGATCAAAGAAATAGCCAGGTGCCTCAAGATAAAAGAGATAGTCAGGTGCCTCAAGATAAAGGAAATAGTCAGGTGCCTCAAGATAAAAGAAATAGCCAGGTGCCTCAAGATAAAAGAGATAGTCAGGTGCCTCAAGATAAAGGAAATAGTCAGGTGCCTCAAGATAAAAGAGATAGCCAGATGCCTCAAGATAAAGGAAATAGCCAGGTGCCTCAAGATAAAAGAGATAGCCAGGTGCCTCAAGATAAAGGAAATAGCCAGGTGCCTCAAGATAAAGGAAATAGCCAGGTGCCTCAAGATAAAGGAAATAGCCAGGTGCCTCAAGATAAAGGAAATAGTCAGGTGCCTCAAGATAAA
This sequence comes from Hyperolius riggenbachi, assembly GCF_040937935.1. Taxonomy (NCBI): domain Eukaryota; kingdom Metazoa; phylum Chordata; class Amphibia; order Anura; family Hyperoliidae; genus Hyperolius; species Hyperolius riggenbachi. The sequence goes on from NC_090648.1 coordinate 11,072,351, forward strand.
AGAGATAGCCAGATGCCTCAAGATAAAGGAAATAGTCAGGTGCCTCAAGATAAAAGAGATAGCCCGGCGCCTCAAGATAAAAGAGATAGCCAGGTGCCTCAAGATAAAGGAAATAGTCAGGTGCCTCAAGATAAAAGAGATAGCCAGGTGCCTCAAGATAAAGGAAATAGTCAGGTGCCTCAAGATAAAGGAAATAGCCAGGTGCCTCAAGATAAAAGAGTTAGTCAGGTGCCTCAAGATAAAGGAAATAGCCAGGTGCCTCAAGATAAAGGAAATAGCCAGGTGCCTCAAGATAAAGGAAATAGTCAGGTGCCTCAAGATAAAGGAGATAGCCAGGTGCCTCAAGATAAAGGAAATAGCCAGGTGCCTCAAGATAAAGGAAATAGCCAGGTGCCTCAAGATAAAAGAGTTAGTCAGGTGCCTCAAGATAAAGGAAATAGACAGGTGCCTCAAGATAAAGGAAATAGCCAGGTGCCTCAAGATAAAGGAAATAGTCAGGTGCCTCAAGATAAAAGAGATAGCCAGATGCCTCAAGATAAAGGAAATAGCCAGGTGCCTCAAGATAAAAGAGATAGCCAGGTGCCTCAAGATAAAGGAAATAGCCAGGTGCCTCAAGATAAAGGAAATAGCCAGGTGCCTCAAGATAAAGGAAATAGCCAGGTGCCTCAAGATAAAAGAAATAACCAGGTGCCTCAAGATAAAGGAAATAGCCAGGTGCCTCAAGATAAAGGAAATAGCCAGGTGCCTCAAGATCAAAGAAATAGCCAGGTGCCTCAAGATAAAGGAAATAGCCAGGTGCCTCAAGATAAAAGAGATAGTCAGGTGCCTCAAGATAAAGGAAATTGTCAGGTGCCTCAAGATAAAGGAAATAGTCAGGTGCCTCAAGATAAAGGAAATAGTCAGGTGCCTCAAGATAAAAGAAATAGCCAGGTGCCTCAAGATAAAAGAGATAGTCAGGTGCCTCAAGATAAAGGAAATAGCCAGGTGCCTCAAGATAAAAGAGATAGCCAGGTCCCTTAAGATAAAAGAGATAGCCAGGTGCCTCAAGATAAAAGAGATAGCCAGGTGCCTCAAGATAAAGGAAATAGCCAGGTGCCTCAAGATAAAGGAAATAGCCAGGTGCCTCAAGATAAAGGAAATAGCCAGGTGCCTCAAAATAAAAGAAATAGCCAGGTACCTCAAGATAAAAGAAATAGCCAGGTGCCTCAAGATAAAAGAAATAGCCAGGTGCCTCAAGATAAAAGAGATAGCCAGGTGCCTCAAGATCAAAGAAATAGCCAGGTGCCTCAAGATAAAAGAGATAGTCAGGTGCCTCAAGATAAAGGAAATAGTCAGGTGCCTCAAGATAAAAGAAATAGCCAGGTGCCTCAAGATAAAAGAGATAGTCAGGTGCCTCAAGATAAAGGAAATAGCCAGGTACCTCAAGATCAAAGAAATAGCCAGGTGCCTCAAGATAAAAGAGATAGCCAGGTGCCTCAAGATAAAGGAAATAGCCAGGTGCCTCAAGATAAAAGAGATAGCCAGGTGCCTCAAGATAAAGGAAATAGCCAGGTGCCTCAAGATAAAGGAAATAGTCAGGTGCCTCAAGATAAAAGAGATAGCCAGATGCCTCAAGATAAAGGAAATAGCCAGGTGCCTCAAGATAAAGGAAATAGCCAGGTGCCTCAAGATAAAAGAGATAGCCAGATGCCTCAAGATAAAGGAAATAGCCAGGTGCCTCAAGATAAAAGAGATAGCCAGGTGCCTCAAGATAAAGGAAATAGCCAGGTGCCTCAAGATAAAGGAAATAGCCAGGTGCCTCAAGATAAAGGAAATAGCCAGGTGCCTCAAGATAAAGGAAATAGCCAGGTGCCTCAAAATAAAAGAGATAGCCAGGTGCCTCAAGATAAAATAAATAGCCAGGTGCCTCAAGATAAAAGAGATAGCCCGGCGCCTCAAGATAAAAGAGATAGCCAGGTGCCTCAAGATAAAAGAGATAGTCAGGTGCCTCAATATAAAAGAGATAGCCAGGTGCCTCAAAATAAAAGAGATAGCCAGGTGCCTCAAGATAAAAGAAATAGCCAGGTGCCTCAAGATAAAAGAGATAGCCAGGTGCCTCAAGATAAAGGAAATAGCCAGGTGCCTCAAGATAAAGGAAATAGCCAGGTGCCTCAAGATAAAGGAAATAGTCAGGTGCCTCAAGATAAAGGAAATAGTCAGGTGCCTCAAGATAAAGGAAATAGTCAGGTGCCTCAAGATAAAGGAAATAGCCAGGTGCCTCAAGATAAAAGAGATAGCCAGGTGCCTCAAGATAAAGGAAATAGCCAGGCGCCTCAAAATAAAAGAAATAGACAGGTGCCTCAAGATAAAAGAGATAGCCAGGTGCCTCAAGATAAAGGAAATAGCCAGGTGCCTCAAGATAAAGGAAATAGCCAGGTGCCTCAAGATAAAGGAAATAGTCAGGTGCCTCAAGATAAAGGAAATAGTCAGGTGCCTCAAGATAAAGGAAATAGTCAGGTGCCTCAAGATAAAGGAAATAGTCAGGTGCCTCAAGATAAAGGAAATAGCCAGGTGCCTCAAGATAAAAGAGATAGTCAGGTGCCTCAAGATAAAGGAAATAGCCAGGTGCCTCAAGATAAAAGAAATAGCCGGGTGCCTCAAGATAAAAGAGATAGTCAGGTGCCTCAAGATCAAAGAGATAGTCAGGTGCCTCAAGATAAAGGAAATAGTCAGGTGCCTCAAGATAAAAGAAATAGCCGGGTGCCTCAAGATAAAAGAGATAGTCAGGTGCCTCAAGATAAAGGAAATAGCCAGGTACCTCAAGATCAAAGAAATAGCCAGGTGCCTCAAGATAAAAGAGATAGCCAGGTGCCTCAAGATACAAGAGATAGCCAGGTGCCTCAAGATAAAGGAAATAGCCAGGTGCCTCAAGATAAAAGAAATAGCCAGGTGCCTCAAGATAAAAGAGATAGCCAGGTGCCTCAAGATAAAGGAAATAGCCAGGTGCCTCAAGATAAAGGAAATAGCCAGGCGCCTCAAAATAAAAGAAATAGACAGGTGCCTCAAGATAAAAGAGATAGCCAGGTGCCTCAAGATCAAAGAAATAGCCAGGTGCCTCAAGATAAAGGAAATAGCCAGGTGCCTCAAGATAAAAGAAATAGCCAGGTGCCTCAAGATAAAAGAGATAGTCAGGTGCCTCAAGATCAAAGAAATAGCCAGGTGCCTCAAGATAAAGGAAATAGCCAGGTGCCTCAAGATAAAAGAAATAGCCAGGTGCCTCTAGATAAAGGAAATAGTCAGGTGCCTCAAGATAAAGGAAATAGTCAGGTGCCTCAAGATAAAGGAAATAGCCAGGTGCCTCAAGATAAAGGAAATAGCCAGGTGCCTCAAGATAAAAGAAATAGCCAGGTACCTCTAGATAAAAGATATAGCCAGGTGCCTCAAGATAAAGGAAATAGTCAGGTGCCTCAAGATAAAAGAGATAGCCAGGTGCCTCAAGATAAAGGAAATAGTCAGGTGCCTCAAGATAAAGGAAATAGCCAGGTGCCTCAAGATAAAAGAAATAGACAGGTACCTCTAGATAAAAGAGATAGTCAGGTGCCTCAAGATAAAGGAAATAGTCAGGTGCCTCAAGATAAAAGAGATAGCCAGGTGCCTCAAGATAAAGGAAATAGTCAGGTGCCTCAAGATAAAGGAAATAGTCAGGTGCCTCAAGATAAAAGAAATAGCCAGGTGCCTCAAGATCAAAGAAATAGCCAGGTGCCTCAAGATAAAGGAAATAGCCAGGTGCCTCAAGATAAAAGAAATAGCCAGGTGCCTCAAGATAAAGGAAATAGCCAGGTGCCTCAAGATAAAAGAGATAGCCAGGCGCCTCAAGATAAAAGAGATAGCCAGGTGCCTCAAGATAAAGGAAATAGCCAGGTGCCTCAAGATAAAAGAGATAGTCAGGTGCCTCAAGATAAAGGAAATAGCCAGGTGCCTCAAGATAAAGGAAATAGCCAGGTGCCTCAAGATAAAGGAAATAGTCAGGTGCCTCAAGATAAAAGAGATAGCCAGGTGCCTCAAGATAAAGGAAATAGTCAGGTGCCTCAAGATAAAAGAGATAGCCAGGTGCCTCAAGATAAAGGAAATAGTCAGGTGCCTCAAGATAAAAGAGATAGCCAGGTGCCTCAAGATAAAGGAAATAGTCAGGTGCCTCAAGATCAAAGAAATAGCCAGGTGCCTCAAGATAAAAGAGATAGCCAGGTGCCTCAAGATAAAGGAAATAGTCAGGTGCCTCAAGATAAAAGAGATAGCCAGGTGCCTCAAGATAAAGGAAATAGTCAGGTGCCTCAAGATAAAGGAAATAGCCAGGTGCCTCAAGATAAAAGAGATAGCCAGGTGCCTCAAGATAAAAGAGATAGCCAGGTGCCTCAAGATAAAGGAAATAGTCAGGTGCCTCAAGATAAAGGAAATAGTCAGGTGCCTCAAGATAAAGGAAATAGTCAGGTGCCTCAAGATAAAAGAGATAGCCAGGTGCCTCGAGATAAAAGAGATAGTCAGGTGCCTCAAGATAAAGGAAATAGTCAGGTGCCTCAAGATAAAAGAGATAGCCAGGTGCCTTAAGATAAAGGAAATAGCCAGGTGCCTCAAGATAAAATAGATAGTCAGGTGCCTCAAGATAAAGGAAATAGTCAGGTGCCTCAAGATAAAAGAGATAGCCAGGTGCCTCAAGATAAAGGAAATAGTCAGGTGCCTCAAGATAAAGGAAATATTCAGGTGCCTCAAGATCAAAGAAATAGCCAGGTGCCTCAAGATAAAAGAGATAGTCAGGTGCCTCAAGATAAAGGAAATAGTCAGGTGCCTCAAGATAAAAGAGATAGCCAGGTGCCTCGAGATAAAAGAGATAGTCAGGTGCCTCAAGATAAAGGAAATAGTCAGGTGCCTCAAGATAAAAGAGATAGCCAGGTGCCTCAAGATAAAGGAAATAGTCAGGTGCCTCAAGATAAAAGAGATAGTCAGGTGCCTCAAGATAAAGGAAATAGCCAGGTGCCTCAAGATAAAGGAAATAGCCAGGTGCCTCAAGATAAAGGAAATAGTCAGGTGCCTCAAGATAAAGGAGATAGCCAGGTGCCTCAAGATAAAGGAAATAGCCAGGTGCCTCAAGATAAAGGAAATAGCCAGGTGCCTCAAGATAAAGGAAATAGCCAGGTGCCTCAAGATAAAAGAGATAGCCAGGTGCCTCAAGATAAAAGAGATAGCCAGGTGCCTCAAGATAAAGGAAATAGTCAGGTGCCTCAAGATAAAGGAAATAGTCAGGTGCCTCAAGATCAAAGAAATAGCCAGGTGCCTCAAGATAAAAGAGATAGTCAGGTGCCTCAAGATAAAGGAAATAGTCAGGTGCCTCAAGATAAAAGAGATAGCCAGGTGCCTCAAGATAAAGGAAATAGTCAGGTGCCTCAAGATAAAAGAGATAGTCAGGTGCCTCAAGATAAAGGAAATAGCCAGGTGCCTCAAGATAAAGGAAATAGCCAGGTGCCTCAAGATAAAGGAAATAGTCAGGTGCCTCAAGATAAAGGAGATAGCCAGGTGCCTCAAGATAAAGGAAATAGCCAGGTGCCTCAAGATAAAGGAAATAGCCAGGTGCCTCAAGATAAAGGAAATAGCCAGGTGCCTCAAGATAAAGGAAATAGTCAGGTGCCTCAAGATAAAGGAAATAGTCAGGTGCCTCAAGATAAAAGAGATAGCCAGGTGCCTCGAGATAAAAGAGATAGTCAGGTGCCTCAAGATAAAGGAAATAGTCAGGTGCCTCAAGATAAAAGAGATAGCCAGGTGCCTCAAGATAAAGGAAATAGCCAGGTGCCTCAAGATAAAAGAGATAGTCAGGTGCCTCAAGATAAAGGAAATAGTCAGGTGCCTCAAGATAAAAGAGATAGCCAGGTGCCTCAAGATAAAGGAAATAGTCAGGTGCCTCAAGATAAAGGAAATAGTCAGGTGCCTCAAGATCAAAGAAATAGCCAGGTGCCTCAAGATAAAAGAGATAGTCAGGTGCCTCAAGATAAAGGAAATAGTCAGGTGCCTCAAGATAAAAGAGATAGCCAGGTGCCTCAAGATAAAGGAAATAGTCAGGTGCCTCAAGATAAAGGAAATAGCCAGGTGCCTCAAGATAAAAGAGATAGTCAGGTGCCTCAAGATAAAGGAAATAGCCAGGTGCCTCAAGATAAAGGAAATAGCCAGGTGCCTCAAGATAAAGGAAATAGTCAGGTGCCTCAAGATAAAGGAGATAGCCAGGTGCCTCAAGATAAAGGAAATAGCCAGGTGCCTCAAGATAAAGGAAATAGCCAGGTGCCTCAAGATAAAGGAAATAGCCAGGTGCCTCAAGATAAAGGAAATAGTCAGGTGCCTCAAGATAAAAGAGATAGCCAGATGCCTCAAGATAAAGGAAATAGCCAGGTGCCTCAAGATAAAAGAGATAGCCAGGTGCCTCAAGATAAAGGAAATAGCCAGGTGCCTCAAGATAAAGGAAATAGCCAGGTGCCTCAAGATAAAAGAAATAACCAGGTGCCTCAAGATAAAGGAAATAGCCAGGTGCCTCAAGATCAAAGAAATAGTCAGGTGCCTCAAGATAAAGGAAATAGCCAGGTGCCTCAAGATAAAAGAGATAGTCAGGTGCCTCAAGATAAAGGAAATTGTCAGGTGCCTCAAGATAAAGGAAATAGTCAGGTGCCTCAAGATAAAAGAAATAGCCAGGTGCCTCAAGATAAAAGAGATAGTCAGGTGCCTCAAGATAAAGGAAATAGCCAGGTGCCTCAAGATAAAAGAGATAGCCAGGTCCCTTAAGATAAAAGAGATAGCCAGGTGCCTCAAGATAAAAGAGATAGCCAGGTGCCTCAAGATAAAGGAAATAGCCAGGTGCCTCAAGATAAAGGAAATAGCCAGGTGCCTCAAGATAAAAGAGATAGCCAGGTGCCTCAAGATAAAAGAAATAGCCAGGTGCCTCAAGATAAAAGAGATAGCCAGGTGCCTCAAGATCAAAGAAATAGCCAGGTGCCTCAAGATAAAAGAGATAGCCAGGTGCCTCAAGATCAAAGAAATAGCCAGGTGCCTCAAGATAAAAGAGATAGCCAGGTGCCTCAAGATAAAGGAAATAGCCAGGTGCCTCAAAATAAAAGAAATAGTCAGGTGCCTCAAGATCAAAGAAATAGCCAGGTGCCTCAAGATAAAAGAGATAGTCAGGTGCCTCAAGATAAAGGAAATAGTCAGGTGCCTCAAGATAAAAGAAATAGCCAGGTGCCTCAAAATAAAAGAAATAGCCAGGTGCCTCAAGATAAAAGAAATAGCCAGGTGCCTCAAGATAAAAGAGATAGCCAGGTGCCTCAAGATAAAAGAAATAGCCAGGTGCCTCAAGATAAAAGAGATAGTCAGGTGCCTCAAGATAAAGGAAATAGCCAGGTGCCTCAAGATAAAAGAGATAGCCAGGTGCCTCAAGATAAAAGAAATAGCCAGGTGCCTCAAGATAAAAGAGATAGCCAGGTGCCTCAAGATCAAAGAAATAGCCAGGTGCCTCAAGATAAAAGAGATAGCCAGGTGCCTCAAGATAAAGGAAATAGCCAGGTGCCTCAAAATAAAAGAAATAGCCAGGTGCCTCAAGATCAAAGAAATAGCCAGGTGCCTCAAGATAAAAGAGATAGTCAGGTGCCTCAAGATAAAGGAAATAGTCAGGTGCCTCAAGATAAAAGAAATAGCCAGGTGCCTCAAGATAAAAGAGATAGTCAGGTGCCTCAAGATAAAGGAAATAGTCAGGTGCCTCAAGATAAAAGAGATAGCCAGATGCCTCAAGATAAAGGAAATAGCCAGGTGCCTCAAGATAAAAGAGATAGCCAGGTGCCTCAAGATAAAGGAAATAGCCAGGTGCCTCAAGATAAAGGAAATAGCCAGGTGCCTCAAGATAAAGGAAATAGCCAGGTGCCTCAAGATAAAGGAAATAGTCAGGTGCCTCAAGATAAAAGAGATAGCCAGATGCCTCAAGATAAAGGAAATAGTCAGGTGCCTCAAGATAAAAGAGATAGCCCGGCGCCTCAAGATAAAAGAGATAGCCAGGTGCCTCAAGATAAAGGAAATAGTCAGGTGCCTCAAGATAAAAGAGATAGCCAGGTGCCTCAAGATAAAGGAAATAGTCAGGTGCCTCAAGATAAAGGAAATAGCCAGGTGCCTCAAGATAAAAGAGTTAGTCAGGTGCCTCAAGATAAAGGAAATAGCCAGGTGCCTCAAGATAAAGGAAATAGCCAGGTGCCTCAAGATAAAGGAAATAGTCAGGTGCCTCAAGATAAAGGAGATAGCCAGGTGCCTCAAGATAAAGGAAATAGCCAGGTGCCTCAAGATAAAGGAAATAGCCAGGTGCCTCAAGATAAAAGAGTTAGTCAGGTGCCTCAAGATAAAGGAAATAGACAGGTGCCTCAAGATAAAGGAAATAGCCAGGTGCCTCAAGATAAAGGAAATAGTCAGGTGCCTCAAGATAAAAGAGATAGCCAGATGCCTCAAGATAAAGGAAATAGCCAGGTGCCTCAAGATAAAAGAGATAGCCAGGTGCCTCAAGATAAAGGAAATAGCCAGGTGCCTCAAGATAAAGGAAATAGCCAGGTGCCTCAAGATAAAGGAAATAGCCAGGTGCCTCAAGATAAAAGAAATAACCAGGTGCCTCAAGATAAAGGAAATAGCCAGGTGCCTCAAGATAAAGGAAATAGCCAGGTGCCTCAAGATCAAAGAAATAGCCAGGTGCCTCAAGATAAAGGAAATAGCCAGGTGCCTCAAGATAAAAGAGATAGTCAGGTGCCTCAAGATAAAGGAAATTGTCAGGTGCCTCAAGATAAAGGAAATAGTCAGGTGCCTCAAGATAAAGGAAATAGTCAGGTGCCTCAAGATAAAAGAAATAGCCAGGTGCCTCAAGATAAAAGAGATAGTCAGGTGCCTCAAGATAAAGGAAATAGCCAGGTGCCTCAAGATAAAAGAGATAGCCAGGTCCCTTAAGATAAAAGAGATAGCCAGGTGCCTCAAGATAAAAGAGATAGCCAGGTGCCTCAAGATAAAGGAAATAGCCAGGTGCCTCAAGATAAAGGAAATAGCCAGGTGCCTCAAGATAAAGGAAATAGCCAGGTGCCTCAAAATAAAAGAAATAGCCAGGTACCTCAAGATAAAAGAAATAGCCAGGTGCCTCAAGATAAAAGAAATAGCCAGGTGCCTCAAGATAAAAGAGATAGCCAGGTGCCTCAAGATCAAAGAAATAGCCAGGTGCCTCAAGATAAAAGAGATAGTCAGGTGCCTCAAGATAAAGGAAATAGTCAGGTGCCTCAAGATAAAAGAAATAGCCAGGTGCCTCAAGATAAAAGAGATAGTCAGGTGCCTCAAGATAAAGGAAATAGCCAGGTACCTCAAGATCAAAGAAATAGCCAGGTGCCTCAAGATAAAAGAGATAGCCAGGTGCCTCAAGATAAAGGAAATAGCCAGGTGCCTCAAGATAAAAGAGATAGCCAGGTGCCTCAAGATAAAGGAAATAGCCAGGTGCCTCAAGATAAAGGAAATAGTCAGGTGCCTCAAGATAAAAGAGATAGCCAGATGCCTCAAGATAAAGGAAATAGCCAGGTGCCTCAAGATAAAGGAAATAGCCAGGTGCCTCAAGATAAAAGAGATAGCCAGATGCCTCAAGATAAAGGAAATAGCCAGGTGCCTCAAGATAAAAGAGATAGCCAGGTGCCTCAAGATAAAGGAAATAGCCAGGTGCCTCAAGATAAAGGAAATAGCCAGGTGCCTCAAGATAAAGGAAATAGCCAGGTGCCTCAAGATAAAGGAAATAGCCAGGTGCCTCAAAATAAAAGAGATAGCCAGGTGCCTCAAGATAAAATAAATAGCCAGGTGCCTCAAGATAAAAGAGATAGCCCGGCGCCTCAAGATAAAAGAGATAGCCAGGTGCCTCAAGATAAAAGAGATAGTCAGGTGCCTCAATATAAAAGAGATAGCCAGGTGCCTCAAAATAAAAGAGATAGCCAGGTGCCTCAAGATAAAGGAAATAGTCAGGTGCCTCAAGATAAAAGAGATAGCCAGATGCCTCAAAATAAAAGAAATAGCCAGGTGCCTCAAGATAAAAGAGATAGCCAGGTGCCTCAAGATAAAGGAAATAGCCAGGTGCCTCAAGATAAAGGAAATAGCCAGGTGCCTCAAGATAAAGGAAATAGTCAGGTGCCTCAAGATAAAGGAAATAGTCAGGTGCCTCAAGATAAAGGAAATAGTCAGGTGCCTCAAGATAAAGGAAATAGCCAGGTGCCTCAAGATAAAAGAGATAGCCAGGTGCCTCAAGATAAAGGAAATAGCCAGGCGCCTCAAAATAAAAGAAATAGACAGGTGCCTCAAGATAAAAGAGATAGCCAGGTGCCTCAAGATAAAGGAAATAGCCAGGTGCCTCAAGATAAAGGAAATAGCCAGGTGCCTCAAGATAAAGGAAATAGTCAGGTGCCTCAAGATAAAGGAAATAGTCAGGTGCCTCAAGATAAAGGAAATAGTCAGGTGCCTCAAGATAAAGGAAATAGTCAGGTGCCTCAAGATAAAGGAAATAGCCAGGTGCCTCAAGATAAAAGAGATAGTCAGGTGCCTCAAGATAAAGGAAATAGCCAGGTGCCTCAAGATAAAAGAAATAGCCGGGTGCCTCAAGATAAAAGAGATAGTCAGGTGCCTCAAGATCAAAGAGATAGTCAGGTGCCTCAAGATAAAGGAAATAGTCAGGTGCCTCAAGATAAAAGAAATAGCCGGGTGCCTCAAGATAAAAGAGATAGTCAGGTGCCTCAAGATAAAGGAAATAGCCAGGTACCTCAAGATCAAAGAAATAGCCAGGTGCCTCAAGATAAAAGAGATAGCCAGGTGCCTCAAGATACAAGAGATAGCCAGGTGCCTCAAGATAAAGGAAATAGCCAGGTGCCTCAAGATAAAAGAAATAGCCAGGTGCCTCAAGATAAAAGAGATAGCCAGGTGCCTCAAGATAAAGGAAATAGCCAGGTGCCTCAAGATAAAAGAGATAGCCAGGTGCCTCAAGATAAAGGAAATAGCCAGGTGCCTCAAGATAAAGGAAATAGCCAGGTGCCTCAAGATAAAGGAAATAGTCAGGTGCCTCAAGATAAAAGAGATAGCCAGATGCCTCAAGATAAAGGAAATAGCCAGGTGCCTCAAGATAAAAGAGATAGCCAGGTGCCTCAAGATAAAGGAAATAGCCAGGTGCCTCAAGATAAAGGAAATAGCCAGGTGCCTCAAGATAAAGGAAATAGTCAGGTGCCTCAAGATAAAGGAGATAGCCAGGTGCCTCAAGATAAAGGAAATAGCCAGGTGCCTCAAGATAAAGGAAATAGCCAGGTGCCTCAAGATAAAGGAAATAGCCAGGTGCCTCAAGATAAAGGAAATAGTCAGGTGCCTCAAGATAAAGGAAATAGTCAGGTGCCTCAAGATAAAAGAGATAGCCAGGTGCCTCGAGATAAAAGAGATAGTCAGGTGCCTCAAGATAAAGGAAATAGTCAGGTGCCTCAAGATAAAAGAGATAGCCAGGTGCCTCAAGATAAAGGAAATAGCCAGGTGCCTCAAGATAAAAGAGATAGTCAGGTGCCTCAAGATAAAGGAAATAGTCAGGTGCCTCAAGATAAAAGAGATAGCCAGGTGCCTCAAGATAAAGGAAATAGTCAGGTGCCTCAAGATAAAGGAAATAGTCAGGTGCCTCAAGATCAAAGAAATAGCCAGGTGCCTCAAGATAAAAGAGATAGTCAGGTGCCTCAAGATAAAGGAAATAGTCAGGTGCCTCAAGATAAAAGAGATAGCCAGGTGCCTCAAGATAAAGGAAATAGTCAGGTGCCTCAAGATAAAGGAAATAGCCAGGTGCCTCAAGATAAAAGAGATAGTCAGGTGCCTCAAGATAAAGGAAATAGCCAGGTGCCTCAAGATAAAGGAAATAGCCAGGTGCCTCAAGATAAAGGAAATAGTCAGGTGCCTCAAGATAAAGGAGATAGCCAGGTGCCTCAAGATAAAGGAAATAGCCAGGTGCCTCAAGATAAAGGAAATAGCCAGGTGCCTCAAGATAAAGGAAATAGCCAGGTGCCTCAAGATAAAGGAAATAGTCAGGTGCCTCAAGATAAAAGAGATAGCCAGATGCCTCAAGATAAAGGAAATAGCCAGGTGCCTCAAGATAAAAGAGATAGCCAGGTGCCTCAAGATAAAGGAAATAGCCAGGTGCCTCAAGATAAAGGAAATAGCCAGGTGCCTCAAGATAAAAGAAATAACCAGGTGCCTCAAGATAAAGGAAATAGCCAGGTGCCTCAAGATCAAAGAAATAGTCAGGTGCCTCAAGATAAAGGAAATAGCCAGGTGCCTCAAGATAAAAGAGATAGTCAGGTGCCTCAAGATAAAGGAAATTGTCAGGTGCCTCAAGATAAAGGAAATAGTCAGGTGCCTCAAGATAAAAGAAATAGCCAGGTGCCTCAAGATAAAAGAGATAGTCAGGTGCCTCAAGATAAAGGAAATAGCCAGGTGCCTCAAGATAAAAGAGATAGCCAGGTCCCTTAAGATAAAAGAGATAGCCAGGTGCCTCAAGATAAAAGAGATAGCCAGGTGCCTCAAGATAAAGGAAATAGCCAGGTGCCTCAAGATAAAGGAAATAGCCAGGTGCCTCAAGATAAAAGAGATAGCCAGGTGCCTCAAGATAAAAGAAATAGCCAGGTGCCTCAAGATAAAAGAGATAGCCAGGTGCCTCAAGATCAAAGAAATAGCCAGGTGCCTCAAGATAAAAGAGATAGCCAGGTGCCTCAAGATCAAAGAAATAGCCAGGTGCCTCAAGATAAAAGAGATAGCCAGGTGCCTCAAGATAAAGGAAATAGCCAGGTGCCTCAAAATAAAAGAAATAGTCAGGTGCCTCAAGATCAAAGAAATAGCCAGGTGCCTCAAGATAAAAGAGATAGTCAGGTGCCTCAAGATAAAGGAAATAGTCAGGTGCCTCAAGATAAAAGAAATAGCCAGGTGCCTCAAAATAAAAGAAATAGCCAGGTGCCTCAAGATAAAAGAAATAGCCAGGTGCCTCAAGATAAAAGAGATAGCCAGGTGCCTCAAGATAAAAGAAATAGCCAGGTGCCTCAAGATAAAAGAGATAGTCAGGTGCCTCAAGATAAAGGAAATAGCCAGGTGCCTCAAGATAAAAGAGATAGCCAGGTGCCTCAAGATAAAAGAAATAGCCAGGTGCCTCAAGATAAAAGAGATAGCCAGGTGCCTCAAGATCAAAGAAATAGCCAGGTGCCTCAAGATAAAAGAGATAGCCAGGTGCCTCAAGATAAAGGAAATAGCCAGGTGCCTCAAAATAAAAGAAATAGCCAGGTGCCTCAAGATCAAAGAAATAGCCAGGTGCCTCAAGATAAAAGAGATAGTCAGGTGCCTCAAGATAAAGGAAATAGTCAGGTGCCTCAAGATAAAAGAAATAGCCAGGTGCCTCAAGATAAAAGAGATAGTCAGGTGCCTCAAGATAAAGGAAATAGTCAGGTGCCTCAAGATAAAAGAGATAGCCAGATGCCTCAAGATAAAGGAAATAGCCAGGTGCCTCAAGATAAAAGAGATAGCCAGGTGCCTCAAGATAAAGGAAATAGCCAGGTGCCTCAAGATAAAGGAAATAGCCAGGTGCCTCAAGATAAAGGAAATAGCCAGGTGCCTCAAGATAAAGGAAATAGTCAGGTGCCTCAAGATAAAAGAGATAGCCAGATGCCTCAAGATAAAGGAAATAGTCAGGTGCCTCAAGATAAAAGAGATAGCCCGGCGCCTCAAGATAAAAGAGATAGCCAGGTGCCTCAAGATAAAGGAAATAGTCAGGTGCCTCAAGATAAAAGAGATAGCCAGGTGCCTCAAGATAAAGGAAATAGTCAGGTGCCTCAAGATAAAGGAAATAGCCAGGTGCCTCAAGATAAAAGAGTTAGTCAGGTGCCTCAAGATAAAGGAAATAGCCAGGTGCCTCAAGATAAAGGAAATAGCCAGGTGCCTCAAGATAAAGGAAATAGTCAGGTGCCTCAAGATAAAGGAGATAGCCAGGTGCCTCAAGATAAAGGAAATAGCCAGGTGCCTCAAGATAAAGGAAATAGCCAGGTGCCTCAAGATAAAAGAGTTAGTCAGGTGCCTCAAGATAAAGGAAATAGACAGGTGCCTCAAGATAAAGGAAATAGCCAGGTGCCTCAAGATAAAGGAAATAGTCAGGTGCCTCAAGATAAAAGAGATAGCCAGATGCCTCAAGATAAAGGAAATAGCCAGGTGCCTCAAGATAAAAGAGATAGCCAGGTGCCTCAAGATAAAGGAAATAGCCAGGTGCCTCAAGATAAAGGAAATAGCCAGGTGCCTCAAGATAAAGGAAATAGCCAGGTGCCTCAAGATAAAAGAAATAACCAGGTGCCTCAAGATAAAGGAAATAGCCAGGTGCCTCAAGATAAAGGAAATAGCCAGGTGCCTCAAGATCAAAGAAATAGCCAGGTGCCTCAAGATAAAGGAAATAGCCAGGTGCCTCAAGATAAAAGAGATAGTCAGGTGCCTCAAGATAAAGGAAATTGTCAGGTGCCTCAAGATAAAGGAAATAGTCAGGTGCCTCAAGATAAAGGAAATAGTCAGGTGCCTCAAGATAAAAGAAATAGCCAGGTGCCTCAAGATAAAAGAGATAGTCAGGTGCCTCAAGATAAAGGAAATAGCCAGGTGCCTCAAGATAAAAGAGATAGCCAGGTCCCTTAAGATAAAAGAGATAGCCAGGTGCCTCAAGATAAAAGAGATAGCCAGGTGCCTCAAGATAAAGGAAATAGCCAGGTGCCTCAAGATAAAGGAAATAGCCAGGTGCCTCAAGATAAAGGAAATAGCCAGGTGCCTCAAAATAAAAGAAATAGCCAGGTACCTCAAGATAAAAGAAATAGCCAGGTGCCTCAAGATAAAAGAAATAGCCAGGTGCCTCAAGATAAAAGAGATAGCCAGGTGCCTCAAGATCAAAGAAATAGCCAGGTGCCTCAAGATAAAAGAGATAGTCAGGTGCCTCAAGATAAAGGAAATAGTCAGGTGCCTCAAGATAAAAGAAATAGCCAGGTGCCTCAAGATAAAAGAGATAGTCAGGTGCCTCAAGATAAAGGAAATAGCCAGGTACCTCAAGATCAAAGAAATAGCCAGGTGCCTCAAGATAAAAGAGATAGCCAGGTGCCTCAAGATAAAGGAAATAGCCAGGTGCCTCAAGATAAAAGAGATAGCCAGGTGCCTCAAGATAAAGGAAATAGCCAGGTGCCTCAAGATAAAGGAAATAGTCAGGTGCCTCAAGATAAAAGAGATAGCCAGATGCCTCAAGATAAAGGAAATAGCCAGGTGCCTCAAGATAAAGGAAATAGCCAGGTGCCTCAAGATAAAAGAGATAGCCAGATGCCTCAAGATAAAGGAAATAGCCAGGTGCCTCAAGATAAAAGAGATAGCCAGGTGCCTCAAGATAAAGGAAATAGCCAGGTGCCTCAAGATAAAGGAAATAGCCAGGTGCCTCAAGATAAAGGAAATAGCCAGGTGCCTCAAGATAAAGGAAATAGCCAGGTGCCTCAAAATAAAAGAGATAGCCAGGTGCCTCAAGATAAAATAAATAGCCAGGTGCCTCAAGATAAAAGAGATAGCCCGGCGCCTCAAGATAAAAGAGATAGCCAGGTGCCTCAAGATAAAAGAGATAGTCAGGTGCCTCAATATAAAAGAGATAGCCAGGTGCCTCAAAATAAAAGAGATAGCCAGGTGCCTCAAGATAAAGGAAATAGTCAGGTGCCTCAAGATAAAAGAGATAGCCAGATGCCTCAAAATAAAAGAAATAGCCAGGTGCCTCAAGATAAAAGAGATAGCCAGGTGCCTCAAGATAAAGGAAATAGCCAGGTGCCTCAAGATAAAGGAAATAGCCAGGTGCCTCAAGATAAAGGAAATAGTCAGGTGCCTCAAGATAAAGGAAATAGTCAGGTGCCTCAAGATAAAGGAAATAGTCAGGTGCCTCAAGATAAAGGAAATAGCCAGGTGCCTCAAGATAAAAGAGATAGCCAGGTGCCTCAAGATAAAGGAAATAGCCAGGCGCCTCAAAATAAAAGAAATAGACAGGTGCCTCAAGATAAAAGAGATAGCCAGGTGCCTCAAGATAAAGGAAATAGCCAGGTGCCTCAAGATAAAGGAAATAGCCAGGTGCCTCAAGATAAAGGAAATAGTCAGGTGCCTCAAGATAAAGGAAATAGTCAGGTGCCTCAAGATAAAGGAAATAGTCAGGTGCCTCAAGATAAAGGAAATAGTCAGGTGCCTCAAGATAAAGGAAATAGCCAGGTGCCTCAAGATAAAAGAGATAGTCAGGTGCCTCAAGATAAAGGAAATAGCCAGGTGCCTCAAGATAAAAGAAATAGCCGGGTGCCTCAAGATAAAAGAGATAGTCAGGTGCCTCAAGATCAAAGAGATAGTCAGGTGCCTCAAGATAAAGGAAATAGTCAGGTGCCTCAAGATAAAAGAAATAGCCGGGTGCCTCAAGATAAAAGAGATAGTCAGGTGCCTCAAGATAAAGGAAATAGCCAGGTACCTCAAGATCAAAGAAATAGCCAGGTGCCTCAAGATAAAAGAGATAGCCAGGTGCCTCAAGATACAAGAGATAGCCAGGTGCCTCAAGATAAAGGAAATAGCCAGGTGCCTCAAGATAAAAGAAATAGCCAGGTGCCTCAAGATAAAAGAGATAGCCAGGTGCCTCAAGATAAAGGAAATAGCCAGGTGCCTCAAGATAAAGGAAATAGCCAGGCGCCTCAAAATAAAAGAAATAGACAGGTGCCTCAAGATAAAAGAGATAGCCAGGTGCCTCAAGATCAAAGAAATAGCCAGGTGCCTCAAGATAAAGGAAATAGCCAGGTGCCTCAAGATAAAAGAAATAGCCAGGTGCCTCAAGATAAAAGAGATAGTCAGGTGCCTCAAGATCAAAGAAATAGCCAGGTGCCTCAAGATAAAGGAAATAGCCAGGTGCCTCAAGATAAAAGAAATAGCCAGGTGCCTCTAGATAAAGGAAATAGTCAGGTGCCTCAAGATAAAGGAAATAGTCAGGTGCCTCAAGATAAAGGAAATAGCCAGGTGCCTCAAGATAAAGGAAATAGCCAGGTGCCTCAAGATAAAAGAAATAGCCAGGTACCTCTAGATAAAAGATATAGCCAGGTGCCTCAAGATAAAGGAAATAGTCAGGTGCCTCAAGATAAAAGAGATAGCCAGGTGCCTCAAGATAAAGGAAATAGTCAGGTGCCTCAAGATAAAGGAAATAGCCAGGTGCCTCAAGATAAAAGAAATAGACAGGTACCTCTAGATAAAAGAGATAGTCAGGTGCCTCAAGATAAAGGAAATAGTCAGGTGCCTCAAGATAAAAGAGATAGCCAGGTGCCTCAAGATAAAGGAAATAGTCAGGTGCCTCAAGATAAAGGAAATAGTCAGGTGCCTCAAGATAAAAGAAATAGCCAGGTGCCTCAAGATCAAAGAAATAGCCAGGTGCCTCAAGATAAAGGAAATAGCCAGGTGCCTCAAGATAAAAGAAATAGCCAGGTGCCTCAAGATAAAGGAAATAGCCAGGTGCCTCAAGATAAAAGAGATAGCCAGGCGCCTCAAGATAAAAGAGATAGCCAGGTGCCTCAAGATAAAGGAAATAGCCAGGTGCCTCAAGATAAAAGAGATAGTCAGGTGCCTCAAGATAAAGGAAATAGCCAGGTGCCTCAAGATAAAGGAAATAGCCAGGTGCCTCAAGATAAAGGAAATAGTCAGGTGCCTCAAGATAAAAGAGATAGCCAGGTGCCTCAAGATAAAGGAAATAGTCAGGTGCCTCAAGATAAAAGAGATAGCCAGGTGCCTCAAGATAAAGGAAATAGTCAGGTGCCTCAAGATAAAAGAGATAGCCAGGTGCCTCAAGATAAAGGAAATAGTCAGGTGCCTCAAGATCAAAGAAATAGCCAGGTGCCTCAAGATAAAAGAGATAGCCAGGTGCCTCAAGATAAAGGAAATAGTCAGGTGCCTCAAGATAAAAGAGATAGCCAGGTGCCTCAAGATAAAGGAAATAGTCAGGTGCCTCAAGATAAAGGAAATAGCCAGGTGCCTCAAGATAAAAGAGATAGCCAGGTGCCTCAAGATAAAAGAGATAGCCAGGTGCCTCAAGATAAAGGAAATAGTCAGGTGCCTCAAGATAAAGGAAATAGTCAGGTGCCTCAAGATAAAGGAAATAGTCAGGTGCCTCAAGATAAAAGAGATAGCCAGGTGCCTCGAGATAAAAGAGATAGTCAGGTGCCTCAAGATAAAGGAAATAGTCAGGTGCCTCAAGATAAAAGAGATAGCCAGGTGCCTTAAGATAAAGGAAATAGCCAGGTGCCTCAAGATAAAATAGATAGTCAGGTGCCTCAAGATAAAGGAAATAGTCAGGTGCCTCAAGATAAAAGAGATAGCCAGGTGCCTCAAGATAAAGGAAATAGTCAGGTGCCTCAAGATAAAGGAAATATTCAGGTGCCTCAAGATCAAAGAAATAGCCAGGTGCCTCAAGATAAAAGAGATAGTCAGGTGCCTCAAGATAAAGGAAATAGTCAGGTGCCTCAAGATAAAAGAGATAGCCAGGTGCCTCGAGATAAAAGAGATAGTCAGGTGCCTCAAGATAAAGGAAATAGTCAGGTGCCTCAAGATAAAAGAGATAGCCAGGTGCCTCAAGATAAAGGAAATAGTCAGGTGCCTCAAGATAAAAGAGATAGTCAGGTGCCTCAAGATAAAGGAAATAGCCAGGTGCCTCAAGATAAAGGAAATAGCCAGGTGCCTCAAGATAAAGGAAATAGTCAGGTGCCTCAAGATAAAGGAGATAGCCAGGTGCCTCAAGATAAAGGAAATAGCCAGGTGCCTCAAGATAAAGGAAATAGCCAGGTGCCTCAAGATAAAGGAAATAGCCAGGTGCCTCAAGATAAAAGAGATAGCCAGGTGCCTCAAGATAAAAGAGATAGCCAGGTGCCTCAAGATAAAGGAAATAGTCAGGTGCCTCAAGATAAAGGAAATAGTCAGGTGCCTCAAGATCAAAGAAATAGCCAGGTGCCTCAAGATAAAAGAGATAGTCAGGTGCCTCAAGATAAAGGAAATAGTCAGGTGCCTCAAGATAAAAGAGATAGCCAGGTGCCTCAAGATAAAGGAAATAGTCAGGTGCCTCAAGATAAAAGAGATAGTCAGGTGCCTCAAGATAAAGGAAATAGCCAGGTGCCTCAAGATAAAGGAAATAGCCAGGTGCCTCAAGATAAAGGAAATAGTCAGGTGCCTCAAGATAAAGGAGATAGCCAGGTGCCTCAAGATAAAGGAAATAGCCAGGTGCCTCAAGATAAAGGAAATAGCCAGGTGCCTCAAGATAAAGGAAATAGCCAGGTGCCTCAAGATAAAGGAAATAGTCAGGTGCCTCAAGATAAAGGAAATAGTCAGGTGCCTCAAGATAAAAGAGATAGCCAGGTGCCTCGAGATAAAAGAGATAGTCAGGTGCCTCAAGATAAAGGAAATAGTCAGGTGCCTCAAGATAAAAGAGATAGCCAGGTGCCTCAAGATAAAGGAAATAGCCAGGTGCCTCAAGATAAAAGAGATAGTCAGGTGCCTCAAGATAAAGGAAATAGTCAGGTGCCTCAAGATAAAAGAGATAGCCAGGTGCCTCAAGATAAAGGAAATAGTCAGGTGCCTCAAGATAAAGGAAATAGTCAGGTGCCTCAAGATCAAAGAAATAGCCAGGTGCCTCAAGATAAAAGAGATAGTCAGGTGCCTCAAGATAAAGGAAATAGTCAGGTGCCTCAAGATAAAAGAGATAGCCAGGTGCCTCAAGATAAAGGAAATAGTCAGGTGCCTCAAGATAAAGGAAATAGCCAGGTGCCTCAAGATAAAAGAGATAGTCAGGTGCCTCAAGATAAAGGAAATAGCCAGGTGCCTCAAGATAAAGGAAATAGCCAGGTGCCTCAAGATAAAGGAAATAGTCAGGTGCCTCAAGATAAAGGAGATAGCCAGGTGCCTCAAGATAAAGGAAATAGCCAGGTGCCTCAAGATAAAGGAAATAGCCAGGTGCCTCAAGATAAAGGAAATAGCCAGGTGCCTCAAGATAAAGGAAATAGTCAGGTGCCTCAAGATAAAAGAGATAGCCAGATGCCTCAAGATAAAGGAAATAGCCAGGTGCCTCAAGATAAAAGAGATAGCCAGGTGCCTCAAGATAAAGGAAATAGCCAGGTGCCTCAAGATAAAGGAAATAGCCAGGTGCCTCAAGATAAAAGAAATAACCAGGTGCCTCAAGATAAAGGAAATAGCCAGGTGCCTCAAGATCAAAGAAATAGTCAGGTGCCTCAAGATAAAGGAAATAGCCAGGTGCCTCAAGATAAAAGAGATAGTCAGGTGCCTCAAGATAAAGGAAATTGTCAGGTGCCTCAAGATAAAGGAAATAGTCAGGTGCCTCAAGATAAAAGAAATAGCCAGGTGCCTCAAGATAAAAGAGATAGTCAGGTGCCTCAAGATAAAGGAAATAGCCAGGTGCCTCAAGATAAAAGAGATAGCCAGGTCCCTTAAGATAAAAGAGATAGCCAGGTGCCTCAAGATAAAAGAGATAGCCAGGTGCCTCAAGATAAAGGAAATAGCCAGGTGCCTCAAGATAAAGGAAATAGCCAGGTGCCTCAAGATAAAAGAGATAGCCAGGTGCCTCAAGATAAAAGAAATAGCCAGGTGCCTCAAGATAAAAGAGATAGCCAGGTGCCTCAAGATCAAAGAAATAGCCAGGTGCCTCAAGATAAAAGAGATAGCCAGGTGCCTCAAGATCAAAGAAATAGCCAGGTGCCTCAAGATAAAAGAGATAGCCAGGTGCCTCAAGATAAAGGAAATAGCCAGGTGCCTCAAAATAAAAGAAATAGTCAGGTGCCTCAAGATCAAAGAAATAGCCAGGTGCCTCAAGATAAAAGAGATAGTCAGGTGCCTCAAGATAAAGGAAATAGTCAGGTGCCTCAAGATAAAAGAAATAGCCAGGTGCCTCAAAATAAAAGAAATAGCCAGGTGCCTCAAGATAAAAGAAATAGCCAGGTGCCTCAAGATAAAAGAGATAGCCAGGTGCCTCAAGATAAAAGAAATAGCCAGGTGCCTCAAGATAAAAGAGATAGTCAGGTGCCTCAAGATAAAGGAAATAGCCAGGTGCCTCAAGATAAAAGAGATAGCCAGGTGCCTCAAGATAAAAGAAATAGCCAGGTGCCTCAAGATAAAAGAGATAGCCAGGTGCCTCAAGATCAAAGAAATAGCCAGGTGCCTCAAGATAAAAGAGATAGCCAGGTGCCTCAAGATAAAGGAAATAGCCAGGTGCCTCAAAATAAAAGAAATAGCCAGGTGCCTCAAGATCAAAGAAATAGCCAGGTGCCTCAAGATAAAAGAGATAGTCAGGTGCCTCAAGATAAAGGAAATAGTCAGGTGCCTCAAGATAAAAGAAATAGCCAGGTGCCTCAAGATAAAAGAGATAGTCAGGTGCCTCAAGATAAAGGAAATAGTCAGGTGCCTCAAGATAAAAGAGATAGCCAGATGCCTCAAGATAAAGGAAATAGCCAGGTGCCTCAAGATAAAAGAGATAGCCAGGTGCCTCAAGATAAAGGAAATAGCCAGGTGCCTCAAGATAAAGGAAATAGCCAGGTGCCTCAAGATAAAGGAAATAGCCAGGTGCCTCAAGATAAAGGAAATAGTCAGGTGCCTCAAGATAAAAGAGATAGCCAGATGCCTCAAGATAAAGGAAATAGTCAGGTGCCTCAAGATAAAAGAGATAGCCCGGCGCCTCAAGATAAAAGAGATAGCCAGGTGCCTCAAGATAAAGGAAATAGTCAGGTGCCTCAAGATAAAAGAGATAGCCAGGTGCCTCAAGATAAAGGAAATAGTCAGGTGCCTCAAGATAAAGGAAATAGCCAGGTGCCTCAAGATAAAAGAGTTAGTCAGGTGCCTCAAGATAAAGGAAATAGCCAGGTGCCTCAAGATAAAGGAAATAGCCAGGTGCCTCAAGATAAAGGAAATAGTCAGGTGCCTCAAGATAAAGGAGATAGCCAGGTGCCTCAAGATAAAGGAAATAGCCAGGTGCCTCAAGATAAAGGAAATAGCCAGGTGCCTCAAGATAAAAGAGTTAGTCAGGTGCCTCAAGATAAAGGAAATAGACAGGTGCCTCAAGATAAAGGAAATAGCCAGGTGCCTCAAGATAAAGGAAATAGTCAGGTGCCTCAAGATAAAAGAGATAGCCAGATGCCTCAAGATAAAGGAAATAGCCAGGTGCCTCAAGATAAAAGAGATAGCCAGGTGCCTCAAGATAAAGGAAATAGCCAGGTGCCTCAAGATAAAGGAAATAGCCAGGTGCCTCAAGATAAAGGAAATAGCCAGGTGCCTCAAGATAAAAGAAATAACCAGGTGCCTCAAGATAAAGGAAATAGCCAGGTGCCTCAAGATAAAGGAAATAGCCAGGTGCCTCAAGATCAAAGAAATAGCCAGGTGCCTCAAGATAAAGGAAATAGCCAGGTGCCTCAAGATAAAAGAGATAGTCAGGTGCCTCAAGATAAAGGAAATTGTCAGGTGCCTCAAGATAAAGGAAATAGTCAGGTGCCTCAAGATAAAGGAAATAGTCAGGTGCCTCAAGATAAAAGAAATAGCCAGGTGCCTCAAGATAAAAGAGATAGTCAGGTGCCTCAAGATAAAGGAAATAGCCAGGTGCCTCAAGATAAAAGAGATAGCCAGGTCCCTTAAGATAAAAGAGATAGCCAGGTGCCTCAAGATAAAAGAGATAGCCAGGTGCCTCAAGATAAAGGAAATAGCCAGGTGCCTCAAGATAAAGGAAATAGCCAGGTGCCTCAAGATAAAGGAAATAGCCAGGTGCCTCAAAATAAAAGAAATAGCCAGGTACCTCAAGATAAAAGAAATAGCCAGGTGCCTCAAGATAAAAGAAATAGCCAGGTGCCTCAAGATAAAAGAGATAGCCAGGTGCCTCAAGATCAAAGAAATAGCCAGGTGCCTCAAGATAAAAGAGATAGTCAGGTGCCTCAAGATAAAGGAAATAGTCAGGTGCCTCAAGATAAAAGAAATAGCCAGGTGCCTCAAGATAAAAGAGATAGTCAGGTGCCTCAAGATAAAGGAAATAGCCAGGTACCTCAAGATCAAAGAAATAGCCAGGTGCCTCAAGATAAAAGAGATAGCCAGGTGCCTCAAGATAAAGGAAATAGCCAGGTGCCTCAAGATAAAAGAGATAGCCAGGTGCCTCAAGATAAAGGAAATAGCCAGGTGCCTCAAGATAAAGGAAATAGTCAGGTGCCTCAAGATAAAAGAGATAGCCAGATGCCTCAAGATAAAGGAAATAGCCAGGTGCCTCAAGATAAAGGAAATAGCCAGGTGCCTCAAGATAAAAGAGATAGCCAGATGCCTCAAGATAAAGGAAATAGCCAGGTGCCTCAAGATAAAAGAGATAGCCAGGTGCCTCAAGATAAAGGAAATAGCCAGGTGCCTCAAGATAAAGGAAATAGCCAGGTGCCTCAAGATAAAGGAAATAGCCAGGTGCCTCAAGATAAAGGAAATAGCCAGGTGCCTCAAAATAAAAGAGATAGCCAGGTGCCTCAAGATAAAATAAATAGCCAGGTGCCTCAAGATAAAAGAGATAGCCCGGCGCCTCAAGATAAAAGAGATAGCCCGGCGCCTCAAGATAAAAGAGATAGCCAGGTGCCTCAAGATAAAAGAGATAGTCAGGTGCCTCAATATAAAAGAGATAGCCAGGTGCCTCAAAATAAAAGAGATAGCCAGGTGCCTCAAGATAAAGGAAATAGTCAGGTGCCTCAAGATAAAAGAGATAGCCAGATGCCTCAAAATAAAAGAAATAGCCAGGTGCCTCAAGATAAAAGAGATAGCCAGGTGCCTCAAGATAAAGGAAATAGCCAGGTGCCTCAAGATAAAGGAAATAGCCAGGTGCCTCAAGATAAAGGAAATAGTCAGGTGCCTCAAGATAAAGGAAATAGTCAGGTGCCTCAAGATAAAGGAAATAGTCAGGTGCCTCAAGATAAAGGAAATAGCCAGGTGCCTCAAGATAAAAGAGATAGCCAGGTGCCTCAAGATAAAGGAAATAGCCAGGCGCCTCAAAATAAAAGAAATAGACAGGTGCCTCAAGATAAAAGAGATAGCCAGGTGCCTCAAGATAAAGGAAATAGCCAGGTGCCTCAAGATAAAGGAAATAGCCAGGTGCCTCAAGATAAAGGAAATAGTCAGGTGCCTCAAGATAAAGGAAATAGTCAGGTGCCTCAAGATAAAGGAAATAGTCAGGTGCCTCAAGATAAAGGAAATAGTCAGGTGCCTCAAGATAAAGGAAATAGCCAGGTGCCTCAAGATAAAAGAGATAGTCAGGTGCCTCAAGATAAAGGAAATAGCCAGGTGCCTCAAGATAAAAGAAATAGCCGGGTGCCTCAAGATAAAAGAGATAGTCAGGTGCCTCAAGATCAAAGAGATAGTCAGGTGCCTCAAGATAAAGGAAATAGTCAGGTGCCTCAAGATAAAAGAAATAGCCGGGTGCCTCAAGATAAAAGAGATAGTCAGGTGCCTCAAGATAAAGGAAATAGCCAGGTACCTCAAGATCAAAGAAATAGCCAGGTGCCTCAAGATAAAAGAGATAGCCAGGTGCCTCAAGATACAAGAGATAGCCAGGTGCCTCAAGATAAAGGAAATAGCCAGGTGCCTCAAGATAAAAGAAATAGCCAGGTGCCTCAAGATAAAAGAGATAGCCAGGTGCCTCAAGATAAAGGAAATAGCCAGGTGCCTCAAGATAAAAGAGATAGCCAGGTGCCTCAAGATAAAGGAAATAGCCAGGTGCCTCAAGATAAAGGAAATAGCCAGGTGCCTCAAGATAAAGGAAATAGTCAGGTGCCTCAAGATAAAAGAGATAGCCAGATGCCTCAAGATAAAGGAAATAGCCAGGTGCCTCAAGATAAAAGAGATAGCCAGGTGCCTCAAGATAAAGGAAATAGCCAGGTGCCTCAAGATAAAGGAAATAGCCAGGTGCCTCAAGATAAAGGAAATAGCCAGGTGCCTCAAGATAAAAGAAATAGCCAGGTGCCTCAAGATAAAGGAAATAGCCAGGTGCCTCAAGATAAAAGAGATAGTCAGGTGCCTCAAGATAAAGGAAATAGCCAGGTGCCTCAAGATAAAAGAAATAGCCAGGTGCCTCAAGATAAAAGAGATAGCCCGGCGCCTCAAGATAAAGGAAATAGCCAGGTGCCTCAAGATAAAAGAGATAGCCAGGTGCCTCAAGATAAAGGAAATAGCCAGGTGCCTCAAGATAAAGGAAATAGCCAGGTGCCTCAAAATAAAAGAGATAGCCAGGTGCCTCAAGATAAAAGAAATAGCCAGGTGCCTCAAGATAAAAGAGATAGCCAGGTGCCTCAAGATAAAAGAGATAGTCAGGTGCCTCAATATAAAAGAGATAGCCAGGTGCCTCAAAATAAAAGAGATAGCCAGATGCCTCAAAATAAAAGAAATAGCCAGGTGCCTCAAGATAAAAGAGATAGCCAGGTGCCTCAAGATAAAGGAAATAGCCAGGTGCCTCAAGATAAAGGAAATAGCCAGGCGCCTCAAAATAAAATAAATGGACAGGTGCCTCAAGATAAAAGAGATAGCCAGGTGCCTCAAGATCAAAGAAATAGCCAGGTGCCTCAAGATAAAAGAGATAGCCAGGTGCCTCAAGATAAATCCAAAGATGTAGATACTTATCTTGGGAGACTTCTGACCTCCATCTCCTCCAGAGGCTTCCCCTGTCCTCCTCTCTCAGGCTGTTCCTGCACCGAGACTCCAGAAGATCGCAGGCCTGCACAGTAAGATGGACCCGTCCAGGCTTTGGCAGAAAAGTTGAGCTTGATCGGGTCCATGCTGCTGCACAGGTGCAGATGGCTCAAGCATAAACAAGCATGCTGTCAGTGGTCTTATGGGGGACACAGCACTGGAATGTCTGGTGGAGGAAGATAGCGGAAGCTTCTGGAGGACCCAGAAGCTTCCCTCTCCTGAGGTGAGTACCCCTTTGTGGCTCTTTTTATTCCTTCAGGGTCACTTCAAGTATCCTGGTGCCTCCTATATACAGGTCCAGGTCCCTCTACATCTACTGGACTTGCACTTATCGAATAGGTTTCTTCTGGTCACGATGGCAGCTGTAGATGAGCATATTTGGACTGGGCATGCATAGAGAAAAGCCATGCACACACCTCTTCATTTAACTGGGCATGTGCAGACCTTACCCGCGTATAACCATCTGGATGCGCTTATCTACAGCCAGGAACAGGGCCAGAAGATGAACGGGGAGCCTGAGCTCAGCAAGGATCTGGCAGGGAGCCTTTGGACTATCAGGGTAAGTACCTAACTTCCCTAACTTGTTTCAGGGGTATTTTAGGTGTAAAAAAAAAAGTGAAATATTGTGACAAAATAGAAGATACCGGATCGTGGGTTGGAGTAGTGGTCATTGAGTGGTCCAAGTTCATGTCAGTCTGTAAGAAAGTGCCATGATGGGGGTGCATGATCAAGTAGCATACAGGCCCGGGGAGGACCCTGCCAAAGGCTTACAATCTAAAGGGCTGGGGTAGGGACATATTAGGTAAGGGCTTCGCTGGAGGTGCTCGGCAGAGAGAGTTAGGGCGGGGTAGGCCATCATGAAGAGGTGGGTTTTGAGGGCTTGTTTGAAGCTGTTGAAGGAGGGGACAGGTTTCATGGGGGTGGGAGGAAGTTCCGGAGAGCACGGGCAGCTCTAGAGAAGTCTTGCAGTCAAGCATGGGAGTGTGTGATGCACAGGGTGGTCAGGGGAATGCCGTTGGAGGAGTGGAGTTGGTGTATCTGTGGACTGATGGGAATCATAGGTCGGGCGGGTCATGTGTAGAGCTTTGTGGGCCAGGCACAGGATCCTTAATATGATCCTGAAGCGGATGGGGAGTTAGTGTAAGGAGTTTCATAGGGGAGTCATGGAGGTGGAGTTATGAGAGGAGAAGGTGAGTCTGGCTGTTGCATGGCAAACATGATGTGTTTTAGGGGGACGTTGCAGGTGTAGAAGTAAGTGACCCATGCAGCAACTGTTGGCTGCATAAATTTGGGGGGGGGGTGGAGGAGAAGAGAGGGAGCAGGAGAAGTTGTACGTAAAGTAAATTTGTTTGTTGGTAGAATATCTTTCTGATAGTCCACTGTCACCCCCGCCCTCGGTCAAGCTCCAGTGACCAGCCCAGCGCAAGTCCCATTCCGGTTATTATATAATACTGCATCGGGAATCTTGCTGACAAACTCTGACACTCCACGTCTATTAACCCCTCTTCTCCCGCAGTCCCACAGGCCGCAGCGCAATTAAGGCATCATGTATCACACTTTAGTACTGGAATTTTCCGCTTAATGGCTTAATCAAGAAGGGAACGGGGGGGGAGGGGGGGAGAGGAGGGGTTTCTAATTATATTTTACTGCTTGTTTAGATCGTTCTATCTGGTATGGAAATGGTAGAGTTCACAGCACAGAGAAAACACGAGGCTGTGTCATGATTGATTGTGCCGATATCAGGCCCCACACGGTGGGAGGACGCCATGTTTCAGAGGCTTGAATCTGGCATTTGAGGGGAGGGGTGCAAGGGATAGGTGGGCACCATACCCTTCATTACCTAAATATAATATTTCAGATAAGTGTCCCTGTGTCTACATGATACCCCTTCCTGCCTGCATCTACATGACGTCTCCTTCCTGCCTGCATCTACATGACGTCTCCTTCCTGCCTGCGCCTCATGATGCAACTTTCCTGTCTGCACCCACCTGATGTCCCCTTCCTGCACCTACATGATGTCTCCTCATGCCTGCTCCTAGACGATGCCCCTTCCTGTCTGCACCCACATGATGTCTCCTTCCTGCCTGCTCCTAGATGATGTCTCCTTCCTGCCTGCGCCTACATGATGCCACCTTCCTGCCTGCGCCATGCCCCTTCCTGCCTGCTCCTAGATGATGTCTCCTTCCTGCCTGCGCCTACATGATGTCCCCTTCCTGCCTGCACCTACATGATGCCCCCTTCCTGCCTGCGCCTACATGATGCCACCTTCCTGCCTGCGCCATGCCCCTTCCTGCCTGCGCCTACATGATGCCCCTTCCTGCCTGAACCCACATGATGTCTCCTTCCTGCCTGCACCTATATGATGTCTCCTTCCTGCCTGCACCTACATGATGCCCCCTTCCTGCCTGCACCTACATGATGTCTCCTTTCTGCCTGCACCTACATGATGCCCCCTTCCTGCCTGCTTCTAGATGATGCCCCTCCCTGTCTGCGCCCACATGATGTCTCCTTCCTGCCTGCGCCTACATGATGTCCCCTTCCTGCCTGCACCTACATGATGCCCCCTTCCTGCCTGCACCTACATGATGCCCCCTTCCTGCCTGCGTCTACATGATGTCTCCTTCCTGCCTGTACCTACATGACGTCTCCTTCCTGCCTGCGTCTACATGATGTCCCCTTCCTGCCTGCACCTACATGATGCCCCCTTCCTGCCTGCACCTACATGATGTCTCCTCCTGCCTGCACCTACATGATGCCCCTTCCTGCCTGCACCTACATGATGCCCCTTCCTGCCTGCACCTACATGATGTCTCCTCCTGCCTGCACCTACATGATGCCCCATTACTGCCTGTGCCTACATGATGCCCCTTCCTGCCTGCGCCTACATGATGCCCCTTCCTGCCTGCACCTACATGATGTCTCCTCCTGCCTGCACCTACATGATGCCCCCTTACTGCCTGTGCCTACATGATGTCTCCTCCTGCCTGCACCTACATGATGCCCCCTTACTGCCTGTGCCTACATGATGTCTCCTCCTGCCTGCACCTACATGATGCCTCCTTACTGCCTGTGCCTACATGATGCCCCCTTCCTGCCTGCGCCTACATGATGCCCCCTTCCTGCCTGCGCCTACATGATGCCCCCTTACTGCCTGTGCCTACATGATGTCTCCTCCTGCCTGCACCTACATGATGCCCCCTTCCTGCCTGCACCTACATGATGCCCCTTCCAACCTGCACCTACATGATGCCCCTTCCTGCCTGTACCTACATGATGCCCCTTCCTGCCTGCACCTACATGATGCCCCTTCCAACCTGCACCTACATGATGCCCCCTTCCTGCCTGCGCCTACATGATGCCCCTTCCTGCCTGCACCTACATGATGCCCCTTCCAACCTGCACCTACATGATGCCCCCTTCCTGCCTGCGCCTACATGACGTCTCCTTCCTGCCTGCACCTACATGATGCCCCCTTCCTGCCTGCGCCTACATGACGTCTCCTTCCTGCCTGCACCTACATGATGCCCCCTTCCTGCCTGCGCCTACATGACGTCTCCTTCCAACCTGCACCTACATGATGCCCCCTTCCTGCCTGCACCAACGTGATGGCCCTTTTCATAATGGTCTTCATTATCTGATTTTCACCCTGCAGATTTGTGGAAGAGTGTCAGGGCAGCAACCAAGGATCTCCGGGGGAAAAAAGTTATGAATGCCCAGTGCCCACCATGCTGGAAAACATTACAAAACTGCTACTAAAGTATTGGGAATGTAAAAATAGAGATAGTTCATCATTACTGTTTCTCTTTCCAGGAGATCTCATTAGACCCCAAGCCCTATGTAAGGTTAAGGTAGAGAGTATAATATCATTGCTACAAGATGAATGTCAGGTAGTGTTGGGCGAACAGTGTTCACCACTGTTCGGGTTCTGCAGAACATCACCCTGTTCGGGTGATGTTCGAGTTCGGCCGAACACCTGGTGGTGTTCGGCCAAACTGTTCGGGTTCGCCCGAACTGCTGAATGCCCGGCCGAACAGGGCCCCTGCTTAGCTGAACAGGGCCCTGTTCGGCCGAATACGGCCCCCCTATGGGGTCGCAGGCATAAGGGGGGAGCATGCCCCAATCGCGGGGGGGGGGGGCCTCGGAAATTCCCCCCACCCCCTCCGCTAGCGCTCCCCCCTCTGCCCGCTTCCCCATACAAAAGTTTGACGAAAGTAAAATAGTACCGGTGGTGGTGGCTGGCTGCTGCAGTGGCTGGCTGGCACTATGAAGTGACTGAGGAGGAGGAGTCGGAGTAGGACGCGTTGAGGGAGGCCGGGCAGCGGGCGGTTCAGCGGTAGTACCCTTGTGGTACTTCCGCCCTTTCTCTGACCTCACGTCCTCTGCGTGATGACGCGTACCCTCGTATGCAGAGGACGTGAGGTCAGAGAAAGGGCAGAAGTACCACAAGGGTACTACCGCTGAACCGCCCGCTGCCCGGCCTCCCTCAACGCGTCCTACTCCGACTCCTCCTCCTCAGTCACTTCATAGTGCCAGCCAGCCACTGCAGCAGCCAGCCACCACCACCGGTACTATTTTACTTTCGTCAAACTTTTGTATGGGGAAGCGGGCAGAGGGGGGAGCGCTAGCGGAGGGGGTGGGGGGAATTTCCGCCCCACCCCCCCCCCCCCCCCCCCCCGCGATCGGGGCATGGTCCCCCCTTATGCCTGCGACCCCATAGGGCCCCCAAAAGCGGGATGTTCGGGGAGTTCGGGGTTCAGCCCGAACATGCCGAACATCGCGGCCATGTTCGGCGAACGTTCCCGAACCCGAACATCCAGGTGTTCGCCCAACACTAATGTCAGGTCTGGATCTTACATCTATGGCACTAGGGAGTGAAGTGTGAGCTGATCCCAGCATCATTTCATCTTCACCATGCAAATCCTATGATAACGCTAGA
The DNA here is from genome assembly GCF_040937935.1 of Hyperolius riggenbachi. Classification (NCBI taxonomy): domain Eukaryota; kingdom Metazoa; phylum Chordata; class Amphibia; order Anura; family Hyperoliidae; genus Hyperolius; species Hyperolius riggenbachi. The sequence continues at coordinate 11,103,108 of NC_090648.1, forward strand.
TGCACTGAGTCAGCTAAGGCTGCTTTGTGCAACCATCAACATGGGAGGAGACCTGTGGAAACATATTGGCTGTTTTCTTTTGGTGGGTTTGGACACTGAATGAAGTGATTTGACACCTGAGTATCCATTTCATGTACGTCTTTCTGAACAAAGGGAACCTAAACTTAGACGGATATAAATGTTTCCTTCTAAACAATACCAGTTGCCTGGCAGCTCTGCTGCCCTCTTGTGTTGAATCACACCCCTACAACAAGCATGCAGCTAATCCAGTCTGACTTCAGTCAGAGCATCAGATCTGCATGCTTGTTCGGGGGCTGTGGCCTACTCAGTTTAGGTTCCCTTTAAGGATGAGCTGATCTGGAGTCCTCCTTATTTATCCACACCATACCTTTGGTTACCACTGTTACCACCTCGTCTCAAGTTGATTCTAAGGCCCCGTTTACACTTGCGGTTCGAGTCCGCAAGTGTCCGGGGTCCGGGGGCCGCAAAGAGACCGTACGGAGGCCGCAAAGAGACCGACTCTGCGGTGGCCATAAGTTGCGGATCCGGAATGTATCAGTTCCAGCTACAATAAAGTAGCCGGAACTAGATACATTGCAGTGCCACAAAGGCACCGCAAGCATGGGGGATACCGGCGTGTAGTCCGGGCCCCCAAGTGGCATAGGACCAGTGCTGGAAGCATCCGGTCTTATTGCCAGTGTGATGAGAAACATCTGTTTCTCATTGCACAGCATGGCCACATGTTCGGGTCAGGATCCGGCCCGGGTCCGCAGCCGCACCGGGACGGACGGCAAAAATGGAGCAAGTTGGAAAAAAGCCGGACCGTCCCGGAGCTGCATTCCCGGATCGCATCTGGATCCGGACAGTCGCACGAGTGTGAATAGATACATTGATTAACAATGTATCCATTCACCATCCGCTGTGTACGGAGTGTTCCGGGTCCGGGGAAGCCGGACCTGGAACGCTAATGTGAACCGGGCCTTAGCCTTTGCAAAGCAGGCTATTCAGACAAGCTTTGGCTGCTGAGGAACATCTACAAAGACACCAAGCTAACCTCTGCCTGTACAATAGGACCTCTGGTCACTATCTTCATACCTGCCAAGTTAGAGACACAGGTGAGGAAGTCCTATCTCCTGAACCTACCAACACTCCCAGAAACTTCCACAGCTCAGTTTCTACAAGACCCAGAAAAAGGACCTAAGATCTAGGCACTCATTGAGTCAATGGCCTTGTGGTTGTTTCCCAGACCAGAACCTTTCATACTAACTTAACCCCCCTCCCCACTCCAAATCCAAAGCTCTCTGACTGCATCCGCTTAGCTGATGGTTACAACATCAAGATAGGATCAATAACCCACAAGACTTGCCCTGTCCTCACTACTGATCACTAGTACGGCTGATCAGCACTAATACCGAGCCTGAGAAGGTGGGACGCTCATCCGGATTTCACAGAATAGAAATTTCCGCGTTTCCAAACAGAAATCTGTATTTCCAATCGGAACTCGGAAATCGGATTTCTGTGGAAATACTGCAGTACCGCAATCCGGTAATTTAAACCCAATCACAGAACTCAGAAGCATTGGACCAATCAGAGAATGTAGAAACAATTCAGAAGTATTTGGCCAATCAGAGAATGCAAAAAAATTACCCAAAATTTGGAAATCCATGGAATCGGAAATTGGCATTGGCAGAAATCGGAATTTTCAGCGGAATTGGAAATCAGCATTTCCGACCATCCCTACTGAGAAGTATGACGTTGAAAATACAGCTATTCAGTTCCTTGTCTCATCAATTATTCAGCCAATAGTATCTTCTTGAAGTCAACTGACTGCAGCGGCCTTCAATGTTTTATAGGTTTTCAACATGTTTCACACAGATTAATCCAAAACATCTTTGCTATAATCACTCTTCTATCTCATCCTACCAAAGCTAGCCTTTATTTGTCCTGGGCGGAAGAAGTACAAAACTCATTAAAGAATCTTGAATCAGAAGTCAGCCCTTGTCCCGATCCATTGTAATCCAATTGCTCCTTCTCAAAATTGAACCATCTGAAATGACTATTGGATCTATTTTGCTTCAGCAATCTGGACTTGAGGCCTTACTGTCTTCTGTTTTGATAAAATGTCTCCAGCTGGAGTGAACCTCACCATCAGAGATCAAGAAATACTATCCATTACATCTGCCCTTGAAGCGTGACGATAATCACATAGGGGTGCCAACAATCTTATCTTAGTTTTCAGAGATCATAAGCATCTTTATTTCTGCTTAGCTAAATGATTAAAACCATGATAAGCCAGATGGACCTTATTCTTTTCCAGATTTTATCTACATATCACCATCAAAGAACAGCAAAGTGGATATATCTTCTAAAGATTTTTGCACCCATTAAAACCAGGTCTGTGGTCCTATGCCACTTTCATGATTAACCCTTATCCAGTTACTTTGGGTTTTTCGAAATAAAAGAATTTCTGCAGAAAAATTACTGATGGACAAATATTTTGTAGGTTTATGTCCAGTTTGTGCCTTCGCTGAATCACCTCAAGATTTTCCTTCGGGCTTTATGAGACCTCTTCCCATATCCATCCACCCATGGAGAATGATCAGCCTGGCATTCATTGATACAATGCCAAAATCTAACAGCTTTAGCTCAGTTCTAGTGGTTCTGGATCAAACATTAGTCATTTTATAGTATGAAAGACACGCCATCTACCTACTGCCAGACTTTATCAAGGACATCATGGGGCTGGATGGTCTACCATGACGTTGTTTCTGGCCAAGGTGGTCAAGAGTAGGAAAGGAACTCTGCAGATCATTAAAGATTGACTCCTCTGGTTACTATCTGCAGTTCTACAGCCAGACTTAGAGGACAAATCAAACACTAAAATATTTAACGTTTCACTTCAGCCTCACTGAATGACCGGCTTTCACTTCATCCTTCAGCAAGATTCGGTATTGTAATAATAAATGGTTATAATAATTATGTCCATTCATCCGGCAAGCACTCTCTGTTCTTCTCCAGTTATGGATTCCGATTGTCTGCTTTACCCATTCGGTTACCTCAGTCCCCCGTTTAGGCACTACAGGAGGGGTTTGAAGATCTCATCCACGCAATGCGAGCCACTCGACACCACCAATGTAGCAGCCCCCGTAGAGGACAAAAGGAGGTCTTTAAAGTGAACCCGAGTCATACCTTGGGTTAAAAAACACACACACAAGTAATGCAGTACACAAAGTGCACGAGTCCACCTCCAACTGATAAAAATAACACAAAAGTACAACAACACATCCCTCTAAGATCCCTTGTTTAAACATCACACCTGTGAAAACACGACATTCACACAAGTGATGTGAGAATGTGTTTATTGTTGGTTATACTTTTTTTGTTCTTTGTACCATTTGGCTATGGAGTCATGCACTTTGTGCGCTGCGTTAGGCATGTGTGTTGCTTGTATATAACTGGAATTGTGTTAAAAATGGGCATCACAGTGGCATAGTGGTGAGCAAGAGCCTTGCAGTGCTGGGTTGCCGGTTTAAATACCAGCCAAGGCACTATCTTCACAGAGTTTGTATGTTCTACCCGTGTCTGTGTGGGTTTACTTCGGGCACTCCGGTTTCCTTCCACATCCCAAAAACATGCAGATAAGTTAATTGGCTTCCCCCTAAATTGGCCCTAGACTACTATACATACATTACATGATACATGCATAGAAAGTGGAGTGGAGACAGCAGGTGGGGAACAATGTGCTGGGCTGAGAGTGGAGGCAGCAGGTGGGGAACAATGTGCTGGGGGAGAGTGGAGGCAGCAGGTGGGGAACAATGTGCTAGGGGAGAGTGGAGGCAGCAGGTGGGGAACAATGTGCTGGGGGCGAGTGGAGGCAGCAGGTGGGGAACAAAGTGATGGGGGAGATTGGAGGCAGCAGGTGGGGAACAATGTGCTGGGAGAGAGTGGAGGCAGCATGTGGGGAACAATGTGCTGGGGGAGAGTGGAGGCAGCAGGTGGGGAACAACAATGTGCTGGGGGAGAGTGGAGGCAGCAGGTGGGGAACAATGTGCTGGGGGAGAGTGGAGGCAGCAGGTGGGGAACAATGTGCTGGGGGAGAGTGGAGGCAGCAGGTGGGGAACAATGTGCTGGGCTGAGAGTGGAGGCAGCAGGTGGGGAACAATGTGCTGGGGGAGAGTGGAGGCAGCAGGTGGGGAACAATGTGCTGGGGGAGAGTGGAGACAGCAGGTGGGAAACAATGTGCTGGGGGAGAGTGGAGGCAGCAGGTGTGGGACAATGTGCTGGGGGAGAGTGGAGGCAGCAGGTAGGGAACAATGTGCTGGGGGAGAGTGGAGGCAGCAGGTGGGGAACAATGTGCTGGGGGAGAGTGGAGGCAGCAGGTGGGGAACAATGTGCTGGGGGAGAGTGGAGGCAGCAGGTGGGGAACAATGTGCTGGGGGAGAGTGGAGACAGCAGGTGGGGAACAATGTGCTGGGGGAGAGTGGAGACAGCAGGTGGGGAACAATGTGCTGGGGGAGAGTGGAGGCAGCAGGTGGGGAACAATGTGCTGGGGGAGAGTGGAGGCAGCAGGTGGGGAACAATGTGCTGGGGGAGAGTGGAGGCAGCAGGTGGGGAACAATGTGCTGGGGGAGAGTGGAGACAGCAGGTGGGGAACAATGTGCTGGAGGAGAGTGGAGGCTGCAGGTGGGGAACAATGTGCTGGAGGAGAGTGGAGGCTGCAGGTGGGGAACAATGTGCTGGGGGAGAGTGGAGGCTGCAGGTGGGGAACAATGTGCTGGGGGAGAGTGGAGGCAGCAGGTGGGGAACAATGTGCTGGGGGAGAGTGGAGGCAGCAGGTGGGGAACAATGTGCTGGGGGAGAGTGGAGGCAGCAGGTGGGGAACAATGTGCTGGGGGAGAGTGGAGGCAGTAGGTGAGGAACAATGTGCTGGGGGAGAGTGGAGGCAGCAGGTGGGGAACAATGTGCTGGGGGAGAGTGGAGGCAGCAGGTGGGGAACAATGTGCTGGGGGAGAGTGGAGGCAGCAGGTGGGAAACAATGTGCTGGGGGAGAGTGGAGGCAGCAGGTGTGGGACAATGTGCTGGGGGAGAGTGGAGGCAGCAGGTAGGGAACAATGTGCTGGGGGAGAGTGGAGACAGCAGGTGGGGAACAATGTGCTGGGGGAGAGTGGAGACAGCAGGTGGGGAACAATGTGCTGGGGGAGAGTGGAGGCTGCAGGTGGGGAACAATGTGCTGGAGGAGAGTGGAGGCTGCAGGTGGGGAACAATGTGCTGGGGGAGAGTGGAGGCAGCAGGTGGGGAACAATGTGCTGGGGGAGAGTGGAGGCAGCAGGTGGGGAACAATGTGCTGGGGGAGAGTGGAGGCAGCAGGTGGGGAACAATGTGCTGGGGGAGAGTGGAGGCAGCAGGTGGGGAACAATGTGCTGGGGGAGAGTGGAGACAGCAGGTGGGGAACAGTGTGCTGGGGGAGAGTGGAGGCAGCAGGTGGGGAACAGTGTGCTGGGGGAGAGTGGAGGCAGCAGGTGGGGAACAATGTGCTGGACTCAGAGTGGAGACAGTAGGTGATGGTGGATGATGAGAGGCTGGAGGTCTGGTGGAGAGGAGACATATGTCTCAGACATGAAGCAGATGCAGCTGGCGGCTCATGTGGCTGATCACGTGACAGTGATGCAGGAGTGGAAGATGACTCACGATGTGATATCCGCGGGGTCTTGTGACATCAGCGAGGTGTGGGAACATTTCTGCAAGTACAATAAGTGCAGGGAGGTGGTAGGTGGTCAGTCACTCTCTGGATTTTAGGTGGGTGTAAAAGGAACGCGCTGAAGAGACGGAGACACTGGCTCAGCTAATAAAGGGTCGACAGTCGGAGCCCCCCTCCCCCCCTCGTTTGCCATATGCTCATTGATGAATTATTCATCCAATCTATAAATCAGATCTGACTTGTTTGCTGATAACAGTCGCTGACATCTGGATCCCTTCTCCTTCCCGTGGTAAACCAGACAGAGGGGTACGTATAGCCCGCCGTGTGGATAATGACGCTATTATAATTATTGGTTTACAGAGCGCTGGTATCTGCTGTAGCACCGTACAAATACACAGTATAGCATATAAGCATATACTATATGAGCCACAACTATGGGGGAAACAAGGGTGATCACACGGGGCCAGGCCTGGATTTACATCACAGGAGCCTATAGGCACAGATGTCCTGGCACCCTAGACTCCGCCCTCCATGCATGCAGGCCCGGATTTACATCACAGGAGCCTATAGGCACAGATGTCCTGGCACCCTAGACTCCGCCCTCCATGCATGCAGGCCCGGATTTACATCACAGGAGCCTATAGGCACAGATGTCCTGGCACCCTAGACTCCGCCCTCCATGCATGCAGGCCCAGATTTACATCACAGGAGCCTATAGGCACAGATGTCCTGGCACCTGAGACTCCGCCCTCCATGCATGCAGGCCCGGATTTACATCACAGGAGCCTATAGGCACAGATGTTCTGGCACCCTAGACTCCGCCCTCCATGCATGCAGGCCCGGATTTACATCACAGGAACCTATAGGCACAGATGTTCTGGCACCCTAGACTCCGACCTCCATGCATGCAGGCCCGGATTTACATCACAGGAGCCTATAGGCACAGATGTCCTGGTACCCTAGACTCTGCCCTCCATGCATGCAGGCCCAGATTTACCTCACAGGAGCCTATAGGCATAGATGTCCTGGCACCCTAGACTCCGCCCTCCATGCATGCAGGCCCGGATTTACATCACAGGAGCCTATAGGCACAGATGTCCTGGCACCCTAGACTCCGCCCTCCATGCATGCAGGCCCGGATTTACCTCACAGGAGCCTACAGGCACAGATGTCCTGGCACCCTAGACTCCGCCCTCCATGCATGCAGGCCCGGATTTACATAACAGGAACCTATAGGCACAGATGTTCTGGCACCCTAGACTCCGCCCTCCATGCATGCAGGCCCGGATTTACATCACAGGAGCCTATTATAGGCACAGATGTCTTGACACCCTAGACTCCGCCCTCCATGCATGCAGGCCCGGATTTACATCACAGGAGCCTATTATAGGCACAGATGTCTTGACACCCTAGGCTCCGCCCTCCACGAACCTGTAAACCCCTTCCGAACCGCACCGCAAGTGTGCTGGCTGATCCCCCCTACTTCCCCTGCCCGGCGTAGGTAGCCACAAGTGCCCCTTAGTATGAGGTAACAAGAAGTACCCTCAGTATTAAGTAGCTTGAGGTTCCCCCAGGTATTAGGTAGCTAGAGGTTCCCCAGCTGAAGGGAGATCTGGTCAGGGGAATGCAGAGAGCCGGGGGATTAAGGTCTCATTTACACTCTGCTCGGGATTCTGTATAGGGAAGGAGGGAGGGAGGCGCTCGGGTGGAGAGTGAGCCGCCTGTAGGCAAGTATGGCCCTGTATCCGGCCCTGTATCCGGGAGGCAGGAAATTTGGGCGTATGAGGCAGGTGGACAAAAAGGGCGCCGCCATTCACTCCCATAATAAATATCATTTAATGGGCGCCCAACAGGAAAAAAGGGCGCCGGAGAAAAATAACGTTTTACAAGCGGCGCCCGGAGACTTTTAATATTTTATAACTGCTTCTCATGATTACACATTATTTAATGATTTATAATTTTTTTAACATTATTTTTAAACGAAAAACAGCACAATATTTTTTTAAAATGTTATTAATGCTTATCACAGGGGAGTCTTAGGTTTAGGCACCACCAGGGGGTCTTAGGTTTAGGCACCACCAGGGGGGTCTTAGGTTTAGGCACCAACAGGGTGGTCTTAGGTTTAGGCACCACCAGGGGGGTCTTAGGTTTAGGCACCACCAGGGGGGTCTTAGGTTTAGGCACCAGAAGGGGAGTCTTAGGTTTAGGCACCACCAGGGGAGTCTTAGGTTTAGGCACCACCAGGGGGGTCTTAGGGTTAGGCACCACCAGGGGGGTCTTAGGGTTAGGCACCAACAGGGGGGTCTTAGGTTTAGGCACCACCAGGGGGGTCTTAGGGTTAGGCACCACCAGGGGGGTCTTAGGTTTAGGCACCAGAAGGGGAGTCTTAGGTTTAGGCACCAACAGGGGGGTCTTAGGTTTAGGCACCAACAGGGGGGTCTTAGGTTTAGGCACCAACAGGGGGGTCTTAGGTTTAGGCACCACCAGGGGGGTCTTAGGTTTAGGCACCTCCAGGGGGATGGTTAGGTTTAGGCACCAGAAGGGGAGTCTTAGGTTTAGGCACCAACAGGGGGGTCTTAGGTTTAGGCACCACCAGGGGGGTCTTAGGTTTAGGCACCTCCAGGGGGATGGTTAGGTTTAGGCACCAGAAGGGGAGTCTTAGGTTTAGGCACCAACAGGGGGGTCTTAGGTTTAGGCACCAACAGGGGGGTCTTAGGTTTAGGCACCAACAGGGGGGTCTTAGGTTTAGGCACCAACAGGGGGGTCTTAGGTTTAGGCACCAACAGGGGGGTAGTTAGGTTTAGGCACCACCAGGGGGGTAGTTAGGTTTAGGCACCACCAGGGGGGTAGTTAGGTTTAGGCACCAACAGGGGGGTCTAGGGGTTAGGGGTAGGTACAGGGAGGGTTCTGTATGAGAGTAGGCTTAGGTATAGTTTTAGTAACATTTTTATTAATCTTTTATAAAACGTTATTATACATTTCACTTTTTAAACAGGGAAGATTAATGTTTTTACAATTGCCGATTTCATACACATTATTTAATGATTTATAACTTTATAAAACATTATTTTTAAACAAAATATAGTACAATTTTTTTTAAAACGTTATTCATGCTTATTGTTTAAAACCCTGCGCCCTTTTTTCCCGGTCGCCCTTTTTTAACGTACGCCTGTATCCGGCCCTGTATGGGGCTTACCTGGGAGAGATCAGCCCCTGCACCTGCAGGGGGGCCCAGAGGTGTGCGGGGGGGAGGGGCAGCTACCAACCTTCCCTTTCTCTGATACTCCAGATCAGGTGTTTTGTGGCTACACTTGTTATGGGTGTGACTATCATAAAGGCCACACCTGTTTTATGACCCTTGTGAGATGGGCCCGCCCCCAGGCTGTGAGGATCACCAAGGGGAGGCAAGGGAAGGGGTGTGACCATAACCGGGGCCCCATCATAGTTTTTCTGGGGGCCCCCGTGATTTGTAGCCACGCCCCTGATCCCTTGTATAATGTACACCTGTAGATTCCATGTGCACAGCTCAATGTCCTTAGTTTTAGCTCCAGTAGTTAAAGAGGAACTGTCGCAAAAATCTTAAAATTTAAAACACATACAAATAAGAAGTACATTTCTTCCTGAGTAAAATGAGCCATAAATTACTTTTCTCCTATGTTTCTGTCACTTACAGTAGGTAGTAGAAATCTGACATTACCGACAGGTTTTGGGCTAGTCCATCTCTCCATGGGGGATTCTCAGCATGGCCTTTATTCTTTATAAAGACATTCCCTGAAAAAGATGTATTCAAAGATGCAGGCCAGCCTCCCTGCTCACCGTGCACTTTTTTGGCAGTTGGATGGAACAACTGCCATTCAAGTGCTTTTAAAAATTAACAAAACCCTGGGAACCCCCATGAGAAGATGGGCTAGTCCAAAATCTGTCAGTAATGTCAGATTTCTACTACCTACTGTAAGTGACAGCAACATAGGAGAGAAGTAATTTATGGCTCATTTTACTCTGGAAGAAAAATACTTCTTATTTGTATATACTGTATTTACATGTATTTTACATTTTAAGAAGGCTTTAAAGACCTGATAAACTCCTAATGTTTGAGTTGAGGGTGTGGAGAAAGCTACTGAGAGTTCCCTAGACTGTCAGAAGATCTAACCAGCCAACACTTACAGAAATAAGGTCAGGGAGTTCCTTAGAAGGGCTGATACTACTATTAAAACTCAAATATTTTGGTTACATAATGAGAAGACCGAATTCTTTGGAGAAATCCTCGATGCTTGGAAAAAATGAGGGCCAAAGAAGAAGAGGAGGGCAGAGGCTAAGCTTGATAGACAGCATACGTGAAGCTATGAACATGCCTATAAAATAGCTGAAAGAAGCCGTGATTGACAAACATGTGGCATGCAGAAGTACATTTGTGGTCATGAAGAGTTGGAGTCGATTAAATCAATTAGGAGAAGGATGAATACAAGATAGCCAATGTTTCCAGACCACAGTTACCAATAGTGGTGCTCAAATACCCCTTTTTAAAATTCGAGTTTGGTCGAATTCGAATAGTAAATTATTCGAGGTCAGTCGAATATTCGAGTCGAATAATTTTTACTATTCGATTCGACCTCGGACTTCGAGCTCACTATTCGAGTCGGTATTCAAGCTCATTATTCGAGCTGACTATTCGAATTGGCCTTAAATAGCTTCCAACACTTGTTTTGAGGGTGAATGATGCAAGAAACATCTTTTTTTCCAAGTAACAACAGCAAGTGATTATGTGGGGATGTTCCTTTAAAAAAAAAAAGGTGAAAAGAGAAGTTGTGTCCAGAATTTTGTTCAGTACTGTATATACTTCTTCTTCTTCTTCTTCTTCTTCTTCTTCTTCTTCTTTATCTTCTATCTTCTTCTTCTTCTATATCTTCTTCTTCTATATCTTCTTCTTCTTCTATATTGTCTTCTTCTTCTTCTTCATCTTCTTCTTCTTCATCTTCTTCATCTTCTTCATTATCATCTTCTTCATCTTCTTCATCATCATCTTCTTCTTCTTCTTCTTCATCTTCTTCTTCTTCATCTTCTTCATCTTCTTCATCTTCTTCTTCTTCATCTTCTTCTTCTTCATCTTCTTCTTCATCTTCTTCATCTTCTTCTTCTTCATCTTCTTCTTCTTCATCATCTTCTTCTTCATCTTCTTCATCTTCTTCATCTTCATCTTCTTCTTCTTCTCCTTCTTCTTCATCTTCTTCATCTTCATCTTCTTCTTCTTCTCCTTCTTCTTCTTCTTCTTCATCTTCTTCTTCTTCATCTTCTTCATCTTCTTCTTCATTTTCTTCTTCTTCATCTTCTTCTTCTTCTCCTTCTTCTTCTTCTTCTTCTTCTTCTTCATCTTCTTCTTCTTCATCTTCTTCATCTTCTTCTTCATTTTCTTCTTCTTCATCTTCTTCTTCTTCTTCTTCTTCTTCTTCTTCTTCTTCTTCTTCATCTTCTTCTTCTTCTTCATCTTCTTCTTCTTCATCTTCTTCTATATCGTCTTCTTCTTCACTTATTTCTCTTTTCAATTTTTTTTTTTAAAGAAATGCAGCTATTTTTGAGCGTAACAAATAGCTGGTGGCGCACACATGTTGTAAGCGCCATTGTATGTGCTCCCTGGCAGTGGAAACACGCAGACAGCAGGAGGTAAATTCAGCAGCAGGAGGAGGAGGATGAGTGTGTGGCAGCAGGCAGTCAATGAGGCAGGCAGCGTGACATAATAGCCCTGGTACCTAGCGGTGATACCAGGGCTGTAAATAAACACAGCAGGCAGGAGGTCCCAGACAGCGGTCGTGCAGCCCACATCGTGTCCAATACACAACTGGGACAACACAGTTTTCAACCCGGGCACCTCAGAAAAATTAAACCTTTTTTTTTTTTTTAATGGTTTTTTGGTTTTGTTCGTACAACCAATTACACAGATATATAGCTATTGTTTGACGTAATAGCTGGTGGCAGAGTGGCAGCAGAATGTAATTCTGTGTACCCTGGCAGTGGGAAACACAGACCGACAGCAGCAGTAGCAGGAGGAATGGAGGAGTAATGTGAGCAGCTATTGTTTGACGTAATAGCTGGTGGCAGTGTGGCAGCAGAAGGTAATTCTGTGTACCCTGGCAGTGGGAAACACAGACAGACAGCAGCAGCAGGAGGAATGGAGGAGTAGTGTGAGTGTGGCAGCAGGCAGGCAGCGTGACATAATAGCCCTGGTACCTAGCTGTGATACCAGGGCTGTAAATAAACACAACAGGAGGTCCCAGACAGCGGTCGTGCAGCCCACATCGTGTCCAATACACAACTGGGACAACACAGTTTTCAACCCTGGCACCTCAGAAAAATTAAACCTTTTTTTTTTTTTTAATGGTTTGTTGGTTTTGTTTGTACAACCAATTACACAGATATATAGCTATTGTTTGACGTAATAGCTGGTGGAAGAGTGGCAGCAGAATGTAATTCTGTGTACCCTGGCAGTGGGAAACGCAGACAGACAGAAGAAGGGCAGTACACAGCAGCCCACTGTAGGTGTAAAATGTGTGGCTGCAGGCGACGTAATAGTCAAAGTGAACCAGGCTGGCTTAGTGAGCAGGAGCCAGGAGGTAGTAAAGGGTGGTAAGGCACATTAACGATGGTTCTTAGCCAGTTCATGTCCCCCTCTCGCCGACAACAGGGGCCAGGAACTCGCCTTCCACCCACGCCTGGTTCATCTTGAGAAACGTCAGTCTGTCCACAGACTTGTGAGACAGACGTGAGCGTTTCTCGGTGACCACGCCACCAGCTGCACTGAAGCAGCGCTCGGACAGCACGCTGGAAGGGGGGCAGGACAGCACTTCCAGGGAGTACTGCGCCAGCTCGCTCCAGATCTCCAGGCGCTTGACCCAATACTCCATGGGATCAACAGGGGCATCGCTGTCAAGCCCGCTGTAGGACCCCATGTAGTCAGCCACCATGCGGGTCAGGCGCTGGCTGTGACCGGAGGAGGATGCTGCTGCATCATGCACCTCCTCTCTAGTCACTGCTGCCGGAGCCTCTACAGTCCTGTAGAGCTCGTGGCTGAGAGACAGCAGGTCTGTGGGGCGCTTGCTGCTGGATGCAGGCACCTGCTGCTGCCTCTGTGCTGGCTGCTGGACAGTGGGGGTGGAGGGCTGGGGGAAGGCTTCCTCCAAGCGCTCAACAAGGGCCTGCTGCAAGCTCCTTATTTGTTGCGCTGGGTCTCCTCCTGCAGGCGGCAGGAACTGGCTCAACTTCCCCTTGAGGCGTGGGTCCAACATCATGCTGATCCAGATGTCCTCCCTCTGCTTTATCTGGATCACCCTGGGGTCCTTGCGCAGGCACGCCAGCATGTGCGCTGCCATTGGGAAGAGGCGGGCCACGTGTGCTGGCACATCGACGGCAGTGCTGTCCTCCTCATCCTTCTCCTCTGCCGCCTCATCCTCTCTCCACCCCCGCACCAACTCAGCTGCGCTGTGCTGATCCCCCTCATCAGCAGCAAGGTCAGGGACCTCCACCAAGTCCTCCTCCTCCTCCCCCTCAGAGGTGGACTGTGCAGCTGCTTGCCGCTCCTGCTGGTCCAAGGCTGCCGCTCCCTGTTCCAGCAAAGCATCGAGGGCCCTGTTCAGCAGACAAACCAGGGGCACCCACTCGCAGACCATAGCATGGTCCCTGCTCACCATGTTAGTGGCCTGCAGAAAGGGAGCCAGCACTAAGCACACCTGCTGCATGTGCCTCCAGTCATCATCGGGGACGATGGACGGGATGTTGCTGGTCTTGTCCCTTCTCCGAGCGGCGGAAACAGTGGCCAGGGCAAGGTACTGGTTGACAGCGTGCTTCTGTTCAACCAGACGCTCCAACATCGCCAGGGTGGAGTTCCAGCGAGTCGGAACGTCAAGGATCAGCCGATGGCGTGGCAGCTCCAGCTCCTTTTGCACGTCTTCCAGGCTCGCAGAGGCTGCAGGCGAGCGCCGGAAGTGACGCACAACGTTCCTTGTCGTTTCCAGCAGTTCGCCCATCCCCTGGTAGGTGCGCAAGAACTTCTGCACCACCAGGTTCAGCACGTGGGCAAGACAGGGGATGTGGGTCAGGTTTCCCCTGTCTATTGCGGCAACCAGATTGGCCCCATTGTCGGCCACCACCTCTCCGACTCTGAGGCCTCTGGGGGTCAGCCAAATCCTCTCCTGCTCCTGGAGTTTGGCCAACACATGGGTTGCCGTCAGCTTGGTCTTCCCAAGGCTGACCAAGTGCAGCAGCGCTTGGCAGTGGCAGGCCTTCACGCTGCTGCTGAGGCGGGGAGTTTGGCCAGGTGTGCCGGAGGATGGCAGAGGATCAGAGGAACCTGCTGCAGTTCCCCTGACCCTGCGGGGGGGCACCACCCACTGTGTTGCTGCTGCTGTGCCCGCTGCTGCTCTCCCATCCTCACCCCCTTCCACCAAGCTGACCCAGTGGACAGTGAAAGACAGGTAGCGGCCTGTCCCGAAGCAGCTGCTCCAGGAGTCCATGGTGACGTGGACCCTTTCACCAACCGCGTGCTCCAGCCCTCGCTCCACATTGGCCATCACAAAGCGGTGCAGTGCAGGAATGGCCTTGCGGGCGAAGAAGCGTCTGCTGGGGAGCTGCCAGTCTGGGGCTGCGCAAGCAAGCAGCGCACGCATGTCGCTCCCCTCCTGCACAAGCGTGTACGGCAGGAGTTGGGAGCACATGGCCCGTGCCAGCAAGCCGTTCAGCTGCCGCACGCGACGGCTGCTGGGAGGCAGAGCCCTAACCACCCCCTGGAAGGACTCGCTCAAAAGGCTCTGGCGTGGCCTTTTGCTGGCACGGGAATCAGCAGACACAGCAGAGGCCACTGAGGACTGGCTGCCAGAACAGGCCTCAGTGTCGGCGGCAGGAGTTGCAGAGGGGAGAGGAGCAGTGCGTTTTTGCACTCCTGCTGGTGCTGCTGGAGGAGCAGGAGGGCGGGTGGCTGCTGTTGCTGCTGCTGCTGCTGCTGAAGGCTGTGCAGTGATGGGTGTGGTGCCACTGCCAGCACCAGATGCCTTCAGCCTCTGGAACTCCTCATGCTGGTGGAAATGTTTCGCAGCAAGGTGGTTGATGAGCGAGCTGGTGCTGAACTTTAAGGGGTCTGCACCTCTGCTCAACTTCCGCTGACAGTGGTTGCAAGTGGCGTACTTGCTGTACACTGTGGGCATGGTGAAAAAACGCCAGATTGGTGACAAAAACGACCCCCTACGGCATGGAACCACTGCTGCCTGTCTCCCTGTGGTAGTTGGGGGGGGGGGCTTGGGTGCGGCTGGTGGTGGTACTGGCAGATGCTGCTGCTGCTGCTGCTGAGCCTGAGACACCAGCAGGCTGTGGGACCTGCCTACTGCTGCCAATGCTTGCAATGATGCGCCTCCTTGCAAGGCCCACAAGCGCATCCTCCTTCTCCTCCTCAGAGCTGCTGAGGACGACATCCCCTGGAGGTGGTGGCACCCAGTCTCTGTCTGTCACCGGGTCATCATCATCCTCCCCCTCCTGAAACATGTCCTGCTGGGATGATGACCCCCCAAACTCCTCTCCTGATGCATGGATGGGCTGCTTGACTGTCGCCACAGTCTTGCTGTCCAATCCCTCATCTCCCAAAGTGCCCATCAGCATCTCCTCCTCCAAATCGCCAACAACAGCAGACAATTGACGCATCATGCCTGGGGTCAAAAGAGTGCTGAGTGACAGGTCGGCGACTGACGGTGAACTGGCCTCCTCCCCAGGCCCTGCTGGGCGGCTGCTGCGAACAGGGGTGGTGGTGGTGGTGGTGGTGAGGGTGGAGGCCTCGGATGCAGAGCTGATGGCGGGCTGCTCATCCTCCGTCATCAGTTGCACCACAGTGTCTGCATCCTTTTCCTCAATGGGACGTTTCCGACCCGGCTGGAGGAAAATCGGAGCAGGTGCTACACGCTGCTGCTGCTGCTGTGTCTCTGCAGCGTGAGTTGCAGATGCTCCTGCTGGGCGGCGCCCAAGGCGTCCACGGCCAGTGGCTATGGGAGGAATGTTAGCCACTGACGCTGCTGCTGCTGCTGCGGAACTGTGCATGGTGGCGCGGCCGCGCCCGCGGCTTGCCACAATGCTGCTCCCTCTCCTCCTGATTCCCTTGCTGCCCTTCCCCTTGCCCAAACCGCGCTGGCTGCCACTTCCAGACATCTTCGATGTTTTGGGCGTAAACACAAAAGTTTTTGAAAAGGGCGGGTGAAAAGTGGGGTACTTTAATGGAGTGGGTTGGTGGGTGAGGTGACTGAGTGAGTGTCCCGACTCCCTAGTACAGTAAGTAAGTAGTAACAGTCAGGAAGTACAACTAGCAGTTACAATAATCAGTAGTAATCACAAGGAAATAGAGTGTGTGTACACTACAGACAGTGAGTGCACGCACGCGCAAACACGCGCAGGAGCTGGCCTATGAACAGAGAGTGAGTGAGTGTCCCTACTACAGTAAGTAAGTAGTAACTGTCAGGAAGTACAACTAGAAGTTACAATAATCAGTAGTAATCACAAGGAAATAGAGTGTGTGTACACTACAGACAGTGAGTGCACGCACGCGCACACACGTGCAGGAGCTAGCCTATGAACAGTGACTGAGTGAGTGTCCCTACTACAGTAAGTAAGTAGTAACTGTCAGGAAGTAGAATTTACAATAATCAATCAGTAATCAGAAGGAAATAGAGTGTGTGTACAGTACACAGACAGTGAGTCCACACACACACGCAGGAGCTAGTAGCCTATGAACAGTGACAGTGAGTGTCCTAGTACAGTTACAGTATATAACTATTCAGAAGGAAATAGAGTGTGTGTACACAGACAGTGAGTGCAAGCACACGCAGGAGCTAGCCTATGAACAGTGACAGTCAGTGAGTGTCCTAGTACAGTTACAGTATATAACTACAATACAAAATACAATTACTAAGTAGTAAAGGACAGCAGAAATACTGTCTAATACTATCTAATACTGTCTAATACTGTCTAATACTAATGAGAAATAAACTAACAGAGGACAGGAGGACAGCTGCCCACACAGGCAGGCCCTGAGGCCTAAAGCTGTAAGCCTGCAGCAGCAGCTGGCCTGTCTCTATGTAACACAAAAGCTACTAACTAAAATACAATGTCTATCTAACTAACAACAATATAGGTGTGTATAGGAGGTGTATGTGAGCAAAAACGCTAGGTAAATGACCACAATAGAGCTCTTGCTAAGCCAAAGCACAAAGGAGCAACTCTCTCTCTATGCAAGTCTCAGGCAAGGACGGAGAAACGGAACATGGCGGCCGCTATTTATAGGGTAGGGGCTGGCCAGGGTCCCCCTCTGTGATTGGCTGCCGTCAGAGGGCCTGGGAGCCCTCTGATTGGCTCTAAGGACATCAATCTGGGCTATGACGCTATTCGAGCTCGGTATTCGAGCTCGAATAGCGCAGTTTGCTCGAATAGCTCGAATAGTGAATGGGCTATTCGCGTTTACTCGAATAGCCCATTCGAATAGCTGCAGCTATTCGGAGCTCGAATACCGAGCTCGAATAGCTGAAAAAGAGCTCGAATATTCGAGCTACTTGAATATTCGAGCTCTGCTGAGCACCACTGGTTACCAAGACCCTAAGGCAGCATACTGCACAGCCGAAGGAAGTATTCGCCATAGCGATATGATTTGCTGTGGTACGTCTACACGGCAAGTACTTCCTATGGCTTTGTAACAAGGTTCCTTAACCTCTTGACGACCAGCTAACGCCGATTGGAGTAAACTGGTCGTCTGCAGGTTACCATGGAAACGGCCGCTCGATCGAGCGGCCTTTCCATGTCAGTTCACGGAGGGTGTCTCCGTGAAGAGCCGGAGAGCCGCCGATCGAGGCTCGCCGGCAAAATGTAAACAGGCGGGGAAGAAATCCCCGCTGTTTACATCATACGGCGCTGCTGCGCAGCAGCGCCGTGACGTAGATCGGCGATCCCCGGCCTCTGATTGGCCGGGGATCGCCGGCATATGATAGGCTGAAGCCTATCCTTCAATGTGCAGGACGGAAATCTCACAGGGGGAGGGAGAGGGAGGGAGGGAGCGGGCGAGACGGCGGAGAACGCGGCGGAGGGGGGCTTTGAAGAGCCCCCCCCCCCCCCCGCTAAGCAAATGCAGCCGGCGGCGATCAGACCCCCCCAGCAGGACATCCCCCTAGTGGGGAAAAAAGGGGGGTAGTCTGATCGCCCTGCTGCACTCCTGATCGGTGCTGCGGGCTGTAGAGCCCACGCAGCACCGATCATTGAAAAATCCCCTGGTCGGCAAGTGGTTAAAGGACTTACGAGGCAAACACACACAAAAAGGTTAATTACCTCATGGCCATTGCAGTGCTCCTAGCAGACTATCAGCGCCTGGCCTGTTACTGTCTGGCCCTCTGTTAGCATAATCCCAGCTGTAGTTCAGTCCCTGACCCTGCCCAGGGTCGCCCTATCAATTTGCGATTAAAAACGCTGCTTTAAAAATCCTGCGTCTGCGCACTTCTTAGTTGCTAGTGCGGCTGCGCAGGCTCTCTGTCCTGTCATAGGCCCGTCCCCGCTCCCTTCGCTCAGCTTTACATCATGTGGGCATGCCCGCACAGCCGCCCACATGACTGATTGAGGGTCAAGTCACGTCTCCCCACACTCAGCGCTGCTTCTCTCGGCTGAGGGGGCGCGGCTGACTTGTCCCTCAATCAGTCATGTGGGCGGCTGTGCGGGCACGCCCACATGATGTAAAGCTGAGCGAAGGGAGCGGGGACGGGCCTATGACAGGACAGAGAGCCTGCGCAGCCGCACTAGGAACTAAGAAGTGCGCAGACGTAGGATTTTTAAAGCAGCTTTTTTAATCGCAAATTGATAGGGCGACCCTGGGCAGGGTCGGGTCCTGCACTACAGCTGGGATTATGCTAACAGAGGGCCAGACAGTAACAGGCCAGGCGCTGATAGTCTGCTAGGAGCACTGCAATGGCCATGAGGTAATTAACTTTTTTTTGTGTGTTCGCTTCGTAAATCCTTTAAGAATGAAATCTTGGACTTTTAGGCCTTGATGAAGAGGCCCTTAGTGGTCTTGAAACATTGGCGACCTTGACTTCATACTTCCCAATACATAAGATGTGCTGCCTCGCGTATATCAAAAAAGGGCGCCTGGAAAAAAAGGGCGCGGGGTGTAGCCGAAATTAGAAGCTTGAATGCAAAACCGTATTTTTCGTTTAAGAGGTTATAAACGATAATTTAGTGCTAAATTCGTTAAATAAACGGAAATGAAATGGCAAAATACCGTCTATAACAGTAAACGAATTCTGAAATGAAACGTCAAATAGCGTCTATAGCAAAAACGATATTTACACTTGTATTAAGCATAGTACTAGAATGGTAGATTTTACAGGTATTTTACTGCAATTATACCTAACTTTAGGGTCACAGATATCTCTCCTTATCCCTATCCCTCACACCTAGACCCCCCTTTGTGTAAATACACATAATGTAATAAATTGTATATATTACATATATTGTACTATAACTATACCTAACCTTACTCTCATACAGAGCCCTCCCTGTACCTATCCCTAACCCCTAGACCCCCCTGGTGGTGCCTAAACCTAAGACCCCCCTGTTGGTGCCTAAACCTAAGACTCCCCTGGTGGTGCCTAAACCTAAGACCCCCCTGTTGGTGCCTAAACCTAAGACTCCCCTTCTGGTGCCTAAACCTAAGACCCCCCTGGTGGTGCCTAAACCTAAGACCCCCCTGTTGGTGCCTAAACCTAAGACTCCCCTGGTGGTGCCTAAACCTAAGACCCCCCTGTTGGTGCCTAAACCTAAGACTCCCCTTCTGGTGCCTAAACCTAAGACCCCCCTGGTGGTGCCTAAAACTAACCACCACCCTGGTCCTAACCCTCCCTGTACCTATCCCTAACCCCTAGACCCCCTGGTAATGCCTAAACCTAACCATCCCCACTGCACAAAACACGCTAAACACATATAAACAATAATATATTTAATTCTTAAAATACTTCAC
This sequence comes from Hyperolius riggenbachi, assembly GCF_040937935.1. Classification (NCBI taxonomy): domain Eukaryota; kingdom Metazoa; phylum Chordata; class Amphibia; order Anura; family Hyperoliidae; genus Hyperolius; species Hyperolius riggenbachi. The sequence goes on from NC_090648.1 coordinate 11,122,823, forward strand.
TCCAAATAACATGAATAAAATAATTTATATATTTGTAATAGAATAACTAGCCTTAAAATCACGTAGAAATCTTAAAATAACAGTAATATTTAAAGCGATATTTTAGTAACTATAATTAACGCATTAGAAGTGTAAAAACAAAGTTAATACCATAAGCGATGTATTTCTAATACAATCAGCTTTAGAAACGTTATTTAAGCATTATACATATGAAAACGAATTTTAAATGATAAAAGAAGTGTAAACGAAATTTTAGTCATTATAGTTTTATAAGCGCATTTTTAAAACGAAAAAAACTAGTTAAAACCCATATAAGCGAAATTTACAAACGGAAAAATGAGTATAATACAAAGTCTAAACGAACTTGTAAACGATATTTGTTATAAACTTTATCCTGTAAACGGAAACCTTTGTTAACACGATCCCTGTAACCGCTATTTCTCGTGCGCCCTTTTTTCCTGTCGGGCGCCGAATAGCCGATATTTTGCATTGCAGTCTATGGCGGCGCCATTTTTGTCCACTATCCCTGTGCGCCCTTTTTTACTAGTTCCGTGCTGCCTCAACCAATCTTCTGTAAGCAGTAGCAGTGGAGGGGTGTTGCAGATTTGGGGGTACCTTACAGGAGAGCTGGACTGGTGCTGAGTAACCCTCAATACGGAGAATAGAGATCCCAGTCACACAGGTAGATTTCACACACGGTGGAATAAATTCGTCTGGGGAGAAAGAAATGGGTGTTTTTCTCCCGGAACGTCCTCGAGGCCTCGATGAGGGTTTTTTTTTACCCTCCAGATTTTGACAAGTGAAAAATGAGATAAAGACGCTGGCATTAAAGAGAGCGGAAATGAAGGTGGGATAAGTGGAGGGCTGAGATTGGGATGATGATGGTAATGAGAGTGGAATCTTCAGGAGAATGACAGCTGCTGTAACCCCCCCCAACCCTCCTCCCCCCAAACAGGCTCGTTAAGGCTCCTGACTAATTAATCCTCTCAAATTACAGCATGATTAATTAGACCTCGGTTACCATGGAAGAAAATGAGTGCAGCCTTCCGGGGCTCTGGCAGGGGAGGGGTTAACCCTGCTGCGTTCCTTGACAAAAGACGTACCCCCGGGATGGGGGATGGGGGATGGAAGGGATGCTCTGCAGGGTGGGGGAGTCATGGTGGCCACACTTGTTACAGGTGAGGGAGGTCATGGTGGCCACACTTGTTACAGGTGAGAGAGGTCATGGTGGCCACACTTGTTACAGGTGAGGGAGGTCATGGTGACCACACTTGTTACTGGTGAGGGAGGTCATGGTGGCCACACTTGTTACAGGTGAGGGAGGTCATGGTGACCACACTTGTTACTGGTGAGGGAGGTCATGGTGGCCACATTTGTTACGGGTGAGGTATGTCATGGTGGCCACACTTGTTACTGGTGAGGGAGGTCATGGTGGCCACACTTGTTACAGGTGAGGGAGGTCATGGTGGCCACATTTGTTATGGGTGAGGGAGGTCATGGTGGCCACACTTGTTAAGGGTGAGGGAGGTCATGGTAGCCACATTTGTTACAGGTGAGGGAGGTCATGGTGGCCACATTTGTTATGGGTGAGGGAGGTCATGGTGACCACACTTGTTACTGGTGAGGGAGGTCATGGTGGCCACACTTGTTACAGGTGAGGGAGGTCATGGTGACCACACTTGTTACTGGTGAGGGAGGTCATGGTGGCCACACTTGTTACAGGTGAGGGAGGTCATGGTGGCCACACTTGTTACGGGTGAGGGAGGTCATGGTGGCCACACTTGTTACAGGTGAGGGAGGTCATGGTGACCACACTTGTTACTGGTGAGGGAGGTCATGGTGGCCACACTTGTTACAGGCGAGGTATGTCATGGTGGCCACACTTGTTATGGGTGGGGGAGTCATGGTAGCCACATTTATTACGGGTGAGGGAGGTCATGGTGGCCACACTTGTTACAGGTGAGGGAGGTCATGGTGGCCACATTTGTTATGGGTGAGGGAGGTCATGGTGGCCACACTTGTTATGGGTGAGGGAGGTCATGGTAGCCACATTTGTTACAGGTGAGGGAGGTCATGGTGGCCACATTTGTTATGGGTGAGGGAGGTCATGGTGGCCACACTTGTTACAAGTGAGGGAGGTCATGGTGGCCACACTTGTTACAGGTGAGGGAGGTCATGGTGGCCACATTTGTTACAGGTGAGGGAGGTCATGGTGACCACACTTGTTACGGGTGAGGGAGGTCATGGTGGCCACACTTGTTACAGGTGAGGGAGGTCATGGTGACCACACTTGTTACGGGTGAGAGAGGTCATGGTGGCCACACTTGTTACTGGTGAGGGAGGTCATGGTGGCCACATTTGTTATGGGTGAGGGAGGTCATGGTGGCCACATTTGTTATGGCTGAGGGAGGTCATGGTGGCCACACTTGTTACAGGTGAGGGAGGTCATGGTGGCCACACTTGTTACAAGTGAGGGAGGTCATGGTGGCCACATTTGTTACAGGTGAGGGAGGTCATGGTGGCCACATTTGTTATGGGTGAGGGAGGTCATGGTGGCCACATTTGTTACAGGTGAGGGAGGTCATGGTGGCCACATTTGTTACGGGTGAGGGAGGTCATGGTGGCCACATTTGTTATGGGTGAGAGAGGTCATGGTGGCCACACTTGTTACAGGTGAGGGAGGTCATGGTGGCCACATTTGTTATGGGTGAGAGAGGTCATGGTGGCCACACTTGTTACAGGTGAGGGAGGTCATGGTGGCCACATTTGTTATGGGTGAGGGAGGTCATGGTGGCCACACTTGTTACAAGTGAGGGAGGTCATGGTGGCCACATTTGTTACAGGTGAGGGAGGTCATGGTGGCCACATTTGTTACAGGTGAGGGAGGTCATGGTGGCCACACTTGTTACAGGTGAGGGAGGTCATGGTGGCCACACTTGTTACAGGTGAGGGAGGTCATGGTGGCCACACTTGTTACAGGTGAGGGAGGTCATGGTGACCACACTTGTTACGGGTGAGAGAGGTCATGGTGGCCACACTTATTACTGGTGAGGGAGGTCATGGTGGCCACACTGGATATGGCTGAGGGAGGTCATGGTGGCCACACTTGTTACAAGTGAGGGAGGTCATGGTGGCCACATTTGTTACAGGTGAGGGAGGTCATGGTGGCCACATTTGTTATGGGTGAGGGAGTCATGGTGTCCACACTTGTTACAGGTGAGGGAGGTCATGGTGGCCACACTTGTTATGGGTGAGGAAGGTCATGGTGGCCACACTTGTTACGGGTGAAGGAGGTCATGGTGACCACATTTGTTATGGGTGAGGGAGGTCATGGTGGCCACACTTGTTATGGGTGAGGGAGGTCATGGTGGCCACACTTGTTATGGGTGAGGGAGGTCATGGTGGCCACATTTGTTATGGGTGAGGGAGGTCATGGTGGCCACACTTGTTACAAGTGAGGGAGGTCATGGTGGCCACATTTGTTACAGGTGAGGGAGGTCATGGTGGCCACATTTGTTATGGGTGAGGGAGGTCATGGTGGCCACACTTGTTACAAGTGAGGGAGGTCATGGTGGCCACATTTGTTACAGGTGAGGGAGGTCATGGTGGCCACATTTGTTATGGGTGAGGGAGGTCATGGTGGCCACACTTGTTACGGGTGAGGGAGGTCATGGTGGCCACATTTGTTACAGGTGAGGGAGGTCATGGTGGCCACATTTGTTATGGCTGAGGGAGGTCATGGTGGCCACACTTGTTACAGGTGAGGGAGGTCATGGTGGCCACACTTGTTATGGGTGAGGGAGGTCATGGTGGCCACACTTGTTACAGGTGAGGGAGGTCATGGTGGCCACACTTGTTACAGGTGAGGGAGGTCATGGTGTCCACACTTGTTACAGGTGAGGGAGGTCATGGTGGCCACATTTGTTATGGGTGAGGGAGGTCATGGTGGCCACATTTGTTATGGGTGAGGGAGGTCATGGTGGCCACACTTGTTATGGGTGAGGGAGGTCATGGTGTCCACACTTGTTACAGGTGAGGGAGGTCATGGTGGCCACACTTGTTACGGGTGAGGGAGGTCATGGTGTCCACACTTGTTACAGGTGAGGGAGGTCATGGTGGCCACATTTGTTACAGGTGAGGGAGGTCATGGTGGCCACATTTGTTATGGGTGAGGGAGGTCATGGTGGCCACACTTGTTACAGGTGAGGGAGGTCATGGTGGCCACACTTGTTACAGGTGAGGGAGGTCATGGTGGCCACACTTGTTACAGGTGAGGGAGGTCATGGTGACCACACTTGTTACGGGTGAGAGAGGTCATGGTGGCCACACTTGTTACTGGTGAGGGAGGTCATGGTGGCCACACTGGATATGGCTGAGGGAGGTCATGGTGGCCACACTTGTTACAAGTGAGGGAGGTCATGGTGGCCACATTTGTTACAGGTGAGGGAGGTCATGGTGGCCACATTTGTTATGGGTGAGGGAGGTCATGGTGGCCACATTTGTTATGGCTGAGGGAGGTCATGGTGGCCACACTTGTTACAGGTGAGGGAGGTCATGGTGGCCACACTTGTTATGGGTGAGGGAGGTCATGGTGGCCACACTTGTTACAGGTGAGGGAGGTCATGGTGGCCACACTTGTTACAGGTGAGGGAGGTCATGGTGGCCACACTTGTTACAGGTGAGGGAGGTCATGGTGGCCACACTTGTTACTGGTGAGGGAGGTCATGGTGGCCACACTTGTTACAGGTGAGGGAGGTCATGGTGGCCACACTTGTTACAGGTGAGGGAGGTCATGGTGGCCACACTTGTTACAGGTGAGGGAGGTCATGGTGGCCACACTTGTTACAGGTGAGGGAGGTCATGGTGGCCACACTTGTTACTGGTGAGGGAGGTCATGGTGGCCACACTTGTTACAGGTGAGGGAGGTCATGGTGACCACACTTGTTACTGGTGAGGGAGGTCATGGTGGCCACACTTGTTACAGGTGAGGGAGGTCATGGTGGCCACATTTGTAACGGGTGAGGGAAGTCCTGGTGGCCACACTTGTTACAGGTGAGGGAGGTCATGGTGGCCACATTTGTTACTGGTGAGGGAGGTCATGGTGGCCACACTTGTTACAGGTGAGGGAGGTCATGGTGGCCACATTTGTTATGGGTGAGGGAGGTCATGGTGGCCACACTTGTTATGGGTGAGGGAGGTCATGGTGGCCACACTTGTTACAGGTGAGGGAGGTCATGGTGGCCACACTTGTTACAGGTGAGGGAGGTCATGGTGTCCACACTTGTTACGGGTGAGAGAGGTCATGGTGGCCACACTTGTTACGGGTGAGGGAGGTCATGGTGGCCACACTTGTTATGGGTGAGAGAGGTCATGGTGGCCACACTTGTTACAGGTGAGGGAGGTCATGGTGTCCACACTTGTTACGGGTGAGGGAGGTCATGGTGGCCACATTTGTTATGGGTGGGGGAGTCATGGTGTCCACACTTGTTATGGGTGAGAGAGGTCATGGTGGCCACACTTGTTACAGGTGAGGGAGGTCATGGTGGCCACATTTGTAACGGGTGAGGGAAGTCCTGGTGGCCACACTTGTTACAGGTGAGGGAGGTCACGGTGGCCACATTTGTTATGGGTGGGGGAGTCATGGTGTCCACACTTGTTATGGGTGAGGGAGGTCATGGTGGCCACACTTGTTACAGGTGAGGAAGGTCATGGTGGCCACACTTGTTACAGGTGAGGAAGGTCATGGTGACCACACTTGTTACGGGTGAGGGAGGTCATGGTGGCCACACTTGTTACAGGTGAGGGAGGTCATGGTGGCCACATTTGTTACAGGTGAGGGAGGTCATGGTGGCCACATTTGTTACGGGTGAGGGAGGTCATGGTGGCCACACTTGTTACAGGTGAGGGAGGTCATGGTGGCCACATTTGTTACAGGTGAGGGAGGTCATGGTGGCCACATTTGTTATGGGTGAGGGAGGTCATGGTGGCCACATTTGTTACAGGTGAGGGAGGTCATGGTGGCCACACTTGTTACAGGTGAGGGAGGTCATGGTGGCCACACTTGTTACAGGTGAGGGAGGTCATGGTGGCCACACTTGTTACAGGTGAGAGAGGTCATGGTGGCCACACTTGTTACTGGTGAGGGAGGTCATGGTGGCCACACTTGTTACAGGCGAGGGAGGTCATGGTGACCACACTTGTTACAGGTGAGGGAGGTCATGGTGGCCACCCTTGTTACAGGTGAGGGAGGTCATGGTGGCCACACTTGTTAAAGGTGAGGGAGGTTATAGTGGCCACCCTTGTTACAGGTGAGGGAGGTCATGGTGGCCACACTTGTTAAAGGTGAGGGAGGTTATAGTGGCCACACTTGTTACAGGTGAGGGAGGTCATGGTGACCACACTTGTTACGGGTGAGGGAGGTCATGGTGGCCACATTTGTTATGGGTGAGGGAGTCATGGTGGTCACACTTGTTACGGGTGAGGGAGGTCATGGTGGCCACACTTGTTACAGGTGAGGGAGGTCATGGTGGCCACACTTGTTATGGGTGAGGGAGGTCATGGTGGCCACATTTGTTATGGGTGAGGAAGGTCATGGTGGCCACATTTGTTATGGGTGAGGGAGGTCATGGTGGCCACACTTGTTACCGGTGAGGGAGGTCATGGTGACCACACTTGTTACGGGTGAGGGAGGTCATGGTGGCCACATTTTTAACGGGTGAGGGAAGTCCTGGTGGCCACACTTGTTACAGGTGAGGGAGGTCATGGTGTCCACACTTGTTACGGGTGAGGGAGGTCATGGTGGCCACATTTGTTATGGGTGGGGGAGTCATGGTGGTCACACTTGTTACAGGTGAGGGAGGTCATGGTGGCCACACTTGTTACAAGTGAGGGAGGTCATGGTGGCCACATTTGTTATGGGTGAGGGAGGTCATGGTGGCCACATTTGTTATGGGTGAGGAAGGTCATGGTGGCCACATTTGTTATGGCTGAGGGAGGTCATGGTGGCCACATTTGTTATGGGTGAGGGAGGTCATGGTGGCCACACTTGTTACGGGTGAGGGAGGTCATGGTGGCCACATTTGTAACAGGTGAGGAAAGTCCTGGTGGCCACACTGGATATGGGTGGAAGAGCCATGGTGGCCACACCTTTTACAGGTGAGGGAAGTCATGGTGGTCACAGTTGTTAGGGGAGGGGGGGTCATAGTGGCCACAGGTCTTATAGTTGGGTGAGTTATGGTGGCTATATCTGTTTTGGGTGGTGTGGGGCTGTTATTGAAGCCATACTTGTTAACTTAACACTAGTTATGGATTGGGGAATCAAATAACGGGAGATAATTCATAAGATACATTTTGTGATTCAACTCTCCTTAAAGAGAGTCTGAAGCCATAAAAAATAACTCTTTTTTATTGGCCATTTATCTTCAGCAATATGATCATAACTGAAACGCTGCATTCCCGCGACAGAATGATGTCTTCATACACCCAAAATTCCACGACTTTCCGGGGAGTAGTGTTTGCTGCCTCGGGGAGGCAGAGCTTTGCTCAGTAGCTCTGCCTCTGCTCACATCAATCTTTAATGATCTCCACCTCTCCCCGCCCCTTTTAGTGAAAGACGAATGAGAGGGGTGCGGAGAGGTGGAGATCGGTGGAGATTGACATGAGCAGAGGCAGAGCTACTGAGCAAAGCTATGCCTCTTCCAGGAAGCGATCCCCGAATTTTGCACCGGGGATTTGGGGGGTATTGTTCTGCTGTGGGAATGCAGTGTTTCAGCTATGATTTTATTGCTAAAGATAAATGGCCAGTAAGAGTTTTTTGGGGGGGGGGCTTCAGGTTTTCTCAGCTCCGACAGATGTCTTAACCACCCTCTTTTTACAAAACTTTTGGGGAACAATTGTTATGGGTTGGGGGAGTCACGGTGCCACACTTGTTATGGGAGGGTGTCATGGTAGCCACACTAGTTATAGGTGGGGAGAGTCATGGTGGTCACACTAGTTGTTGGTGAGGAGAGTCATGGTGGTCACACTAGTTATAGGTGAGGAGAGTCATGGTGGCCACACTAGTTATGGGTGAGGAGAGTCATGGTTGCCACACTAGTTATAGGTGAGGAGAGTCATGGTGGCCACACTAGTTATGGGTGAGGAGAGTCATGGTGGCCACACTTGTTATAGGTGAGGAGAGTCATGGTGGTCACACTAGTTGTAGGTGGGGAGAGTCATGGTGGTCACACTAGTTATGGGTGAGGAGAGTCATGGTAGCCACACTAGTTATAGCTGGGGAGGGTCATGGTGGTCACACTAGTTGTTGGTGAGGAGAGTCGTGGTGGCCACACTAGTTATAGGTGGAGAGAGTCATGGTAGCCACACTAGTTATAGGTGAGGAGAGTCATGGTGGCCACACTAGTTATAGGTGAGGAGAGTCATGGTGGCCACACTAGTTATAGGTGAGGAGAGTCATGGTGGCCACACTAGTTATAGGTGAGGAGAGTCATGGTGGCCACACTTGTTATAGGTGAGGAGAGTCATGGTGGTCACACTAGTTGTAGGTGAGGAGAGTCATGGTGGCCACACTAGTTGTAGGTGAGGAGAGTCATGGTGGTCACACTAGTTATAGGTGAGGAGAGTCATGGTGGCCACACTAGTTGTAGGTGAGGAGAGTCATGGTGGTCTCACACTAGTTGTAGGTGAGGAGAGTCATGGTGGTCACACTAGTTGTAGGTGAGGAGAGTCATGGTGGTCACACTAGTTATGGGTGAGGAGAGTCATGGTGGCCACACTAGTTATGGGTGAGGAGAGTCATGGTGGTTACACTAGTTGTAGGTGAGGAGAGTCATGGTGGTCTCACTAGTTATAGGTGAGGAGAGTCATGGTGGTCACACTAGTTATGGGTGAGGAGAGTCATGGTGGCCACACTAGTTATGGGTGAGGAGAGTCATGGTGGTCACACTAGTTGTAGGTGAGGAGAGTCATGGTGGTCACACTAGTTATAGGTGAGGAGAGTCTTGGTGGTCACACTAGTTGTAGGAGAGGAGAGTCATGGTAGCCACACTAGTTATAGGTGAGGAGAGTCATGGTGGTCACGCTAGTTGTAGGTGAGGAGAGTCATGGTGGTCACACTAGTTGTAGGTGAGGAGAGTCATGGTGGTCACACTAGTTATAGGTGAGGAGAGTCATGGTGGTCACACTAGTTGTAGGAGAGGAGAGTCATGGTGGTCACACTAGTTATAGGTGAGGACAGTCATGGTGGTCACACTAGTTATGGGTGAGGAGAGTCATGGTGGTCACACTAGTTGTAGGTGAGGAGAGTCATGGTGGCCACACTAGTTATAGGTGAGGAGAGTCATGGTGGCCACACTAGTTGTAGGTGAGGAGAGTCATGGTGGCCACACTAGTTGTAGGTGAGGAGAGTCATGGTGGTCACACTAGTTGTAGGTGAGGAGAGTCATGGTGGCCACACTAGTTATAGGTGAGGAGAGTCATGGTGGTCACGCTAGTTGTAGGTGAGGAGAGTCATGGTGGTCACACTAGTTGTAGGTGAGGAGAGTCATGTTGGTCACACTAGTTATAAGTGAGGAGAGTCATGGTGGTCACACTAGTTATAGGTGAGGAGAGTCATGGTGGTCACACTTGTTGTAGGTGAGGAGAGTCATGGTGGTCACACTAGTTGTAGGTGAGGAGAGTCATGGTGGTCACACTAGTTATAGGTGAGGAGAGTCATGGTGGTCACACTAGTTATAGGTGAGGAGAGTCTTGGTGGTCACACTAGTTGTAGGAGAGGAGAGTCATGGTGGTCACACTAGTTGTAGGTGAGGAGAGTCATGGTGGTCACACTAGTTATAGGTGAGGAGAGTCTTGGTGGTCACACTAGTTGTAGGAGAGGAGAGTCATGGTGGTCACACTAGTTGTAGGTGAGGAGAGTCATGGTGGTCACACTAGTTGTAGGTGAGGAGAGTCATGGTGGCCACACTAGTTATAGGTGAGGAGAGTCATGGTGATCACACTAGTTGTAGGTGAGGAGAGTCATGGTGGTCACACTAGTTGTAGGTGAGGAGAGTCATGGTGGTCACACTAGTTATAGGTGAGGACAGTCATGGTGGTCACACTAGTTGTAGGTGAGAAGAGTCATGTTGGTCACACTAGTTATAGGTGAGGAGAGTCATGGTGGCCACACTAGTTATAGGTGAGGAGAGTCATTGTGGTCACACTAGTTATAGGTGAGGAGAGTCATGGTGGTCACACTAGTTGTAGGTGAGGAGAGTCATGGTGGTCACACTAGTTATAGGTGAGGAGAGTCATGGTGGTCACACTAGTTATAGGTGAGGAGAGTCATGGTGGTCACACTAGTTGTAGGTGAGGAGAGTCATGGTGGTCACACTAGTTATAGGTGAGGAGAGTCATGGTGGTCACACTAGTTATAGGTGAGGAGAGTCATGGTGGTCACACTAGTTGTAGGTGAGGAGAGTCATGGTGGTCACACTAGTTGTAGGTGAGGAGAGTCATGGTGGTCACACTAGTTATAGGTGAGGAGAGTCATGGTGGTCACACTAGTTGTAGGTGAGGAGAGTCATAGTGGTCACACTAGTTGTAGGTGAGGAGAGTCATGGTAGTCACACTAGTTATAGGTGAGGAGAGTCATGGTGGTCACACTAGTTATAGGTGAGGAGAGTCATAGTGGTCACACTAGTTATAGGTGAGGAGAGTCATTGTGGTCACACTAGTTGTAGGTGAGGAGAGTCATGGTGGTCACACTAGTTATAGGTGAGGAGAGTCATGGTGGTCACACTAGTTATAGGTGAGGAGAGTCATGGTGGTCACACTAGTTATAGGTGAGGAGAGTCATGGTGGCCACACTAGTTGTAGGAGAGGAGAGTCATGGTGGTCACACTAGTTGTAGGTGGGGAGAGTCATGGTGGCCACACTAGTTGTAGGTGAGGAGAGTCATGGTGGTCACACTAGTTATAGGTGAGGAGAGTCATAGTGGTCACACTAGTTATAGGTGAGGAGAGCCATTGTGGTCACACTAGTTGTAGGTGAGGAGAGTCATGGTGGTCACACTAGTTTTAGGTAAAGAGAGTCATGGTGGTCACACTAGTTGTAGGTGAGGAGAGTCATGGTGGTCACACTAGTTGTAGGAGAGGAGAGTCATGGCGGTCACACTAGTTGTAGGTGAGGAGAGTCATGGCGGTCACACTAGTTGTAGGTGAGGAGAGTCATGGTGGTCACACTAGTTGTAGGAGAGGAGAGTCATGGTGGTCACACTAGTTGTAGGTGAGGAGAGTCATGGTGGTCACACTAGTTATAGGTGAGGAGAGTCATAGTGGTCACACTTATTATGGTTGGGGGCCCTATTTTATAGCTGAGACCCTACTTTAGGGTGTAGAGAGGCAGGTTTTTAACAGGCTTTCCTGTGACTTACAGTTCTTCTTCACTTCATATTGTAGCTATACTGCTTTTTGTAATAATTCTATGATTCTAGCAATACGCCGAGACAAAACAATGCTTAATAGCTGAGCAGGACAATGCAGTAAGCCGCGACTTAATAGATTCCTCAAAGGCTTCTATAGGACAGTCGCTAATAAAGCCTAATAGAAAGAAAAATCTCACTCCCGAATGGTAGATAAAAGCTGCCATCAAAGCTCAGCTATATTTCTTCCTATAAGACTCCAGCGAGACAGGGCCAAAATGACAATAAACCTCTATCGAGACAAGATGAATAACGCACTACAAGGCTAGAAGCAGACACGTCTTCTGGTTCACCGCCAAGATTCAGGAGGACAATTATCTGCCGGCTTCTGATAGGGCAAAGCTTCGAGGCCGAACAGACCACAGAGCAAAGTTTAATGGATTACTACCAGGCTCTAATTGTACTGGGCTAAATTTTTTACTACCAGACTTTTCTTCATGATGAGGTTTTGTAGCTTTCATAGTTCACTGCCAGACCAGAAGAGGAGAAGTCCTTATTTGAATCTACCAAGCTCTGACAGGGAGGCTTCAGGGAATAATAGATAACGAGGCAAGATTCAGTGGACCAGGCTTAAGTTTTTTATTCCAGGCTTTCACGTGAGGTTTTGAGGCTTTTATGGGTTGCTGTCAGGTAGGAGGAGGACAAGTCTTTATAATTATCTACAAGGTTCCGAGGGCAGCTCACTACCAGGATTTTACAGAACATGGCTTTGCAGTTTACTAAAAAACCTCTAATAAAGAAAGGTTTGATGTTCCGGTAAAATACTGAACTATATCACTGACCTCTACTACAAACTGTCTGGAGAAGTATTTTAGCTTATTACGAAGATAATGGATCTAGCAAGACAAGAACTATAGTTCGGTACTAGGCTCTAGTAGGATAACGGTTTTTAGCAGGGTCTAGTATGAGCAAGGCTGGGGCAAGGTTTTCCAGCACCAGAGGCAGAGATTCCAAAGTGCACCACCCCTACACACGTATATACACACACACACACACACACGCACACACACACACGCACACACACACACACATTTGTTGGTAGTCTAGTGGTCCCACAACGGTATTCCCTGGCAGTCTAATGGTTCCTCTATAACCTCACTGTATTCCCCGGTGGTCTAGTGCTCCACCCATCACTCTGCAGTATTCCCTGGTAGTCTAATGGTCTCCCCACAGTACTTTCTTGTAGTCTAATGGTCCTTCCATCACCCTGCAGTGTTCCCCGATGGTTTATTGGTCTGCTGATTTTCCCAAAATTTTGGTCTAGTGGTACCCCATCCCCCCCCCCTGCAGTATTGCCTGGTGGTAGTCTGGGGGGGGGGGGGGGCTGATGGTCTAGTGGTGCGCACCCCCCTGTAGTATTGCCTTATTGCCTAGTGGTCCCAGCAGAGTAATCTGGATGTTCCTCTGGTGGTTTCCCTGCTGTGCTCCCCCCATATGCAGAGCTATGCACAGTGGGTGGGGTTTCCAATAGAGACTCACCCACTCCAGGCTCCAGTCACTAGAGGTCCCACCTGTCTTCTGCAGCACATTACCCCCCCCCCCCCCCCCTCTTCCCCCCAGCTCTCTTCTTCCTGATTCACAGATCAGAGGGGCAGAAAGTGGATGGCGCTGCAGAAGACAGGAGGGGCCTCTACGGTAGTAGTTGGATCCTGGAAGAGGTGAATGTCACTGCATATAGGGGGGAGCAAAAGAAGTTCCGAAGGACAGGGAGGAAGAAAAGAAGTCACCCCCTTCCTCCCCCTACATCCCTTGCACTGTCAGCCTTGCGGGCCCCCATATGGCAGTACCTGTTCTACTGTTCTGATGGCAGCCCTGGGAAGGCAGGGAGTAGAGAGAGGAAATGTGTCTCATGGCTCTGCGCCCGCAGGATGACAACTCTCGAGTCTCTTCCTTGGCCTGGGAATAAGCAGGACAAGGCTTTATAGAATAACAAAAATACTAATATTTTCTTGTAAATCTGAATCTGAAGATGTCCCAAGATGGAGTGTCTGAGACTGACTGGAGAAGCACATGGGATACCTGGAGATCCATGCATCATATGAGCTTAAGCAGATCCTGGCATTAATCACGTTACATTTGCCCTCAGAGGAGATGGTGCCCCTAGGGGGGTTTGGTACCTCTGGTTTCTCCAGGTATCCAGCTCATTCAGGGCTTGGAAACCCATCAGGTGTGGCATTAATCACGTTACATTTGCCCTCAGAGGAGATGGTGCCCCTAGGGGGGTTTGGTACCTCTGGTTTCTCCAAGTATCCAGCTCATTTAGGGCTTGGAAACCCATCAGGTGTGGCATTAATCACGTTACATTTGCCCTCAGAGGAGATGGTGCCCCTAGGGGGGTTTGGTACCTCTGGTTTCTCCAAGTATCTAGGTCATTATCTAGGTCCAGGTATCTAGGTCATTATCTAGGTCCAGGTATCTAGGTCAGGTATCTACAGTAGGTCATTCAGGGCTTGGAAACCCATCAGGTTGATCATAAAGCAAACAACCAAACAAACAAGGATTTGCCATTCCTTTTTGTCTCGGTCTTCATGTTCAAAGAAAGATGTATGGAGACCACCAGGGTTCCTTTGTCTTGGTAACAAATTCATTGAAAATTACATGCATCATCCTAATTGTTCCCTTGACAAAGAAATCCTGGTGGTCTTCAAATGGTGGTCTTACTTTCATCATTTGAATAAAAAAATAAAATAATTCAGTATTCTTTGTCAACATGAATTGATGCTTCATCTACCTGAAGAGCCTCGAGCACCCGGCAGTTTGTTTCTTGGCAGATACCACGAGGAGTGTCAAGTATAATTGTTGTTGAAGATCTTAAATTAGATCCTCCATTTTACTAGCACACAATGAAGAGTTTTCAGAACTGGGTGCGTTTCTGAGGGCTGGAGTCAAACTGTGGTATTCTGCACAAACTGTAGGGGGTGCCGGAATGTTCCTGTTGATCTTATGAATATAGCTTTGCAGTAAACCAAGAAGATACAAAAACATGATTTATCCTAGGTGGGTCTTAGTGAGCACTAGGGGATTGATTCTAGGGGCTTGATTCAGTAAACGGTGCTAACCCAGTTAGCACGCCTAAAGACTTTGGGCGTGATAACTAGGGTGCTAACTGGGTCAGCACCGTTTACTAAATTTACATCGCGCGCAAAGTCCCACACTGAAAACTTTGCGTGCCCACAGCGCGGTGTGCGCGAAATGTCGCATCGCGGTGCGACGAAAACGGTGCGTTGATGCGCCTATAAGGTCGCATTGCGTGCGACTTTAACGTCACATGGTGCAACATTAAGGTCGGGTGCGTTGTTTTTGCTGTGCGTGTGCAAAGTTTTGCGTGCGGGACTGTGCGCGCGATGTGAATTTAGTAAAGGGTGCTAACCCAGTTAGCACCCTAGTTATCACGCCTAAAGTCTTTAGATGTGAATTTATTGTGCCTAAACTAACTTTAGGCATGATATAGGGCTTTTCACAGGCGTGCTAACACTTAGCACGGTTTACTGAATCGAGCCCTAGGTGCTAGCAGGACAAGGGTTTATAACATGACACTAAGCTCCTACAGGATAAAAGTTATAGCATTAGTACTAGGCTCTAGAATGACCAGGGTTATAGCTCAGTACTAGGTTCTAGCAGGATAAGAGTTATTACTAGATTTTTTAGAGAAACTAAGGTTATAGCTTAGTATTAGTCTCTAGAATGATAAGGGTTATAGCTTAGTGTTAGGCTCTAGAATGAGAAGGGTTATAGCTTAGTACTAGACTCTAGAATGAGAAGGGATATAGTTTAGTACTAGACTCTAGAAACATGGGGGCTATAGCATTAGAGAAGGGTTAATGCTTAGTACTAGGCTCTAGAACGAGAAGGGATATAGCTTAGTACTAGACTCTAGAATGAGAAGGGATATAGCTTAGTACTAGACTCTAGAATGAGAAGGGTTATAGCTTAGTACTAGGCTCTAGAAACATGAGGGCTATAGCATTAGAGAAGGGTTAATGCTTAGTACTAGGCTCTAGAACGAGAAGGGGTATAGGTTAGTACTAGGCTCTAGAAGGATTAGGGCTATAGCATTAGAGTAAGGTTATAGCTTAGTACTAGGCTCTAGAAGCATTAGGGCTATAGCATTAGCATTATGTTCTACAAGGAGTAGGGTTATAGCATTAGAGTTGGGTTATAGTTTAGTATTAGGCTCTAGAATGAGGAGGATTAATGCTTAGTACTAGGCTCTAGAATGAGGAGGATTAATGCTTAGTACTAGCCTCTAGAAGCTTTAGGGCTATAGCATTAGCACTAGGTTCTACAAGGAGTAGGGTTATAGCATTAGAGTAGGGTTAATGCTTAGTACTAGGCTCTAGAAGCATTAGGGCTATAGCATTAGAGTAAGGTTATAGCTTAGTACTAGGCTCTAGAAGCATGAGGGCTATAGCATTAGAGTAAGGTTATAGCTTAGTACTAGGCTCTAGAAGCATGAGGGCTATAGCATTAGAGTAAGGTTAATGCTTAGTACTAGGCTCTAGAAGCATGAGGGCTATAGCATTAGAGTAAGGTTAATGCTTAGTACTAGGCTCTAGAAGCATTAGGGCTATAGCATTAGAGTAAGGTTATAGCTTAGTACTAGGCTCTAGAAGCATTAGGGCTATAGCATTAGAGTAAGGTTATAGCTTAGTACTAGGCTCTAGAAGCATGAGGGCTATAGCATTAGAGTAAGGTTAATGCTTAGTACTAGGCTCTAGAAGCATGAGGGCTATAGCATTAGAGTAAGGTTATAGCTTAGTACTAGGCTCTAGAAGCATTAGGGCTATAGCATTAGAGTAAGGTTATAGCTTAGTACTAGGCTCTAGAAGCATGAGGGCTATAGCATTAGAGTAAGGTTAATGCTTAGTACTAGGCTCTAGAAGCATGAGGGCTATAGCATTAGAGTAAGGTTATAGCTTAGTACTAGGCTCTAGAAGCATTAGGGCTATAGCATTAGCACTAGGTTCTACAAGGAGTAGGGTTATAGCATTAGAGTAGGGTTATAGCTTAGTACTAGGCTCTAGAATGAGAAGGGTTATAGCTTAGTACTAGGCTCTAGAAGCATTAGGGCTATAGCATTAGAGTAAGGTTATAGCTTAGTACTAGGCTCTAGAAGCATTAGGGCTATAGCATTAGAGTAAGTTTATAGCTTAGTACTAAGCTCTAGAAGCATGAGGGCTATAGCATTAGAGTAAGGTTATAGTTTAGTACTAGGCTCTAGAAGCATTAGGGCTATAGCATTAGCATTATGTTCTACAAGGAGTAGGGTTATAGCTTAGTACTAGGCTCTAGAAGCATGAGGGCTATAGCATTAGAGTAAGGTTAATGCTTAGTACTAGGCTCTAGAAGCATGAGGGCTATAGCATTATCACTAGGTTCTACAAGGAGTAGGGTTATAGCTTAGTACTCTTCTCTAGGCTGGATTTGCCCCTTGGTTGGGTTTGTGGTGGTATGTTTGCAAATGGCGTAAATGTATCACAGGAAACCCTGATTTAAGTTGGTGACTTGCTGAGTAACTTCTCTCCTCCTGCAGATATCCGGGACAGTGGCAAGAAACCCGTCATGATGTTTATCCATGGAGGATCCTACATGGAGGGGACCGGCAATATGTTCGATGGTAGCGTCCTTGCTGCGTACGGCAATGTCATCGTGGTCACCATCAACTACCGACTGGGAGTACTCGGTATGTCAACACAACTTTTTATATCACTGGTGGGCACAAGGGGTTTGTCGCAGGATACGGGACCATGCCTCCCAACCTGAAACCGGGACAGTTGGGAGGCATGCAAGTCTCCATTGGGCAGAAAACGGAAGTGTTGTGTCGGGGTTAAACTCTAGTCCGGAAGCTGTATAAATTTACTCCATACCAGCTGATAGATGGGCATTGGGCAGTTCCCTATTCTCTTTACTCCATGCAAGTTTCTCTGCCTTTCAGGACCATTCTCAGTGCTTGTCCCTGGGTCTCCTCTGGGTGAAACAGGTGTCAGAGTGAAGTGGTTTCATATCACTTGTTTATGGCGATCGGCAAAGCGCTACAACACTTGAGGGAGATTCCACTATCCAAATCACAAGCTCTGGTGATTAGGGCAGCGGAGTTACTCTCATGGAGTTCTGCCTGCAGCATTTCTGGAGCGATGCAGGGTATTATCACATCCCTTCTAGACGCTCTGAGAATGGCTCGTTATTTTGTGTAACAAATCTCAAATGCTTAGCGTTTGTGATTGCAAATACAATTCTAGAGGGTCTCAGTCCCTACTATTGTTATTATTGTCAGTGATAGTATCAATATTGCTATTATGCTTCGTACACATGATGAGATTTATTGCCAGATCAATCATTTCCAACATGTCCAATCTGATTTTCAATCGATTTTCTGATCAATTTTCCATAGAAGTGAACGGAAAAATCAATCAGAAATCAGATCGGACATGTTGGAAATAATCGATTTGGCAGTAAATCCGCATACATTACCTGATCCGGCCGGCGCGAGTTCCCCGGTCTCTGCTGTCTTCTTCTGAGCGCTGGGCTCCAGCTTCACTTCCTGTCCGGGGAAGTTTAAGCAGTAGAGGGCGCTCGGGACAGGAAGAAGTGAAGCATGCTGGAACCAGCAGAGAAGGAGTAGTGGTGACAGCGGGGACACGCGCCGACAGAGCAGGTAATGTATTGCCGTTAGCGTCGGTCGTCTCCCGACCTGCCGGCAATTGAGCAAAATCTTCCGCACGGACGGATCGACGGGAACGATTGATTTCGGACGGAAATCGATCGTTCGGTCAGCGTTTGCACAACGATTTCACAGCAGATTTGATCACAGTGATCGAATCTGCTGTATATCGGCGGGAAAATGGTTAGGTGTATGGGCCCTTAAGAAGATTTTAAATTAATATCGAACGAAAATTATTTGGTGTAGAACGGCGATTCAAATGAAAGAGGAGAGCATACGCTACAGAAAGGTATGCATCATTAAGTACTTTACAGTACTGGTCGGAGTAGAGAATCTGTACTCTAATATTCTTACAATAAAAAGCATACCATTCTATTCCTTATTTTCTCCTGGGCCCCTCTGTGCTGTTTCTGTCACTCCCTGCTGCAATCCTGGCTTGTAATTAACAGTTTTAGGCAGTGTTTACAAACAAATGACTGGCTTCTAACCACAGTATCATAGGCTGTGAACAGCTATCTGGTGTGATTCATGCAGAGCTTGGAGGGGGTGTGTAAAGCTTCTGCCAATGACAAGCAGTGCTGCACATTCCACACATTCCAGCCTCTTGCCGACAGACACGACAGAGGAAAGCAGATAAGATTTATTACAGAGACAGTGCAACTAGAAAAGGTTGCAGTAAGACAGACCACATCAGAACAGGTATAGGAACTTATAGAATAGAAAAAATAAGGCTCAAAATTTTGTTACAGAGTCTCTTTAAAGGCATGCCCATGAGAGGTGTTCGGAGTCCCTTTAAGATGCCCTTCGACTTTCCCATTTTTTAAAATAAAGATGATTAATTTTCTGCGATCGATTCGAAAAGAAACTTTTTTCAATTTTTTTTAAATAAAAATCTGATCAGATTTGTTGGAAAAATCAAATAGTAGAACATAAAGATGGAAAGTTTTATACGATAGTTTGATATTTTTGGAAAAATTGATCATAAGTGTTGGTATGGTATATTGATTAGATTTTTTTGATTGCTTGATTAAGCGTAAAAATCAATCAGATTTCTCTGGTGAAGAAAAAAGAAATGGCATCTTTTCTATTACTATTGCTATTACTGCTATTCCTTTTAGTATTACTGTCACTGTCACTGTTCCTGTTACTGATAAGGTGGCCAAACACCATTTACAGAGAAATCTGATCAGTTTTTTTCTACTTGATAGAATAATCAGACCAATTTACTATACACTTATGGATTTATTGATTATCGATTTTTCTGAAAAGATCAAGAAAATGATCAAATAAAACTTTCCGTTTTTATATTTTTCTATCTGATTTTTCCAACACATCCAATCAGATTTTTATTGAAAAAAAAATAATTGTAAAAATCGTAGTTTTTTTAGATCCCCAAAAAAGGTTTCTTACACAATTGATCATTTTTATCGATAAAGATGGGAAAATCGATTGATTTGATTGTATTGCGTATGGTTATTACTATTACTGTTACTGTTATGATACTATTAAAGTGGCCCCACACCCTACAGTTTTTTAAATTTCTTTCAATGCAAGGATCACAATCAATTTTCCTGATTGATTGTAACAGTTGAATATCTGACCAAATGTACCACACACGTGTTCAATGTTTCCCCAATTATGGAAAAAAAAAAATTGAAAACTGAGAAAATGGCTTGGTTCTATATATTAATAAATTGACAATCTACCACACACCATTCAATTTTCGTAAAAATTGATCAGAAAAATCCACCATTCCCAATCGACTTTTATCGAATAAAAGTGGGAAATCCGATCAGATTTCTTGCTTGAATTAAAAAAATTCAATTTTTTGGGAAATCCGAGCTTTTTTATTGAATTGCCGTAAAAAAATCGGATCATTTTATTGCATTGTGTGTGGCCACTGTTATGTTACTACGGCAACAAATAACTGGCATGCCTTAGGGGATAACGGAAACTATTTGGGGGGGGAGGGGTTTCCGGTGTAATGTCTGATTGCGCTGCCCGGAAGCTCCCCTCCACACTGAGTAGCGCGCAGGCTCAGTGTGAAGTAAATTATGCTGCTGGTGGTAAAATTCTAAATATCTCCACTTCCACACATCCTACCCTCCCCAAATTTTCAGGGTAGGGAGGGGATCCCCAGAACGACCTCTATGCCAAATTGCAGCCCTCTAGCCCTGCTGGTTCAGGAGATAGATTACAGAAACCTATCTCGGGAACCAGCAGGGCTCTGGGGCTGTAATTTGGCATAGAGATTGTTCGGGGGGTCCCCTCCCTACCCTAAAAATTTGGGGAGGATAGGATGTGTGGAAGCGGAGATATTTCGTATTTTACCACCAGCAGCAAAATTAAATAGGAAATGTGGCTACACAGTCTCCTACTGCGCATGCGTGGCAGCGCAAATCCACAGGCAGCGTAATCACACACAACACCAGCCCTAAAATACTCACCAAGCCTTCAGTGACATCCTGTAGCTCCTAGCGGCTACCGGTGCACAGCTTCCAGGGTGTCACATGACCCAACATGTGTCATGTGACAGTGACACGCCAGGAGGCAGAGCTACGCACTGAGGATGGCGGAGAGCTGCTAGCAGCCACAGGACATCGCTGGAGGCTCGTTGATGTCACATGATCCAACATGGGTCATGTGACATGCCAGGAGCCACGCACTGAGGATGGCGGAGAGCTGCCAGCAGCTACAGAACATCGCTGGAGGCTCGGTGAGTATTTTATCCTGCACCGGGGGTGGAAGCACATGTATCAGGCGATCCCGCCGTTACTGGGTACTAGGGACTGTGCTGTATTACTGGCATGTTACTTTTACTGGTATGTTTCTATTAGTGTCACGCTTATTGCTGTCACTGTGTTTCCCCGCAGGGTTCATGAGCACGGGAGATCCAGCGGCCAAAGGCAACTACGGGCTCCTGGATCAGATACAAGCGCTGCGCTGGCTGGAAGAGAACATCGGCCATTTTGGGGGAGACCCAGAGAGGATTACCATATTTGGATCAGGGGCGGGAGCCTCTTGTGTCAGCCTCCTCATCCTCTCCCACCATTCTGAAGGTCAGTGCCGGCCTCAGCCACTTATCATATGTATAACCGGTCACACAGGACAGAATTCCTATATGATTTTGGCGGAGTTTATACGAATTTGCGTTCGCCGCGCATCTAATGCAAGTTAGTGGCATCGCATTTGTTGTGTGATTTAATGAAAGTGTCGCGTGGTGTCTCTAACATTCTCCTGAGAGATCTCAGCCAAAGCTCCGGGCAACAAGGAGATGGAAGCCTCTGGAAGCTAAAGGTGGCCACTAACAGTCCAATTTCTAGTGAAAAATCGTTTGAGCGATCAGACATTCTGATTGGATGGGTTGTAAATCATCTCAGTTGATGGGCACAATACATTACGAACAATTATGAAAATAGTTAATCGATTGGATTTTCGTCAAACCAAAATATGGATTTTCTTGTTGGTTGTGATAGATAGAAAGCAAAGATTGGTCCGTTGGTGGTGTAGTGAACGATTTTTCTTCCAATCAGAATTATCTGATTGTTGGAACGATTTTTCACTAGAAATTGGATAATTAGTGGCCACCTTAAAGAGGAGCTGTCAGCCATAGTATCTCAGAAAACCCCCCACACATATATAAGTAGATAAATACTTGCTCTACTTACATAACACATGTATTGCACTGTCCACGTTTTGATTTTTTGATTTTTGAGTTTTTTCTACAATAAAAAAAGAGAAAATCCTTCTTAGCATTTCCCATTTTAACTGTGGCTATTTTGAAGCCAATCCTGATGTCATTTCCTCCCTTACTCCCCTCTGCCTGATTGTGTATGCATTGCCTGCCCTTTGCTATAGAAAGTGCATTGTCTCAGGATGAGAAACATAGGCCAATCAGAGAGGAACAGAGGTGTGGGAGGGGAAATAGGAGGGAAAGAGGCTTCAGCCAATCAGGTTGCATTAGTTAAGTCTGAGGGGAAGTAGAGAAGCAAAAAAGACAACCCAGCATGCCCTGCAACTTCCTTTGTGCGGCAACGTACCAAATAAGAGTCAGGTAAACTGGGGAATGATCATTTATAAACAAGAAAAGTAATAGAGATGTGTAACTTTTGGATTACCTGATTAGCATCCTTATTACTTGTTTACCAGATAAAAATAAAGAATTGATTTTTGATTTTATGCCCGACAGTTACACCTCACTGTTCTCTGGTCCCCTGTTGCCGTTTGCGGACCCTTCAAGGAGTTCTGACAAGGCTTGTGGGTAATCTGATCAGGTCTGCTCTCCTCTTCCAAAACGAGTGCAGCTGTACTGTGCCTGCAGGAGTACGGCCACAGTCATACTATCCCAGGAAAAAAAAAAAGATAAATACTTCTTCTACTAACATAACAGATGTATTGCACTGTCCACATTTTGATTTCAGTGAATTTTATACAGCAGATAAAGAGAAAATTGTTCCAGGCATTTCCATCTTTACTGTCTCTGACCGAAGCCGATCCTGATGTCATTTCCTCCCTTACTTTTTTTTTCTCCTCTGCCTGAAATGGTTTATGCAGAACTGCACTGTCATATTTAGCTTGCTTTGCAAACACATGTGAGCAGAACATAGATTGGATTTCAGCAGCTTCTGCAGAGGGGTGAGGTGATTTAGCTTCTATTTCCCTTCTCAGCCTCATGTCACACTGAACTGCCCTCAGCCAATCAGCAAGGAGCAGGAATGTGGGAGGGGAAGAAGGGAAGATAACACAAACACACTGCAAAGATTAAAATACAGCCCCACAACTGCAGAAATAGTGTCGATGATTCATTATTATGTACAGTTGTGGGGTTGAGTTTTTTTATGTTTGCTGTAAACTTTGCGGTGGGGGGAATTTTTGATCCAATGCTGGTTTTTGGATTTGTCCTCCTGCATTCGCTCAGTAAAACGTTCGATGTAGATAGTAGGGGGTATCGGCGCCGTTCCCTGGTGAGTCTCCCCTCGTTTTACTTGTACAATCGCTTTACTCATCACCTGAGCACTCTCAGCATTTATATACCGTGTGTATATACCGGTATATATATATATATATATATATATATATATATATATATATATATATATATATATATTTATATAGATTTGTGTTATTTATAGTTTGGTTTTCTGGACCATCTGCTCAATATTTAAAGATCGTTTCAGGAGACAAATATTTAAAAAAAAAAAAAAAAGACTTACTATATTTAACAAATATAAGAAAAAACAAATTATATGTTCCAACATGTTTTTTCATGTACTTTTAAAGAGACACTGAAGCGAAAAAAAAATTATGATATTATGATTTGTATGTGTAGCACAGCTAAGAAAGAAACATTAAGATCAGATACATCAGTGTAATTGTTTCCAGTACAGGAAGAGTTGAGAAACTCCAGTTGTTATCTCTATGCAAACAAGCCATTAAGCTCTCCGACTAAGTTAGTCGTGGAGAGGGCTGTTATCTGACTTTTATTATCTCAAGTGTTATTGGACTATTTACTTTTCCTCTGCCAGAGGAGATGTCATTACTTCACAGACTGCTCTGAAAGAATCATTTTGAATGCTGAGTGTTGTGTAATCTGCACATATTAGAGAATGATGCAATGTTAGAAAAAACACTATATACCTGAAAATAAAAATATGAGAATATTTTCTTTGCTGCTAATCTTCTAGTAATTATTCATAGTACACAACCAATTCACTATATCATATTTTTTTTTTTCGCTTCAGTGTCTCTTTAAAGGGATCCAAGCAGCCTTTTGCTTCTGCAGTTTGTCCTGGTTTCTAATAGTTGTAGTAGCTGACATTTTCCCGCCTCCCCTTCTCTCCTTGCTTATTTATCCAGGGGAAGGTGTGAATGTAATCAAGTGGGACTTCTTTAAACTTTTTGAATCACAGTGTCCTATCTCTCCACCCCCCCCTGATGAAAGTTGTTGTTTGCTCATTGCTACTGCTAATTACAGCAGTCGGTATCTGCCTACTCTTTCTGCAGAACAGCAAACCACGGAAGTAGGGTAATAAACGTTTAAATGTAAAAGGAAGAGGTAGAATGGATTTTTTTAGGAATGAGACACATTGTTAATGTGCATTTTTAATGTACTGTTGAGATGCCCTGGGGGGCTAAAAATCGTGTTCAGTTCACAGTAGAATGGTCCGATAGGAATGATTGCCATGAGGGAGGTGTGGGATTCATCCAGCTGAGGGCTATTGTTTTCCTAGCGAGGAACCGAGACTCAACAAAAAAACTTCTTTAGCGATGTGGAAGAATGCCCTCACCGAGGAGGCCGAAGAACTGCCTGGAGATCGAGTGACCAACTGGAATCCCGAGAGGCTACACCAAGGTCCATCAGTGACCTCCGGAGTTGCCTGGACAATTCCATATCATCTGGCATTAGATATTCCTCCATACCCCGGCCAACTCTCAATGGCCTCAGATCGCCAAGCGTTACCAACAGCTGATTTTACCAATCACCTTGCCAAATGCCAATTCACTAAACCTATTACTGCACTAAAGAGTAAAATAACTAACTAGTGAGGTAAATGACTGACTAGTGAGATAAATACCTCAAGAATTGTCAAGAAATCGCAATTCACAAAGATTGAAGCATTCGGTGTTCAATAAAAGTGTTCAGTATTTACCTCCAGCTTTGACCAGATGTAGCAGAGAGCCACACAGCCAGTAGGGGGAGCCACACAGCCCTGCTTCTCTCCTGATTGGTCAGATACCCTGGAGGGCGGGACTTCACTTCCGCAGAGTAGAGGAAGGATACATTTTAGAAGGCTTTTCTGCATCCCTTTAGATGTGACAATCTGTATACTCTTATACAGAAGAGCTCCCCCTGGTGGCTGCAGAACATCTAAAGGGAAGCCGAGGATGCACTGCACAGAAATCCCCCGACTCATGCACACAGCTTCCTGCCTGACCTGCTGACCTGCTCCACAGCTGGTAACCCGAGTGTAACGATCGGTGTAACTCAGAGATGATCTGATTATCGGTGATCTGCAGTATCACCGAGAATACAGATATACACCCGATTATTGATGATCTGCAGTATCACCGATAATCAGATATATCTCTAACCTCTGGACACCTGAGTAATAAGAGTGTTTGGTGCAACAGTAATACTTTGAGAAGAGCACCCGTATAAAGGGTGCAAGGCAGTAAAGGGTACTGCCCAAAGAACAGGTTCCTTCCACTGGCCTGAGGCTCCCCAAGGGGAGGAGTCAGGCTGAGAGTGGGAAGGACTAGAGTGTGAGTGACACCAATAGAGGAATGTCACTGGCAGACTGTGAACTATCTCTTAACGGGAGAGATAGTTCTCGAGGTCGGACAGGCCAGGTCGGCAACACACGGACAGATCAGATACAGAGACAGGAGACAGACACGGAATCCTAAGGCAAGCAGGGTTTGGCAACAGAGTATCAGATATAGCGAAGTACCAAATCAGAGATCAGGAGAGTGGTCAGGAAAGCAGAAGGTCATAACAAATAATCAACAATGCCTAATCTTAGGTGTGAGCTCCGTACATCAACACCCTGGAACTAGTCTGAATAATAACACAGATAATACACAGTATTCCTAGTCTTGGGTGTGAGCTCCGTAGTCATCAACACCCTGGAACTAGTCTGGAGAATAACACAGATAATACACAGTATTCCTAGTCTGGGGTGTGAGGTCCATGATCATCAACACCCTGGAACTGGTCTAGAGAATAACACAGATGATATGCAGAATTCCTAGTCTTGGGTGTGAGCTCCTTGGTCATCAACACCCTGGAACTGGTCTAGAGAATAACACAGATTCTGACAAAAAGGTCTGAGTGCTACCACGTAGCCGTTGCGGCAGACACCAGAGAAATGACCAGCACCCAGTATATATACCAAAGCGCTCTCCAGCGCCTCCCCTAAGTGCTGGACCAATGGGAACTGATAGAATTGTCAGCTGACCGGCTTGGTCAGCTGACACCCTTCTGGCTGTCATAAAAGCTCTGCCTCTCAGCGTGCGCGTCCTTCTGAACCTGTGTGGACTATCAGTCCCAGCCACACCAGACATGTGTTATAACGCATCCGCTGTGCTGGACGCGGAACCAGCCGCACCGCTATCAGAGCATGCGGCGGTTTCTCCGCGTTCAGCCATACTGCCAGATGTAGGCCTATGCGTGCAAACCGCCGCGTCGGACGCGGAATCCGCCGCCTTGTTCTCAGGACATGCGGCGGTTTCTCCGCATTCAGTCATGCAAGCAGATGCAGGCCCACGCGCGCAACCTGCCGCGTTCGACGCGGAATCGGCCGCCTTGCTCCGAGCACCCGCGGTGGCTTTTCCGCGTTTTCTCACACCGAGCAGGGATTAGTGAATTGAAGCATGTTTGTTCAGTAAATAAGAGAACATCTACCGCATGCGGGAAATGTCAGTCAAGTTGGTAAAAAAAAGTGTAAAATACCGAATGCTGTATTTTATCGCAGGGCCGCCTTCAGGGCAGTACAGGGGGTACTGCTGTATGGGGCCCTAAGACAGTTTGGTGCCCAAACAGTGACAGTTCCACATGGGCCCTAGCTGTCAATTACTCCCGCGGCGTGGCCCCTTTTAGCCATATGTCAGCTGCTGTATGTCCCCTCTCCCCTTGCCATGTGACTGGAGGACACGCAGCAATGTGTATTGTGGCTCTGCCCCATCATGCTGTGGCCCACCCCTGCTTGTGGCCCCATCCTCTTGGGAGTCCATTATGGCAGGTGGTGGAGGCCTCTTCAATACTCCTACCTACCTGCTACTACAAGCTACCTATCAGATTGTGATTTTACATGTGGAGGCACAGGGGAGTAAGGGGGGCCCAGTAGGTTTGCCCAGTAAGGGGCCCAGAAAATTCTGATGGCGGCCCTGTTTACCGAACTAAATTATTTCACCGAACTGCCTTTAGTGAAAGTGTTTAATGAGCATTGTAGATTGCACCATGCCTAATTATTAAAAATATCAAACAATTTAGAAATGACGCTCGCTTGCCGTCACTTCCTGTTTCTGGTATGTAGATGTGTATTGTTAAAATACGCTGCCGCGCCGTCGTGTAATTTTTGTTTCAATCCACTTGACTTTCGGGCCGACGCAGATCTCCGCAAGTCTATGCATCACTGTAACGTTACCGTACTTTTGGACCTGAGACGGGGATGCGGCGAAAGCGTCACTTCTGTCGCATTGCGCTGTAGCGCAGTATGAAAGTTTCCATGTACTTTCATTGCCCGTGTATGCGGGTTGTGGGCGGAGCCCGGAGCAAGCGGCGGACACAAACGGGTATAGTATACTGCACAGGGCACCGGGGGGGGGGGGGGGGGAGGGGCAGCATTGGGCTGGTGAGGCGCTGGTTTGCAGCTTCACCAGGCCGATTCTCGAGAGATTTCATGCTGACCATAATGGCCTCTGCGATGAGGTTTATAAGGCGGAAGTAGCGCAACGCGGCACAATGCAGTAAATGTAAAAGAGGCGTCTTGCACACTACACGCAATTTTGATTTTTTTATACGATACGATTTTTTATTCTGTTTAAAAAAAAGTGCTGCATGCTGCTACGTTTTTTGATCAGAATCAAAAATCGGATTGTATAAAAAAATGAGAATGGCATGTAGAGTGCAAGAGGCCTGACTGTCTGGTGGTATTTCGTTTATGACGTGAAAGATATATACGGCGGGGGGGGGGGGGGGACACTCCCTGCAGAATATGTTGGCGCTTTATAAATACAACCAATAAATAAATCATTGTGCGCATTTTGCCACGCACGATTCCACATGCTATCGCAGTCAGTAGCCTCACTCATATGTTCACATTTTGCGTGTGCAATTTTCCATGCGTTTTTTAATCTCGCAGCATTCAAATTTTTCCCAATGATAGTAAAATCGTGGTACAATCGCGGCAAAATGTTAGCCGAAAACGATTGGCAAAAGCAGACAAAGACCCAGAAATCGCCGGGGAAAAGGGCCCTGCCAGTGCGTTCTCTCCCTGAAATACGCTGGGTTGCGGCGCACTTGTTGGCCTCTCATTGGTTCTTATTGGCGGCAGAGTTCCTTTTACGTGAAAGCGACAATAGACCGGAGACCTCCTCCGAGATACGATATCTGCTATAAATAACAGTAGTCACTCTAATTATACCATTATACTATTGCCGATTCATTTTATAATCATTTCTTCCCCTTGATTATAATTTGCTTTCATAAATTAGCTTTTGGGAAGCCACCGGAGTGGAGATATGGAGGCTGCAGCATCTCCTGGCCCACCAAACTCCGCCTGGCTTCTTAAAGGGAACCAGAGACGAGGGTTAGCCTAAAATTGGTAAAAGATGTTATACATACCTGGGGCTTCCTCCATCCCCATAAGCCTGGATCGCTCCTACGCCGCCATCCTCCGCTGCCTCTATCGCTGGTACTGGGTCCCGTCACTTCCGGCGGACGCGGCCAGTTGTACGCATGCACAGGGGCTCCCTCCAGATTTGTACGCGTGCGCCTGCATAGTACGGAGGGAGCGCACTGCCCTTGTGTCGACTGGCGGAAAGTACGGGACACGGTACCGGCGGACAGAGGCAGTGGAGGACGGCGGTGTGGGAGAGATCCAGGCTTGTGGAGCTGGAGGTAGCCTCAGGTATGTATAAATCTATTTGTTTTTCAGCTCTGGTTCTCTTTAAGCAGTGTTTGTGTTAGTTGACAAATGCCTGGGTCATATCACAACACTGTAAGGGCTGCTGAAATGTTACAGAATTGGAATTTAAATGGGGTCTGGAAAGAATATTAGAACATGCAATTAACTCCGACTCCGGAGTTTTCTCCTAGGAGATCATTTTCCATCTTCTGTTTAGAATAACTTTTCAGCACTTTGTAACTGAAAAAAAGTACCAAAAAGTAGGTAATAAAGTACTATAAAAATTATTCTCAGTGTTTTCTTGCTGGCTGGTGCCTTAAAAGGCCCCCTTAAGGACCAGAGACCGCAGGTACAGAAACAGCGGAATACCAACGACTCGCCGCACATACCCGCCGCAATCGCCGAACCTGGGCCACCCACTCTGCTTTCATTGGCTCCCGACCCTTTCTTCCAATGTAAGCCAATGGGAGCTGCTTACGTTGATAGACAGGGTCAGGGGCCAATGAAATCGCTTCCTGGCCCGCGCACAGGGCTCTGCTGTTATAGAGACGGCCGAGTGAGTGAGCTGCGGCGGGGAGATCGTCGGGAGCGACGAAAGCGGCAAGCACATGCGCCGTCGGTTGATTGAAGTTTGCGCCCTGCCAGCTGGATAGCCATCAGAACAGGGCGGAGATTCCAATCAGTGCGGTCTTCCAGTAGTTAAAATAAAATGCCTTTTCAAACAACCAACGAGCAAGAAAATACTCCAAATAATTTTTACAGTATTTGTTCACCTACTTTGTGGTACTTTTTCCGTTGTAAAATGTTAAAAAAAGTTATTTTCAATTGAAGATTTGAAAAATGGTCTCCTAGAAGAAAACTGGGGATAAAAAGTGAACTGCATGTGGGTCCAATAATGTGAGTTAAACAGAGCAGATGTGTTTGTATTATACACAGTTTATACCAGCTGATTCTGGCCTTGTTAGTTGTTTTGGGGTACAGGGTTAGGAGTTGTCCGTGTAACTTGCTTTATTATTTCACACTGTCCTGTTCTTCCTGAGGGAAATGTGTCACATCACATCACTAGAACTACGAACTTAAAGAGAACCTGAAGTGAAAATAAAAAATCAGAATAAACATACACAGGTCATACTTACCTCCCGTGTAGTCTACTCTTCAATCTCTTTCTCCTCTTCCGTTCTGTTTGTCCACTGTGATCAATGGAATTCTCTGTCCTCCATTTTAAATATAGCCATTACACTATAACAGCTTCCTGGTCAGCACACTGTTACACTGTAATATCACCCACTTGAGCCATAGGGAAACATGGACATTACCTTGCACATTCAGTTGTAAGTGACAGCTGCTGATGTATCACTGACAGCGACTGGTATATTTCAGCTCTGACAAACCGAGAGCCTAATATAGTGTAGTATGCACCGGTAATTGGTGTATCTTTAACCACTTCGCATCCAGACCTTGTTTTCTCACTTATTGACCAGAGCAGTTCTGACAGTTTAGCTATGTCCTTATTTCATCAGAAATAACTTTATCCCTACTTATGACACAGAAATGAAATATATATTGGGGGGTTTTTCAAGACAAACTAGGCTTTCATTGTATGCCACGTTTTCCCCTCGAACAATTTTGTTTTCTATGAATTTTAACGGGAAAACAAGAAAAAAAAATAGAAGAAACACATTATTTCTCAGTTTTACCAATTCCAGTTTAGAAATAAAAAGTGCTACTGTAGATAAAAAGCACAAATTTTGTTTGGCTATTCTTACCGCTTATCACAAAACTTAGATTATGTTCCTGTCACAATTTATGGTGAAGATATTTGATTCTGAAATAATGCTACAGAGTGTATTTTTCACTATGAACTGAGAAAACAAAAGTATTTTTAATGGTAAAAATCAGTCTCATTAGCTCAGGGAACATATATTTCCCTTCACCAATTAGTGCTGCATCAGATAGTGCCAGAGGTGTGCACAGGAGTAAGCCCAATCCTGCACAGCACTGCTTCTGCTACAAGACGTATATCTACGTCCTCGTGGCTTAGATGAAGTCACAGAGGACATAGATATACTGTAGTGGTGGATAAAGTGGCTAAATAGTAAGAAAGGTAAACTCACAAACGAAGGAATACTCACAAACCACACAAATCTGTATAAAGTAAACAGAGGAGCCAATAGAATAAAAAAGACTAAAAATGTTAAAAATGCTTGGAAGGCAGCTGTGGACTTACCTCCTAAAAGCAATCTCAAAATGACATACATTTATTGACCTACTCCCCAAAGTGTTGCAACGCGTTTCGCAGGTAGGACCTGCTTCATCAGTCAATAAGACAGGGGTATATAACAGTGTATGGTCAGGGATGCACCAGGCGCCTCTGACAGATGGAGAAAAATGAAGGAAAAAAAGTGAATTGAGTAAGGGGCCCTTTGCCCACATGCAATGAGCTTTTTCTCCTGAGTTTTCTCCTAGGAGATAATGTTTCATCTTCTATTTAAAATAACCTTTCAGCACTTTGCAACTGAAAAAGTACAAAAAGTAGTTACAAAAAGTACCGTATTTTTCGGACTATAAGACACTCCGGACTATAAGACACTCCGGACTATAAGACACTCCGGACTATAAGACACTCCGGACTATAAGACGCTCCGGACTATAAGACGCTCCGGACTATAAGAGACTCCGGACTATAAGACGCTCCGGACTATAAGACGCTCCGGACTATAAGACGCTCCGGACTATAGGACGCTCCGGACTATAAGACGCTCCGGACTATAAGACGCTCCGGACTATAAGACGCTCCGGACTATAAGACGCTCCGGACTATAAGACACTCCGGACTATAAGACACTCCGGACTATAAGACGCTCCAGGAAAAAAAATATATCCTAAACCTGGTGCATCTATATTATAGACCTTCCTCCCCCCAATTATGTCCTCCTTGTACCTTTCAAGTACCTCTTGTGCCCTCCTTTGTTCCCTATCCCTGTGTCCAGTGTCCCCATCTCCTCCATATCAGTGTCCTATATGATCCCATACATTATTGCTGTCTATTCTCTCCCCCTGTCGTCCATCCTGCTGTGTATTCTGTCCCTGTGTCCTTTCTTCTGCTGTGTATCCGGGCTCTGTATCCTGTGTCCATGTCTGCTGTGTATTGCCCACTGTTTGTCTCCTGCCCTCTTTGTGTCCATGTGCTTCGTCTCGCTGTGTATCCTGTGTCAGTGGTGTATTGCCCGCTGTCTGTCCCCTGCTCTCTTCACCCCTTCCTATGTCCCCGGATTCAGACCCCTTTTCCATACTTAGCTGCAGCATTCTACCTGGTGTCTGTCCCTCTGTGTACTTGATCCAGCTATGTATCCTATATACACGTGTCTGCTGTGTTTTGTCCGCCGTCTATGTCCTGCCTTCTTTGTGTCCGTGTCCTTTGTTCCTTGTCACGCTATGTATCCAGTGTCTGTGGTGCCCGCTGTCCCGTGCCCTATGTCCCAGAGTGCAGACCCGTTTGTCCATACTTAGCTGCAGCACACCGCTCCAATAAAGAGGAAACAGCCATCTTCTCGGTCTTGAGGGCGGGAACAGAGCGACATCACTGGGGCCAATCACTGCAATCCCTGCAACTGAGGGAGTGCAGTGATTGGCCCCAACTATGGAGCCCTGCTCCCGCCCGCGAGACCAGCGCGTCCTATTAGGAAGGGAGCAGGAGCAGTGAGCTGCCGTGATTGGCAGTTTGGGGCAGCGCCTCTCCGCTTGATTGGTAGATGGCTGCTTCCTCTTCATCGGAGCTGCAGCTAAGTATGGACAAGCGGGTCTGCACTCGGGGACATAGGGCACGGGTCAGCAGTCAGCGGGCACCACGGACACAGGATACATAGCGTGACAAAGGACACGGACACAAAGAAGGAAGGACACAGACGGCGGGCGAAACACAGCAGACACGGACACAGCATACACAGCGGGAGAAGGGACATGGACACAGGATACACAGCGGGATCAAGGACACAGAGGGACAGACACCAGGTAGAATACACATGGGTACAGAGGACACATAGGTGCCGGTCCAAATTTTAGTATTCGGACTATAAGATGCACTGACTTTTCCCCCCAACTTTTGGGGGAGAAAAAGTGTGTCTTATAGTCCAAAAAATACGGTATGTTCGAAATTATTTCCAGTATTTTCTTGCATGCTGGTGGCTTAAAAGGTATTTTATTGACAATTTTGAAAATATCACCTGGGAGAAAACTCAGGAGAAACAGTGAATTGCATATGAGCCCTTATGTGTTTAGTTTGAATTGTAATAGCTGTTTCTATTTCTCCTGCCGTGTTAAAAACAATAAGTATTTTTCAAGTAGAACCTAATTACGCTGTTGTCTTTTAAAAAAAGGTGGCTCTATTATCTTTGGAATTATCCATCAAGCAATCTCTAGTTCTCTAGTTATCTTTCTGAGTCGGGCAGTGACCAGAGACAGAAAGAGAGGAACGTTACAACTTGTGTCGCTGATACATTCTGATGGACTAAAAACTTTTCAGAGAGAAAAAAAATGACCGTATGTGTGTCGTTATTACCCAGTGTCCAACCCCATAATGACCCATTGAACTTGAAGCTGATTTTGTTAGAGAAGTTGATGGAAGCTAATCTATATGTCATTTTTGTCCACCTCCAGGTCTCTTCCAGAAAGCTATTGCCCAGAGTGGTACAGCCATCGCCAGTTGGTCGGTCAACTACGAACCGCTGAAGTACACGCGTATGTTGGCGTCTAAGGTGAGCTGTGATTACCCTGACAACACTGAGATGGTCAGCTGCCTGAGGCGGAAACCCTACCGAGATCTGGTGGACCAGGACATCCAGCCCGCCCGGTACCATATTGCTTTCGGGCCTGTTGTCGATGGAGATGTCGTTCCAGATGACCCGGAAATTCTGATGGAACAAGGAGAGTTTCTAAACTATGATATCCTAATGGGGGTGAACCAAGGTGAGGGCCTCAAGTTTGTGGAAGACACGTTAGAGAGTGAAGATGGCATATCAGCCAGCTACTTTGATTTTACAGTGTCCAATTTTGTGGACAACCTCTATGGCTATCCCGAAGGGAAAGATGTGCTGCGAGAAACTATTAAATTCATGTATACGGACTGGGCTGACCGTGACAATGGTGACATGAGACGGAAGACTCTGCTTGCCCTTTTTACGGACCATCAGTGGGTTGCACCAGCAGTGGCCACAGCTCGTTTCCATGCCGAATATGAGTCACCTGTTTACTTCTATGCCTTTTACCATCGCTGCCAGGCCGAGGGAAGGCCGGAATGGGGAGAGGCGGCCCATGGCGACGAAGTGCCCTACGTCTTTGGTGTTCCCATGGTGGGAGCTACAGACTTGTTCCCCTGCAACTTCTCCAAGAATGACGTCATGCTGAGCGCGGTGGTCATGACCTACTGGACCAACTTTGCGAAGACTGGGTGAGTTTTGTCCTGTTCTGCCACTTCAGTCAACAGTAGTTCATGTATTTCAACCAATCATCCATAAATCCATTGAGCACTGAATTAGAATTACTATATCTGTCAGGAACACCACCGATATGTTCTAACTTCTGTTGGTTGAAGGGTTTCTCTCTTTCATGAATGGTATGGTCCACAAAGCCTAATATAGTAAAAGAGAGCAACGTGTTGGACCAATGATGGTACTCAGCTTCAATTTAATGAATAAGCTTGTTCTTAATGTTGAGCTAATCCTCTGAACATGTCAACAGAATGTCACAAACAGATGTGAATTTTGCAATGAAATTAGCCAATTAAGACATCACTAAAAGGAATATATCTAGGTGATGGGTTAAAGGCTTTGATGATAGCAAAGACATTTTTTTACAGGATTGAACAAGGCTTTGTACATTTTTTGGGTATCTAGTAAGTTATTCAAACAAGGGAGAACATAAAAATAAAAATGTGTTAGAAAAATAGCAGTGAGGTCTTCCGAGAGGAACTGTTCTCGTGCCTTGGGCTGATGGGAGGAGTGAGACTATCGGTGGATGGGTTTAACCAGCGCCTTATCAAAGTCACATTTCAGAATCTTATCTTAATTTTGCATTGCGTTGAAAAAGTTACAAACTTGGGTATTGTTCTCCTCACTTCCTTTCCCGCTGACCACACTTCCTCTCCCGCTGACCACACTTCCTCTCCCACTGACCTCACTTCCTCTCCCACTGACCTCCATGGATCCTTGTGGCATTAATATGGAAACTAGGAGTCTCGGGGACAGGACATGAGGGACGAAAAGAAGAGCTAGTTGGGTTTTCTCATTATTTCCCATTCTGTTTAAGAAATGTACTGTTTGTAGCCATCTCTGTAAAGGTGGTCATACATCTATCGATTTTGCAGCCCAATTGGCCATCCAATAATTTTATCGAATCAGATGAAAATCAGTGCTGTAACATGCCAATCGATGAGTCAACTAATTTGATCCTGAAATTGGTCGGATGCATCGATAGAGCATGCTGGAAAATCTCAGTCCCATGTGGTCAGTTGGGGGTGTGAGGGAACAGTGTGATGACCAACGTATTGGACAGACCCTCGGCCAATGTCAGGGCCGGATTTGTACTCTTTACTGCCCAAGGCCACTGTCAGGAGCCTCCCACCTTCAGTATAGGTAGCGAGATGACCCCTCCCCCTGCCAGTATAGGTAGTCAGATGACCCTTCCCCCTCCCTCCAGTATAGGCAGCCCGTTGACCCTTCCCTCTAGCATAGGTAGCCAGATAAAAACCCCTTCCCTCCAGTATAGATAGCCTGATGCCCCCCCCCCCCCTTCCCTCCAGTATAGGTAGCCAGTATATTTATTTATTGTATTTATAAAGCACCAACATATTACGCAGCGCTGGACATTAATTTAGGTTGTATAGGTAGCCTGATGACCCCCCCCCCCCCTTCCCTCTAGTATAAGAAGCCAGATAATCCTCCCCACTTCTGTATAGATAGATGGCCAGGTGACCTTCCCCAGTATAGCCTGCTGTCCACCTGCCCTTGATCCTGTGGTGCCCTAGGCCATGGCCTATGTGGCCTTGCCTTAAATCTGGCCCTGGCCACTGTCCCATTAAGTGTAAAATTCCCCACTCATAGGCATTGAAAGTTTTCACCTGTTCCGCTGGTGTAACTTTCGACCCTGTGTTGTGGCACCAGGCATGTTTGTGATGTCACACACCACACACTCCCCACATGGTGCACACACCACACACTCCCCACATGGTGCACACACCACCCACTCCCCACATGGTGCACACACCACCCACTCCCCACATGGTGCACACACCACCCACTCCCCACATGGTGCACACACCACCCACTCCCCACATGGTGCACACACCACCCACTCCCCACATGGTGCACACACCACCCACTCCCCACATGGTGCACACACCACCCACTCCCCACATGGTGCA
This sequence comes from Hyperolius riggenbachi, assembly GCF_040937935.1. Taxonomy (NCBI): domain Eukaryota; kingdom Metazoa; phylum Chordata; class Amphibia; order Anura; family Hyperoliidae; genus Hyperolius; species Hyperolius riggenbachi. The sequence continues at coordinate 11,158,990 of NC_090648.1, forward strand.
CACACCACCCACTCCCCACATGGTGCACACACCACCCACTTCCCACATGGTACACACACCACCCACTCCCCACATGGTGCACACACCACACACTCCCCACATGGTGCACACACCACCCACTCCCCACATGGTACACACACCACACACTCCCCACATGGTGCACACACCACCCACTCCCCACATGGTACACACACCACCCACTCCCCACATGGTACACACACCACCCACTCCCCACACGGTACACACACCACCCACTCCCCACACGGTGCACACACCACCCACTCCCCACATGGTGCACACACCACACACTCCCCACATGGTGCACACACCACCCACTCCCCACATGGTGCACACACCACACACTCCCCACATGGTGCACACACCACCCACTCCCCACATGGTGCACACACCACCCACTCCCCACATGGTGCACACACCACCCACTCCCCACATGGTGCACACACCACCCACTCCCCACATGGTACACACACCACCCACTCCCCACATGGTGCACACACCACCCACTCCCCACATGGTGCACACACCACACACTCCCCACATGGTGCACACACCACACACTCCCCACATGGTGCACACACCACACACTCCCCACATGGTGCACACACCACCCACTCCCCACATGGTGCACACACCACACACTCCCCACATGGTGCACACACCACCCACTCCCCACATGGTACACACACCACCCACTCCCCACATGGTGCACACACCACCCACTCCCCACACGGTACACACACCACCCACTCCCCACATGGTACACACACCACCTACTCCCCACATGGTGCACACACCACCCACTCCCCACATGGTGCACACACCACCCACTCCCCACATGGTGCACACACCACACACTCCCCACATGGTGCACACACCACCCACTCCCCACATGGTACACACACCACCCACTCCCCACATGGTGCACACACCACCCACTCCCCACATGGTGCACACACCACACACTCCCCACATGGTGCACACACCACCCACTCCCCACATGGTACACACACCACCCACTCCCCACATGGTGCACACACCACCCACTCCCCACACGGTGCACACACCACCCACTCCCCACATGGTGCACACACCACACACTCCCCACATGGTGCACACACCACACACTCCCCACATGGTGCACACACCACCCACTCCCCACATGGTGCACACACCACACACTCCCCACATGGTGCACACACCACCCACTCCCCACATGGTGCACACACCACACACTCCCCACATGGTGCACACACCACCTACTCCCCACATGGTGCACACACCACCCACTCCCCACATGGTACACACACCACCCACTCCCCACATGGTGCACACACCACCCACTCCCCACATGGTGCACACACCACCCACTCCCCACATGGTGCACACACCACCCACTCCCCACATGGTACACACACCACCCACTCCCCACATGGTGCACACACCACCCACTCCCCACATGGTGCACACACTACATGGTAGCGCTTGCCGTAACGGTGGACCTGGGGGTTATGGCGGATGTGTCCAAGAGTTGCGCCAGTGGCACAGGTGATCATTTACAATGCGCGGGCAGGGGGCATTGTTGGGCCGATTCCTGAGAGATTTCATGCTCAAATCTATCAGGCATTGGCCTGCAGTGTGTTGGCCAGCAACAGGCATCTCTCTGATTAGATTGGATCAGAGAGGCATCGTCTCATGGTCGATCTGCCCATACATTGCCTGATGTATGGCCACCTTAAAGGGAACCTAAACTGAGAGGAATATGGATTTTTCCTTTTAAACAATACCAGTTGCCTGGCAGTCCTGCTGATACTTTTAGCTGTAGTAGTGGCTGAATCACAGACCTGAAACAAGCATGCAGCTAATCCAGTCTGACTTCAGTCAGAGCACCTACTATGTATGCTTGTTCAGGGGCTGTTGCTAAAAGTATTAGAGGCAGAGGATCAGCAAGACTGCCAGGCAACTGGTATTCTTTTAAAAGGAAAAATCCACATCCTTCTCAGTTTAGGTTCCCTTTAACTCTGAGAGAGATCTGCCCACTTCCTGTCTGACAGGAACTGATGGACGTTTCCACAGAGGGGGATGGAGAGCAGCGAGAACATTCCGAAAGGGAATCTCTGAACATACGTAGCATCCAAAAGTGGAAGTCAGCATTAAATTCCGGACTGAGTTACCGATGTTTCCTGAGCCTTGTGCAGAGCTTGTATTTGCTGTATATATTGTACAAGTTCCTTTATTATATGAACCTGAATAATTCCCTACTAAAGCAGCAGGTCAGGAACTCCTTTACCGGGTACTTCCTGCAGGAAACACTTCCAGAGCCGCAGGTGTTGACTTCCTCAGAAAGCACCACCCACTTCCTGTCCCTGCAACATCAGTGCACCAATCCAACCGTGTTAAAGTGGACCTGAACTCTTGCACAGGACAGAAGGACAACACAGAGAAATGCACCCTGTATGTATTTAGAGAGTTTAGCCTGTCCAATTCCCCCTCATTTGTGACCAATCACCACCGGAAATTCTGAGTTCAGGTCTCCTTTAAAAAAAAAAACCTGTAACAACAAAAAGTTCCCCTGGGTGGTACTCACCTCGGTAGGGGGAAGCTTCCACATCCTATTGAGGCTTCCCTGTCCTCCTGTGTCCCACGGCGGTCTCGCTCTGGCCCTCCGAACAGCGGGGATGTCAATATTTACTGCACCTTCCCTGCTCCAGCGCAGGCGCAGTATCGGCTCTCCGCTCGGAGATAGGCAGAAATACCCGATCGCTGTCAGTCTGCTCTACTGCGCAGGTGCAAGTCTCCTGCAAGTCTCCAGCGCCTGCACAGTAGAGCGGACCCAACAGAGATCGGCTATTTTCGTCTATCTCCATGCTGAGAGCTGCAACAGCGCCCCCTCTGGAGCCAGGAAAGGTAAATATAGCAAGCCTTGCCGAGCCTAGATTGCAGGAGACTTCGGGGGAGCCAGCGCTGGATTGCCTGCAGCTACAGGGGTGGGGGAAGCCTTATTGGGACCCTGAGGCTTCCCCCTCCCGAGGTGAGTACCCCCCGGGGGAACTTTTTTTTTGTTACAGAGTCTCTTTAAAGCTAAAAGGAACCTGTAAAAAAAAATCAGCCAGATACTTACCTAAGTAGAGGGAAGGCTCTGGGTCTCATAGAGCAGTGTTTCTCTACATTGTATTGGTATGTACTTCTTTTAAAACCCTGCACTCACCCAAGTACCCCCTAGCATAGTAAACATTATTACAAGTACCCCTTGACAAATATATATTTAATCATATTACATGATAATTGGTTATAAACAATTTCCAGGCATTTACTATTGCTTTTAATTAGCCAAAATACTAATTTGGTGTTGTTTAAATAAGATTTATCATTTTCTAAAACTCTAACTTGTTATTCTTGGTTAAGTATATCAAGCCTGCATACCCCCTGGAACCATCAGAAGTACCCCCTGGGATACGCTTACCACACGTAGAGAACCTAGGCTGTAGAGCGTTCCCGTACCTCTCACATTCCCCCCGTTGCAGCGCTGGCTTCCCGTTTGAAGGAGTCTTTAGGAGTCTTTAGGAGGTGAGTGCTCCTGAAGAAGGGCAGCTCCGTACTGCGCCTGCGTGCGAGAGAGAGCGTGCTAGCGCAGACGCAGTACGGAGCTGCCTGTAATTGGGAGCACTCACCTCCTAAAGACTCCCAAAGACTTCCAAACCCTCCTGCAGCGGCAGAGAATAGTATTCAACCTTTCCTTAGGTAAGTATCTGGCTGATTTTAAAAAAAAATTTTTTTACAGGTTCTCATTAGCTGTAACGGAGCTTGCTGCTACTGTAACTGCTTCAGCTGGGGCACTAAGTTTAAAATAATTATTAAAGGATACCCAAAGTGACATGTGACATGATGAGATAGACATGTGTATGTACACTGCATAGCACACAAGTAACTAGGAACACAGCATAGTTATTTGTGTGCTAGGCAGTGTACATACACATGTCTATCTCATCATGTCACATGTCACTTCGGGTATCCTTTAAAGTTTGGTTCTGATTTCTTTTGAACACCTTCTATAGATGCTATTTGTGCTCCTCTAGGTTACGTTCTGCAATCATGTCTTCATAATGTAATATCTTCTCTCCTTTTATCCTAGGGATCCCAACCAGCCCGTCCCTCAGGACACCAAGTTCATCCACACCAAGCCCAATCGCTTTGAAGAGGTGGTATGGACGAAATTTAACCCTAAAGAAAAACAGTACCTGCACATTGGCCTAAAGCCTCGCGTTCGAGACAACTACCGTGCCAACAAGGTGGCCTTCTGGTTGGAGTTAGTCCCTCATCTTCACAACCTCAACACGGTCCAACACCCTTCCACCACCACCAAATTACCCCCCTACAGCACCCGCTGGCCCCAGGGTCCCAGGATAAACAGCGGAAGCACCACACGACGACCGCATGCCACCCCTCCGCCTGAGGAGTATACTGATGATCCAGTTGGACCACCTCGTTTCCCTCCTTTCCCTGGGGATTCACGTGACTACTCAACAGAGTTAAGCGTAACCGTAGCAGTTGGAGCGTCTCTCCTTTTTCTCAACATCTTGGCCTTTGCTGCTCTTTACTACAAAAGAGATCGGCGTCATGAACTCCGGCAGAGGCGACACAGTCCTGGACGAGGGGGAGCTCCTGGCAATGACCTAGCACACCATGGACCAGAAGAAGAACTGATGTCCCTTCAGATCAAAAGAGCGGGAGGAGCTCCTGATCTGGAGCCTCTGAGGCCACATGACATACTGCGCCCAACATGCCCTCCCGACTACACATTGGCATTAAGAAGGGCCCCTGAGGACGCTCCTCTTCCACCACAACCTCCACCTCCTTCCTCTGTCTTGGCTCCAAACACCATTTCGGGCCTAGCTTCTTTACACCCCTTCAATACATTCCCCACCACCGCCCACAACAATACCCTGCCCCACCCGCATTCAACCACAAGGGTATAGTGCTACAAGGCATCCCTCCCTCTACCCACACATTGCCCCATCCCCCCTTCCTCTCCTGAACAGCAACACTGGCTATCTGGGCCTACCAAGCCTGAGCTGGATTTTGCCTTATGGCAGGGGATGGGGGTAGATGGAATAACTTGTTTATAATGAGGGGGCTGGAAAGGAACTACCTGTGCTCCCCATGCCCCTTCTGCTCCTCCTCAGGCTACACAAACTGCTCCCGAGATCGACATGTAGGACTTCAACTTCTGCCTATGTCATGGGGGAAACAGGGTCGACAAAAAACATAAAAAAACAAAAACACACAAAAAAAAGATGATGGGGCAGTTATTTAATGGGATGTAGGGGAAGATACGATGTTTTGATCCAATAAATTATACCCCCTTGTTGGGGGAGAGTTGCTAAAGGGGGAAACGAGGCCTATGTGACTAGGCCGAAGCCTCCACTGACTCAACTTCTACACCTGCTTTATTTTTATTCACGGACAATATCTATCGGATGGGGGAGGTGACACCGCGGGGGCGGGCGCCATGAAGAGCCTGCGTCCGGTGCGTTTAATGCACTCAACCTTCAAGGACTTGACTGCTCCCAAACAACAGATGTCGCCATCACAGGAAGCGGGGGTTCCTGAGAGATATCCCCTATCCCCGGAATGGAGAAAGGGGGCAGGGGGTGAATGTACAGGGGAGGGGGTGAATGCATGAGAGGCCAAATTAAGCCCTCCCCCTTCAAAATACAAAACACAGTGCCAATGATCCCCTTTCCACCTCTTTGACAAAGGTGGACCTGCTCCAATCTCAAAGGGGGTGCTGAAGTGGTTAATAAGTGTACTGCCTCTCCACTGCCATAGTACCCGAGACCCCTCCAGGTAGATAAGAGGGGGGAAGGGAACTGTCTGTGTGCCAAAATAATAGTGCGAGAGTGTCTTATATGATGGATCTTTGCTCTCTATTTTCCTATATTACGTTTCGTATATTACTACCATCCTCATCATGATCTCTCGCTGCTCCCTTTCCTCACCCCTCCTCCCCTTAAGCCCCACCTTCTTTATTGTCCTCTGATAAATTTCTCCCGCACCCCATTCTGTTTTTCCTCCCTCCCCCTGTACCCTCCCCCACTCCTTCTCCAGCTCTTCCTTCACAGAGCCCGGCTGGGCCCCCTCCACCACGGGGGGCTGGCGATCACAAGCACACAGAGACCTGCTAATCCCGCCACGGACATCGGGATCAGATCACAAGAAGACTGGAGATTCTGGGAATCACAGGCAGGCTTCCATGTTTACAAGAAGATTAGATGGGAACGATTGGTCTGACGCAGGGAGGCCGCATGGTTCGACAGGGTGCAGGGTCAACTAAATGCTGGATTTCCAGATTTTATACAGATTATATATTCTGGTGAGGGTCGGCGTCTTCCCTCCGATGGGATACTAGTGTCACATGCTTACATAGGCTATACTGCAGGACAACAGAGCCAAAAGAACCACCAACACCTCACCCGAAACTACAGTGAAGAACAGCATTGCCTTCTTACAAGTTGTAGGGTCTTTGTGTCCCTCTGGGGAGATGACAGTATCACTAGGGAAGACTTTAGGGACTTCTTCTGACTAAATAACATATCAGGAAAGGAAACTACTCATGGAACACCGTGTAGGGTTCAGCGATCAGAGGATTCACACCAGGCTGCTCTATAGATGAACCTTGTTTACTGTCAAGTGGTCCCAGTTTCCAGTTTCCCCCCTTAAACATGGAAGCAACCAGCAGATATTACATCAGAATGCATACAGCTGGAACAAGTCAGGAAGTCGGTGCAAAGATTTTCAGGTAGCTAGGAAGATGGGTAAATTTACTGACGTAGAAGGCCTCTAAGAGGACCCGTGTAAGGAGTAGCAACAACTTTGCATATGATAGAGGAAAGCATCATGGAGGTTCTGGAAGGTAACGCAACATACATTGAGTCATACTTACATAGAAATACACACACATACAGTAACTGTAGGTTAATATGTCTGGGACTCCATGGGACAGCTAACAACTGAAAAATAAGACATTCTTTTAATTTATACAGCCTACAAGTAGGTTAAAACTGCAATGGGTGTTTTAAAGGGTCCAAGTAAATGATCTGAATCAGAGAACATTGTAGTCTATCCCACACAAATACATGTGTGCTGCTCAGGCACACACACACACACACACACACACACATACATACACACACACACACACACACACACACACACACATACATACACACATACACACACACACACACACACACACACACACATACATGCACACACACTACACACACACACACACTACACACACAGCCATACACACACACACACATACATACACACACACATACATACACACACACACACACACACATACACACACGCACACATACACACACACACACTACACACACACACACACACACCAAGTTCTTGTAACTTATAGGGTCTGAGATTTCTCCCTCCATGGTATTATCAACCTGTAAAATAAAACCTTATCCTATAGCATCAGCCAGTAAGCAAGGGAATCTAAGTAACCCATCTACTAGTACATGAGACCACTGTGAACTATAGACAAACATTGGATTCCTGTGGTTAAGTGACAGATAAATGAACTGTAATGGGTGCAGTAGAAATTCCTCAAATGAAGTCTGTACGGAAGAGAATTGCAATCTATAGCTGGTTGGGTTCCATAAGAATAAGACAAATGCAAATTACGTTGGGGTCGGGGACGATTCCTTGCACAATACAAATCACCAGTAAAATAAAAACATATAGCTAATAACAATTCAAGGGGACTGTAATGGGTGCCTCAGTGGGTCCAAGTGAGCCCATTGTGGCTACGCCAGTAAACAGACACACAGACATCGTGTTTCGTCATTTCTGAAGGCTGCAGTGAGCACTCCACCAAGAGACCTGTAAATAATACAAACCCTTTTATAAATGATGGCCTTGTCAGTGTGTGACGCTCGTATCCCATGGTGGAGGGACGCTGTCTAATGGAACTTATCACACTCCAAAACTCACCATGGTGCAGACCATTTCTCTGGGGCGGTAGTCCCATTAAATATGGAAGTCTCATTATTGAAAACCCCCCCCACCTCTTCTCCACAGACCTTAATGAGATTTATATTATATAGATTGTTCTATCATTAAAGGGAAATTACGGAACATATAAATATATAAATATATATTATATGCACTGCGAGGTGCATACACAGAGACGTGTATATAGCGGCACACATATATGTATACGAGGCTGTCTGTGGTATGGTACCACGGAGAGGGGTATCTCGTGGCTGCTCTCGGCCACGTGTGTGGTCAGGTGAACGGGTAAGACCCTGTGGCACAGACGCCGGGAGGTATAGGTATATGTGTGTCGATATACATCCAGTGAAGGCACAGGATATGCCTTATCGCCTTTTTGGGTCCTGACGCTGAATTGGTTACATAATGGCACTTTTTTTATTTTATTTTCTGTTTTTGGGATCTTGGACTGAAATAAAATGACAAATTTTGGTGAGATGATGGTTGCCTATCTTTATTCTGGATCCCAGCATGCCCGGTGGCTGGGAGGAGCTCTGAGTGGGAGTGTCTACGAAGCCTCCATCGGAGTTCTGGGCCAGGTTCCTAAGGGTTTGCTTTGCAAGAAATGCTGATGGGGAGGTGCAATTTTACTGGCAGAAAACCTTCACCTGAAAGTTTGAAAACCTAACTTTTGTATTTCTAGCTTCGAGCAGTGTGCAGAAAATGAGAAGAGCCCTTCTTAGGGTATTTGTCTCTCATGGGGCCCCGAGAAAAACTTTGAAAGAGTCCCCCGAAGGTCCCACCCTCTCCCTTGCCTGCCCTTGGTGACCTCACAACCTGGAGGTCACATGGGTCATAATACAAGTGTGGCCATCAGGATGGTCACACCCATAACAAGTGTAGCCACAAAACACCTGATCTGCAGGATGGAGACTTGCATCGGAGGGAGTGACATAGTAATTGGGGCCCCCTTACAGCTCTGGGTCCCTCTACAGTCGCAGGGGTGCTTCCCTCTAGTTATGCCCCTGGTGCCACACCCAACACCCCCAAGCCCCACCCCCTGCCCATGGTGAGTGTTGCAGGCGATTAGCCTGTGCAAATCCTCGCCTCCTCCTGTAAATGTGACTCCGCCCCTTATATCGATCACTACATGCAGCACTGTCACACGGTACAGTTGTTCGCGTGACAATTCAAAAAGACGCCAGATAAAGGATGAGGCATGACTGGTGAGCCTGCAGCACTCGCCCGGGGGGTACACATACACGTGGGTGGAGTCCGGCCGGGGAGGCGGGGAGACACACAGGTGTGACCGGTGAGCACTGACCACGTGCCGGGAGGGTACACATACACATGGGTGGAGTCTGGCTGGGGAGGCGGGGAGACACACAGGTGTGACCGGTGAGCACTGACCACGTGCCGGGGGAGACACATACACGTGGGTGGAGTCTAGCCAGGGAGGTGAGGAGACACAAAGGTGTGACCGGTGAGAAATGACCACGTGCCCGGGGGCTACACATACACGTGGGTGGAGTCCGGCCGGGGAGGCGGGGAGACACACAGGTGTGACCGGTGAGCACTGACCACGTGCCGGGAGGGTACACATACACATGGGTGGAGTCTGGCTGGGGAGGCGGGGAGACACACAGGTGTGACCGGTGAGCACTGACCACGTGCCGGGGGAGACACATACACGTGGGTGGAGTCTAGCCAGGGAGGTGAGGAGACACAAAGGTGTGACCGGTGAGAAATGACCACGTGCCTGGGGGCTACACATACACATGGGTGGAGTCTGGCCAGGGAGGCGGGGAGACACACAGGTGTGACCGGTGAGCACTCACCACGTGCCCGGGGGTACACATACACGTGGGTGGAGTCTGGCCGGGAGGGGAGGAGACACGCAGGTGTGACCGGTGAGCACTCACCACGTGCCCGGGGGGGTTACACATACATGTGGGTGGAGTCTGGCCAGGGAGACGGGGAGACAAACAGGTGTGACCGGTGAGCACTGACCACGTGCCCGGGGGGGAGGTACACATACATGTGGGTGGTTTCTGGGCGGGGAGACACACAGGTGTGACCGGTGAGCACTGACCACATGCCCGGGGGTACACATACACGTGGGTGGAGTCTGGCCGGGGAGGGGAGGAGACACACAGTTGTGACCGGTGAGCACTCACCACATGCCGGGGGGGGGGGGGTACTCACACTTGGGTGGAGTCTGGCTGGGAGGGGAGGAGACACGCAGGTGTGACCGGTGAGCACTCACCACGTGCCTGGGGGGGTACACATACATGTGGGAGGAGTCTGGCCGGGGAGGCGGGGAGACACACAGGTGACCGGTGAGCTCTCACCACGTGCCCGGGGGGTACACATACATGTGGGTGGAGTCTGGTCGAGGAGACACACAGGTGTGACCGGTGAGCACTCACCACGTGCACGGGGGGTACACATACACGTGGGTGGAGTCTGGCCAGGGAGGCGGGGAAGACACACAGGTGTGACCGGTGAGCACTCACCACGTGCCCGGGGGGTACACATACATGTGGGTGGAGTCTGGCTGGAGAGGCGGGGAGACACACAAGTCCACCCAGCACAGATCAGGTTGCAGGCAGAGCAATCAGATCACCCCCCTTTTTTCCCCCCTATGGGGATGATGTGCAGGGGGGGTCTGATCGCTCCTGCCTGCCTGGGTGGCTCGTGCGAGCGGCCTTTCCTGATTAATTAGGGAGGCACCTGGCGACGCAGATGTGCGTCGCTGGTCCTCCAGCTACCACTTTGCCGCCGCACGGTATGAGTGTGCGGTCGGCAAGTGGTTAAAGGAGGCCTCACAAAGAGTACATCACAACAGGCTGAAATGATTCAGCAAGGCACTGAAAGGATACCTGAAGGGAGAGGGGTATGGAGGGGGACATATTTATTTCCTTTGCAACAATGCAGATTGCCTGGCTGTCCTGCTGATCAGGGGTGTAACTAGGAGGGAGCAGTCTCTGCGACTGCAGGGGCCCCAGAGGTGTAAGGGGGCCCCAAGTATTACTTCACTTCCTCTAATACAGGGCTCCATCCTGCAGATCAGGGGTTTTGTGGCTACACTTGTTATGGGTGGGAAGATCCTGATGTCCGCACTTGTTTTATGACCCTTGTGAGATGGCCCCGCCCCCAGGCTGTGAGAATCACCAGGGAAGGCAAGGAAGGGGTGTGACCATAACAGGGGCCCCATCATAGTTTTTCTGGGGGCCCCATGATTTGTAGTTACGCTCCTGTCGTTGATTCTCCAATGCTTTCAGCCATAGCCCCTGAACAAGCATGCAGCAGGTCAGGTGCTCTGACTGAAGTCAGACTGGATTAGCTGCATGCTTGTTTCAGGTGTGTGATTCAGACACTACTGCAGCCAAAGAGATCAGCAGGACAGCCAGGCAACTGGTATTGTTTAACAGGAAATAAACATGGCTGCCTCCATATCCCTCTCACTTCAAGAGACACTGAAGTGCATTTTTTACCTTAGTTTTGTATCCAGCCGTCTTCAGCATTAAATTCCAAGTGATTTCGCCGCATTCCCGCAACAGAACGAGTGATTTATGCCCCTGAAATAGCCTAGCAAAGTTCTAAGTCATAGATTTTGCTGCCCGGGAGAGGCAGAGCTGTGTGCAGTAGCTCTGCCTCTTATCCAGTCAATCTCCACCAATCTCTGCCTCTCCCCGCCCCTCTCAGTGAAAGAAGACTGAGAGGGGAGGGGAGAGGCAGAGATTGACTGGATGAGAGGCAGAGCTACTGCACACAGCTCTGCCTCTCCCGGGCAGCAAAATCCTGGAAAGTGTGGAACTTTCCTAGGCTATTTCTGCGCCATAAATCACTCCTTGTGCCGCGGGGAATCAGCTTGGAATTTAATGCTGAAGTCGGCTGGATACAAAACTAAGGTAAAAAAAGACACTTTACTGTCTCTTTCAGTTGTGCTTTAACCACTTTACCTCCCGTGGTACGGATTTCTCCGTCTCTTTTTCCATCCTTATAAAACCAAGGGACGGAGAAATCCGTACCTCCCGCACTACCGCCGCTGTCCGCGCTCCCGCCGCTCGTCTGGAGATCAATGAACGGGAAAATCCATTCCCGTTCGTTGATCTAAGCCCCCGCAATGATCTGCTGCTTCTATGAGAAACAGCGCGATCATTGTGATTTTCCCAGCCTCATAGTGCTTCCTGTAAGCGTCCTTCCGCTTACAGGTCGCATGAACAAAGACTCACTGTGGCCATCTTGTGGCCAAATAGTAAAACTACACCCTAAAGCATTTTACATATACAAATACATTAGTTTTACACAATAAAATTAACTCATTTCCTCCCACACATTTTGTAATTAAAAAAAATATATATATAATAAAAAAAAAAAACATAAATAGTTACCTTAGGGACTGAACTTTTTAAATATTTATGTCAAAAGGGTATAACACTGTTACTTTATAAACTACGGGCTTGTAATTAGGGATGGATGCAAAACTGAAAAAAATGCACCTTTATTTCCAAATAAAATATTGGCGCCAAACATGATAGGGACATAATTTAAACGGTTTTATAACCGGGACAAATGGACAAATACATTTCATGGGTTTTAATTACAGTAGCATGCATTATTTTAAAACTATAATGCCGAAAACTGAAAAATAATGTTTTTTTCCCCACATTTTTCCTATTTTCCCATTAAAACACATTTAGAATAAAATTATTCTTGGCATAATGTCCCACCTAAAGAAAGCCTAATTGGTGGCGAAAAAAACAAGATATAGTTCATTTCATTGCGAAAAGTAATAATAAAGTTATAGACAAATGAATGGAAGGAGTGCTGAAAGGAGAAAATTGCTCTGGTGTTTCAAGGGTAAATCCCCTCGGTGGGGAAGTGGTTAATAACTGTTGTTACGTATGCTACATATTATCTCTCAGTTTCAGCCTGTCGCTCTTGTGATATCTATGCAATACCACCAAGAAACAAATATCACAGTAACGCGCTGGTAACCGTGACAACAGAGTATGGTTTGGTGTACAGGTGCCTGGAGTTCTCACCTCTCTGAACGAGTGGATCCAGCGGTGAATACATATTGGAGAAGATTTCTGCTGATAAACTCCAGGAGTGTGACAGGTGCAGGTGGGGAGGATGTTGTACCCATGCAGAGGTGTATCCAGGGTATAGCAGTGCATGTGCCACTGGTGCCATATTACTGGGAAGGGGGCAGACCAGCTGCTGAGCCACTGAAGACCACATGACTATGAAGGCCAGGACATGTGATCACTGGCACCCCAGCAATAGTGCGGCAGAGGACACCTCTCTTTCTGTCTGTTACGGGGGTCAGTCATGGGTTGTTGTCACCACCTTCTTCAACTGTTTCCCCCCACCCTAATGGGGGCTAAAGGGAACCTGAACTGAACATAAACTGATCAGATAAACTGCAATTGTATAAACACACCTCTTTAGCTTTTTGGCAAAAACATATTATGGAACAAGACCCATCCACCACATGTATAGGCAGCCAGAGCTATCTCATGCTTCCGGCACTCCTTCAGCCACAACCCTACTTTTCCTCCAGCCACACCACTATTTCTCCTCCAGCCGCACCCCTACTTCTCCAGCCACACCCCTACTTGTCCTCCAGCCACGCCCCTACTTCTCTTCCAGTCATACTCGCACCTTTCCTCCACCCACACCCCACCTCTCCCATCCATTCCAGCCGCACCCTTATTTCTCTTCTAGCCACACCCGCACGTCTCCACCCACACCGCACCTCTCCCACTCCAGCCACACACCCACCTCTCCCACTCCAGCCACACTCCCCTCTCCTCTAGCCACACCCCAACCTCTCATCCAGCCACACCCCCACTTCTCCCACTCAAGCCGCACCCCTACTTCTCCAGCCACACACCCCACCATTCCTCCTGCAATATCCCCACCTCTTCACCAGCCACACCCCCACATTTCCTTCACCAGCCACATCCCCACCTCTAGCCACACCCCCATCACTCCTGTCACACTTTCACCTCTCCTCCAGCAACTTCCATCTGTCCTTCAGCCACACCCCCAGCACTCCTCCACCCACACGCCCACCACTCCTCCAGCCACCCCTCCTTATTGCCAGCCCCCTCCCCATTTCTTCCATCTCCATCCCCACCTCCAGCCACAACCTTACCTCTCCTCCAGCCACTCCCCACCTCTCCTCACCACAGCCCACCCTCTCCTCCACCCACTCCCCCACCTCTCCTCGCCACAACCCAATCCCTCCTTCAGCCACACCCCGACCTCTTCTCCTGCCACTCCCCCACCTCCAGCCACACCTCTTCCACTCCTCCAGGGATAACTTCATTATGCCTTCAATCACCCACTTTCAGTCACTGCTTTACCACACCTCCACCAATCCCCACCTCCAGAAACATTTTACCCCCTCCCTAAACTTCCAGTCACACTACCAGGGGCATAACAGCAGCCCCTGACTGTGACTACTGAAATTCACTGTGGGGCCCAGGAGCGGGGGGTTTGGGGGGGGGCAGAAGCTGAAGATGGATAGGCGGTCCACATTTTCTTAGCGGGTGGCCACGTGTTACACACTGACCAATATTTTTAATGGACGCCTCCCAATGACGTTTTTTTTTCGTGATGGAAATGCAGGGGGTATACTACGTGTAGGTGTACGTGGCGAGGGCTTTAAGTTTAGGTGTGCGGGGGTTGGTTAAGGTTAGGCGTGCGGGGGTTGGTTAAGGTTAGGCGTGCGGGGGTTGGTTAAGGTTAGGCGTGTGGGGGTTGGTTAAGGTTAAGTGTGCGGGGGTTGGTTAAGGTTAGGAGTACGGGGGTTGGTTAAGGTTAGGTGTGCGCGGGTTGGTTAAGGTTAGGCATGGAGGGGTTGGTTAAGGTTAGGCGTGCGGGGGTTGGTTAAGGTTAGGTGTGCGGGGGTTGGTTAAGGTTAGGCGTGCGGGGGTTGGTTAAGGTTGGGCACATTAAGGCAGAGGTTTAAAGGACAACTGAAGTGAGAGGTATATGGAGGCTGCCATGTTTATTTCCTTTTAAGCAATACCAGTTGCCTGGCTGCCCTGCTGATCCTCTGCCTCTAATATGTTTAGCCATAGCCCCTGAACAAGCATGTAGCAGATCAGGTGCTCTGACCGAAGTGTGACTGGATTAGCTGCATCCTTGTTTCTGGTGTAATTCAGAAACTACTGCAGCCAAAGAGATCAGCAGTACTGCCAGGCAATGTGCATTGTGTAAAAGGAAATAAATATGGCAGCCTCCATATCCCCCTCACTTCAGGTGTCAGGCATGGGCTGAGGTTCAGGCATCGGCCGGGGGTTGGTTAGTGTCAGGCATCAGAAGGGAGTTAGGGTTAGGCATCGTAGGGGGGGGGGGGGGTTAGGGTTAGGCATTGGCTTGGGGTTAGGGTTCGACATCAGCCAGGGGGTGGTTAGGGTTAGGCATCGGTGGGGGGTGGTTAGTGTCAGGCATCGGCAAAGGGGGTGGTTAGTGTCAGGCATCAGCAGGGGGTTAGCGTTAGGCATCGTTGGGGGGGGGGTTAGGGTTAGGCATCGGTGGGGGGGGGGGGTAGGGTTAGGCATTGGCTTGGGGTTAGGGTTAGACATCGGCCAGGGGGTGGTTAGTGTCAGGCATCGGCAGGGGGTTAGTGACAGGCATCGGCAGGGGGTTAGGGTTAGGCATTGGCTGGGGGTTAGGGTTAGGCATCGGTGGGGGTGGTTAGTGTCTGGCATCGGCAGGGGGTTAGTGTCAGGCATCGGCAGGAGGTTAGGGTTAGGCATTGGCTGGAGGGTAGTTAGTGTCAGGCATCGGCAGGGAGTTAGGGTTAGGCATTGGCTGGGGGTTAGGGTTAGGCATCGGTGGGGGGTGATTAGTGTCAGGCATCGGCAGAGGGGGTGGTTAGTGTCAGGCATCGGTGGAGGGTGGTTAAGGTTAGGCATCGGTGGGAGGGGTGGTTAGTGTCAGGCATCGGCAGGGGGTTAGGGTTAGGCATCGGTCGGGCAGTAGTTAGTGTCTGGCATTGGCAGGGGGTTAGTGTCAGGCATCGGTGGGGGGGTTAGTGTCAGGCATCGGCAGGGGGTTAGGGTTAGGCATTGGCTGGGGGTTAGTGTCTGGCATCGGCAAGGGGTTAGGCATTGGCCGGGGGATGGTTAGTGTCTGGCATTGGCAAGGGGTTAGGGTTAGGCATTGGCTGGGGGTTAGGCATCGGTGGGGGGGTTAGTGTCAGGCATCGGCAGGGGGGTGGTTAGTGTCTGGCATCGGCAATGGGTTAGGGTTAGGCATTGGCCGGGGGGGTTAGGGTTAGGCATTGGTGAGGGGGTTAGTGTTAGGCATCGGCAGGGGGTTAGTGTCATGCATCGGCAGGGGGGTGGTTAGTGTCAGGCATCGGCAAGGGGTTAGGCATTGGCTGGGGGTTAGGGTTAGGCATTGGCAGGGGTTAGGGTTAGGCATTGGCAGGAGGTTAGGGTTAGGCATCGGCAGGGGGTTAGGGTTAGGCATTGGCAGGGGGTTAGGTTTAGGCATCGGCAGGGGGTTAGGGTTAGGCATCGGCGGGGGGTTAGGGTAAGGCATCGGCAGGGGGTTAGGGTTAGGCATCGGCAGGGGGTTAGGGTTAGGCATTGGCAGGGGGTTAGGGTTAGGCATTGGCAGGGGGTTAGGGTAAGGCTTTGGCAGGGGGTTAGTGTCTGGCATCGGCCGGGGGTTAGTGTCAGGCATCGGCAGGGGGTTAGTGTCTGGCATCGGCAGGGGGTTAGTGTCAGGCATCGGCAGGGGGTTAGTGTCAGGCATCGGCAGGGGGTTAGGGTTAGGCATCGGCTGGGGGTTAGGGTTAGGCATTGGCTGGGGGTTAGGGTTAGGCATTGGTGGGGGTGGTTAGTGTCTGGCATCGGCAGGGGGTTAGTGTCAGGCATCGGCAGGAGGTTAGGGTTAGGCATTGGCTGGGGGGTGGTTAGTGTCAGGCATCGGCAGGGGGTTAGGCATTAGTGGAGGGATAGTTCAGTGTGAGAATATGGTTAGATTTAGTTGTAGTAAAATCTTGCCATTATTTACAGATATTTTGCCATCATTATTGCCACATCAACAATGTAGCATATTGGTATATTAACTGATATTCTAATTGCAAAATTGACCGCCAAAATTTCCTGACAACTCTTTACGCATGCCAGGGTATGGATGCCTTAAAGAGAACCTGAACTGAATATAAAAAGTTAAAATAACCATACACAGGTCATACTTACCTCCTGCGTAGTCTACTCCTTAATCTCTTTCTCCTCTCCTGCGTCTCATTTGTCCCCTGTGATCAATGGAATTCTCTATCCTCCATTTTAACCACTTAAGGACCGTTGGCTTAAACCCCCCCAGCGACCAGGCCATTTTTTACAAATTAGGCCACAGCAGCTTTAAGGGCTCGCTTCAGGGCCGTACAACTCACTACACAAGTGATTCTCCTCCCCTTTTCTGTGGGTGGGCTGTGATTGCTCCCCCAATGTTTATTTTTTTTTTAAAATATTTATTTGTTTATTTTATCAATACATTTTGCTATTTTTATTTTTTATTTTTTTAACCCTCCCTCCCTTCCTCCCTCCCTCCCTCCACCAGCCAATCAGCACGATCTGCTGTCATGGGGTTCAGCCTATGACAGCGGATCGCTTCTCTGCTGCCCAGGGGGACAGCCACGTCACGGAATTATTTTTTCATTTGAACGTTAGTAAATGATCATTTGGGACCAAAAATCTCCTAACCCAGCTGTGCCCAACCTAAGGCCCACGGGCCATTTGCGGCCCGCAAAGTCAACTTTTGTGGCCCGCGGAAGTGTCGGGGAGGAGGAGGATCGGGGATTGTGTCATACTATGTCATAGGTTTACACAGCGTAGTCGCGTTCTCCGCAGTAGCGCTGTGATATTTAGAGACCCTAATCCATTGGTTGCTGCAGGAACCACCCTACAATAGGAATCAGCCTTATTCTTATTGGAGGGAGGTTCCTGCAGCAACCAATGGGCGACAGTCTCTAACTATCACAGCGCTACTGCAGAGAACGCGAGAAACCTATGACGCAAACGCAATCCCCGATCCTCCTCCTGAGTGCTCCGGCTCTCCTCGTGCTCTGGCTCTCCTTTCCCAGATGATTTGCTACTGCCCCCGGCCTCTCATCTCAGTGGACAGTGTGACATCACACCCTACCTGCCGGTCAAGCTGAAAAAACGTTGCTTCACGCTGACCTTCACCCGCGAGACCCAGGCTTCTGATGAATAGTAGGCCTCAACTACCCTCAGCTCACACAGTATTTGTGCTGGGCGGGTGGGGGAAGATCACCCAGAATGCCTCTGTACACACACCCAGGTAACCCAGAAAATGGGCATCAAATGGTACAACAATTCTTGGTTTGCTGTTTTCTTTCCTTGTCCAACATCATGTTAACTGTTACTAGAAAAATGTTAAAGAGCTATATTTAAATTTTGGATGTATGTGTGCCTGGACGCAAAATTTATCTTAATATGAAGGGCGGCTTTTGAGCAAAAAAAGTTTGGGCACCACTGTCCTAACCAATCCGAACAGATGAATGAAACCGATCCAGTTTTCGATTCGCTCCTGTCAATCTGATTGGATTGGTTAGGAGAGTTTTGTCTATTTGTGGTCCCAAAGGATAATTTCCGATTGTTCATGCTAAAAATTGATCATAAAAGAATGTTCGGCAAATTGTATCATTAGTGGCTACCATTAGGCTAGGGATTTAGGAGGATGGTGTTGGTGAGGATCCAGCTGTGCTGTCCCCTGCAGGATGTACACGGACTTGCAGCTGAGCCCCTCTCTGTGGGGGTGTCACACCGATCTCTGCCTGTTTATATAAAACCTGCTATAAATTGCTGGCGTCCGCCTGATGCCGGGTGTGAAACATAAGACCTGCGTTCCTGCTGGAAGGAATCAGAGGAAGTCTCAGGCGCGCTCGCTCACATAGTCCCCCCGCAAACACCACGCCAACGCTTTATTCCTTTATTGATTTTGGGGGTCTGGAGGAAATCTGATGGGGGGAGGGGAAATCAGGCATGAGAAGAGTCGATAGGAAAGCTGAGAGTATCATATCAATGCAAAGCGAGAACAGATAGACAGGAGAGACCAGAAGAATTCCTGGTAATAACAGGAAGCCACGCGGGAGCCCACCACAACCTACACCCAGCGCCTGACCCACCAAAGGGAGGAGCCCACACTGTCCACAACCTACACCCAGCGCCTGGCCCACCAGAGGGAGGAGCCCACACTGTCCACAACCTACAACCAGCGCCTGACCCACCAGAGGGAGGAGCCCACACTGTCCACAACCTACACCCAGCGCCTGGCCCACCAGAGGGAGGAGCCCACACTGTCCACAACCTACACCCAGCGCCTGGCCCACCAGAGTGAGGGGCCCACACTGTCCACAACCTACACCCAGCGCCTGGCCCACCAGAGGGAGGAGCCCACACTGTCCACAACCTACACCCACCGCCTGGCCCACCAGAGGGAGGAGCCCACACTGTCCACAACCTACACCCAGCGCCTGACCCACCAGAGGGAGGAGCCCACACTGTCCACAACCTACACCCAGCGCCTGGCCCACCAGAGGGAGGAGCCCACACTGTCCACAACCTACACCCACCGCCTGGCCCACCAGAGGGAGGAGCCCACACTGTCCACAACCTACACCCAGCGCCTGACCCACCAGAGGGAGGAGCCCACACTGTCCACAACCTACACCCAGCGCCTGACCCACCAGAGGGAGGAGCCCACACTGTCCACAACCTACACCCAGCGCCTGGCCCACCAGAGGGAGGGGCCCACACTGTCCACAACCTACACCCAGCGCCTGACCCACCAGAAGGAGGAGCCCACACTGTCCAAAACCTACACCCAGCGCCTGGCCCACCAGAGGGAGGAGGCCCACACTGTCCACAACCTGTCTGCTGATCTACAGTCCTGCCCATAATTATTCATACCCCTGGCAAATACTTTTATTTAAGCAGCAAGTAATTTATTGCTGGGAAATGACATAGGTGTCTCTCAAAAGATAATAAGACGATGTACAAGAGGAATTATTGTGGGGGAAGGACATTTCTCAGCTTTTATTTACATTTGTGCAAAAAGTGTCCAGTCCAAAATTATTTTTTTTTATAGAAAAACCTTTATTGGCTATTACAACAATCATACGTTTCCTATAATTGCAGACCAGCTTTTTGCATGTCTCCACTGGTATTTTTGCCCATTCATCTTTAGCAATGAGCTCCAAATCTTTCAGGTTGGAGGGTCTTCTTGCCATCACTCTGATCTTTAGCTCACTCCACAGATTCTCATTTGGATTCAAGTCAGGACTCTGGCTGGGCCACTCCAAAACGTTGATGTTGTTGTCTGCTAACCATTTCTTCACCACTTTTGCTGTGTGTTTTGGGTCATTGTCATGCTGAAATGTCCCCTGGTGCCCAAGGCCAAGTTTCTCTATAGACTGCCTGATGTTGTCATTGAGAATCCTCATGTTATGCTCTTCTTCATGTTGCCATTTACTGGGATTAGGTTCTTTGGTCCATTGGCTGAAAAACACCCCCAAAGCATTAGGTTCCTACCGACATGTTTGACAGTGGGGATGGTGTTCTTTGGGTTGAATGCTTCTTCTTTTTTACACCAAATGAAGAAAACATCATTGTGATGATGTGACCAAACAATTTTTGTTTCACCTGACATAACACAGACCAGCAGTCTTCTTCCTTGTCCAGTTGAGCATTTGCAAAGGCCAGGTGAGCTTTTGTGTGCCTTATCTGGAGAAGTGGCGTCCTCCTTGGTCTGCATCCATGGATCCCAGCAGTGATCAGTGTCTGTTGGATTATCTGCCTCGAGCCCAGATTCACCAAGATTCATGGCCTTGGTGGTGATCCTTGGATTCTTTGTCACCTCTCTCACTATCCTCCTGGCCAGTACAGGTGTCACTTTTGGCTTCCGACCACATCCTCTGAGATTTTCCACAGTGCGGAACATCTTGTATTTTTAAATAATACTTTGCACTGTAGCCACTGGAACTTGAAAACATTTAGAAATGTCCTTGTAGCCCTTTCCTGACTTGTGAGCAGCCACAATGTGCAGCCACAGGTCCTCACTGAGCTCCTCTGTATTAGCCATGACTGTCCACAAACCAACTGCAGAGAGCTGCTATTTTTCACCTGTTGAGTTGTTTAAATCAGCTGTTCCCAATTAATCAGGGTAATTAGAATGCTTTAGAACAGCTTGGACTATTTAGAATGGTATAGAACTTTGGAGTTTCCTACAGACTGTGGCCTATTCACATTTGCAAAATGCAAAACTCTAGCGCTTTTGCTAGTGGTTTGCTGTGATGTTTTTTGGCGATTAACGAAAAAAAATCGCCATTCACACTTGACGATTTTTTTCACGGTCGCGATTAGTGCTTCTATAGCATTAAACGTGATCGTCGGGAAATCACCTGAAAATGGTGCAGTATACAAATTTGCATTTGGCGATTTGCGTTAATCGCCGGCGATTCACGCAAATCGCCCATATGAGAATGGGTCCATAGGGTATTATTGCACCAGCTCGTTGTGTGCTTAAGCGTTTTGCAGAAATCGCCGTGTGAACGGGGCCAGACAGTGTGGGAAGGGTGTAAATAATTTTGGACTAGACACTTTTTGCTCAGAAGCAAATAAAAACTGAGAAATATTTTTTCCCCACAATAATGCCTCTTGTACATCGTCTTATTATCATGTCATTTCCCGTCAAATAAAAACTTGCTGGTTGAATAAAAGTAACTTTAATTGAAAATTTGCCAGGGGAATAATTATGGGCAGCACTGTACTGGAACTGAGCGCTGGAGATGCTTGGGGTCGGGGAAACACATGCAGTGAGGGAAATCACTTTGTCTATAAGCAAAGCTCGCAGAGAAGCCATGCTCAGTACTGCTTCATACATATGCAGAGCCTGCAGGGAAGCCATGCTCAGTACTGCTTCATACATATGCAGAGCCTGCAGGGAAGCCGTGCTCAGTACTGCTTCATACATATGCAGAGCCTGCAGGAAAGCCGTGCTCAGTACTGCTTCATACATACGCAGAGCATGCAGGGAAGACGTGCTCAGTACAACCTCATACATAAGCACAGCCTGCAGGGGAAGCCGTGCTCAGTACTGCTTCATACATATGCAGAGCCTGCAGGGAAGCCGTGCTCAGTACTGCTTCATACATACGCAGAGCCTGCAGGGAAGCCGTGCTCAGTACTGCTTCATACATATGCAGAGCCCGCAGGGAAGCCGTGCTCAGTACTGCTTCATACATACGCAGAGCCTGCAGGGAAGCCGTGCTCAGTACTGCTTCATACATATGCAGAGCCTGCAGGGAAGCCGTGCTCAGTACTGCTTCATACATACGCAGAGCCCGCAGGGAAGCCGTGCTCAGTACTGCTTCATACATACGCAGAGCCTGCAGGGAAGCCGTGCTCAGTACTGCTTCATACATACGCAGAGCCTGCAGGGAAGCCGTGCTCAGTACTGCTTCATACATATGCAGAGCCTGCAGGGAAGCCGTGCTCAGTACTGCTTCATACATACGCAGAGCCTGCAGGGAAGCCGTGCTCAGTACTGCTTCATACATATGCAGAGCCTGCAGGGAAGCTGTGCTCAGTACTGCTTCATACATATGCAGAGCCCGCAGGGAAGCCGTGCTCAGTACTGCTTCATACATACGCAGAGCCTGCAGGGAAGCCGTGCTCAGTACTGCTTCATACATATGCAGAGCCTGCAGGGAAGCCGTGCTCAGTACTGCTTCATACATACGCAGAGCCCGCAGGGAAGCCGTGCTCAGTACTGCTTCATACATATGCAGAGCCTGCAGGGAAGCCGTGCTCAGTACTGCTTCATACATACGCAGAGCCTGCAGGGAAGCCGTGCTCAGTACTGCTTCATACATATGCAGAGCCTGCAGGGAAGCCGTGCTCAGTACTGCTTCATACATACGCAGAGCCCGCAGGGAAGCCGTGCTCAGTACTGCTTCATACATACGCAGAGCCTGCAGGGAAGCCGTGCTCAGTACTGCTTCATACATACGCAGAGCCTGCAGGGAAGCCGTGCTCAGTACTGCTTCATACATACGCAGAGCCTGCAGGGAAGCCGTGCTCAGTACTGCTTCATACATATGCAGAGCCTGCAGGGAAGCCGTGCTCAGTACTGCTTCATACATATGCAGAGCCTGCAGGGAAGCCGTGCTCAGTACTGCTTCATACATATGCAGAGCCTGCAGGGAAGCCGTGCTCAGTACTGCCTCATACATACGCAGAGCCTGCAGGGAAGCTGTGCTCAGTACTGCTCATACATATGCAGAGCCTGCAGGGAAGCCGTGCTCAGTACTGCTTCATACATACGCAGAGCCCGCAGGGAAGCCGTGCTCAGTACTGCTTCATACATATGCAGTGACTGCAGGGAAGCCATGCTCAGTACTGCTTCATACATAAGCAGAGCCTGCAGGGAAGCCACGCTCAGTACTGCTTCATACATACGCAGAGCCTGCAGGGAAGCCGTGCTCAGTACTGCTTCATACATACGCAGAGCCTGCAGGGAAGCCGTGCTCAGTACTGCTTCATACATACGCAGAGCCTGCAGGGAAGCCGTGCTCAGTACTGCTTCATACATAAGCAGAGCCTGCAGGGAAGCCGTGCTCAGTACTGCTTCATACATATGCAGAGCCTGCAGGGAAGCCGTGCTCAGTACTGCTTCATACATATGCAGAGCCTGCAGGGAAGCCGTGCTCAGTACTGCTTCATACATATGCAGAGCCTGCAGGGAAGCCATGCTCAGTACTGCTTCATACATATGCAGAGCGTGCAGGGAAGCTGTGCTCAGTACTGCTTCATACATATGCAGAGCCTGCAGGGAAGCCGTGCTCAGTACTGCTTCATACATACGCAGAGCCTGCAGGGAAGCCGTGCTCAGTACTGCTTCATACATACGCAGAGCCTGCAGGGAAGCCGTGCTCAGTACTGCTTCATACATACGCAGAGCCTGCAGGGAAGCCGTGCTCAGTACTGCTTCATACATATGCAGAGCCTGCAGGGAAGCCGTGCTCAGTACTGCTTCATACATATGCAGAGCCTGCAGGGAAGCCGTGCTCAGTACTGCTTCATACATATGCAGAGCCTGCAGGGAAGCCGTGCTCAGTACTGCTTCATACATATGCAGAGCCTGCAGGGAAGCTGTGCTCAGTACTGCTTCATACATATGCAGAGCCTGCAGGGAAGCAGTGCTCAGTACTGCTCATACATACGCAGAGCCTGCAGGGAAGCTGTGCTCAGTACTGCTCATACATATGCAGAGCCTGCAGGGAAGCCGTGCTCAGTACTGCTTCATACATACGCAGAGCCCGCAGGGAAGCCGTGCTCAGTACTGCTTCATACATATGCAGTGACTGCAGGGAAGCCATGCTCAGTACTGCTTCATACATAAGCAGAGCCTGCAGGGAAGCCACGCTCAGTACTGCTTCATACATACGCAGAGCCTGCAGGGAAGCCGTGCTCAGTACTGCTTCATACATACGCAGAGCCTGCAGGGAAGCCGTGCTCAGTACTGCTTCATACATACGCAGAGCCTGCAGGGAAGCCGTGCTCAGTACTGCTTCATACATAAGCAGAGCCTGCAGGGAAGCCGTGCTCAGTACTGCTTCATACATACGCAGAGCCTGCAGGGAAGCCGTGCTCAGTACTGCTTCATACATACGCAGAGCCTGCAGGGAAGTCGTGCTCAGTACTGCTTCATACATATGCAGAGCCTGCAGGGAAGCCGTGCTCAGTATTGCTTCATACATACGCAGAGCCTGCAGGGAAGCCGTGCTCAGTACTGCTTCATACATACACAGAGTCTGCAGGGAAGCCATGCTCAGTACTGCTTCATACATACGCAGAGCCTGCAGGGAAGCCGTGCTCAGTACTGCTTCATACATACGCAGAGCCTGCAGGGAAGCCGTGCTCAGTACTGCTTCATACATACGCAGAGCCTGCAGGGAAGTCGTGCTCAGTACTGCTTCATACATATGCAGTGACTGCAGGGAAGCCGTGCTCAGTACTGCTTCATACATACGCAGAGCCTGCAGGGAAGTCGTGCTCAGTACTGCTTCATACATATGCAGTGACTGCAGGGAAGCCATGCTCAGTACTGCTTCATACATACGCAGAGCCCGCAGGGAAGCCGTGCTCAGTACTGCTTCATACATACGCAGAGCCTGCAGGGAAGTCGTGCTCAGTACTGCTTCATACATATGCAGAGCCTGCAGGGAAGCCGTGCTCAGTATTGCTTCATACATATGCAGAGCCTGCAGGGAAGCCGTGCTCAGTACTGCTTCATACATACGCAGAGCCCGCAGGGAAGCCGTGCTCAGTACTGCTTCATACATACGCAGAGCCTGCAGGGAAGCCGTGCTCAGTACTGCTTCATACATATGCAGAGCCTGCAGGGAAGTCGTGCTCAGTACTGCTTCATACATATGCAGAGCCTGCAGGGAAGCCGTGCTCAGTATTGCTTCATACATACGCAGAGCCTGCAGGGAAGCCGTGCTCAGTACTGCTTCATACATACGCAGAGCCTGCAGGGAAGCCGTGCTCAGTACTGCTTCATACATACGCAGAGCCTGCAGGGAAGTCGTGCTCAGTACTGCTTCATACATACGCAGAGCCTGCAGGGAAGCCGTGCTCAGTACTGCTTCATACATACGCAGAGCCTGCAGGGAAGCCGTGCTCAGTACTGCTTCATACATATGCAGAGCCTGCAGGGAAGCCGTGCTCAGTACTGCTTCATACATACACCGAGCCTGCAGGGAAGCCGTGCTCAGTACTGCTTCATACATACGCAGAGCCTGCAGGGAAGCCGTGCTCAGTACTGCTTCATACATACGCAGAGCCTGCAGGGAAGCCGTGCTCAGTACTGCTTCATACATACACAGAGCCTGCAGGGAAGCTGTGCTCAGTACTGCTTCATACATATGCAGAGCCTGCAGGGAAGCCGTGCTCAGTACTGCTTCATACATACGCAGAGCCTGCAGGGAAGCCGTGCTCAGTACTGCTTCATACATACACAGAGCCTGCAGGGAAGCCGTGCTCAGTACTGCTTCATACATACGCAGAGCCTGCAGGGAAGTCGTGCTCAGTACTGCTTCATACATATGCAGTGACTGCAGGGAAGCCGTGCTCAGTACTGCTTCATACATACGCAGAGCCTGCAGGGAAGTCGTGCTCAGTACTGCTTCATACATATGCAGTGACTGCAGGGAAGCCATGCTCAGTACTGCTTCATACATACGCAGAGCCCGCAGGGAAGCCGTGCTCAGTACTGCTTCATACATATGCAGAGCCTGCAGGGAAGCCGTGCTCAGTACTGCTTCATACGTATGCAGAGCGTGCAGGGAAGCCGTGCTCAGTACTGCTTCATACATATGCAGAGCGTGCAGGGAAGCTGTGCTCAGTACTGCTTCATACATACGCAGAGCCTGCAGGGAAGCCGTGCTCAGTACTGCTTCATAAATATGCAGAGCCTGCAGGGAAGCCGTGCTCAGTACTGCTTCATACATATGCAGTGACTGCAGGGAAGTCGTGCTCAGTACTGCTTCATACATACGCAGAGCCTGCAGGGAAGCCGTGCTCAGTACTGCATCATACATACGCAGAGCCTGCAGGGAAGCCGTGCTCAGTACTGCTTCATACATATGCAGAGCCTGCAGGGAAGCTGTGCTCAGTACTGCTTCATACATATGCAGAGCCCGCAGGGAAGCCGTGCTCAGTACTGCTTCATACATACGCAGAGCCTACAGGGAAGCCGTGCTCAGTACTGCTTCATACATACGCAGAGCCTGCAGGGAAGCCGTGCTCAGTACTGCTTCATACATATGCAGAGCCTGCAGGGAAGCCGTGCTCAGTACTGCATCATACATACGCAGAGCCTGCAGGGAAGCCGTGCTCAGTACTGCTTCATACATATGCAGAGCCTGCAGGGAAGCTGTGCTCAGTACTGCTTCATACATATGCAGAGCCCGCAGGGAAGCCGTGCTCAGTACTGCTTCATACATACGCAGAGCCTACAGGGAAGCCGTGCTCAGTACTGCTTCATACATACGCAGAGCCTGCAGGGAAGCCGTGCTCAGTACTGCTTCATACATACGCAGAGCCTACAGGGAAGCCGTGCTCAGTACTGCTTCATACATACGCAGAGCCTGCAGGGAAGCCGTGCTCAGTACTGCTTCATACATATGCAGAGCCTGCAGAGAAGCCGTGCTCAGTACTGCTTCATACATACGCAGAGCCTGCAGGGAAGCCGTGCTCAGTACTGCATCATACATACGCAGAGCCTGCAGGGAAGCCGTGCTCAGTACTGCTTCATACATACGCAGAGTCTGCAGGGAAGCCGTGCTCAGTACTGCTTCATACATATGCAGAGCCTGCAGGGAAGCTGTGCTCAGTACTGCTTCATACATACGCAGAGTCTGCAGGGAAGCCGTGCTCAGTACTGCTTCATACATACGCAAAGCGTGCAGGGAAGCCGTGCTCAGTACTGCTTCATACATATGCAGAGCCTGCAGGGAAGCCGTGCTCAGTACTGCTTCATACATATGCAGAGCGTGCAGGGAAGCCATGCTCAGTACTGCTTCATACATATGCAGAGCCTGCAGGGAAGCCGTGCTCAGTACTGCTTCATACATATGCAGAGCCTGCAGGGAAGCTGTGCTCAGTACTGCTTCATACATATGCAGAGCCTGCAGGGAAGCCGTGCTCAGTACTGCTTCATACATACGCAGAGCCTGCAGGGAAGCCATGCTCAGTACTGCTTCATACATATGCAGAGCCCACAGGGAAGCCGTGCTCAGTACTGCTTCATACATACGCAGAGCCTGCAGGGAAGCCGTGCTCAGTACTGCTTCATACATATGCAGAGCCTGCCGGGAAGCCGTGCTCAGTACTGCTTCATACATACGCAGAGTCTGCAGGGAAGCTGTGCTCAGTACTGCTTCATACATAGGCAGAGCCTGCAGGGAAGCCGTGCTCAGTGCTGCTTCATACATATGCAGAGCCTGCAGGGAAGCCGTGCTCAGTACTGCTTCATACATATGCAGAGCCCGCAGGGAAGCCGTGCTCAGTACTGCTTCATACATAGGCAGAGCCTGCAGGGAAGCCGTGCTCAGTGCTGCTTCATACATATGCAGAGCCTGCCGGGAAGCCGTGCTCAGTACTGCTTCATACATACGCAGAGCCTGCAGGGAAGCCGTGCTCAGTACTGCTTCATACATATGCAGAGCCTGCAGGGAAGCTGTGCTCAGTACTGCTTCATACATATGCAGAGCCCGCAGGGAAGCCGTGCTCAGTACTGCTTCATACATACGCAGAGCCTGCAGGGAAGCCGTGCTCAGTACTGCTTCATACATATGCAGAGCCTGCAGGGAAGCCGTGCTCAGTACTGCTTCATACATAAGCAGAGCCTGCAGGGAAGCCGTGCTCAGTACTGCTTCATACATATGCAGAGCCCGCAGGGAAGCCGTGCTCAGTACTGCTTCATACATATGCAGAGCCCGCAGGGAAGCCGTGCTCAGTACTGCTTCATACATATGCAGAGCCTGCAGGGAAGCCGTGCTCAGTACTGCTTCATACATATGCAGAGCCCGCAGGGAAGCCGTGCTCAGTACTGCTCATACATATGCAGAGCCCGCAGGGAAGCCGTGCTCAGTACTGCTTCATACATACGCAGAGCCGCAAGCCATGCTCAGTACTGCTTCATACATATGCAGAGCCTGCAGGGAAGCCGTGCTCAGTACTGCTTCATACATATGCAGAGCCTGCAGGGAAGCCGTGCTCAGTACTGCTTCATACATATGCAGAGCCTGCAGGGAAGCCGTGCTCAGTACTGCTTCATACATACGCAGAGCCTGCAGGGAAGCCGTGCTCAGTACTGCTTCATACATATGCAGAGCCTGCAGGGAAGCTGTGCTCAGTACTGCTTCATACATATGCAGAGCCTGCAGGGAAGCCATGCTCAGTACTGCTTCATACATATGCAGAGCCTGCAGGGAAGCCGTGCTCAGTACTGCTTCATACATACGCAGAGCCCGCAGGGAAGCCGTGCTCAGTACTGCTTCATACATACGCAGAGCCTGCAGGGAAGCCATGCTCAGTACTGCTTCATACATACGCAGAGCCTGCAGGGAAGCTGTGCTCAGTACTGCTTCATACATATGCAGAGCCTGCAGGGAAGCCGTGCTCAGTACTGCTTCATACATACGCAGAGCCTGCAGGGAAGCCGTGCTCAGTACTGCTTCATACATACGCAGAGCCTGCAGGGAAGCCGTGCTCAGTACTGCTTCATACATACGCAGAGCCTGCAGGGAAGCCGTGCTCAGTACTGCTTCCTACATACGCAGAGCCTGCAGGGAAGCCGTGCTCAGTACTGCCTCATACATACGCAGAGCCTGCAGGGAAGCTGTGCTCAGTACTCCTTCATACATACGCAGAGCCTACAGGGAAGCCGTGCTCAGTACTGCTTCATACATATGCAGAGCCTGCAGGGAAGCCGTGCTCAGTACTGCTTCATACATATGCAGAGCCTGCAGGGAAGCTGTGCTCAGTACTGCTTCATACATATGCAGAGCCTGCAGGGAAGCTGTGCTCAGTACTGCTTCATACATATGCAGAGCCTGCAGGGAAGCCGTGCTCAGTACTGCTTCATACATATGCAGAGCCTGCAGGGAAGCCGTGCTCAGTACTGCTTCATACATATGCAGAGCCCGCAGGGAAGCCGTGCTCAGTACTGCTTCATACATATGCAGAGCCTGCAGGGAAGCTGTGCTCAGTACTGCTTCATACATATGCAGAGCCTGCAGGGAAGCCGTGCTCAGTACTGCTTCATACATACACAGAGCCTGCAGGGAAGCCGTGCTCAGTACTGCTTCATACATATGCAGAGCCTGCAGGGAAGCTGTGCTCAGTACTGCTTCATACATATGCAGAGCCTGCAGGGAAGCCGTGCTCAGTACTGCTTCATACATACACAGAGCCTGCAGGGAA